>NC_054377.1:143422503-144022503 GCF_017654675.1 Xenopus laevis | reverse complement strand
GTAGTAAAAAAACTTGTAGTTGATCCCAACTAAGATATAATTATTTTCCAGTAGACAGAAGGTATGAAGATCCAAATTACAGAAAGATCCATTATCTGGAAAACCCCAGATCCCAAGCATTCTGGATAACAGGTCCCATACCTGTATATAAAATGCAACATTATTAGCCACGTTCATTTTTTTATGTCTTGTGCCTACTTTAAAATACATCTTTGGGGCTGATTTTAAGACATGGGTGCCAAATTAACGATTAAATCCTTCGAATCGAATGATTCAAAGGATTTTAATCCATCGATCGAACGATTTTCCTTCGATCACAAATTGCCTAGAAAGCCTAGGAGGACCTTCCCCATAGGCTAACATGGATGCTCGGTAGGTTTTAGGTGGCGAAGTAGGTGGTCGAAGTTTTTTTTAAAGAGACAGTACTTTGACTATCGAATGGTCGAACGATTTTTAGTTCGAATCGTTTGATTCGAAGTCGTAGTCGAAGGTCGAAGTAGCCAATTCAATGGTCGAAGTAGCCAAAAAAATTCTTCAAAATTCTAAGTATTTTTTCTTCTAATCCTTCACTCAAGCTAAGTAAATGTGCCCCTTAATGAAAAAAAAAAGTGTATTAGTGTTTTACAATATATATCATATCATGGAATTCTATAATAATAAGTTTGTGCTATTCTTTAAGGAATGTGCAATGGTTGAGGTGATAGTAATTCAGCTCTTTTATACGTTGATCCAATCATTCAGCCACAGCACTGTAAAGTATTGGTCATATACAAAACATGTTTAATATCACTTGGAAATCCCCCTTTATATTCCATAAATGTAAATTCAGTATTATGGATGGAATTCTGCATCATTAAATAATGCGTTATTGAAATACATTCATTATCCATTAATCAGTAATGGGCAACTACTACAAATTTAGTCATAGGTTTAGTCATAGGTTTAATATCTGTCACTCCAGGCATTTTATACTGTACACTCTATGGCCAAACATATGTGAAGACCTGCCTGTCCAACATCTCATTCTAAAACCAAGAGGATGAAGATGGTCTTCCCTCTTCTTCTAAAACAGCCTCTATTCTTCTTAGAAGGTTTCCACTAGATATTGGTCTTTGCTTCCATTCATACTGAATGTAAGAGACGTGGCATTAATGTTGGCTGATCTGGTGTTCCAGTTCATCCTACAGGTAATCAGTTTGGTTGAGGGCAGGTCTAGTGATGGGTGAATAATTCACGAAATGTCAATGGGTTTCAAAATTATTTTGACCCTCAACAATTTTTAGCAACAATTTTTGCACGTTTTTGTCCAAATGCATTAAATTATATATATATATTTTTATATATATTTTTTATATTTTTTATTTTTTATTTTTATTTTTATATTTTTTTGCCTGTGATTTTGAGTTTGTATGTATTTGGAAATATATATATATATATATTTCTTTGTGGTTTTTGGTGGTTTTTGATAGGAGTGGTTTTTGTTAGTATAGCAAACAAATTGTGTAATAGTGGATTTTTTGTAAATGCACTCCAAAAAAGTTTTATATTGATATTCTCAATCCCTTCCAAAAGAAAGTTCAATCGAAATAGCCATAGTGAAGTCTAAACGTTTCTAATTACGCGTCCCTATCGCAACAATAGGCCTAAGAACTTGGGAGACGCGTCTCCATAGTAACGAATGACGAAGGAGGAGGAAACGGCAAGTGACGCAAGGAGAGACGGAATAAAAGTTCAACGCATGCGCAGCTGGATGTAAGCCTCTGAAGAAGTCGCAAGACGAAACGCGTAAGGCAGGTGACGTCACTGGTAGGCGCCCAACATTGCACACGAGGAACGAACGCAAACAACCATCGCACACGAGGAACGAACGTAAACAATCATCTATTCGCTTCCCCAAGCCTGATCATCTTGGGACTATCCGTGTGGACTGGTGCATACAGGGGGCCTCCAGGTGGACGGTGCATGGATATGCTCTTTTTAAATCTTTGCCATGTGAGTGCATTTTAAGCTATGTTTTTATAAATATTAAAAAGTTATTTTACACTATTTGCTGCTGCATGTTGATTTACAGTCTATACGAGGAGAGGAGCTCCAGGATTTTACGTGCTTATTGATATTGGCTGTTTGTGAGTACCCATCCAAACAAACTCCTAAGGAGAGTCTTTTTTAACCCTTTGGTGAAGGTTGATAATAAAGGAGGGTCACACTTATATGGTGAAACAAACGGCTTGTTCCCTACACAAGAGGTGGCAACATTGCAAAACTATATTACACTATTTGCCTGTTTGTCTGTCCCCCGTGCCTTTTGGCGCTGGCTCTTTTATTTCAGTAACAGCATTAAATGGGTGTCAAAATTATTTTGACGAGAGACAATTTTTACA
The DNA here is from genome assembly GCF_017654675.1 of Xenopus laevis. Lineage (NCBI taxonomy): Eukaryota > Metazoa > Chordata > Amphibia > Anura > Pipidae > Xenopus > Xenopus laevis. Next base: position 144,020,122 of record NC_054377.1, on the reverse strand, counting down.
CAAGTGACTTTTTTGTTGCAGCAAATGCATTAAAAGTAAACGTGTGTCAAAATTATTCGGACATTCATTGACTTTAATGCATTTGAACAAAATAGGCGCGCGTATAAAAATTGTCGCCCATTGACTTCAATGCGTTTCGAAAATGTTTCGCCCGCTTCATGAATTTCACGGTAAATTCAAAACTTTTTCGGTGAATCGAAATAGGACAAATTCGCCCATCACTACTAGTCAGGTTAGTCAAGTTCTTCCATTCTAATATCTGCAAACCAATTCTGTATGGCCCATACTTTGGGGCATACAGTATTTATCAAGGGTTGAATTTCGAATTGAAAAAACTTCAAAATTCTAAATCAAAAAGACAAACCTGAAATTAAGTTGAAGTTTTTTTTGGTAGAATAGGTCTGTTTCGATTGAATAGGTCCATATTCGGTCGAATTTGAATTGTACAAATCGAAAGGAATAGCACATTCGATCAAATTCGATTCAAAGTTTTTCCCCCAAAAAACTTATATTTTTCAAAGTTCACCAATTGACTCCAAGTGGGTTCTAGGAGGTCCCCCATAGGCTAAAACAGCAATTCGGAAGGATTTAGATAGCGAATGGTTGAAGTCAAATTTTTAAAGAGACAGTACATGATAAATTCCGATATTTGAATTTTCTAATTTTTTTCGAATTCAAATCGAATTTGGACTATTCCCTAGTCGAAGTACACAAAAAATAACTCAAAATTAAAACATTTTTTATATTTGAAAATTCGTTTCGATCGTGGATAAATCTGCCCCTTTATGTACAGAGATATTGTCCTGCTGAAACAGGAAAGAGCCTTCCCCAAACTATTGCCACAAAGTAGGAAGCACAGATTTGGATTCAAGAAAGTCATTCTTTAATGTGTTGGCTGATGGGTGGGCTTAAATAGACACAAACTTAAAACTCAACGTTTGTTCATGTAGTATATGTGCTTAGCCCTATGGTTATCCTTTCTATATAGGTACCATCTACAAAGTCTGTTGTAGGATATATGGTATGTACAGTACACATATAGATGTATATATAACATCTGGTTGCTAGGGTCCAAATTACACAATGCATGCAACCTTGCATTGATTTAAATAATAGACTGGAATATGAATAGGAGAGGCCTGAAGAGAAAGATGAGTAATAACATGTTACATAGTTACATAGTAGCAATAACAATACATTTGTAGCTTTACGGAGATTTTTTGATGTTGTTAGTCACCCCCATTTAAAATCTGAAAGAGTCAGAAGAAGGCAAATAATTAAAAAAACTATATAAAAAAAGAAAAGTTGCATAGAATTAGCCATTCTATAACATACTAGGGGCCGATTCACTAACTTCGAGTGAAGGATTCGAAGTAAAAAAACTACGAATTTCGAAGTGTTTTTTGGGCTACTTCGACCATCGAATGGGCTACTTCGACCTTCGACTACGACTTCGAATCGTAGGATTCGAACTAAAAATCGTACTGTCTCTTTAAGAAAAAACTTCGACCCCCTAGTTCACCATCTAAAAGCCACCGAACTCAATGTTAGCCTATGGGGAGTTTTTTTGATCGAAGGATATTCCTTCGATCGTTGGATTTAAATCCTTTGAATCGGATATAATCGTTCGACCGAAGGAATAATCCTTCAATCGTTCGATTTGCTTTAAAATCCTTCGACTTCGACAGTCGAATATCGAGGGTTAATTAACCCTCGATATTCGACCCTTGGTGAATCGGCCCCCAAAAGTTAACTTAAAAGTAAATCATGCCTTTAAAGGAGAACTAAACCCTAAAAATCAATATGGTTAAAAATGCCGTATTTTATATATTGAACTTATTGCCCCAGCCCAGTTTCAGCTTGTCAATAGCAGCAATGATCCAGGACTTCAAACTTGTCACAGGGGGTCACCATCTTGGAAAGTGTCTGTGACACTCACATGCTCAGTGGGCTCTGATTGGCTGTTGAGAAGCTAAGCTTAGGGCTCGTCACTAATTATCCAGCAGAAAATGAGCTTCCCTGGCTGTAATATAAGCTGATGCTACAGGTTTGCTGATTATTCAATTCTGATGCTAATTGCACTGGTTTCTGTGCTGCCATGTAGTAATTATCTGTATTAATTACTAATCAGCCTTATATTGTGACATTTCTATTCTATGTGTACTGTATATTGTGAGTGGCTCCCTAAGCTCAGTAAGTGACAGCAGCACAGAGCATGTGCAGTGAATCAGCAGAAAAGAAGATGGGGAGCTACTGGGGCATCTTTGGAGACACAGATCTTTATTGCTAAAGGGCTGTGGTTGCCTTGGGCACAAAACATAACGTACAACATTTCTAGCTACTTCTTAGTTAGGCTTTAGTTCTCCTTTAAGACCAATAAGGTCTCTTTAGTATTGACCTCTTCCAAATTAAGAACAAACAAAAATAAGGTACGCATGCCTTTTAGCCTTTTCCATGCCGGCAATGAAACAGTTCATCTCACTGAAGGAAAGCGAACTGGTAATTACGAAAGTTCCTAACAAAAAAACACTTGAACATAATTCAATTTCCATCCGATGAAATTCAGATTGCAATTATGAAACTGCTCTTTCCTTGCACTTCAAAGGCATGTTTCTAATTAAATGATTACTTCTTCTGCTCTGCCAATAAGAAACAAAAATATATTAATGAATTTTACTGAGAATGTCGCAGTCAACGAGATCTGCACTTTACACTCTCCGAGCGTCACCGGGAAGAAGAGGATCGTTTCAGCCGAATAGCAACTATGTTGATTTGTTGCTCTAAGACACGTCTAGTCAACTACTCTGTGGAAGGAATTTATCAGACTTCTCTGAGAGTTTATTGCCGTCATAAACCATTATGCCATTTTTAAGATGCCGCATCATTTTATGGGAGCTTATCAATCCATTATGCCACGATAATGTGCCCATAAATTTGCAAAAATTCTCCAAAAATGACAGCAGTTTGTTTAAAATGGGGGGAAATGCTCTGCGACGGATGATGTCATTTTCATTGTCAATATCATTACAGTTATGGAAATGGTATTTAAATATGGTTTTAGTTTCCATTGCTGCCAATGATGTGTGTAAAACTGCAACTGTTATGTGAACATTCTAATGTGTGTTTAATTCTATTTACTTAATGGGGCACATTTACTATAGGTCGAATATCAAGGGTTAATTACCCTCGATATTCGACCATCGAAGTTAAATCCTTTGACTTCGGATATCGAAGTCGAAGGATTTACTGCAATACGTACGAACGATTTGAAGGATTTTAATCCATCGATCGAACCAGTGGTGTAACTACCAGGGGAGCAGGGGGTGCAATTGGACCAGGGCCCGCACCCCCACAGGGCCCCCCGGCAGATCGCACCCCACTGTAGCCGCAAAGAAAATCGACATCAAGGGGGGTAGGGGGGGCCCTGGCTGCATGGCCCACACCAGGGCCCTCCCCCACCTAGTTAGGTTACTGAATCGAACGATTTTCGATTAGTCGAACAAAGTCAAATTCGTAGTCGAAGGTCGAAGTAGCCAATTCGATGGTCGAAGTGGCCAAAAAAATACTTCGAAATTCCAAGTATTTTTTATTCTAATCCTTCACTCGAGTTAAAGGGATACTGTCATGGGAAAATTTTTTTTTCAAAATAGATCAGTTAATAGTGCTGCTCCAGCAGAATTCGCCACTGAAATCCATTTCTCAAAAGAGCAAACAGATTTTTTTATATTCAATTTTGAAATCTGACATGGGGCTAGACATATTGTCAATTTCCCAGCTGCCCCAAGTCATGTGACTTGTGCTCTCATAAACTTCAATCTCTTTACTGCTGTACTGCAAGTTGGAGTGATATCACCCCCTCCCTTCCCCCCCCCAGCAGCCAAACAAAAGAACAATGGGGAGGTAACCAGATAGCAGCTCCCTAACACAAGAAAACAGCTGCCTATTAGATCTAAGAGCAACACTCAATAGTAAAATCCATGTCTCACTGAGACACATTCAGTTACATTGAGAAGGAAAAACCTGCCAGAAAGCATTTCTCTCCTAAAGTGCAGGCACAAGTCACATGACCAGGGGCAGCTGGGAAATTGACAAAATGTCTAGCCCCATGTCAGATTTAAAAATTGAATATAAAAAAATCTGTTTGCTCTTTTGAGAAATGGATTTCAGTGCAGAATTCTCCTGGAGCAGCACTATTAACAGATTCATTTTGAATTTTTTTTTCTTCCCATGACAGTATCCCTTTAAGTAAATGTGCCGCCACGAGTGCAGTTCTGTGATTTCTAGGGGGGTATTTACTATAATTTCAATATATGACATTTTTATAATTAAAACAAAGTCGACCTAACTCCCATCCACGAATTTAACTCATTTATCAAAAAATAATGACTGAACCCTTGGATAAAAATTAGCCCGTTTTTATTCATCGCCATATGGTTTTTTTTTTTTAATTGTTTGGCTCAGCGGAAGTTTTCCAAGCGTGATGACGCTGGCAGCAATGAATGTTGTAATACTGTAACGTCAGGGTTTGTGTAGCATCTGCTCCTTTACATCATGTAGGAACGGACTTTAGAGTAGAAATAATGACTCATAAATGTATTTTAATGAACAGGACTTGGTATTAAAATACACAACACAAATATCTCATAGGAATAGTATGTGTTGTGCTTTTGTCTCTCTTTTCCCTCAAGCTTCATGTCCATCGTTGGACTGGCCCACTAGGATACCAGGAAAAGTCCCGGTGGGCCCAGGTGTCAGTGGCCCTTATGCTGCTATTTCATGGCCATTCCCTATTTCTATGAGAACAAAGAGGCTAAATAGATGGAAAAAATAGAGTATAGTATGTAAAGAAAAGAGACTAGGAGAATAGGGAGAGACTAGGAGAGTGGGCCCCTGGCCAAAGGTTTTTTGGTTGGGCCCCTGGTGTCCCAGTCCGACATTGTTCACGTCTATTTCTGCTTATTCTGCACACTGGGCCTCTAGTCATAACTACACATAGATTTACTAAGGTTCGAGTGAATTTTTGAAGTACAAAAAGTTCGAAATTCAAAGTAATTTTTTGGATACTTCAACCATCGAATAGGATACTACGACTTCAAATTTATTTCAACTTGATTCGAAGTAAAAATCGTTTGAATATTCGACCATTCGATAATCGAAGTACTGTCTCTTTAAGAAAAACTTCGACTTCAATACTTCGCCAAATTAAACCTGCCGAATTGCTATTTTAGCCTATGGGGACCTTCTACGAACTTTTTCTAAGTCTTTACACATCGAATAAAAATCCTTCGATGGTACGCTAAAATCGTTCGAATCGTTCGATCAAACGATTTTTATTCGATCGTAGGATTGCCAAATTCGGTGAAAAAACTTCAAATTCGATTTCGAAGTTTTTCAATTCGATGGTCGAATTCCGAAGTTTTTTGTACTTCAGAATTCGACCCTTGATAAATCTGCCCCATAATTTCAGCCATTTAGTGGCAGTTGTGGAGCTTCTCTGCTCCATTATGAACAGGGTCAGATTGGGCAGGCAGGACCTATCCAAGTTGCTTCTTCTGATGGGAACTGTGGCCACCAATCGCAGCAAGGAGTAAGTAAGCTATGTGGTATGTGTAGGTGCTGGTGTCACTCAGGCGCCAGCCCAAGTGGGCCTCAGATGCCCCAATCCGACACTGGTTATGAATTATACGTGTGTTGAAAATTCCCAGTCCTAATTACATGAAGAGTGTGCGTTTACATTTATACAGCCTGTACTTTCACTTTAAAGGGATACTGTCATGGGGAAAAAAAATTGTTTCAAAATGAATCAGTTAATAGTGCTGCTCCAGCAGAATTCTCCACTGAAATCCATTTCTCAAAAGAGCAAACAGATTTTTTTATATTCAATTTTGAAATCTGACATGGGGCTAGACATATTGTCAATTTCCCAGCTGCCCCAAGTCATGTGACTTGTGCTCTGATAAACTTCAATCACTCTTTACTGCTCTACTGCAAGTTAGAGTGATATCACCCCCTCCCTTTTTCCCCCCAGCAGCCAAACAAAAGAACAATGGGAAGGTAACCAGATAACAGCTCCCTAACACAAGATAACAGCTGCCTGGTAGATCTGAGATCAACACGGCAACAGAAGCCATTTTATGTGTAGACTGATTGATGGTAATTGGAGCACTGTTTATACGGAATCCACAGTGTGACTTTGAAACCACTATTGGATAGCGGAGCGACTTTTCTGCCTCTAGAAATATTTATGTCAAGAGGCATCATATTTATTTTTTAACCCTGAAGAAGTCACCGTGAGCGACAAAACGCGTTGGTATTGGGACTTGAATCTTTGGAAAGCACATTGATGGAAATTGAATCTTCCAATTGTGTTGTTATACGTTATTGATGCCTGCAAATATTGTAAGTTCATTTTATCTACAATTAATAAATTGTTTAGAAAGATTTTACACGAGTAGAGTGCGTCCTTCTTATTATCTATTTTTAAGTACAATGTTGTACTATAGATTAGGGATGTAGCGAACTGTTCTGCTGCGAACTAGTTTGCGCGAACTTCGACCGTTCGCGTCCGCCGAATGTTCGCAACGTTTGGGAACGTTCGCATTTTGAGTTCACGTTCGATTCGAATACAAGTCGTTCGACCATTCGACCATTCGAATTCCTTCGACCGCTAAAAATCGAACGATTTCCATTCGTTCGAACGATTGTAAGCATTCGATCGAATGAAAAGCATTCGATCGAATGGCTTCGATCGTTCGATTCGAGTGAAAATCCTTCGATCGAATGATTAAAATCCTTCGATCGTTCGAATCGAACGATTTTAGCGGGTGTTCGAAGTTCGCGAACTGTCCGCTAACGTTCGCATTTTTTGCCGGTGTTCGCGAACGGCGTTCGCGAACACCAAATCGGCAGTTCGCTACATCCCTACTATAGATGTACATTTATTAAATTCCCTTTTCCAGGAAAGACAAATCATGATAGGGGACTTTCATTGCAAATATAAAAATGTAAAAAAAATTGGAAACTGTAAAATTCAACATCTTCTAATATCACCTACTATACGGAATAGGTTGATAAAGTCAGCAATGCACTTGGGACATGTAAATGACTTCAACATACCATGAAACATGCAAGTTCAAAAGAGGTTGGGACCTTGGAATGTGAATGGGAGTCGGAGAGAGAAAAGGTTAGCTAAAAGGTACTAAATAAGGTCCATCCTAAAAAATCAGTGATGTAAAAGTATGATATTGAACAATTGAAAAAGGTCCATAAGCAATTTCTCTGACTCTCCAAGTACTGGAAGAGGCCCAGGTGCAATTATCTGAGCCTTCATCTAGGGGAGCGGATCAAACAATATTTTTGTAGAGAAGAGCAGTCTTCCAGACATGTAAAACCAAAAAATTGTTTAGGTACAAAAAGAGGTACCTTTATGCATTTCGTGAACACATAATCATAGGCTGCCCATCATTAAGAGGCCCATTTATTAAACCTTAAATTTTTCTGGTCGAGTTTTTAAAAGGAAATCTTGAATTTGTTGGAGAAAAAAAAAGCTAAAATTTTTAGAGATTTTTTTTTATACCCCAAAGCTGCTAAAAATCCAAATCTGAAAATACTCCATCTCATTCATGTAAGGGTTATGTAGAAGTCAATGGCAGAAGTTATGTAACATCTTGATCCACGCTGGTTTTCAGCCAATAATCCGATAAAGTTGAGTTTACGCAGCAACAATTCAATGAAGTCAAGTTTTTGGAGCATCAATCATACGATTCGAATTGACCCACGCATCTATCGAACGTTTTCATTCCGACTTTTTCAAAAAGAATTATTGAGAAATGAGTTCAATTCGTAGATGGGCGTTAGGTCAACTTTTGTTTAATAAAAAAATGAAATAAACTTTAATGTCTGCTAAATATGAAATGCGTAAGGTTACCTCTTTGTGTACCTTAAACAATATAGTGATATAAAAGTAGCATAGCTCCACTCTAGACTTTTTATTGATTTAAGTCTATGAAGACAAGCACATTGTCTACTGTATATTAAGTTTAAAGGCAGATTTACTACAATTTGAATTTGTTTAGCAAACTTGAAGGCCAAATTATTGCTAAAACATATTAGCAATGAACTCTATCTCGTTTTCATCTAGCAAAAAAAAAAGCTTTATTGCATTTAAATCACATTCTACTATTTATTTTCACTGAATAGCAAATTTTCAAATATTCTTTTTGAAAAAAGTCAATGTTCAAATAGCTTGAATTTTAAAAATACACCTTCCTTTGACTTCTACAGAAGCTCACCAGCATTGAACTGCAAAATGTCTTCATTCGAGTTTTCAAATCTGATACATTTTGCAAACTCAATTTTGAAAATACTTTCTGCAAAACACTTGAATTATAGAAAAAAGGTAATTTGGAATTTTAAGACATGAGCTCAGGAGTCATGCTAGGTACATCCAGTTTAGCATTATACAGTTGCCCTATATTGTCTAAGAGCTTTGAGAGGAGGAAAGAGTGGTGACTTTTAGGGGCAGATTTATCAAGGGTCAAATTGAAAACTCAAAATTTTTAAATTCGAATAACGAGTTTATTTTAGTGTGAATCGACTAGGGAATAGTCCAAATTTGATTTTAGTGTACTGTCTCTTTAATAATTCAAATTTGATTATTCGCCATCTAAAACCTGCCTAATTGGATTGAGCCTATGGGGGAACTGCAATTTGGAGTCATTTGGTGGAATTTTGAAAATCAATGTTTTTTGAATCGAATTCGATTGAATTCAGTGCAAATTTGATTTGAGTTGGTAGGTCGACCCTATTCACCTAATATTAAAAAATTCTATTTTTTAAATAAATTTTGATTGGTCGTATTTGAATTTCAAGTTTATAGGAGTTGATGGGAATTTTTAGAAACCCCATAAACCTGAAATTCAACCCTTGATAAATATGCCCCTTAGAGAAGGGGGATAGCTGTTGCATTTTGGGGGCCCTTTGGATTACTTCTATATTGTCAACATGGATCAATTGCAATAACTTCACAACAGTCCAACAAATAAGTCGGAAAGTTCCAACCCGCCAGCTTTTGTGTTCTGACTCTAATATCCAAATTTCTCCAATTCTAATTAAAATAGATCAAATCTACAGAGAAAACAGAAGAATAATCATCATGTTTCAAAATGTGCAAACAACCAAATCAGTCTTTTCCCTATGCTGACCAATTTTAATATCATCAACAACTATTTCCCTTCAAAACAGGTTCTAAATGGCCTTTAATATGTTCTTGTTTCCTAAACAGCAACCATTAGAAAATGAACATCGCTAAAGAAATAACCTTAGCCTCATTGTTAGGAAATCTGATTTACATATCATTCAATTTATTTGTGCAAATAAAGTAAACAAGATGGAATTTAGGGAAATTCATCAGTGCTCTTCCCCTATTTTGTGGCAAAGCAACATATGGCAGGAGAATATGTACATCAAGAGACAAATACAATGAGAAAGCAACTGAGAAGCCAAGCGAATAGCTTCTCATAACCCACTGCTGGAAATTATACATTGTTTTTATGTGCATTATCTTTGTTGAAGCATTAGATGACTGTACATATATTTGAGCGGTTATGAGATGTCTGGCGGAGCTGTGCAGGGGAATTTATTAAAGCAGAGACTAATAACCAAAGGTTTGCATCTCCATGTTTCTGCAAGTAGAGCAGCTTTTCATTTTTATTCATTTATTACTTTCCTCATGCAAACACAAGACGACTGATAAAAGATAGAGGCGGTTGGAAGAAATGACACTCACATATTTTAATAGTCCTTTGAAATAGTTTTGGGAGACATTTTTAAAGGGCATGTAAAGGTAAAAAAAAATGAAATCCCATTTTTACTTTCTTTAATGAAAAAGAAACCTATCTCTAATATACTTTAATTAAAAAATGTGTACCGTTTTTATAAGAAACCTGACTGTATGCATTGAAATTCTCCCTTCATTTACTGCTGTGGATAGGAATTGTCAGACGGTCCCTAACTGCTCTGCAGGGAAACAATCATACTTATGAACAGCAGGGGGAGCCCCTGCCTTACTTCCCAGCCATGCAGAACTCAAGCAGCTTTGTTTATGACGATCCCTAAGCAGCCCAGACCACACTGAGCATGTGCACAGTCTTGAGAACTGCAGGAGGAATAGCTTAAGGCAGGATAAGGAAACAGGTATCCCTCCTAACTGTATTTTAGGACCAATTAAGTGTCTATAACACTTGGGGATTGCCAACCATTATTAATACTGGGAGAATAATTTTCCAGTCCCCTAAACATGGACGGAAGAAGATAGGTGCATTAGTTTAGTAATCTCTATTTCGTCTTCTCTCAATTGTGACATCACATCTTCTCAATATGCATATACAGTGTGCAATAGTTACATAGTTAATTACATAGTTACATAGTTAAATTGGGTTGAAAAAAGACAAAGTCCATCAAGTTCAACCCCTCCAAATGAAAACCCAGCATCCATACACACACCCCTCCCTACTTTTAATTAAATTCTAGATACCCATACCTATACTAACTATAGAGCTTAGTATCACAATAGCCTTTGATATTATGTCTGTCCAAGAAATCATCCAAGTCCCTCTTATAGTCATTAACTGAATCAGCATCACAACATCACCCGGCAGTGCATTCTACAACCTCACTGTCCTGACTGTGAAGAACCCCCTACGTTGCTTCAAATGAAAGTTCTTTTCTTCTAGTCTAAAAGAAGTTCCTGCTGTCATCAACTACATGGACATAGAGAATATGTTGACAACTTCAGAAACATCTGCCATTCAGATTCAGATTTTTAGCAGCTCAGGGGTATAATAAATCTAAAAATAAAGTTTTCCTCAACCAGATAAATTTGAGGTTTAATAAATTGGGCCCTCAGGGTGTGAGGGTCCATTCAAGAATGGAAAAATGTATCAAATTCATATGAGACTAGTGATGGGTGAATTTGTCCCAAATACAATTGCAAAACGCATTGAAGTCAATGAGCGTCAATATTATTTTGAAAAACGCCCACTACAATTTTTATGTGCGCGCCTATTTTGTCCAAATGCACTAAAGTCAATGGGAGTTCAAATAATTTTGATGAGCAACAATTTTTATGAGTGCGACTATTCTGACACGCACCCAAATTTTTTTGCCGCTGAATTTTCTCCACAGTTTTGTGAATTTATTCGAAACGTGGAAATTCGCTGCAAATTCATGCCTGGCGAATTTATTCGCCCATCACTATATGAGATGCATTATAAAGAGGAATCAGTATGGCTTTATGAAGTAAAGATCATGTCAAACAGTAAATAGGATGATGGACTGTGGTATTGCACAAGATATAATGCACTTGGATTGAGCAAAGGCTTTTTATACAGTGCTAAACAAACATTTGCTTTTTAAGCTAAGGTCTGTTGTTCTTGAAATGCTATTAGGGAATAGATAAATAACTAGCTGTAGGGTCATGCACAGAGAGTGCCTGTCAATAGTACATTTTCTAAATGGATTATGGTTATAAGTTGTATGCAACATGATTCTATATTGGGTCCATCAACCTCTAAATATTTTATCTTTAGAGGTCATTTAAAACCATGTTTGCAAATGACAGAAGAATATGACATCCTTGAGGTATGGAGGTGACAGATGAAATTCAATGTTGATTGATATACTGTTCGGTTGTGCACTTGGGATTTAAGAATATGCCAACACTTAGGGGGTTATTTATCAAAGTCCGAATTTATCTCAATATTTTCTGAAAAAAACTCTGACCAAATCCGCACAAGGTTTTTTGGGCTTATTTATTTATACACTTTCCCGAAAAATTTGTTTGCGGGAAATATCGGAAAAAAAACGTTAAAAATCCGTTTTCACAAATTTTTGGGATTTTTCATCCTATTTTTTTGAAATTTTCACCCGAAAACTCAGAATTTTGCCTGAAAACTTAGAATTTTGCCTGGAAACTGCCAAAAACCCAGCACATATCAAAAAATCATTGGAACTTCTCCCATTGACTTATATGCAACCTCGACAGGTCTAAGATGCCGGATTTTCAGATTCGGACTTTTCCCATCCTCGGGATTTAATAAATTCTGAAAAATTCATGATTTTTTTAAAAGTCTGATTTTATAAAAAAAAATCATGAATTTTTCGTGATTTTTGCATTCAGAGTTTAGTAAATAACCCCCTCAGTATCAGGGTATAAACGAATGTGTCAATTACAGCACGGAGAGAGGGATATTCCACTTACACCAGACAGCATAGGTAATTTGCCCTGTCCTATTTCTATCAATGTAAGGGGAAACCTTTATATTTCTGGTATATGTGAATGTCACAACAGGCACTTAATTTGACAGCACCTTGTATTCTCATGCTAGGATCCATTAAATCCTTAAAAGATCACACTAACTATTACATATCATCCAAAGACTTTCCCTTGAGCATAATGCATTATGGTGATTAATATGATAATCCCCAAGGAGGAGACGGAAAGCATTATGAACTTTATCATGTACTGTATAAAAGAAGAAGATATATATAGGTATAGGGTAGGACGTTGCCTATCCATCAGTATAGTATATGTAGGTTTTAGAAGATTTTTTCTACTTTGAATAAACTCACAATTTAAAAAAACTTGAATGTTTACGTATTTATTAAAAAATCTGAATATAAAAAACTCAATTGAAAACAATCATGGAAAAAAAACTGGAATACCTTGAATTTGAAAGTTTACAAACACATAAAAAAATCTAATTTATGAATTTACAAGCTCACGAAATTTAATGGCTTGAATTTTGCCTAGGACAACTCCCATTGACTTCTTCATGAACTCACAAGGTTTTAGATGCTGACATTTTACATTTGAATTATTCGAGTTTTCTATGCTTAATATTACCGTAAATATCACACATTTGAGGTTTTTTTTAACATATAAGTTTTTGTGCAAAAAATTGAGAATTGTGGCAAAGATTCTAATTCAAATGATAAATCACCCCCTTATTTTCCCTAAAACCATTGTTAACATAAACTTGAATAATAATTATTATATATTTATTCCAGGGCTTTCTGATCTGTTTCATCCCAGCTGCCAATAGGGATGAGTGAAATATTTTGCCTTGTTTCGTTGTGAAAAAATACCAGTAGACTATAATGGATAATAAAAAAAAAATGTGTTGCACGGTTCATAAAATGTTGCATGGTTTGAAAAATTGTTGCATGAAAAAAAGCCCATTGACTTCAATGTGCTTGTTGACTTTTTTGCTGTTTCGCCAGTTTTTGAAACTAATCAGATTTACCAATCACTACTTTGATAAACTACAATTTTTACCAATCTTATGTAATGTAAACCCCTCTTTATGGAAAGGACTTACAGAATTTCCACGAATATAAAAAGAACAACAAAGTGTTTCATACATATATTAGGGAATTAAATGGTAGAAAAGATCTCAAATGAACTGCAGAATAAATTCGCCCATCACTATTCACCAGCATTAAGATGGTGAAATGACAACTTCAGGGAAAAGTGTGTGGCTGCAGCAAGTAATGCTCCTTAATTCTGTACCGGCTTGGGAAAAACTGGATTAAGGGTCCCTGGAGTGGATGGAAGAAAGTAGGGTGGGCATCCATTCTTTGCTCCATGTAAGGGTTTGCAACTTCCTAAATTAGGTTGGTAGCTAAATAATTAGCTAATTAAGTATAGTTAAAAGGAGGTGTGGAGCAACACCTCAGAACTTCCCCCTAGAGACTTCCTGGAGTGGAGGAGGGTGAGGGGGCCACGTGTGAACCTCATTGAGTGGAGGGAAGGAGTGCTGGTGAGCACCTTGGAACAAGAGTGTGATTCCCAAGTTGGAGAGAGTTCCAAAAGACTGGAGATGACGAGAGAAACCTTCCCAGGAGACAAGAGTGTCTCAAGTGTGCCCCAGAGAGGATTCTGGGATCTGTGTCTGCTGAAAGCCAGTGAGGGCTAAAGCAAAGCATAAGCAAAGTGAACACCAGTGAGGGTGTGAATTGGGACTGTTCATGCTTATGTTAAGTGAATGTTATCCCATAAGTGAAAGCCAGTGGGCTGAAGAATTGTTTTGTTTGTGCAAATAAAAGCCAGCAAAATGAATCTGTGCTGTGGCCTCGGGTTTCGCTACTGGAAGCTCACAATATATACATATATTTCTTGTCTGGATACGAAATATATATTTATATAGGCAATGATTCAGCTGATCTTCAGCTGATTGATCCCAAGTTGCAGAGATCTGTGGTCAGCATGTATGAATTGGGTGTATCAAATCAATACAAATTGACTTCAGGGCTGATCTGTGCACACCATACATATGGGAGCATTTTAAGGAAATAGAATCAGGCTATAGAGATGTACAGATACTTTTGGCAAAAATTAATATAAATCATGATGAAATTCCACCCCATTAAGGGAAAAATGACAAGCTACGTTCATTTCATGGTAACATGATGAGTTTTGCAAATGGAGAAGGTAAAGAAATGTGTGTTCACATCATATAATCATCATATTGCTAGAGAAATCATTAATCAAACGATAACATTTTACAATTTCAAAACTTTCAAAACATTCCCCATATATTTTGAAAACATTTTTCCCTTTCATATTTGGAACAAATAAGGGAATAAGAGGTTATACCAATTACTTAATTTAAATTAGTTAAACATTATTGATTCAGGCTTTTTATTTTTGGGAAACTCTACCTCTTTATAAAAATCCCAGGAAAATAAAGAAACCTTCAACTGACAAAAACAAATGATTTAGGAAGCTGACTTGAGGATTTATTCAGTTTGAGCGTCCAATTGAAAATTAGAGTTTTTAAAATCGGATTTTGAGTTTATTTTAGTGTAATTCGACAAGGGAATAGTCCAAATTCGAATTCCAGTTAAAAAAAAATCATGAAAATGTCGTATTAAAAATCTCGACAATGAAAATTACTTGAGTTGATCCAGGGTCTAGTCCAATTGCCAACTTGGAGTCAAGAAGATTTTTTTTTTGCCTTCCTCTGGATCAATTAGCAGTTAGGCAAGTTATATATGGACCTAACAGGTTGAACTTGATGGTCAAACTAACTTATTATGTTACTTCAGTGTTGAACGTTCACCGTCCAATGCCTTCTGTAGAAGACAACAAGTATTTATTACCTCTCAAATTTTTTTTCTTAAAATTTTCAAGATGTTTTGTCTAATATATCTTGTTGTAAAACTTGGATTGGAAAAAATTTAATTTCTTCAAGGATGGAAAAAATGTAATCTCAAATTTTAGCAAATTTGCCCCAAAATAATATCTCATATCCCCAAATCAAAGAAACGTTTCCATAGACTTTTTTTTGGTTTTATGATGATGTCACTTCTGGTTTTACAATGACATCACTTCAAGTTTTATGTTGGTCGGTGATTAGCAAGTCAGTATGTGGATGAAGCTTTTGTAGGTTGGTTTGGGTAGATAGTTCAAGCATGCCAAAATGCAGGTTGTCTACATATGGGCTCTTACTCATGAGCGTTTTTACCTGCGCTCCCCTGCGTTCCGTTTTTCGGTGTTCAGCCGCAGGGGAGTGCAGGAATAGACGCATTTCATTTTTTTCAAATGGGGCTGTACTCACACAGGCGCATGTAGGCGCCGAACGCAGGTTGAGACGCAACATGCTGCATTTTTCCTGCGTTCGGCGCCTACATGCGCCTGTGTGAGTACAGCCCCATTTGAAAAAATGAAATGCGTCTATTCCTGCGCTCCCCTGTGTCTGAACGCCGAAAAACGGAACGCAGGGGAGCGCAGGTAAAAACGCTCATGAGTAAGAGCCCTATAGGAGGTTCAATTGATTAATGCATTTAGTCAAACCATATTTGATGCATCCAAATGTGTGTCTTTCATATATTATAGATAAAAGGAAGATCCAATCATTTATCCCCCTTGAGACAACCTTTTTGTACAACTGCACACCTGGAAATGGAAATGACAATTTATACATTATGGCCAACCAACCTATTTTTTCATAACATAAAGATCAAAGAATACTAAAATATTCTCTCCTAAACAGGAACATTTAATCAGTGATTTATAATCCAATGGTACATCTTTGACCGCTCATGTATTACTGTTCTAGATCATGTCCCACAAAAGAGACATATTCAATTCAAATAAAAATGTCACCTTTTAATAGAATATCAAGTAAAATATAGAACGAACATTATTTTACTTGAAATATTTATCAGTTCTGCCAGAATCAAATCTTTAAGTTTATTTTTAGGAGCCTTTCCCAAGACATTCTGATCTCATTATACCATTGAACCCTCTGAAAAGGAGAACAAGGGGACATTATTGAACAAGCCTGGTAAGGAACCAATCACAATGAAAAATGCAACTATAAAACAGAGTTACATCTTGTTAAAGACAAGGAATACTTGGCAGAAGTTTCTCATTGACTGGATTTCTCTTTCTTTTTGTGAAAATGCGTTTGATAAAACTATTTGCACACAGACATTTAGAAGAGAAGCACGACTGCCAAAACATAATGGCTTCCTCTGACCACAGAATGACATTTTAATGAATTTATTTCCATACTATTAAAGGAAAGTTATAGCTCCAGCTAAGGGTTTCTGTAATGCAACAGAAAGTTTGGTGTACACAACCACATAGCAGTAGTGATGGGCGAATTTGTTTCGTTTTGCTGAAAAATACATGAATTTCTTGCAAAATTCGTGAAATGGCAAAAAATTTGCAAAACGCATCGAAGTTAATGGGCGTCTAAATTATTTTTACACAAGTCAATTCCAATGCCAGTGACAATTGTTATAAATAAACAGATAGAGCTTGGTAAATGGATGGACATTAATAAGGATAGATGGACTAAGGAAGAAGACAGATAACCAGTGAGGGATAAGAACAGGCACATACATAAAATAGATTTACTACTTAGGGGTGAAATCTAATTTATTTACTTGTCTGTAAATGAATAAAAAATTATTCAAGAGAAATTATTTAGCCCAACCCGTTTAACCGATTACTGGATATTACTGAATGTCAAACTAGGATATTGCAGCAAGCAGTAAAAATAATCCAAAATTATTTTTTAAATATGTTAATAGTAAAAAAATGAAGCAGGGAGGGGTGGGACCTTTAGTATCAGAGGGGGATCAGCTGGTTGATGAAAACAAAATTAAAGCGCAGGTTGTGAATTCATATTTTTCGTCTGTCTACACAAATGAGGAATCAGTTAATGAAGGTTTCCTTCTTAATAGTCCCAATTCTTGTAATACAACTAATGATGCATGGTTCACACATGAGGAAATTCAAAAGAGACTAGAACATATTAAGATTAACAAAGGTCCAGGGCCAGATGGTATTCATCCCAGGGTACTTAGCGAGCTTAGCTCTGTGATTGCCAAACCTCTTTACTTAATTTTTCAGGATACATTGAGGTCTGGCATAGTGCCGAGAGACTGGCGAATTGCTAATGTGGTGCCTCTATTCAAAAAAGGATCCCGTCCTCAGCCTCAAAAGTATAGACCAGTTAGTCTGACGTCAGTGGTAGGAAAGCTTTTCGAAGGGTTAATAAAGGATAAGATACAGGACTTCACAGCAAATCATAATACTATGAGTTTGTGCCTGTATGGTTTTATGCGTAATAGATCTTGCCAGACTAACTTAATTTCTTTTTATGAGAAGGTAAGTAGAGACCTCGTTTCTGGGATGGCAGTGGATGTGATTTACTTAGACTTTGCTAAAGCATTTGATACAGTGCCACACAAAAGGTTACTGGTTAAATTAAGGAATGTTGGCCTGGAACATAGTATTTGTACCTGGATAGAGAACTGGCTAAAAGATAGACTACAAAGAGTTGTGGTAAATTGAACATTTTCTAATTGGACCAGTGTTGTGGAGTACCGCAGGGCTCTGTACTAGGTCCTTTGCTTTTCAACTTGTTTATTAATGACCTAGAGGTGGCCATTGAAAGTACTGTTTCTATTTTTGCAGATGATACTAAATTGTGCACAACTATAGGTTCCATGCAGGATGCTGCCACTTTGCAGAGTGATTTGTCTAAACTGGAAAACTGGGCAGCAAACTGGAAAATGAGGTTCAACGTTGATAAATGCAGGTTATGCACTTTGGCAAAAATAATATAAATGCAAGTTATACACTAAATGGCAGTGTGTTCGGAGTTTCCTTAAATGAGAAGGATCTACGGGTTTTTGTAGATAACACGTTGTCTAATTCTGGGCAGTGTCATTCTGTGGCCACTAAAGCAAATAAAGTTCTGTCTTGTATAAAAAAGGGCATTAACTCAAGGGATGAAAACATAATTATGCCTCTTTATAGGTCCCTGGTGAGGCCTCATCAGGAGTATGTGGGCCGTTTTGGACTCCAGTCCTTAAGAGGGATATAAATAAGCTGGAGAGAGTGCAGAGACTAAGTGCAACTAAACTGGTTAGAGGGAGGGAAGACTTAAATTATGAGGGGAGACTGTCAAGGTTGGGGTTGTTTTCTCGGGGAAAAAGGCGCTTGCGAGGGGACATGATTACACTTTACAAGTACATTAGAGGACATTATAGACAAATAGCAGGGGACCTTTTTACCCATAAAGTGGATCACCGTACCAGAGGCCTCCCCTTTAGACTAGAAGAAAAAAACTTTCATTTGAAGCAACGTAGGGGGTTCTTCACAGTCAGGACAGTGAGGTTGTGGAATGCACTGCCGGGTGATGTTGTGATGCTGATTCAGTTAATGACTATAAGAGGGACTTGGATGATTTCTTGGACAGACATAATATCAAAGGCTATTGTGATACTAAACTCTATAGTTAGTATAGGTATGGGTATATAGAATTTATGTGAAAGTAGGGAGGGGTCTATGTATAGATGCTGGATTTTCATTTGGAGGGGCTGAACTTGATGGACTTTGTCTTTTTTCAACCCGATTTAACTATGTAACTATGTAAACTAGGCAGCAGATGTGATGAAATAAGGTCCACAAGCGCAGGATGGGTACCTAAATGATGTTGGTAACAGGTAGCACAGCAGTGGGGAGAAGCGGGGAAGCAAAAAAACAAATGGTGCTCCTCTCTTTGATACCACAGCCAAGATGGCTAGGGTCATGTACGTTGCATCGCAATGATGTCACTATGTCGCGGTTTGGTGCCAAATGTGAAAATAAAAGGATGCCATGGACCTGGGTTCAATGCCCGAACATAAGCTCAACTCCTGTATATTCATGGGTGTGTGTGAGGAACTCCCTGGTTTCAAACCAGGGACCTGTTATGTTCCAGGCATTGCTACTCCTGCTTGAGCCACAGGAGGCGGGTGGTGGTGGCCTGGCTTTGATATGCCATCCAGCTGAGGGCAATTGCTCATTTGAGGGCTATTTAAACCTTATTCCCCAACACGCCCTGCTGGATTATTGGCCCTACTTCCGACTCCAAGCCCCGTGATATCCTTCCTGATCGTGTTCTTGATCATGTACTACTGTTCCTGAAATATTCTGCTAAATCTTGTCTTGTTCCTGCCTTGTTTCCCTGCTCTGTTTCATCTCTGCTCCCTATTACGTTTGATTTTTGGATCTCCCGGCATTGAACTCAGTCTGTTTTTGACCTTGTATGAACTCATCCTGACTTTTGGCCTGTCCCTCATCTGTATGTCTGCCGCCTGCCTTGGAATTTTGGCCTGTATCTTGACTTGTTTTTGATGCCGTTTAAATCCTGTACCTTGACTTGTTTTTGCTGCTATTTAAATCCTCTACCTGGAATGTTTAATAAACACCTTGAAGTTATTCAGCATATAGGCTCCTATCTGTAAATCCTTACAGTGCACTTGAATTCGTTAATGACTGTTTCTTGATCCTGACTTTCTTGATTTGACTTCTGACTTTTCTTATTGCTGCCTGCCCTGATCTTTTTGCCTGGATATAACAAAGACCCTTCTTTAACCCTTAAAATAATACAAATTGGTCTTTCTGCATACAGCTTCCTCCTTGGTCCCGACTCCTACATTACAAGAGCCTCAAGGCCCTGACACAAACAAAGTTGTTGTCAACAGATCCGGGTCAAGAGACAAGATTAGAGAAAAGATTCAGGCCAAAGAGCCAGTTAGGAGGTAGATGCCAGCAGGACAAACGTTGGGAGAATAAATTGAAAACCAAGCAAATGAATGATAACAACTGATGTCCTTTTATGGACACAAGGGGAGAAGGGTACAGGTGCCAACAAGGACACATCAGCATCAGAACTTAATGGTAAAAAGTTGAGTGCAATGATACTGGAGCAGACACACACTCCTGCGTGGACCTTTGAGCAATTGTATGCCACTAAGAATATGAATGATTTTGAGCATGATTGTTTGTACTATTTATTTATTGTTTTATATTACAGGTATGGGATCTGTTATCCAGAAACCAGGCATCCAAAAAGCTCTAAATTACGTGAAGGTCATCTCCTATAGACTGCATTTTAATCATATAGTTCAAAAATTTGAAACTGATTTCTTTTTCTGTGTAATAATAAAACAGTAGCTTGTATTTGATGCCAACTAAGATATAATTAATCCTTATTGGAGGCAAAACCAGCCTATTGGGTGTATTTAATGGTTATATGATTTTCTAGTAAACTTAAGGTATGAAGATCCCAATTACAGAAAGATCCATTATCAGGAAAACCCCAGGTCCTGCACATTCTGGATAACAGGTCCCATACCTGTATTTTATAGGTGAATGACATGGTTTAATATGGTGATCCCTTCCTTCATAATCTACATGTAAAAAAAAGATTACATACATGTATTTGATGTCAAGGGTAATTTATCATTTTCTTGGTTACAGAACCCTTTGCCAGAAAAACCTCAATGACAAAATTATCAGGCTCCATTACTAACACTGGGCAAATTTGCACCTGGGCAGTTTTTCTATAGTAACCAATCAGTAATCAATTGTTCAATCAAAAAGAATAAAAGCAATAATGCCTGCTCTATATTTAACTGGCAGGGATTTTACTGATAGCGTTTGCCTTCCATCTGTGGAACTAGAGATGCTTTTATCAGGGTTGGCTCCAACCTTGTTACATTGCCCTGCATCCCCTGTAAGGCTACAAATGTATTGTTATTGTTACTTTTTATTACTCCTCTTTCTATTCAGGTCTCTCCTAATCATATTCCAGTCTCTTATTCAAATCAGTGCATGGTTGCTAGGGAAATTTGACCCCCAGCAACCAGATTGCTGAAATTGTAAACAGCTGCTGAATAAAAAGCTGAAGAACTCAAAAATCACAAATAATAAAAAATGAAAACCAGTTGAAAATTGAAATAAGATTTCTATTACAGAATATACATTAAAAAGAGAGCATTCCTACTATCAACAGTTTGGTGATACTGGGGAAGGGGTGAGTTCATTGGGTTCTGTCCTTAGTCTCATTTAAACCAACTGCAGCCCCTATAATGCCCAGAGCCTCTTTTGCACAGGGGGTCCTTTGATACATGGGACCTTTTATTTTTTACTAAATGACTTAGTAGTATGGGACTCAGGGACAGAATTAGGGGTAGGCAGAAGAGGCACGTGCTTAGGGTACAGCAGAGGGGGCTCTGATACTCACCTCTGCCTCTGTCTACCACTAGTCTGGCTGAATTGAAGCTGCCTGACTGCCAATGTGCAATAGTCAGGGTCAGACTGGGGAGACAGGGGCCACCGGTGCTGCTACTTTGAGACCCCAACCCTCTGGGCTCCCCGCCCCAGCAGTGAAGACACCTAAGACCCCCCTGCACCACAACCCCCCACTAGTTCGACGCCTACCTTTTTTTTCTGCTTGCGCGGCCACCGAAAGCCAAAAGTGAGTTCAGACAGCAGACCTAACAGGGGATCTGGGCCGGTGGGACCCACTGATTTTTTTCCTGGTCTCCCGCTGGCCCAGTCCGACCCTGGCAATAGTGATTAGAGGGTCGACCCATTGTGTATCATAAAACCTCCATCCGCCATCGCCTCCCTGCATGAGCCCTTCATCTTCAAAACTCCACCCACCCTGTTCATTCCTTCACTGACGCGGCCCCTCGATTACTGATGGAGGTTCAACCTGTAGCACTGCATTCATATGAGCAGTCTGCTCCTTGTGCACCATTACACCTGTGAATGTTGTGCCAAATACCAAGCGTATTGCAAATATCCAAAAAGGTTGAGCCTGTTTTCGAAGCAAAATATACACATACATTCATGGATTTCATTTAAATTGAGATGTATCCCATTTCCTTCCTCTGGAATCAAGAACTGTACAATATACCCTCACTGGCTCCTACTCTCTGTCCCAAGCATGTGTGCGAGTGGAACACCATTCATTTAATTACATTTAATTGCGTAAAATAAGAAGATACCAAGTAATCCCTGACGGTAGAGGTATGGAATCCTGTTATCCAGAAGCCTCTTAATTACTGGAAAGGCCATCGGCCATAGACTCCATTTTATCCAAATAATCCAATTTTTTGTTAAAATGATTTCTTTTTTCTGTATAATAATAAAACAGTAGTTTGTACTTGATCCCAACTGAGATATAATTAAACCTTATTGGAAGCAGAACCAGCCTATTGGCTTTATTTAATGTTTACATGATTTTCTAGTAGACGAAGATCCAAATTACAGAAAGATCCATTATCCGGAAGACCCCAAGTCCCGAGTATTCTGGATAACAGGTCCCATACCTGTACTTGATCCCAACTAAGATATAATTAATCCTTATTGGAAACAAAACAATCGTATTTGGCTTATTTTGTGTTTTAAATATTTTTTTAGCAGACAAGATCCAAATCCTTTAAAAACCTTAGGCTAACAGGTCCCATACTGTACAAGTATTATATCCGATATGTTACAAAGGAACAAACATTGCTGTAATGGCTGTATTCTCAGTGATCAGGCGCCTGTATAAAGGATGAGTTTGTGTAGGTAGCTTGTGCCTCCGAGCTGTGTACGCTTGATAAATAAGTCATCATTTACTGCAATATAAACAGCAATAAAACAGGCTTTTGTAAACAGTAATACGCTGCAAATAAAATCCATTTATGCAGATACCATAACCGAATTTCCTGTACTTTGATACTCTTCAGTGTTTGTTTCATTATTTTAGTTACCGCTATTGAGCGAGTGCCAGAATCTTCCGTAGGCTGCTGGAAAGCGAGTGACAAGCACAGATATTCCGAGAGGAGGGGCAGGGAAACCCATGAAAGAAAGAGATTAGAATAGCAAAGAATGGAGACAATGGCAGTGAATAATATGTGCAGGCAGCAGTATGGAAGATTGTGTTAAGGCAACACTGAGCCAAATGCCAGGCTGCTCATAACAAACAGGGAGACTATAATAGGCTTAATCATGGAGTAGAGTGTGGTTACAGCAATGTGCCTAAACTCTAGGGGCCCCAAAAATTCAGTTACAAAGATCCTCAGAGGGTGGTAATCTAGTACTGGTAATCTGTTACAGGTATGGGATCTGTTATCTGGAAACCTGTTATCCAGAAAGCTCCGAATTGCGGAAAGGCCGTCTACCGTGGACTCTATTTTATCCAATTTTTTTAAAATGATTCCCTTTTTCTCTGTAATAATAAAACAATACCTTGTACTTGATCCCAACTAAGATAAAATTAATCCTTATTGGAGGCAAAACCAGCCTATTGGGTTTATTTAATGTTTATGTGATTTTCTAGTAGACTTAAGGTACGGAGATCCAAATTACTGAAAGATCTGTTTTCCGGAAACCCCAGATCCCAAGTATTCTGAATCAAAGGTCCCATAGCTGTACTAAAGAAAGTGTGTATCTTAGTGCACATCTTTGATGATTAAAGAGAAGTGTCTGTTTGTGGTTTAATTTTGCCAATCTGAAATCTAAAGTGCACTGGCTGCTGCCCATGGAGCTAAACCAAGTTGCCATTGCAACTTTTCACATTTTTCACTCCCAAAGGACTTGTTATTGTGTATTCTTATAATGGCAAGATTTGTGCCAATGCCACATAGAAAAAATATATACGGCACTACTAAAAAAATAACTGATAAGTCAAAAAATCAGAGAGGATTTACTCACAGTTCACCCCAGTCCCAGGGCGCAAGTCCAAAACAGTATTTCAACTAACGAGTTTCGTGCCTATTGGGGCCCTTACTCATAGGCTCATGAGTAAGTGCCCCAATAGGCATGAAACGCGTTAGGTTTTCATGTCCGAATACAATTTTCTAATTTTTTAATTAACTGCTTCTTTATTATTTGAGGTGCTCACATCTCTTTTGAAGAATTGTGCATTCTTCCCAGAAAATAGGGTTGCCCAAAGGTGCAGCACTAAAATGCTTTTGAACTATTGGGGTGCCGACATTTTTACTTCACAGTCTATAAACACAATGGCAGCTCAATCGGCTTCTGAAGAAAGTGACCTTAGTCCATGTGTGTGTGTACCTGTGCTAAAACAGAGGATTTACAATAAGTTAATGAGCTACATACAGAGGTGTTCATAATAAGATATACAGAAATGGGATCCGTTATCCAGAAACTCGTTATCAGAATGCTCAGAATTGAAGGAACTGAATAAATATTACAGGTATAAGTTACCAGTGAGTTCCATGACATATAAAAGCATGAGGTTGAAGTCTGAATGTTTTCATACAGGTCATGGAACTCCAAGGTGACTTCTAATATCCTCATATTTTCCGATAGGGGGTACTTTATTTATTATAATACATAATTTTCCGTGAGTCATGTGACAGAAATGGCATCGTTACGATCCGATTCTAACTGATGACATCACTACTTACCGTTTATAAGGATATAATTTACAGGACAGTCATGGCTCTTGTGTATTATAATCAAATAATTCAAATTTTGAAGAAGTATTTCCTTTTTGTCTGAAAAACGAAAACATTACCTTGTACTCGATCCCAACTAAGGTATAATTAATCCTTATTGGGTTTAATTGATTTTTTCAAATTACGGAAAGACCCCTTGTCTGTAAAACTCCAGGTCCCGAGAAGTCTTGATAACAGGGTCACATACCTGTAACAAATTGGTCCAAGGAGGTCCAAGAGTAAGAGCCTATGATTAAGTGTTGTGAGAACGTGAAACGCGTAAGGCTGTAACTTATGTTTGTACTTTAATAAACATCTACTTTTTATCTACAACTGCCTGGAGGACCTCTCTTTGAGTGCCTGCTCTACAAACAATACTGTGATATCCACTTGCTTAAGCTGAAGGCTCTGGGCAGAGCACCTGGGCCTCCTCATTTACACGGTGAGTCTCTGAAAAACGTTTTTTGGCAAGACTAAGACACCTTTCCCAAGAAACGTAGCGCTTTGAACCAACCAATTATCAAAATAAATACACAATCCGAGTATCCAAAATGGAGAACTGGAGAAGAATGATGCTGTAACAATTTGCAGTAGGATTTAACTCTTTCTTTACAGGCAATAAGAGCTTTTACTGCAAAAGCCTGAGGGCTGGAAATTAGATTTGGGGGATTAAATATTCTCTGTAACACACTGTGCCGAGTGTCAGCACTTTATAAATAATAACAAACAAAAACAATGTATAATTTAACATCAAGCATCACCGGTGGAGGAGAGATGATACATGACTGGAGCTGCCTGAGATAACAGATCCTTTATGCAGCAGGAACACTGTTCTGTCGATTTATTTACAAACCTTGTCAGGATTTTTGCCGTTTTCCTCCAAACTCTCGTTCGAGGCATTTGAGCTTGTTCCCTGTATGTTGTTTCTAGATCTCAATTCTGACTCTGCTGCTTACAGAGGTCATCTGGCAGATAATCCTGACTGTCTGTTGGGTGTTTCTTCACTCCGGCCACTTTGTAGCTTAGGCAGTGGACTTGCTGTTACCCTTACCTTTCACACGATACAAAGGAATTCTTTTTTGAGATCTTTTTATATATATATATATATATTCTTGTTGACTTCATTATGTTTGGTCACTCGTTTGGTCTCACGTTGCAGTAAAAAAACCCACTGAAAAGGTTCTGCTAAAGGGGGGCAACATCTAATGACTTTGAAGAAAATAGATTGCATTCCCGCTCTTCCAATACTAAAAGAAAGTATTTTTATCATCTCAGTTTAACTGCTGTATGCCAGATGAGGGGCTGCACCTTGGTTCCCTATAGAGGGCATCTTGGTGGGGACAATGACCTCCAGAAGATGAAAGAGCCTCTAAAATGAGCAATGAGGCCTGAAGGCAGTATTATAAATTCAGAATGCTTCTTGAGGAGTCTCAGTTGGTTCTTACATGAAGTAGAGAGCTCAGTGAATGATGAGAGTACAAGACAGAGAGCTACTGCATTGCCCTTTGTTAGTGGAATTGTGGATAATGTACATATGCAAGAAATGTGTTAATGCACACTGCGAGGAGATTGACCATCTAAGAAGGTATCTTTCAAAAGAACTGGGTTTCTCTCATCATTTATCACCTGCTCTATTGACTTTCACAAGCCTTGGTTATTAGGCTCTTACTTTGAAGCTATAAGGGAACTACACTATTAATATTCCTCAATAGCACAATAGCTCAGGTGGCTTTTTTACTATCCAGCTTTCAATGTTGCATCACATCACAACATATAGCACTACTATAGCTAATGCTTCATCACTGTAAAACTTTCAGCAGCTCTGATAATTCCCAAAGGAAAAGAAAACATGTTTTCCTGCATTTTGCTCAACTGAAGCCTTTTCATCTAATAAGCCTTTTCATCTAACTAGGAATCAGGGGATTCTTCCTCTGTAGTAGACCCATTATAGGCCTGACATCCAAATATTCTACATACAAGCACTTCTGGACCCATCCCCTGTTTACCATCTGCATTCAGTCAATGACTAATGTGTGACAAACACACTAACAACATGCATTTCACTAAATGACTAGAACATCACTAGTGTCATCCAGACCCCAGCCCAACACATCTTCACACAGCAAAAGCCCATACAAGTCCCCTAACCTGTATAACTCAGCCTGCATATGGTCATATAATCCCTCAGTGATTTCTAATATCCTTATCATTTACAGTAGGTGGTACTTATCCCTTATAATACATGAGTGATACTCAGAGTTCCCTGTATAACTCAGCCTGCAGTCTTGTGACTTTATATGGTCACAAACCCCCTTAGTGACTTCTAATATCCTTATAATTTACAGTAGGGGGTACGTTATTCCATATAATACATGAGTGATACTCAGAGTTCCCTGTATAACTCAGCCTGCAGCCTTGTGCCTTTATATGGTCACAGAACAACCCCTCAGTGACTTCTAATATCCTTATCATTTACAGTAGGGGGTACGTTATTCCTCATAATACATGAGTGATACTCAGAGTTCCCTGTATAACTCAGCCTGCAGCCTTGTGCCTTTATATGGTCACAGAACAACCCCTCAGTGACTTCTAATATCCTTATCATTTACAGTAGGGGGTACATTATCCCTTATAATACACGAGTGATACTCAGAGTTCCCTGTATAACTCAGCCTGCAGCCTTGTGCCTTTATATGGTCACAGAACCCCTCAGTGACTTCTAATATCCTTATCATTTACAGTAGGGGGTACATTTTCCCTTATAATACATGAGTGATACTCAGAGTTCCCTGTATAACTCAGCCTGCAGCCTTGTGCCTTTATATGGTCACAGAACAACCCCTCTGTGACTTCTAATATCCTTATCATTTACAGTAGGGGGTACATTATCCCTTATAATACATGAGTTATACTCAGAGTTCTTCATATAACTCAGCCTGTAGCCTATATGTTTGATACTCATAGATCAGAATAACTGTTTTTTTTAATGTTTTGATGTCTCTATAATATATGGTACATTATCCCTTATTTGGATCCATTGGCATACAGGCTGAAAGGAGGATGGATAGATAGATAGATAGATAGATAGATAGATAGATAGATAAATAGATAGATACTGTAGATAGATAGATAGAATAACTAATTTAACCAGATTTGTATACATTTTTTCTACAATACAGAATTCCTGCTGAATAAATAAAGGGTGATAAGTAGCAGTCCCTGTGATGTGTCTGTTTTCTTCAGCTTGGAAAACATCTGGTGATTCATCACAGCAGTGAAATTCCATAAAAACCTGACTTAAACCCCAGCATTACAGTATATTGTTCATCGCACAAAAGACAGAAATGTTCATCAAATTTAAACAGAGACTCACACGTATCTATTGTCTCACATTCACATACCTACAGTGCACTAAAAGCATTTGTCTGGCTGCTAAGATAATGTATAAATATGAATGAAAAAAGTTACTGAAGCCCACCCTCTGAGTTCTACAAACTCCCACCAGCCACAAGACAGAACATTGCCATTCAAAGAAGCAGTGTAACTGTACCATCTACAAACTCTGTGAACCTAGAGCCATTACTTTTCTCCTGGGCATGTTAATCAATGTTTGTAGTCATGCCCACATTAGCCTTATGCCACACTTGGACCAACAGAGTGTTGTTCTGAAACATTTGAATTTCTTCACCCTGGTTGAGCAATATAATGGTTGCTTTTTATAAAGGACTTTTTGGTTTTGATGGAAACTTGAAATTGAGACAGCTCTACCAGTAAACACTGTGGCCTTATGGTATAAATAAAAATATTAATACCATTAGGCCATTATGTATACTGGTACTGTCTTCAGGATCTCAGAGAGAGGGAATACCTAGGGCCATGCAGATCAGCAGTTGTAGAAGGT
The DNA here is from genome assembly GCF_017654675.1 of Xenopus laevis. Taxonomy (NCBI): domain Eukaryota; kingdom Metazoa; phylum Chordata; class Amphibia; order Anura; family Pipidae; genus Xenopus; species Xenopus laevis. Next base: position 143,991,417 of record NC_054377.1, on the reverse strand, counting down.
TTGGGGGTAGCAGGTGTAATTAGGCAATATGGAGACAGTGGAACAAGATGAAGATGTGCAGCAATGAGAAGACAGGAGAGCAAGTAGGAGATAGTAGGGCAAATGGAGACACTACAGCAAGAAGGAAACAGTAGAGCAAGATGGAGACAATATAGTAATAAAGAGACAGTTGCATACAATGAAGACAGTAGAGCAAGATGGAGACAATATAGTAATAAGGAGACAGTAGAACACAATGGAGACAGTGGAGAAAAAATAAGACAATCGAGCATGAAGGAGACAGTAGAGCATGATAAAAACAGCTGCACAAGAAGGAGATAGTAGGGAAAGATAGAGTCATTACAGATGGAGACAATATAGTAATAAGGAGACAGTTGTACACAGTAGAGACAGTAGAGCAAGGTGGAGACAATAAAACAATAATGAGACTGTCACGTTCGGCACCCTATATCCAGAACCCAAGCTAAGCTCCCTGGTCTCAGCTCTCACTTCTGCCTTTAACTGCCGCCTTTCACCTCAGGAGGAGCCCTCGGCTAATTGGATGCCGCCAGGTCTTAATAGAGAGAGGAGAAAAGCTAATGGTTCTGGACGAGCAAAAGGGCACGATCATCTCACCAGGATACTGGAATGGAAGAACACCACCAGGAACAGGCAGGCTGGGCCAGCACAAGCAGATAGAATGGTCAGACAGGCCGGAATCAGGATAGAGAGCGTAGAATAGTTGATGGACAGGCTAAGGGCAGATTGGAGAGGTCAGAATAGTCACAGACAGGCAGGATCAGGATTGGAGAGATCAGAGTAGTTAATCAGGCAGGCAAGGGTCAAAACACAATAGATCAGTCGGCATACAAGTATAAAGCACCCAGGAACAAGGCAAATTGAACCTAACAACGGACAAGGTCCTGCAATCTAAATGGGCTTTTTATACCATTTGATTTTCGCGCAAATTATGACGCCAGCGTGCCTGCGCCTTTAAGAAATGAAAGTCGGAACCCGGAAGGGAGCAGCTCAGCAGCAGGCGTCCACGCGAGTGATTCGGCGTTGGACCCCGCTGCTGCCCACTAGACCACCAGGTAACTTCATTACAAAGACAGAAGAACACAATGCAGAGAGTGGAAACAAGATGGAGACAATACAGCATGAAGGAGACGGTAGAACAAGATGGAGACAGTAGTGTAACATGGAGACAATACAGTAATAAGACAGTAGAGAGACAGTGGAGCAAGATAGAGATAGTGGCACAGGAAGACAGTTAGGCAAGATCAAGTAAGTACAGAGATAGTGGAGCACAATGGAGACAATACGGAATGAAGGAGACAGTAGGAGATGGAGGCAATATAGAAATAAATGAGACAGTAGAGCAAGAAGGAAATAGTAGAGCAAGATGACAATTCTTCTGCTTTATTTGCTATAGATGTTGTCCAACCTGTACTAGTTTAAGTGCAATTGCTGAAGGGGTATAAACCAGGGGTTTCCTACTTTATATAATTATATAATTATAGAGGCAACCTCAAGTTTTGGTTGACCCCAGGGCTAGCCATTATTAAGGATGGTGGCTAGGCAAAATTTATTTTTGGTATATTGTTGCATGCAGTATGTTGAATTAGGAATTGCTTTTGCACAGACACCTAGTCATACAGGAGGATTGGGCTTCCACCAATAAAGAGCAGAGATTGTGTGAGTATGCCAATAATCTAGGATGTATGTGGGTAACTGTGGAGTCACAATGACAATGAAAAGGGCGGCTGTATGTTTTAAATTGTATATAGAAGATGGGCATTCTTTTGTATGTTTGTCCATAGAGAAAATGTAAGATGTAAAGGACATAACAATACTTTTGACATACACTGGCAAGAAGATCAACATAACAGTATATTTTAGCAAGACAACCAAAGGAAAGTGATGTCAGGGTAAAAAGCCAATTTCATTATCCCACTTCAACTGACAAACTGAAGAAGAAAAGAAGATAAAATTGGGCCTGTATGTTCTGTTCAATATTCATGAGCCTGTCATTAGGCAGCGCTCTATCCTATAGTTAGATTACATGACTGGGAATGTGGAGGGACGTGTTAAACCTATTCTGCGTCACAGCATACATTTATTTTCCAGACTTCCTTGTTACAGAACAGGTGCAAGCGAACAAAACAAACATTAGAAACTGATTAAGAAGCTGGAATTGTTCCATGGGGGATATTTTAATCTGTTTTGGGAAAAGAAACCTAATCCTGTTGTGAAAACTGTGTTCATTTTAAATATTTGGGACTATCCATCTCAACACAAGGTATGTGCCTATAATTCTAATTGTTTCCTTTTCTCCCGGGATAAATTAGAATAATATTGCATGCCCTTCGGAAAGGAGGGGTGGTTATTTTGTGAAAAGCAGGAATTAGAATGTTGATTTAATATTCAGTGCTGACCTGGCATATGGTGCTCAATGGAATTGGGTTTAGAATAGTGAAGCCTGATTATAATGAGCATAGAGAAAAACAGTAGTGTAACTAGAGTGCACCAGTCCCCCCTGCAAAAAAATCTTCAGAGGGGCCAAGCGCACTCTGATCCCCATCCTCCTGCCCACTTCCTGCCTCCGCCCACTTCCCGCTTAGACCCCGCCCACTCCCCTCCAGACTTGGCACACTATCCTCTGCTGCTTCCCCACCCAGGTAAAACGGTGGCTGAAGGAGGGGGGGTTCTTTTTGGCTATAGAGGATGCAGAGTAATTCAATACCAGGCAGGCACCACTCTGGAACACCAATCGTGAAAATAGTAGAATCCAAGAGCCAAAGTTTAAATATAAAAATAAAACATTTCTTTATTTTACATTATGTCTAAAAGATAAAGCCTTACGTGTTTCATGTCATCCAGGGACACTTAATCATGAGCCTATGATTAAGTGTCTCGTGTATATTTAAACTTTGGCTCTTGGATTCTACAATTTTCACGATTGCTGTTCCGGAGTGGTGCCTGTTATCGAATTACTGTGAATTACTCCCCTGTGCTGAAGGTCTAAGGCATGAGCACCTGGACCCACCTTGGAAAGCGGTGAGCTTATCCTGATGATCCTATTGATTCATACTTTTGATGATTTTTTATATGTATAGAGGAAGCAGACCCTCTATAGTTACACTACTGGTGAAAAAGTTTCATTCTAACCGAAACGACATCAATTCTTCAGTTGGAATATTAACTGCTGAGTTCCAAATGATCCCTGGATGCAATTTTAGCTCTATTTCTAGGGAGCATGGAGCTTTAATGGCAGATCAGCGGCAAACAAATCTAGCAATGTGCAATGTCAATCATTGGCTGAAGTGGTGTAAAGGTCACCCATCTTCTATGGAGTCTCGAGATGTGAAAGGGTGCCCTCTGTAGTGATAAGGAGTCCAGGTCTGGGACTAGGGGGAGCAAAGCTGGGGGGTGCCAGGTACGTACCTTACCTGCCTGCTTCCCCTAGTCCAGTCCCCTCTCTCCTATCCGGTTTGTGCTTCCGTGCGCGTGAGCTTTAATTAGTACATGCGTGCGGGTGGATGTGAGTCAGCGTCAATTCGCACATGCTCCCAGTTGGTGCATTGACTGGCCAGTTTGCCTAGGGTGCCTGGCCGGTCTAGCATGGCTCTGGCACATGCATAGGGTGCAAAGGTGAGGGGGTGCCAGGCACCTATTGTAATTCTTCTGCCTGGCTGCCCCTAATCTGTAGCCCTTTCAGGAGAGGATTTTAACACCTTGAACCACATCAGCACATTACTCCTTCCTCCCCTACCCACTTTGTGTCACTGCAAGAGCATGTGGGGGTGATGAGAGAGATTTGCCTTGGGCACACCAGTGACTTGTCCCAACCCTGTTGGTGTAGGACTTTAAAGTCTGTGTTAGGCGTGTGCCAGTAGAATGCCACCTTTCTAAATTCTTAATGCTGACAGTCATTTTGGTGGAGCTGGAATAATGTTCTCTGGCAGTTTCCATGGTTTGGGCCCCTGGTTTCAAACATTAAAGAGGTGGTTCATCTTTGAGTTAACTTTTAGTATGTTATAGAATGGCCATTTCTAAGCAGCTTTTTATTTGGTCTTCATTATTTATTTTGTATAGTTTTTGAATGGCTTCTTCTGACTCTTTCCAGCTTTCAAATGGGGGTCCCTGACCCCCATCTAGATGTACTGTAAAGCTACAAATGTGTTGTTATTGCTCCTTTTGATTAATCCTCTTTCTATTCTGGTCCTCTCCTATTCATATTCCAGTCTCTTATTCAAATCATAGCTGCTGAAATTCTAAACTGGAGAGCTGCTCAATAAAAAGCTAAATAACTCAAAAACCACAAATAAGAAAAAATGAAAACCAATTGCAAATTGTCTCAGAATATGACTCTCTACATTAAACTAATAGTTAACGCAAAGGGGAACGACCCCTTTAAGGCTACAGAGTTCTATTCTTCATATTTGGTGGCAACATTTTGGGGAACACTCTTTCCATGCACAAAGCTAGTGGAAAACTTGACTTCACGTACTTTGACCTCAGCCCTACTAGACACCTCTTGGAATGATTATTGGTGATCCAGACTTTATCCCATTATCAGTGTCCCACCTCATCAGGGCAGAGACAGACGTGGAGATTCAAGGAGATTAGTTGCCCAGCAACAAATCGCCTCTTCTTTGGGCGACTAATCTCCCAGAACTGCCTTCCCGACAGCTAGAATCTAAATTGCCAGCTGGATGGCACTCGGAGTGCTTTGTTTTCCGAAGTTACCCCGAAGTTTCCTAGTGAAGCAACTACGGGTGACCTTGGAAAACAAATAAATCCGAGTGCCATCCCTCCGGCCATTTGGATTCTAATCGGCGAGAAGGCAGTTCGGGGAGATTAGTCGCCTGAAGGAGAGGCGATTTGTAGCCTGGCGACTAATCTCCCCAAATCTCCACATGTGTCTCTGCCCGTAATGCTCTTGTGGTTGAATGGAAGCAACTCCCAGCAACAATGTTCCAACATCTAGTTTGTACCATCCCAGAAGAGTTGGGCTGTTATAGCATCAAAGGGAAGACCAGCTTCATATTAATACCCTGGGGTTAGAACAGCCACGGCCTCATCATTCTTTGCTTTTGGCCATTTGGCAACATGTTGGTTTGGAGAGCCAGGCATACTGTAACTTCTCTCTTTAAAACCATGTAAAAAATAAATACATTCACTCATGCATTGGTAGAGTTGACTCACAGGCAAGGTATGACAGATATGCAAAATAAAATAGCCTGTGCAAGCAAAGAAACTGATTTAACCTTACAGGAGCATTCGTTTAGCAAATAAGTGAAAACATGGCCAATAGGGGGCCTTGAGAGGTGATTATAATTTATACAAAATTGAGCTAAAAGATAGCAGAAGCTATAAATTAGAGAATGATATATTGGCAGTGAATGAAAATCTTTCCCGGCTCCTTAAAAGTCCCCACAAGCAAAATCTCTAAATATAAAATTATAGGAGGGGAAAACACCGGTGTAATAGTGTGAAATACGATCGCTACAAGTATAATCTCATATCACCAAGAATACTGGGATATCAATAAATTACATATTAAGCCCCCAGGACTGGTTTAACGAGATTGCTCGGTGATGATTAATAGCTGAGTCGGTGAAAATCATGTACAGAGGGTGGAAAGGAACCTTACTTAATGTATGGATATCACGGAACAGAGGAAATCATGCACTGGCCTAGTTGGTAGACTTCTGGAATTTGTATTAAAGCTGTTGTTTATAGTAACCAGAGCTGTAGCATGTCCATTCATTACTGTCCTACAGTTGATGTAACAATGGCTGTTGCTACGTTATGTTTCTGCTTATTGTGCCGTCAGTTAAAGGGCAACTATACCTTCATTTTCATTTACATGTGGATTTATTTTATGGAAATGTTATGATCTGAGTTTATATATACTTGTGTATGTATATTTTCTTTTTGCTTTCTTTTTCTGAAGCTTCTATGATGCATTTACTAATTCTATTTTCACTTTTATCCATGCCTTAGCAGCTGACTATTAGATTCCCCATTTTCTCCTGTAGACCAGGCTTGTACTTGGCCTGTGGGGCACCCGGAAAAAACCTGGTGGGCCTCAGTCCTCATGGGCCCCACTAGCATACCTCCTAACTGTCCCGTTTTTTGTGGAACAGTCCCGATTTTGACAACTCAACCCGCAGTCCCTGATTGTTAGTGAAATATCCCAAGTTTATCTCTGATCTCCTGCACTGAACAGCCAGAAAAACCATACAATCTTTCTGAAATGTAATTAAATAAGAAGCTTTTGGTAGAGAGCCCAGAATAATTGGCAGGTGCACTTTGATACATTTGTAACAATTTAATATCAGCAGAGATACAATTGTAACTGTTTAAGATAAACAAATCTCTTGGGGAAACTGTGATCTGTACCTTAAAGGGGGTGGTTCACCTTTAAGTTGACATTTAGTTATAGAATGGCCAATTCTAAGTAACTTTTCAGTTGGTCTTCATTATTTATTTTTTATAGTTTGTGTTAATTATTTGCCTTCTTCTTCTTTCCAGCTTTCAAATGGGGGTCACCGACCCCATCTAAAAATGAAATGCTCTGTAAGGCTACACATGTATTGTTATAGCTACTTTATATTACTCAGCTTTAAATTCAGGCCTCTCCTATTCATGTTGCTGTCTCACTCAAATCAGTGCATGGTTGCTAGGGAAATTTAGGCACTAGCAACCAGAATGCTGAAATGGCAAACTGGAGATCTGCTGAATAAAAAGCTAAATAACTCAAAAACCACGAATAAGAAATAGTGAAAACCAATAGCAAATTGTCTCAGAATATCACTCTCTATATCATACTAAAAATTGATTTAAAGGTGAACCCCTTTAAAGGGCAATGCACCTTCATTAGCAAAACTGTAATAACACTAAAAACCTGACACTAAAACCCCCAGAAATGGGTTCAAACATTCCATAGCCTGCCAAATTTTGTAAAATGAATGTGGTATTTAGGGGGTGTGGCCATAAAATGGGCATGGCTATGCACAGCAGATCTTTTTGGCCATCTGTCTGTTTTTCAAATGTTGGGAGGTATGCCTCCTGAGCCCGGCCTGCCCCCCCCCCCTTGCCAGGACCTGCAGCCACAAGTTTTTAGGAGGAGAAGGAAGCTGTACAAGCTAAGGAGGGGCTGACAGGCGGTGCATTGGGAGGGAGGGAATGGTGTGGGCGGGTGGCACATTGGGAGCTGGTGGGTGGACATGCACAGGGGAGTTTGCCACAGGGGTAGGAGGAGTGGGCCCTTAAGGTTTCAGCCTGGTTTTCAGTGTCGGACTGCCCCATCAGAATTTTGCGTGGTTTCTGCCAGACTCAACTGCATCCACTGAAAGCATGACTAGATGTCCTTCATAGGCTGGAGGCCTACATCCAACTGTTTCCATTTAGACAGGAAAGCTCCAACCCAAAAAATTGTTTCAGCTGGATTTGGAACAGATATGGGTGTTACTATAAATATCCAGGGTGGCGAAATTCCATTCAGAAATGTTTTGGGGTACAGATGTCCATTGTAGCTCACAGTGGTAAGTCCTGAAAAATTCATGGATCTACTTAATATACAGATATTTAGTTCATGTTCAAATGCATATAACAGGTGACATTGACATGTGTATATATTTATATATACTTCAACCTTCTGCCTAACTGTCCAGGGCAGTAGGTCACAGTGCCCCCAACCAAGTTCCCGTGTATTGAGCTTCCTCCTCGGGGGGAAATTGCCCTTCTGTGCTCTAAAACTAAAGGCGCTTAGTATAAAAGAGGGGTATAGAGAGGTATAGGGGCACTGTGAAATGCAGGAAGGTATGGGCTCTAGTATGAATAGAAAAAACATTGTTATGGATGTCCAAATTGTTACCCCCCCCCACACTGTTGTTTTAACTACAAGTTCCAGCAACACCTCTGAGAGTCTTTGGCTGTCAGGGGCTGCTGAGGGTTAAAGTTCAATGACAGCTGCATTCTCTAAAGCAGTGATCCCCAACCAGTAGCTCGTGAACAACATGTTGCTCCCCAACCCTTTGGATGTTGCTCCCAGTGGCCTCAAAGCATAGTAACATAGTAACATAGTAACATAGTAACATAGTAACATAGTAACATAGTAAGTAAGGTTGAAAAAAGACACATGTCCATCGAGTTCAACCTTTTTTTTTTTTTTGTGTTTATTTTTTAATTCTTGGCATGGAGATAAGTTTTGGTTGTATAAAAATCAGGTGTACTGCCAAACAGAGTCTCCTGTAGGCTGCCAGTCCACATAGGGGCTACCAAATAGCCAATCACAGCCCTTATTTGGCACCATCCAGAAACATTTTTATGCTTGTGTTGCTCCTCAACTCTTTTTCTACATGTTGCTCACGGGTGGAAAAGGTTGAGCACCCCTGCGCTAAAGAATATACATATCACTGTTAGAATACAGTATAAGCCTATTTTTTTGCTACCCAAATGCCCTCTCTGCCCAACCCTGAAACTTCCTGTGGATTTTGTGCTGCTGTTTCAGTGAACCGTTAAATTTCTTCTTGGTTGAAATGCCCGAATCATGTATTTTTTGGTACATTAGTCTGTTACAATAAGTGCAAAATAAAGATTTATTCATTTTCACTCACACATATCTTATTCTTATACCACATCCCCTTAATATTCAGGGGCAGGCTGTAAAATAATCCGAGCATTCTTCACATTTGTGACAAAAATAGTTCCGAACAGTTAACGCCCCAAATCGCACCCAGGAAACACTTCCCCTCATCTCTTCATATCTGAAGCAGCATCCAAATTCCCTTGTTAGGGCGCCAGCAGCATTAGACTTTCCTTTGGCTCCAACGAATAATCAGTGAGATCCCAACATACTGTACAAATGTCTTTCTGTCACTCAGAGAGTTAATGATTAGTACTTTTACTTGCTGCTAGATACGGAGTAAAATAATAATCTTTTTACAGGCACTCCACACTCTAAATCATTTTAATGATCTAAATTAAAATAGTCTAAATGAGTTGACTACTCTATTTTATTAACACGACCTAATGGATGTACAACTACCCTCTACCTAAGACTAAAGCAGACCTGCTCCTTCCAATGACTGATCTTTCCTTTTTATTGTAATAAACGACTGCAAGCGATACACCCCCCTCTTTCAAAGAAACTGGAAGCTGAAGGGAAATAAAAATCGATCTGTGTAATGAGACACTAAAACTGACATTGAAAGTTGGTGGGCAGACTCCCACGTGGATTGGGTTGGTTGATAAAATTGTGGGCAGTGTCCCTTTAAGACATATGATAGTTCCCAGCGAAGGGAAGGACTGGAAATAGTCTACAGTACTTGGGAGGCTTCACAGTAGAAGCAGCTGCCTCGTACGTAGCACAGGGCTGCCTCTGCCTGCTCTACATAACGGCAGCTCCGGAGCTGTCCCTTCAGCACCACTTCATCCCTGCACTGAAGCTGAGCTCATTACTGGGAGCTGTCCTTTCAGCACCACCACCACAACTGGACCACTTCATCCCTGCATTGAAGCTGGTCTAATTACCAGGAGCTGCCTTTCAGCACCACCACAACTGGACCACTTCATCCTTACCCTGAAGCTGATCTATTAACCGGGAGCTACTCTTTCAGCACCATTGTAACTGGATCACTTCATCCCTACCCTGAAGCTGATATAATTTCCCAGAGCTGCCCTTTCAGCACCACCACAACTGGACCACTTTATCCCTACCCCGAAGCTGACATAATTCCCAGAGCTGCCCTTTCAGCACCGTGGCAACTGGACCACTTCATCCCTGCTCTGAAGCTGATTTTACTATCGGGAACAGGGGAGCTGTCCTTTCAGCCCCACTGCAAATGGATCACTTCATGCAGAAGGAGGTGATGCTGGAAAAGCTAAAATGAGCAGGGTTTTACCCTTGAATTCTTGGCCACTTTCTCTGACCAGCCAGTCCAAGCTCTTATGTGTTCTTCTTCTTGTAGAAATACTGTAAGAGAGGGGGAACCTTCCCAACCCTAAAGCACCTTTTTTCCCTTTTTTTAAAAAATCCAGAACAAGCTGATTATTTGGGACCTGTTATGACACTATTACATGCTTGATACATTTCTGGAGCAGATGGAATTTTAAAAAGTGTTAAGATCTTTTTCCAATGAACGGACCTGGAGCTTTCTGTCCCTGGCTGGATTACTCAGGTAAGGAGCTTTGGGGATTTTTATACACAGATAGAGAGTGAGAGAGAGAAGGCTGATAAATGAGAAATCGGATATTAATCCTGGTTACTGTGTAAGGGTGACAGAAAGCTTGCACTATAGCAGGTGAATGATTTGTAAGGAACACAAACATGCCTTGGCTGGGACATATATATATATATATATATATATATATATATATATATATATATATATATATATATATATATATATATATATACTATGTATGGAAACAGGAGGGAACATGAAGGCATTTCTGGGGATAGAAACAAATAACAATAAATACCAATAGACCGACTTCCATCATTGCTACAAGCAGAACTTTTTCATCAATGGAAGTCTCTTTGGACACATTTTTTAGGGGGGGGTTGATTTGAAAAGCTGGCAGCACCCCAAAAATGGAATCTTTGTATAAATTATACATGCTGCTGCCAATGCTTTAGCTCGGCATGATGAGATTTATTAATAGTATATCCCACTGTACACTGGACAGACAGAGGGATAGTCACACAGGTAGTAGAGAGCACTTAGGAATACCATGGATATTATTCTTATGGGGGTGAGAATATATGTTTAGTGGCTATTCTGTCCATATGTGGAGGGCCTATAAATAGCAATACATCCTGCAGCTAATTAATTCGAATTCAGTTTGCAGATCTCTACATGTTGTAAGACTACAACTCCCAGAATCCCCTGACATGCTTTACATGTCATTGGATTCTGAAAGAAGTTGTTTGAAGACGCTGCATATTAAACTGCTCTCTTTTAGTTTTTCTTACCATTCACACTATCCCATGGTTACAGTCTGTTGCCCTACTATAAATGCAATATTCCCTAACATGCCATGCCTTCATATACACTCTATCCATTTCCCAAAATCCATATTACTATACTATACCCTTTATACTACCATTTACCTAACACTATCTTGCATTACACCATAGGGTCTTACTACACATACTAATTCACAATTTCAACCCCTTGCCTTACTATGCACACTATACCACTGACACATTTTGCTTTACTATACACACTTTGCCACAGTTAAATCCCATTTAATAGTACCATCTTGCCTTGCTTTACACCACAGTTACAGCCCTTTCCCAAAGCAAAGATGATCTCTGGGTTACAATGGTACAATGGTAATTATTTCATGTTTCTCCGCCTATGTAAAACCCTATCTATTGTTTCCACATAGATACTCTATGTGAATAGAGAAAAGTAGATCGATATATAGACACACACACACATATATATATATTTAAATCCACACTAAGATAATCACACATATATATATACACACAACTGCACAAACACAGTATCCAAATGCCTGTCACGCACCGAGGGGGTCATATAAATCGCTGGCACAAACATGTAGGTTCATTGAAGGGTTTTATGTTTGCAGACCTCATTTTTTCCAAATGAATAAGCATTTTATTCTGAGGGGAGGCAATAAAATGACCCTCTTTGCTCTAATGTCCTTTGGCTCAGTGAATGGGTCTTCCTTTGATTGGATTATGGAAAGAGAAAGTGTGTCATGTGATTGGCTGAATATGGAGAGTGTCTGAAGTTAGATTAATTTCCCTCTTTAAAAATAAACAATGTAGGTGAACTTACAGGTTGCAAAAGGCTGTAATTGTTGATTATAGGGGAAGTAGGGAAGAATATATATATATAGAGAGAGAGAGAGAGAGAGAGAGAGAGAGAGAGAGAGAGAGAGAGAGAGAGAGAGAGAGAGAGAGAGAGAGAGAGAGAGAGAGAGAGAGATGAGTATGAATGTATGGTAATTTATGGACTGCATGGGACATATGCTGGTTGACTGTTGGTTGATTTGACCAGAAGGCATTATGGAAAGAGACTAATGAAAGAAAGAAATGCTCTTCTAAAACAGCAATATAAAGAAGTACATTGCAGATATTTTTGTAATTTCCTTGATCACATGAAATTGTAACAGACTAATTGCATAGAGTGTTTACCATATCCTGTGCCAGACTGAGGCTCTAGAAATGAATGCAGAGAATGTTCTGTTCATCCCCTGGGTATCGTATATTTATATTCAGGTAGGGGATCTATCTGAGACTTGGGGATACAAAAACATAAAAGCAGGTTAGTTGGCTCCTGATTGACTGTAGTGTGTGTTAATTTGAGATTAGATTGTAAGCTCCACTGGCACAGGGAATGATGTGTAGCACTGGGGCATGCAGGTGCTATATAAATAAAGGATAATACAGGTATGGGACCTGTTATCCAGAATGCTCTGGACCTGGGGTTTTCCAGATAAGGGAAATTTCCATAAATTGGATCGCCATACCTTAAGCCTTACATAAAAATCATTTAAACATGGAAGAAACCCAATAGGCTGGTTTTGCTTCCAATAAGGATTAATTATATCATAGTACAAGCTACTGTTTAATTATTACACAGAAAAAGGAAATCAGTTTTAAAAATGTGACTTCATTCATTAAAATGAAGTCTATGGGAGATGGCCTTCCTGTAATTTGGAGTTTTCTGGATTACAGGTTTCTGGATTACGACCTGTAATAATAATTCCATATCTAGACGCCATGCCTTAAAGCTGCAAGATAGCTTTAGATATAAGGAACCCGCAACATGCATAGTTGCTAGCCTAGTTACTATCTTATTTTTTACAAAGAAGAAGCTTTAGTGTAACAGGGGAGATGCCAATGCTGGATTTCAGAGCTTTCTGGATAAAGGGGTTTCCAGATAGCAGATCCCATGCCTGTATTTACACAGGGTCGGTGTCAGTTACATACCGAGCTGAGACTTTCCTGGCCGCAGCATGCAGCAGATCATTAGAATGTCATTTGTACTGTTAAATTATTAAACATATCCATCCATCCTCTGTCGACATATCTTTTCCCTCTAACTGCTTCAGTGCACTTAACCTTTGTGATATGATGTACAGTGTCATAAAGGCATGAGATGGTCGTTCGTTAAAGCCCGTAATAGTTTAAACGCGGGCGGATCTCCTGTGTGTGTGTAAAGGGACAAGATAATAATTCATGTCTGTATTTTATCTAGAGAGTGGCAATGGTCTCGGCAATGTCTTGGGTCTTGTATTTGTGGATAAGTGCTTGCGCGTTGCTGCTCTGTCAGGGATCTCTTCATCACAGTTTCCAGCAACATCACTTGCATCAATCAGGTAGGAACGGCTTATTTCTCTCTAACTCAACCCTAGTCAAGCTGTTGGGGAACTATCAGCATCTCCCAAGGCTGTCATGGGGTTTTTTGGGGTAAGAAATGCATCAATGAAACTGCAACTGTTCTTTCATGATTATAACATGTCCCTTAGCGTTTAATGTAGATGATAATATTTAAAAACAACTTGCATTTGGTCTTCTTTATCTATCTTTATTTATCTAATGCTATCTGGTTGCTATGTTCTCCGACCTTAACAACCAAGTGTTTGCCCAGGAGGATAAGTATTTTAGGGCGTTAAAGGTGGATCGATTAAAAAAAAACAAAAAACATAAAATACAGTGTGAAATATGTAGTGTCATAAACAATGTGTGACACCAACAGTACTGTGCAGAAAGTGCAAATAATCCAAAAACACACACACAAAATGAGAAGACCAACTTGCTGAGATTGCTTCACTATGCAGTGCAGTATTAGAACGAATTCGAAAGTGAACTTTCACTGCATCGTCAAGCCTTCGGGCACCTGTGGCTCTGCTTTGTTAATGATGACTATACAGTAGATGGGCGTTGGATGTTTTTTCTAATTAAAACCTGTGGATGGAATCAGTAAATTTGCATTTTTGTGTGTTTGTTTCTATACGTTTCTGTGACGATGAACAGAAGTTACAGTTGAATACTTTTGGGCCCAGAACAATGTCTGTCATAAATGTACAATCTATGAACCATTGTTGATGAAGAATCCTATCATAAGCTTTAAACTATAACTCCCAACATCCCTGGCAGCCTTTAACTGAAACTCAAAAACAACCAATATGTGTACAAGTTCATGTCAAAACACAATAGAACAGTAACCTGAGTATTGGTCAGTTTTTGATAATATTGTTGATAGATAGATAGATAGATAGATAGATGACAGACAGATAGATAGATAGATAGATAGAGATCGATGATAGATAGATAGATAGATGATAGATAGTTAGATAGATAGATAGATGATAGATAGATAGATAGATAGATAGAGATTGATGATAGATGATAGATAGATAGATAGATAGATAGATAGATAGATAGATAGATAGATAGATGATAGAGAGAGAGAGAGAGAGAGAGAGAGAGAGAGAGAGAGAGAGAGAGATAATAGATAGATAGATAGATAGATAGATAGATAGATAGATAGATAGATAGATAGATGGATGGATAGATGGATAGAGATCGATGATAGATAGATAGATAGATAGATAGATAGATAGATAGATAGATAGATAGATAGATAGATAGATAATAGATAGATAGATAGATAGATAGATAGATAGATAGATAGATACATACATACATAGATACATAGATACATAGATAGATACATAGATAGATGATAGAGAGAGAGAGAGAGAGAGAGAGAGAGAGAGAGAGAGAGAGAGAGAGAGAGAGAGAGAGAGAGAGATAATAGATAGATAGATAGATAGATAGATAGATAGATAGATAGATAGATAGATAGATAGATAGATAGATAGATTTATATGTAGCAATGGAAACAGATGATGGATAGGTAGATATGGATAAAGATTAGAGACAGATAGATGACATATAATAGATAGATAAACAGATGGAAGGATAGATAGATAGATAGATAGATAGATAGATAGATAGATAGATGATATAAAGATAGATGATAGATAGATAGATAGATAGATAGATAGATAGATAGATAGATAGATAGATGATATAAAGATAGATGATAGATAGATAGATAGATAGATAGATAGATAGATAGATAGATGATAGATTGATAGATGGAAGGATATATAAAAGGATAGATGGATAAATAGACAGAATGATGATAGATGATAGATATAGATAGAGTGATAGATATAGAGATGATAGATAGATAGATATAGAAGGATAGATAGATGATAGATAGATAGATAGATAGATAGATAGAAGGATAGGTAGATTTATATGTAGCAATGGAAACAGATGATGGATATGTGGATACAGGTAGAGATTAATGGATAAACAGTTGAAGACACCTCATTCCCTTGCTTTGTATATTGCTATAGTGGCATTGGGGCGAGTGGGAACATAAAATACAAATTTACAAATACTTTACACACAGTGTCTGCCCTGGGGAAATAACACTTGATGTTATGCTAGAAGAGAGATACTGTATATAACGGTTGCTATAGACAGGGAGGGGCTGCAGGGCACTTTATGGGAGTCTGTAAGAGCTGAATGTTGCCCTCAATTCTCTAAAAATCATTTAAGAGCAGAAATGATTCACCGCACGGTGGAAAATGGAAACAATAATAGTTAATATGCATAAAATCACCACCCACAGGCTGACCTTGATCTCTAAAAATGTAAATGTTTGTCTAGTTTGGAAGACTCATGTATATTAATAGGAGATGTTAACTGATGGATGGGAATTAAATATACTGGTACACAGTATTGACAGGGTCAGAGTCAACTTCCCCTTTAACTTGTTACTTATAGTATCTGCACTTCATAGAAAATGATGCAATTTCTGTGGCTCGTGCCAAGAATTCTGCTCTTGTTTGTCTGTGAATATTTTCATTTGTTGTTTGCATTGGAATACTTAGTAAGAAACAGTGGTGGAATTGTTGGTGGAAAGAAGACAATAGGGTTGATGTAAGGGTTAATGCTATAAGCCTGGGCTGTAATCACATATCCTTGAATAGCAAAATCCCATGCTTTGGTGGTTGAGAGGTTCTGGGTTTTTTTAATTGGGGGGCTGGAGCTATAGCACAGTGTTCAGGAAGAGTCTACACCTCATGAGGACCATGCCCGGTGCAGATGTTTTTGGGGTCACCGAGTCTGGAGTGTTGAATTTGACTTTCTAAATAAACATGAGAATTTTATCTGATTTCATGGATTTTTTTTTTCCTCTTGATACATTTCAGGGTTATCACTTTGCACATGAATGCGATTGCAAGTGCAGCAAGGTTAAAAGGAATCCCAATGTTGCAATTATAGAATCCATTCATTAAAGAAGACATGTAGGATAAGTGAAACACCACCTAATATTGTAGGCAATAATGAATAATATATGGTGCTCGATTTACTTTGTACTAATAACGATTATTATCTACAAAAATGGCCCCTATTTCGAAGCCCCTATAGATCTGCTACGGGTCCCTGTCCGTGCTTCAAATGAGAGGTTGCACAGTCGGAGATGGAGATGGAGAGCCAATCACAACCCTGCAGTCACACAAGCAAAGACAGGCTTCAGTTCCCTATCAGATCAGTCTAGCTGCTGATTGGTTCCTATACTACAGTGCAGTGTACTGAATGCTCCCCTGCACAGCCTGGGAAAGGAGGCAGCAGGAAGTGGAACAGATGGGCTAGACATTTTTAAGAAATCAACCCAAAACACAATTTTTTAAGCACATTCCTTTAGTATTTAAAAGAGTATAATGCACTGGCACATTCTTGGTTTTTGCACAATATGCCTCCTTTAAAAACATTTTCACTTTTGTATAGTTGTGCCGAGCACCTATTCCTTTTTCCCACCCTTTAAAAAGAATTGTGCGCAATTGCACCTTTTGACCCTGGTCTGGGCAATAGCTCCAGGGTTCTCTCAGTGGGTTGTATGAAAAGGGGCACCAGATGGAAGCCATAGAATCACACGCTGACCTCAACCCTCCTAAAAGTTTAGCAGCAACTAAAAAGTTGCTGTAAAATTGCATTATTTTTGGTGCATGGGGCTCAGTTGCATCAAAAGCAAACTGGAGCAGGGATACAATTTTTTTGGGGCAGGTTATCCCTCCAACATTGCACTTTTCACATGAACTGATGACTTGTCTCAATAATGAAGACTATAATAGTGGGGTTGGAGTCCATGGGTTTATGTCTGGTGCAAACATTGATATTACCCACTGGGGAAGCCCTGGGCAGGCCCAGATTTGTGGAAAGGCCACAAAGAACCAGGCTAGGGTGGTACAAATTAAGGGGCGGCATGCTGCCCAGCAACTTCACCAAAACTGGACCAGCCAAGGGGGACTTGGCCTTGGGGCATCTGGCTGGGAAATCCGGGCCTGTTGCTGGATCTACCAGGTGCTCAGGTGGTAATGAGGGGCAGCCAGAGGCTGGTGGGAAGAGGCAGACAGGGTGCTTGCTCAGGTAGTATTGCCCTGGGTGTGAATACTAATTTGTCTGGCTCTGATCAGACTTGTACCACCATGATGTGCCTAAATGAGAAGATAGCATTACCATTATAATTTCTTATAATAAACATTTGAATGAAATACTATTTATTAATTCAGTTAAAAATAGCAAAACATTTTGTAGGACGGCACCCTCTTCTTTCATTTGACGGACAGATCCCAGATAAGTACTGCTCCGTAGAGCCAAACAAAGGTTCCCCTCACTGCTGGCTAATCCCCCCCTTCCTTGACAAATAACTAGAAATTCCAGCAGGAAACACAACCCCGGTTTGTACAATCATTTGAAACAAGTGACATTATTAGGTGGGGGGGGGATGAGCGACAAGCAGACATGTAGCTCAACGCCATTTGCCTAAGCTTGAAAAATGACCTCCTTTATGAAGCAGGAAGAGGTAGACACTCGTTGAATACCAACTACCCTGAACATGGGGAAAAATGACACATCTTTCACTCAGAGCTGTGATACAAATAGAGTGAAGGTTTTACATCTGCTTCATCACCTGCTTAGGAACAGCACAGCTTTGCCTCTCGCCAGCCTTTTTTTCTTTTTTTCGGCTGTTTTTCCATACCTCTCCGTGAGTAAGATTGATGGTCGGCTGATCCCAGGCAGCCAATTTCAGTCTCTCAAGAAATAATCCACTACATTGACAGATGAGTGGAATTTTGACGACCTGTTCACATCACTCAGATGGTTTCACACCTGAGCAGCCCGTAAGGGGAACACTGGGGATGTTGAATCCCAAACTAGACATCCAATTGATTTTGCATCCTAAATGCAACGTCTTTGGTAGAATCCTACAGCTTGATTTTGCACTGTCGTGTGTCAGAAGGGAGCACAGCACAACGTGTTAACTAGACAACTAACCAGTGTTTTATTAAACTTGACTTCACTTCTAAGTGTGCCTGATTTGTCATATTAATGCTATTTGGGATGCATCATTTGATTTCATTTAGCTGCTCTTTAAGCAAAATTACCACGTTCCATCAAGACAGGCAGCTGGAGTATACAGGTGGATTAAATGCTGGCAGTGGATTAGCATA
The DNA here is from genome assembly GCF_017654675.1 of Xenopus laevis. NCBI lineage: Eukaryota > Metazoa > Chordata > Amphibia > Anura > Pipidae > Xenopus > Xenopus laevis. The sequence continues at coordinate 143,972,844 of NC_054377.1, read as the reverse complement.
CACTCCAGCTACATCTCCTGGACTTTACCATGTAAGGGAGGTCACATAGGGGGGATTAGAGGGGTCATTTATTGCTAGGGTTTTGCACCAAGCCCCATGCATGAGTGCCTACAGGCAAGTCTTCTCTTGGCACAGATGTATTCATACGACAGAATGAGGCACAATAATGTCCCCCTCCCAGCCCCTGACCATCTCTTTACTTGCTGGCTACCCTATGGCAGGTGGTAACATCTGGGCACCTAGCACTAGATTTTTAAGGTGCAGAGTGGATGCAAGTGCTTCTTGAATGAACCCTAAAATGACAGATTTAACTTTTCATATTGCTCTAGCACTTGTGTCCAGGGTCATCATAAATGATCCTTTGGGACATCTGCCTAGGAGTTGGCTATATCAGTGTTGAATATGGGTGCTGGGGAAAGGAGTTTAGTAGGCAAACCCTGACAAAAAAAACTCATTGTTGGATCACAGGTAGGTTCATGATGATGGGTTGCACTGGATAGTGTCATAGAAAGTGCAGTCATTGCTAGTGAGCTCCATGCTCTGTTTATAGGTGGACAATTGTGAGTACAATCAAGGGAGCATGGCATTTCCTGAACAAAATGAAAGTACAATCTTACTTCCATAAGTATCACTGAAAATTCCCTAAGAATACCCAGCCTTAAAGGAACAGTAACACCAAAAAAATGTAATTGTATTAAAGTAATGAAAATATTATGTACTGTTGCCAAGCACTGGTAAAACTGGTGTGTTTGCTTCAGAATCACTACTATAGTTTATATAAACAAGCTGCTGTGTAGCAATGGTGGAAATTGAAAAAAAGGCTATATGGCACAGGTTAAATAGTGGATAACTGATAACACCATTATGTTCTACAGAGCGTATCTGCTGTGTAACCTGAGCCTTTTCTCCTTTTAATGGCTGCCCCCATTGCTACACAGCAGCTTATTTATATAAACAATAGTCGTGTTTCTGAAGCAAATACACCAGTTTTACCAGTGCAGGGCAACACTGCATTATATTTTTGTTACATTTTGATGTTACTGTTCTTTTAAGTAAGTTGTAGCTCAACAAAAGCTACCATGGTATAAATATGTTGAAATAAAAAAGTAACTTAAATAAAGTACCTTTTGGAAGGGTTCTTATCATTTATTGATACAACGTTGTATGGTCACTCGTGGTTCCCATTATGTAAATACAGTAACGTTGAATGGTCTAAATAAATTGTAAAAGAAGTATGGGACTTATTACCTGCAATACTGACATTTTCCATAAATTTTTCTAGTTACAGTTACCGCTATCCTTTTGGTCAAGTATTTGTTTGTACTGATCTTAATTCATATCATCCTCAAATTTTACTCTAGATAGCTATCAAGCTGGCCCCCCTTCATCTCCTCTAAGTCCCCATAGTTTTGGAACCACTACCTTACAGCTACTAAGATATTAATCAAGCATTAAGAAAAACAAAATGCATTGTATGGCCATCACTATGGATCGATGCATCTTGTTTAACATGAAGTATAAGGTACGATCTCCATTCAAATCAGTCAACAAATGAAGAATGGTTTGTTAAAACAGGACACTATGGGAAATTGTTTTGCCGTCTTTGGGAGCTTCCTGGACAACACATCACTTCGGGGTAATAGTAATTATTCTGCTCTAGGCAGGAAGGCTCCTCCCTTTCATATTATCAAACACTAAGGGGCACATTTACTTAGTTCGAGTGAAGGAATAGAATAAAAAAAAGTTCGAATTTCGAATGATTTTTTTGGCTACTTCGACCATCGAATTGGCTACTTCGACTACGACTTCGACTTCGAATCGAACGACTCGAACTAAAAATCGTCTCTTTCAAAAAACTTCGACCCCCTACTTCGCCATCTAAAACCTACTGAACCTCAATGTTAGCCTATGGGGAAGGTCCCCATAGGCTTTGTAGGCTTTTTTTGGTCGAAGAAAGATCGTTTGATCGATGGATTAAAATCCTTCGAATCGAATGATTCAAAGGATTTAATCGTTAGATCGAATATTTGCGGTAAATCCTTCGACTTCGATATTCGAAGGATTTAACTTTGGCAGTCGAATATCGAGGGTTAATTAACCCTCGATATTCGACCCTATGTAAATGTGCCCCTAGGGATGTCAAGTTTATTTAAATAAGCCAACTGGTTATACTTGCCCCCCCCATATCAAACATGTGCAATGGTAGGGCTGGTTGGCAGTGACATCATCAGTTAGTGCTTCAGTTGATCACTAAAGGGTGGCACAAGCAAATGATTATTCTGCAAACAAACCAATGTTCAACACAATCCAGTTCTATCAGATTTTAAAGGGGAAGTTTCCGCTTTTCATCCAGATCTCTGTTTCTCTTATTAAGAAATGAATTAGCAGCAAAGTGTCAAGACTAATGTTGTGTTTATTTTCTGCATACGGTATATTGGTTCTTCATTTGTGTACACAATACAGCACAATTGTGCAAAAATTTTTGTGGTTACACCAACATGGCAGCACCCTAGGGAGATGGTGTGCACAGCGTCAGGACTAGTTCTAAGACATCTGGTTATTAGGAAATAGCACTTACTATACGTGGCAGTTTGTACCACTTTGTCATGATGCCATTTGGGAATGTTTGTACCTCATGTGGGTGGGGGTTTGGCATCACAGTTGGTTTTTGACTAGATTACTCATTACTACTGACTAGATTTGGACGGACCTCGCTGCTCCTCTTGTAGGTTGCAGGCAGGGTTGATCTCTTCTGCCTGCTCTCCCTGCCTGCTACATTAGACTGCCGGCTTTCTGTTTTATAGGCTCAAGCCCGTCCCGCTCTGCCTCTTTTGTGACCTCATCGGCGAGGCAGCGCAAGTCTATAAATGAAGGTGGGAAGCCAGGTGGGGGAGGTTTGGGTCAAGTTTTTCTTGACCTGCACATCACTAGGCCAGATTATTGTTTGGGTTTCACAAGGGGGACAGCCCTAAGAAAAACCAAACTGTTCTGGTAAAAACGGAACAGGTGGCAACCCTAGATGATGTTCCCTGGTCCCCAACCAGCTTTGAACTGGAGGATCCAAGGCCCATTGGGGCTTCCACCCCAGTCACAACTTCCTTACAACACCACCCGCATACATGTTGCTGCAGCCGTGATTGGGGCCATTGGGGAGGTGAGGGGGCAATGTGGGGTCTCAGACAGGGATAGTGGGGGCCAACGAGGGGCAGGGCCCACTGGGTTTTTTCCTGGTGTCCCATTTGCCAAGTCCAACCCTGTCCTCGTAATCCTCTAGATTTTCCTTCCTTGCACCATCAAGGCTCCTCTTTATTAAATATACAGAGTCCCATTGTACCCCAGGTAATACGAAGATATAGAAAGGTGATATCAACTCCTCCACTTTGATCTGGGGCCATTTATTTGGATTGATTCCCGGGTGATGAAGTGAGCTGGTTAATTTGAATTAATTTGGGGACAATTATGTAACCCTTAACAATATATTACTACACAATCAACACATCTCACACATTACTGATGTTTCCCTTTTAAAGCATCACACAATAGGTAACGCTCCCATCTAACAGTGTCATTGCAAACAATTACTCACAGGGATAATGTGCCACTCGCTAATTAGAAAATTGGAGACTCACTTTTTTTTTCCTGCATCCTTCATAACTGCCAGGCTGAAATGTTGCTAATTGTGCAATTTATGTTTTTTTCTTTGAAAATGACAAGCGTATAATTTCCCTGTTAAATAGGCCTCTTGATGTTTTATAAAATCAAGACTTGGAAGTGACGGCGGGCTGTGTGTGGCGCTGGCTCGGGATCACAGACGAGCACGTCTGTCCGACAGAAGGAAAAGATATTGGGAATCTGTCAAAAGAGTAATACGCACATATTTTGACTTTGCTTGTGGGAGTCATAAGTTAAAAACATTTGCTTGAAACCACCCGATCCTGGGCCATGGTTTTTCTTCGTTATAATACCCAGGATTTCAGTGTAATTGCAGATGAATTAGCAGTTGGTAAATTGAATGCAAGTTGCTAATTCACTGGGCATCAGTGGAAATCACAAGCATTAGCATGCAAATATATTAGGTGTAGTGATGGCGAATTTGTCCCGCTTCGCCACGAATTTTGCGAATTTCCCGCAGAATTAACGAAACTGGTGAAAAATTATCGAAACAGCGATTTTGATGCTGGCGACAATTCGTCTGCATCAAAATGGGAATCGGTGTCAAAGTTGACGCCATCGCCCATTAAAATCAATGGATGTCCATTTATCGTCGCCAGTATCAAAACCGTTGCCGGCGTAAAATTTTTTTCGATGCCGGCAAATTTTCACTGCAAATTCACAAATTGATTCACCGGCATCAAAATGGGCAAATTCGCAGCAAATTTGCACCTGCCAAAAAAATCGCCCATCACTTGTTAGGTGCCAATCAGTTGCATGTATGGGTCCCACATGTAAGGGTGACCTGGAAGAAACACTTGCTCTTCTATCCATGCACCTTGTTCTGTGCACTGTATGCGGCAAAGCAGGCTTATTATTAATGTTTATTTAGGACACATTTATTAAGGTTTATTTAGGACACAAATTACAATATGTTTCCCTCAGTGCAGCCTTTTATCCTTAAAGGGTTTGTTCACCTTTACAATAAGGGGGTTATCTATTAAAGTCTGAATGCCAAAAGTTCAAAATAATTTAGTTTTTTTACTACAAAATCCAAATTTTGTGTATTTAAACATGTGTAAATAGCATTTTTAAAGGACCCAGTATCAGGGTTGGACTGGCACTGAGGGACACCGGGGAAAAACCCGGTGGGCCCCAGCCTCTTGTGGGTCCCGCCTGCCCAGATCCACACCCAGCGCTGCTTCTGCTGTGATCTCCTATAGGTGGGCTGGTCGCTGCAAAACTGCCCTCCAGTCTGTCCCTGCCCAGTATTGTGAGGGATTTTGTGCTATGTAAATGCCATAGTAAATAATGTCAGTCAAACCAGTATCTGGATGGCATTTGGAGTCAAGAGAAAAGCAAAACCTGTAAAATTAAAACCTCATTTATATAGTTCTTGACCTTTCAGCCTAGAATAGAAACCTTAACATTTGTATATTAGATGTTATCTCTGAGACATCTCCACCTAAAACAGTTCTGACTCAAAAGGAGGCCTCTCCGGGTTAAACCCAATTCAGTGTCTCCCCCCCCTCCATCCCATAATTGTCCTCAGCCAGGTCTTATTTTCCTTGTTTCACGCGTTCTCTTTATTCCCTATTGTATAAGCAGCATTTGTCAGGTACTATATCATTTTATTTGTATTAACTACTCCCCTAAGAATTAAGTAAGAACAAAAGGACACAGGTTGAAGATAGCAGCATAAAGGCTTAGAGATGCAGTTGGGATAAGAGCTGTTCTACCTTATATTTCCTCAAGAAATCTTGTTTGCTTCTATGAGAAATAACACGTTTAAATGATGGTAGCAGAATTATTTCAGGTCCTTGAACAGGAATCATGGAGCACATGGTATGATAAAGCTTGAACCCCAAGTATATAGACCTAAAAGCTTTCTTGAATGGGAATATTCATTAGATTCATCATTTATTTCTCAACTCAAAGCACTCTGACCATGGCATAGGAGAGTGGTCATAACAAAGTTAAGAATTAGTCTTCTTAAAGGAGTTGGGTTGGAAACTTTTAAATTATAAACAATAGACCCCCTAGTTCCATATTGAAGTCATAATTTAGAGGCCTGCAGGGTGGGGAACTGTATTTTATATCCATGCTTGATTCAGGTTTAGGGAAAAACCACCACCAAGTAAAAGAATCATTCTTGATTGGTTTTGGTTTTCTTTGGACATAGAGGACTTTAGTTTAGTTTCTTGGTATTTTTACCCAGTAGTAGAAAATGAACATTCCTCCATTAATCTGGCTAAGATTAAGACTGCCTGTAATAACGGTTCTTTGTGCTTCACGAGGAAGCCACGGAAGCCTGTAATTATTGTGCACCTTTTGTCAAGGAACATCTGAATTTGTAGTCACAGTGGAAAGAGCTTTACATTATTCATTCCCAGGTCCCCGGTGCTAGAGTTTTCCTCTATCAACACAGATTGTTTGTTTGAGGCATGTATTCTCAATTACACTCTGGGCATTATTTATCAGCCGGCTTCATGTTACAGTGACAAATGCCTTACATAACATTCCTCAAGCTATAGTGTTGCTTCATAGGCTTGAACGTGATCAAGATATGGGTCCTGGAACTGCAGCTAGTGACAGATAATGGCTAAAACTCAACTTTTTATATCAATTTTGATATTTTGGAGTAAGTAGATGAAAAGTCCCCACTTAAATATTATATGCTGAGTGTAAGAAGTCAAAGTCAACTGCAAAGCAGAAGAACCACCTACATTTGCTCATAGACTGTTTGGAAGAGATAAGTAGGGCAGTGATCCCCAACTAATGGATTGTGAGCAACATGTTGCTTCCAAACCCCTTGGATGTTGCGCTCAGTGACCTTAAAGCAGGTGCTTATTATTGAATTTTTGCCTTGGAGGCAAGTTTTGATTGCACAAAAGCCAAGTGTACTGCCAAACCGAGCGTTCTGTAGGGTTCCAGTCCATATAGGGGTTGCCAAGACCCAATCGCAGCCCTTTTTTGACATTCTCATGGACGTTTTTTGCGCTTGTGTTTTTCCCCAACTCTTTTTACATTTAAATGTGACCCATAGGTAAAAAAAAGGAGTTTGAGACCCCTAAAGATGGAGGTCTCAAGGTAATATCTTGCACTGGGGCACATCAAGTTTTGGTTTGACCACTTGACAGCAGTTTAGCAAGTGATACTCAAAAAGTGATGCTGGTTTTCTGTGCAGTGGCTTGAAATACCAAAAACACAATATAACACACACGGCAAAACAAATAGTTACATAGATCTGGTAATACAGAATGCTTCATTCTCAACTATAGAGTAATATTTTAAGATGAAATCTATCCCATATTTCATAGCTGTGTCCTTTCTAAAGTGTCCTTTCTATAGGCAAAGCCACTAATTCAGCCACTAATCTAAAAACTCTGTCCCTTATGACTTACTACATCAAAACATGGACATCTTCTAATTTTATGAAGAATTTTTTGAGTCTTCAGTTTTGGATTGTATCTGTCCACTTTTTGACTTGCCATATACAAACTTCATTAATAGCTATTTTGTTTGTACATCCCACATTTCTGCACTTAAAAGTGAGCCCTTATGTTCTCTATACAATAGTGTAAAATTGTGTAAAATCACTCAAGTTACCATTGGCTCTTAAACCTTCAATAATGATTTGAGAAAAAAGCAATGGGCAAATATAGTTGCCGCAGTTGAGTTTTAGTAGAAACATGTTTTTACTTTCAGCAAATACAGGTCATGACTGTAAGCCATTAGCTCTACCCTCAGCCCAATCCCTTGGTTGGTAGATATTACCATGACACTAGACCCATTTACAATTTTTAAAAAGATTTTGGCTGCTCACTGGATAAGTCCTCACTACATAATACAGCTAGTATGACTATTAAGGCCCCATGCATCTGGATTACACCTTCTTTTTTTCCTTAAGGGGGTTGCAAAGACTCTAATTTCTTTTATACCCCATGGGGTCTACTGAAGCACTACAAGTAGGTTCATCCTAAATCCTCCACTCCTCTAACCCACAGAAGCATGATGCATATATGAAATTTGTTTATGGGAAACTTATACAGTAGGCATATGTTGCTAAGTGATGACTATTCAGTATATCCCATCACAAGACCCAAAGATATCCAGTGTTCAGCATCTGTGTAAATTCATTTTAGAGTCCTATTAACTACATTTTATTTTGAAAACCTTTCCTTAACTCCAACATTATATTTATAAAAATATATAAATACATATTGGAGCTCGGAGGATAATTGAATTATGTATTTGAGGCTAAAGTTGCTGTTGTTGTGACCTTATGCATCTTATTGATTTGGGACCTAACACATTCTTTGCTGTCTAGCAGCTTGTCCTTTCAGTGCTTCCAGTAAGTGTGTGATGCATCTCTGGCTCCCGGCACTTAAACTGCTTGAGGGATACAGTGTAAACATCCGCTCTAGGAACCATGGGCTAATGTAATGCAGCAAAATTAGAACAGAAACCATTGTGCTTCCCAGCAGTTACAGATTGAGGTGCTCAAATAAGTTCATAGCAGGCAATCAGCAGGAATTTTTGGTAATTTTATGTAAAAAAAAATTTAAGTTAAAAACTTCTGGTTGGTTGCTATCGGTAACTGCAGCAGGGCTGGTTTGCACCTGTGTAGGTTTATCAGGTCGAAAGGGGGGGGGGTTACATAGAGTCCCCTTAAGACCACAGCTTCTGAACATTAGAACACTGTTATAGGGTGAAGTAGTTGAGTTACATTTTAGAAGCTGTAGTAAAAACAAAGGCAGCCAGTGATTCTTCACCTTCAGATAATGGTTTACACAGGCACATAAATGGTTAATCTCACACAAATGTTCTCCAAGAAGCATGAGCTCTGGTCTTCTCTACCCTGAGCCCTACCACACTGAAGTCTACTCTGACACATAGGAACTTGGAAAACAAACTCCACCACTTCTCCAAGGTGAAGCACAATACTGCTCACTAGATGATCGGCTGTACTACGACTGGATGCCAATCTGTCACTTGCTAAGCCTCATTCAAGGGGTCCCTGTACCCCAACTTCTTAAATGAATGGTTACCGAAGGTTCTGAGCTTTTCTCCTCTGATGCCGATGCCTACCTCCACCTCAGTTGCTGTAGCACATAAAACCCCTACTATGGTGTAGTCAAAAAAGAATTTGAACAAGTTCTCTGTCCTTTTATACACTAGTGGACCACCTACTGCTAAGCTATCATTAGGCCTATTGGGGAACAATTGCCTCCCATAGGGCATAGGTTGCTAACCACATAATTACTGAGTATTAGGTGAAACCTAACCCTTTAGGTCTTTCACATAAGCATTTGTTACACCTGATAAAGTTCATTTAGTGCGGATACATGGTCACAAATGGGGGAAGGGATGGTGGTGATGGGCAAGAGTCTTGTCAAAGATGCCTCCTTATTTTAGAAAGAGGTGGGGAGTGAACAGTTTTTTGGAAAATTAGCTTGGCATAACAGGTTATAACCAGGAGCATTATGATTGTTGTCATGCTTGGTCTAGTTTTATCTTTATTTCTACTTTATTTAGTTGTTATGCCTTTATGGTTGTCCTACAAATGACCTTGTAGCGGTTGCTGACAGCCTTTGGCTCTGTTGCTGATCATTGTACTGGGTCACAGGTTGTCTGTCTTTGGTATATGTAGGTACTTAAAGGGCATGTAAAGTCTATAATAGAATAAGGCTAGAAATGCTGTATTTTGTATACTAAACATAAACATGAACTTACTACACCACAAGCCTAATCAAACAAATGATTTATGCTTTCAAAGTTGGCTACAGGGGGTCACCATCTTGTAACTTTGTTATACATCTTTGCAAGACTAAGACTGTGCACATGCTCAGTGTGGTCTGGGCTGCTTAGGGATCATCATAAACAAAGCTGCTTGAGTTCTGCATGGCTGGGAAGTAAGGCGGGGGCTCCCCCTGCTGTTCATAAGTATGATTGTTTCCCTGCTCAGCAGTTAGGGACCGTCTGACAATTCCTATCCACAGCAGTAAATGAAGGGAGAATTTCACTGCATGCAGTCAGGTTTCTTATAAAAACGGTACACATTTTTTAATTAAAGTATATTGGAGATAGGTTTATTTTTCATTAAAGAAAGTAAAAATGGGATTTTATTATTTTGCCTTTACATGCCCTTTAAATATTACTTATTCAAAACATTCTGGATAACGGGTTTCCAGATAATGGATCCCATACCTGCACTATAAATCTATCAATAAATCAAATGCAATCAAACGAGTGAACTAACTGCAACAATTAAGCCATGTGCCAAAACATATTTGTTTTATTGAAATCTGAGCGCAAGTCCCCACTTCCTGGACAAATCCAATTTTGGAACTATTAAAATAAATTTTTTAAATACATTTTTACTCTGTTTATGTGAAATCGCTTTCACAAGGCTATTTCCGTTTATATCCTTTTCACAAGCAGGGCAGGTATCATCATTGTGCAGGTTCTTTGTGTTAAAATTGGATTTAAACCGACTGATAACTTCTTTGTGGTCCCAAGAGGAAGAAACTCAAATAAATTATATAGAAAAAACCCCAATGTCCCCTATGGTTTCTAACCTATATATTCATTATTTTCCCATCAGCTGTGCAGGGTATTTTTTTGCTCCTTGGTGCCAGGCACATTTTTCCCAAACAGGCTGCTTTTCCTGTAATTATTATTATTTCAACAAGTAATTATATGTTATATGCATTATACATAATTACACAGTGCTGCCACCCCTGGGGGGAAACAGAATTAACACCCAACATTTTCCATGCATCCGAAGGGAATAGAGAGTGAAAGTTGCTCTCTCGTAAGACTCTTTGGAGCTGGAAAGTCTCATTTAATCAGCTGACAGCTGCTAAAGAAAATAGATGTTTAAATAATGTATAAATATGAAAACGAGATGACAGTTGCAAGGGAAAGTTACATGCAGACCAATAATTATTAATAAAGTTGTAACGCATACTGGGATTATAAAGAAGAAAACAGATTGATGTTTAATTTATCAGGTTTCTTGGTCTGGCCCTAGTGTTTCACATATTCATATTCTCAGATTTTGAATGATTTCAGTTTATGTAATGATGAGATTTTCATATTTTTTTTTTTGTATAAAGTTTTGGTATGATTTTAGGGTATTTTAAGGACATTTGCAAATGGTTTTTATTCTTAGTACTTTGTATGTTTTTATTTTTCTACAGGCCTTAAAGGACAAGGAAAGTCTAAAATAGAATAAGGCTAGAAATGCTGTATTTTGTATACTAAATATAAACATGAATTTACTGCACCACAAGCCTAATCAAACAAATGATTTATGCTTTCAAAGTTGGCTACAGGGGGTCATCATCTTGTAACTTTGTTAAACATCTTTGCAAGACTAAGACTGTGCACATGCTCAGTGTGGTCTGGGCTGCTTAGGGATCGTCATAAACAAAGCTGCTTGAGTTCTGCATGGCTGGGAAGTAAGGCGAGGGCTCCCCCTGCTGTTCATAAGTATGATTGTTTCCCTGCTCAACAGTTAGGGACCGTCTGACAATTCTTATCCACAGCAGTTTTTTAATTAAAGTATATTGGAGATAGGTTTCTTTTTCATTAAAGAAAGTAAACATGGTATTTTATTTGTTTGCCTTTCCTTGTCCTTTAAGCAGAATTTTAAGCCCTTTCATGCTGTAGAATATAGAAGTCACCATATAACCAGAATGCCTGAGCTGTGGTTTCCGGTTCCCTTTACTTTCAGACCAGTGGTGTAACTAGATTTTATGTGGAACCACAGAAAACGTATTTTAGGGCCCCAAAACATTGGTAAGTTGACTTCTTTTACCAAGATATTGAAATTGCTCATTAATTGGGGCTTTAATTGGTCCCCTACACTCCTGGGCCCCCTGCAACTGCTGTGTCTGTAGTTACACCACTGTTTCAAACTGATCCGCATGGGAAAGGTCAAGTTAAACCATTGAGCTGAGGTGTAAAAACCAAGGGAGTAGGGGGTGGAACTGCACCTTGGGTCCAGTCTTTATAAATGACCTCAAGTGAGTCCTGCAGTTGCGAGGTGATGGTAAGGGACGAACACTTTTCACTGATGGCATAAGAAAAATTTGCGAGTTTCCCGCGAAACGGCGTAAAATTCTCGAAACTGCGCCGGCTTCTAATTTTTTACGCCATTTCGTCATCGAATTTTCGTGCCCGTTTCGCGAATTTACAAATTTGCCGCGAATTTACAAATTTGCCGCGAATTTGCGCCTGGTGAATAGATTCGCCCATAACTAGTGGTGGTATAATCATGTTCAGGGAATGCTTTTCATTAGCAGGGGTTAGGTAACTGGTCAGGGTAAAAGGCAATATAGAGCCAAAACTGGGAAATTCTGGAGGAAATCTTGTTCAGTCTGCAAGAGAGCAGAGACTGGGGCACTAATATGCCCACCAGTAGGACAATGACTCCAAGCACAGACAAAGTTGCAGTTGAGTTATTTAAAACCAATAAAAAGAATGACCTTGTAAAATGACTGCGAATCTGTGGCAGATTGCTATTCATCACGGTCTCAATTTTACCTAGAAAAATAAGCAAATATTGCCAGAACTGCAACGCTTATATGTTCTTACCCCCAAAGGACTTTACAGACTTACCAGTTGTAATTACAACCACAAGTGGTTCTATCAAGTATAGACTCATGGAAGTGAACCAACAACCAACTAGTAAATGCTTTTCTTTTTAATTAACACCTGTGTCACAATCAAATAGGTACAAGTCTAGAGGTAACTACTTATGCCAGGCACTGTAGTACAATTCTCTTATTTCCAAATTCATAGAAAGCCAAGAAGCCATACTCATAACTGACTAACATTTTGGAGTTTTATTTGAATATGATGGCACCTAAAGGTTTTAATGAAGAATGCATGCTCTTTGGGTCACGACTAGCTGGCATGGCTTCACTTGAATTGGATGATTACATCACTTCTTGTCAGGATCCCGTTTTTGATTGTGTAGCCAAAATGGACCAAAAAACGTTTTGGCATCAAATTGACAAAAAGTTTTAACTAAATTGTTGTCCAGATGGTGCATGGGCAGTTAAGATTACCATGGATGGAACTGCTTTTTGGCAGGCTGTTGTTTCTCCTACTCAATGTAACTGAATGTGTCGCAGTGACCTGACTTTTAGTTTTGAGTGCTGTTCTTAGATCTAGCAGGCAGCACATCTTGTGTTAGGGAGCTGCTATCTGGTTACCTTCCCATTGTTCTGTTCACTACTATTTGGTTACCTTCCCATTGTTCTGTTGTTAGGCTGCTGGGGAGGAGGGGAGGGGATGATATCACTCCAACTTGCAGTACAACGGTAAAGAGTGACTGAAGTTTATCCGAGCATGACTGAGGGCAGCTGGGAAACTGACAATATGTCTAGCCCCATGTCAGATTTCAAAATGAAATATAAAAAAATCTGTTGAAATGGATTTCAGTGCAGAATTCTGCTGAAGCACCACTATTAACTGATGCGTTTGGAAAAAATCTTTTTTTACCATGACAGTATCCCTTTAAGTGTGTACTGATTGTCGCTCTTCTTCCTGAATACTGACAGAACTGCTGGAACCAAAATCAGTCAACTTGCAGGAGATACCCTATGAATGAGAAAGTTTATCCTCAATTACTAAACTCTTTGACTGATTCACCAGTAATTGTTATGGATCTCCAGAAAACAACAAACTCTTGCAGAACCCAGTATCAAACAATAGAGCAATAGGAGCTTATATCTTGGAAATAACACATTTCCTAGTCTGAGAACTACCACTGCCAACAACACTGGCAATTATTTGCTTTCTTTTGCTTTGTCCAGTAAAGGCACAGCGCCATTGCAGTATTCCTTGCCTACATTATAATCTTATCAAACAGTAAATCCCTGCACATTGTACGGAACAAGATCCCTTGCCCATCTCTATTGTCAGACCAGCAAAAGACATAGACGTCTCTAATCTTGGAGCTTTAATTTTAGCTGGATGCTTACATCCCATAAGTAAGTAACTTAACAGCGTGTTCACATCACTCAATCAATATGAACCTAAATCTTCCTTTGAATTTGGCTTAAAAGAACGGCTTAATCTACAGATGTTGTCCTCCTCGTTGCTGCCTTTGGAGCTCTGGGGTTTGTTATTTGCCATCCCTTCTTTCTTCTTGCAGTACATTCTCAGACATTGTTTTAATAAGAGCAGCATTTTCAGAAAAAAAACATGGTTTACATGCTGGGTAGAACCTCAAAGGGCAAAATCTTTACATGAGATGGAAACAAATACTATGATTTTCAGCCTCTAATATTTAGACCCAAATAGGAATTTTTGATAATAAAAACATTTCTCTTGCTTGAGCTTTGCCTTTGTCTTGTCTACAAGTATCAGCCAAAAGAACGAAGAGACGTCAACGTTTTTGGGTCCTCTGCATGTTTTATTGCACAAGAGTAGGCATTTTGGACACAAGGGCAGTGTGTAAAGCAGTGACCCCCCCAACCAGTAGATCGTGAGCAACATGTTGCTCCCCAACCCCTTGGATGTTGCTCTCAGTGGCCTCAAAGCAGGTGCTTATTTTTGAATTCCAGGCTTGGAGACAAGTTTTGGCTGTATAAAAACCAGGTGTACTGCTAAACAGAACCTCCTGTAAGTTGCCAGTCCACATAGGGGCTACCAATAGCCAATCACAGTCCTTATTTGGCACCACCCAGAAACATTTTTCATGCTTGTGTTGCTCCTCAAATCTTTTTACATCTGAATGTTGCTCACAAGTGGAAAAGGTTGGGGACCCCTGGTGTAAAGTGTAATTTCAGACACAATTATCTTTGTTTTCTACCCATTTTACCAAAGCCAAAATGATTCTTTAGATGCAAGTCCGCTGTGTGTACTGACAAAGGCCAAAGTGGGAACCCTGGAATAACTGTACCACCAGCTTTATGGGAAATCTAGGGTCCCTCCTGAGTCAATACATGAATTTGCACACATTTGGAAAAGGGGCCAGACAGATGCAACTATAAGGAAAGAGCAAATAATTTTAATAATGGGAGTCACTTTGCAACTGCATCTATTTTTGCAAGAATGCAACTTTGGCTGTGACAGTCAATGAGCAATAAGGATTCATTTCTGAACCCAAGTGTAAGTGAGCTCTGATGGATACAAGGCTGTGTGCGTGTATTGATACTATTCATTACAGGTACTTATGTAAAGACATGCAACTGATGCCATGGAACACTGGAGCTACCATCACCCTGAACATGCCAATAATTCCAGATAGGGATGCGCCGAATACTCAGGATTCTGCTAAATCTCAAGATTCGGCTAAATCTGAATCATTAAAATCTGTGACTTTTCATCACAAAAACAAGTAAATTACAAAATGTTTAACCTTCTTCTCTTCCCCCCTACTGGCCCTAATTTGCATATGTGGGTTTGGTATTTGACTGAATCTTTCACAAAGGATTCTTGGGTTCAAACAAATCCCCAAATAGTGAATTTGGTGCCTCCCTAATTCCAGGGTTCCCACAGTGGGCTGTGTCTATTTCTGCAATAGCCATTCACTCAAATAATCACTAACTAATGCTTAGGAATATTTGATGTCTGACGAAGGGGCCCGCCCCCGAAACTTTACATCACAAGACTTAAATAAACACGCAGGGGTCCGTCCCGCTTCGCTTGCTGTTGAGTGTCTGGTGAATTTTTCGTCTCTAGGAATATTTTAGCCATAATGTGTACAGGTATAGGATCCTGTGGGAAACCCGTTATCCAGAAAGCTCCAAATTACAGAAAGGCCATCCCCTTAGACTCCATTATAATCAAATAATTCACATTTTTAAAAATGATTTCTTTTTTCTCTGTAGTAATGAAACGGTACCTTATACTTGATCCCAACTAAGATACGGTTAATGATTATTGGAAGCAAAACCAGCCTATTGGGTTTATTTAATGTTCAAATGATTTTTTTAGTAGGCTTAAGGTTTGGAGATCCAAATTACAGAAAGACCCTTTATCTGGAAAACCCCATGTCTGGAGCATTTTGGATAACAGGTCCAATGCCTGTACCTGGTTAACAACTGCTTGCTCAATTGCATTTGTTTTGAGGTGTTGATCACCAAGGCCAAGCCAAGTAACTGCATGTCCAAGGCAGAGCACGATCATCACCCCGACCTGGCCCCCCACGTGTGCACTTGCTCGTGTGGTCACCTGCAGTGGGTGGGAGAGGCAGGAACACAAAAGAAGTCCTCTTCAGGAGATAGGAACTAAGGGCAGCCAGGGAGACGAAGAACATGCTTGGAGCCCCTTCACCTTTGTGCCCTATGCCATGTCTCTTCTGCCTACCCCTAGTTCCAAACCCTCTTGAGCACTCCCACAGTGATGATGGAATTGTGGGTAAAAAATGCTGTGGATAAAAAAATATGGTGATTTGAGACCACAATTACACTTTGCACACACCACTTGAGGGTGGAACTAAATACGGCATATAGGATCCATTTACTGTCGATTTATTTATCATAACATATGTATTTCAAATCACTCTGTTCTGTTTGCAGTAAATGCATCAACCATAATTCTCTGGTAGGGCTGAAATTTCATGTGTATAAATATATATTTATATGTTTATACCATTTGTGTTCATAGCAGCTTGTGGGCAGCAAGTATGACCAGCCTCTCCAAGTGTGTGACAGTCCATAAATAATCCTGCCTTGCTCGGCTGTTCTGAAGTGTCTTATACTTTTTTGCGTAATGAAATGAATGGATTCTTTCAGAAAAAGGAAATAACATGTAAGTCATTGTGATAAATTTATAGTGTTTGATTTACCTCTTCTGCCACCCAAGGCTTCCCATCGGGTTTCTATAGACTTCGACACTGTGCTAAAGTCAGGGGACGCTGGTACAGGTATGGGACCTGTTATCCAGAATGCCTTGGACCTGGGGTTTCACGGATAAGGGATCTTTCTGTAATTGGTATCTTCATATCTTAAGTCTAGTAGAAAATCGTTTAAATTCTAAATAAACCCAATAGACTACTAAGGATTAATTATATCTTAGTTGGGATCAAGTACAAGCTCCTGTTTTATTATTACAATGAAAAAGGAAATGATTTTGAAAGATTTAGGTTATTTCAATAAAAGGAAGTCTATGGGAGACAGCCCATAATTCAGAGCTTTCTGGCTAATGGGTTTCCTGGCTAATGGATCCTATACCTGTTCATCCTTTTTTTACATCAGATGCTTAATAGCCCCCCACAATCTCTACCCAGAAGATCAATCTAAAGAAGTATATCTGCCAGCAAAATAAGTTGTGACCACATTAAGGGGCACATTTACTAAGGGTCGAATTTTGAAGTTAAAAAAACGAAATTGGACCATCGAATTTGATACTTCGATAGTCGAAAGATAGGCCGTTTTCGATCGAAGTAAAAATCGTTCGATCGATTTTACAAATAAAATACTTTGACTGCTCAAAACTTAACCAAATACTCAGAAACTTTATAGGAGGTCCCCCATAGGCTAAACAGCAATTCGGCAGATTTAAGGTGGCGAAGTGTTGAATTTGAAGTTTTTTAAAGAGACAGTACTTAGATTTTCGAATGGTCTAATTTGTGAAGTATTTTCAATTTGAATTGAATTTTTGCCTATTCGATGGTCGAAGTACCCAAAAATTACTTCGAAATTCGAAGTTTTTAAATTCGAAAATTCACTTCGACCCTAAGTAAATGGGCCACTAAGTACTGATACATTTGGGGCAGAAGGGGGCAGTTTGAATGGCATCAAGAAGATTGCTACATATACCATTGCATTCTGTCCTTGGAGTAGAGTTCATAGTGGGGTGTCACAGGGCTCTGTATTAGGTGCACTTTTATTTTATTTGTTCAATAATCACTTGGGGAAGGGCACTGTAATGTTATGTTCTGTGTTTGTAGCAGCACAATTAATTCCATCCAGGATCCAGCAAGATTCTTGACAAACTGGCACTTTGGGTGACTAAGTGCCAGATACCCTGTAGATTCAATGTTGTTGAATGTAAGGTTCTACATTTGATATACAAAAATGTGCAGCCACTTATAGTCTTAACGGGACTACACTAGGCAAATCATAGATGGAAAAATACCTTTGGTACTTGTAGATAATAAACTTGGCTATAGCAAACAATGCCAGTCTGCAGCTAAAAGGGCTTTAAAGGTATTAAAATCTGTATAGATTCATTGGAGAAGATTATTGGTCATTATTCCAATTTACAGGAAATAGTCAGGCCCAAACTAGAATATGCAGTGCAGTGTTGGTCTCCAATGCTCAGACATTACTGAAGCAGAAGAGTACAGAGAAGAGCAACCAAGCTTCTAAAGGGAAGGACTCATTTACGAGGAAAGGGTGACCAAGTTGACATTGGTTACTCTGGAGAAGAGCTGCATAAGGGGGTAAATTTATCAAAGAGTGAAGTTCCGCCACTAGAGTGAAATTCCGCAGCTCTCAATTCATTTCTATGGGATTTTGAAAGGCGTATTTATCAATGGGTGAAGTGAAAGTTCACCCTTTGATAAATACGCCTATAAAAATCCCATAGAAATGAATGGAGAGTGGCAGAATTTCACTCTAGTGGCGGAACTTCACTATTAACTTCACTCTTTGATAAATATACCCCAAGGAGAGACTGGATAACTGTATAACTATAGAAGATGAACATACAGTATAATGATCCTTCTGTGGACTGCAGAGTATACATTTAATTTAAAAGAAAGTGAAGTTGTGGAATTCTTACAGCTAACTGGTCATACTGGCAGAGACCTGGGATAGATTTAAAGGATTGGATAACTCTTGAGCAAGTGAAGAAAATGCAAAGTTGTTAAAATGAACTCAGCAAAAAAGTTCTAACAGTGACTTGATATATTCAGTACTAGAGAACCGGCCTCCACTCATTAGATGTGCAAAAATCTAAATAAATTTATTCCAAATAGGTAAATTAGGCAAATAAGTGCCCATGTAAAGTCTCAGATGTGACTTTATCTTTGAGTTAATGCTTCAGGGTGATTCCATACAGACAATCAGGGCAAAAACCAAACATAATGACATCCCAACGATGTTCTCCTAAACATGAAAGAGGATTATAACATTAAGTGGAATGTTATGATTACAGGTTTCCATAAATCATACCCAGAGGCAGTATTTGTAAATCTGTTTATTTTTGGCAATTAAAGTTACAGTCGTCTAACACTGAATTAATATCTAATTAAGCATTCGTCATTTGTCTATCCAGAGCTAGTGGCTAATTAGCGCAAGAGAATATCCAGACCCGTTTGCGAGAAATCATAAAAACGTGAGCTGGAGCTAAGTGGGCAAAAGCATGAAAAATACATTAAAAGCAAATTTCACCTCTGAAAGCATTTGGTCACGTTTAGGTATAGTGATTTTTCTCCCCTCGCTGCTCTTATTTGTAGTTGGCAGGCAGAAAAATCAGTTATGGATCAAATGAAGCCATTTGTCACGGATTAATCCATTCAAATGCTCCCATAACAGTGGGAGACAAAAGAAAGGGAAAAAGCACCGGTGCCGACTTCCGAAGGAACAAACATTAATGAAGCTAAAAAAAGATCCTACAATTCTAATCGCTTAATGACAAAGTTAGGATATGCGTTGTAAGGGTGTATCATAAAAGGCACTTCTTCTGTTCCGCAGTCAGAAAAACTTGCCCTTTTCAGTCCCAGAGCAAGAAGTTACAATATCAGAGCCAGGGTCATAGGCACTTTAGGGAATTATTAAGCCTTCTTTAATGAAAATATTAATAGGGACTTGGGTAACAATGACCTTCTTAGTTTTATTATGTTTGGTTCTATATCTATATACACAGGTATGGGACCTGTTATCCAGAATGCTCTGGACCTTCCAGATAAGGGATATTTGAGTAATTTGGATTTTCATACTTTAAAGGGGAAGTAAAGTCTAAAATAGAATAAGGCTAGAAATGCTGAATTTTGTAAACTAAATATAAACATGAACTTACTGCACCACAAGCCTAATCAAACAAATAATTTATGCTTTCAAAGTTGGCCACAGGGGGTCACCATCTTGTAACTTTGTTATACATCTTTGCAAGACTAAGACTGTGCACATGCTCAGTGTGGTCTGGGCTGCTTAGGGATCATCATAAATTATCAAAACAGTCAAATAATATCTGCCAGAAGCTGATACAGCAAGACTAACTAATAATCAGAATATGCAGACTGCACTGGGTCCGTAGTTTTTGTTTAATACAAACTTTCTCCAACTCTCTAGTTTATCTGTTTAAATCTGGCTCCATGATCTGTTTAAATCTGGCTCCATGATCTTTGTCCCTGCAGCTGGAGTTGGAAACAGTAAAGGGGATGTAAAGGCAAAAAAAAATCCAATACAAATCTCTACACATTCGCCGACTGCTCTACAGGGAAACAAACAAAGCTGCTTGAGTTCTGCATGGCTGGGAAGTAAGGCGGGGGCTCCCCATGCTGTTCATACAGTAAGTATGATTGTTTCCCTGCAGAGCAGTTAGGGACCATCTGACAATTCCTATCCACAACAGTAAATGAAGGGAGAATTTCACTGCATACAGTCAGGTTTCTTATAACAACGGTACACATTTTTTAATTAAAGTATATTAGAGATAGGTTTCTTTTTCATTAAATAAACTAAAAATAGGATTTTATGTTTTTGCCTTTACATGCCCTTCAAGGGCAGAGACACACATGGAGATTCAGGGAGATTAGTTGCCGGGTGACAAATCGGCTCTTCTTTTGGCGACTAATCTTCCCACAATGCTTTCCCTCTGGCTAGAATTTAAATCGTCGATGGGATGGCACTCAGAGCACTTCATTCTCCGAATTCGCCCGAAGTTTCCTCGTGAGGCAACTTCGAAAAATTAAGCACTCCAAATACCATACAGCCAGCGATTTAGAGTCTAACTGGAGGAAAGGCAGTTTGGGGAGATAAGTCTCCCGAAGAAGAGGCTTTTTGTTGCTGAGCGACTAAATCTCCTAGAATCTCCACGTGTGTCTCTGCCCTAAGCCTACTAAGGAATCATTTAAATACAGTATGAATTAAACCCAATAGGATTGTTCTGTATCCACCTAGGATTAATTATATTTTAGCTGGCATCAAGAACAAGGTACTATTTTATTATTACAAAGAAAGGGGAAATCATTTTTTAAAATTAGAATTATTTTATTAAAATGGAGTCTATGGGAGACGGCCTTCCAGAATTTTGGGGCTTTTTGGGGTTTCGGTGAATAACTTTCCATTGTACACTTGTTCATTTGGCTCAGACCAACATTATTTCCTTCAGATACCATGAGTATACAGTAAGTATATCTCGTTTAGTTATCCCATTGTAGAGGAGTAAAGGTTATGCACAATGGCGGGCGTAGTTTAGAAGTGGTGATCTTTCCTTTTCCAAGTTAGAAATACCTGCCCACCTACATTAATGCCAGGGAATTCCTGCCCACCTACATAAATGCCAGGGAATTCTAAGTAAGTCTTTAAAAAGGAGTCACTATGTGGTTCTTTCTCTTTGGAACCTATTTATTGGAGGTAGTATTGCCACCTTTGATACAAAGAAGATCCGGGTCAGGGGCTGGGCGGGTGACAGCGGCAGGGGGGTAAAGATGTTTACAGGGCGGTCTTCTGACATCAAGGGCAATGCTATGATGCAGTGGTTGCAGATTGACTGACCGCTCCATCTTTCAGTGCAAAGGTGAAAAACAGGCAGTTTTGTACTGGACAGGTGGCAACCTACCTGGAGGGAGTGGTCGGTACTGGAGAGCCTGAGGTAGAGGTAGGCCTCAGTAGGAGTGGATAATGTGAGGAAAAAACTCTGTAAAAGCTCACTATAGGAGGGAAAGATAGGCTGAAGGGACTTAAATGATGAGGATCAGGGATAGAAATATTGCTAGAGTAAGGCACCACTGTAAGCGTCTCTCTAGCGTTGGGAACCAGTTCACCTATAAGTGAGTACTAACTATGAGTTTAACTAATACTCAGACTGAGCCTAAACCAGAGAAATATCTATGGGAAGTGATTGAATATTGTACTGTGAAGTAACACCAAGGAGACTGTACAAGATCCAGCAGATAAAGTATTAATTATGGGGCCGATTCATCAATAGTCGAATATCGAGGGTTAATTAACCCTCGATATTCGACTGGGAACTAAAATCGTTCGACTTCGAATATCGAAGTCGAACGATTTTGCGCAAATCCTGCGATCGATCGATCGAAGGATTTTTCGTTCGATTGAACGATTAAATCCTTCGAATCGAACGATTCGAAGGATTTGAATCCAACGATCGAAGGAAAATCCTTCGAACAAAAAATCACAGGCAAGCCTATGGGGACCTTCCCCATAGGCTAACATTGACTTCGGTAGGTGGTCGAAGTATTTTTTAAAGAGACAGTACTTCGATTATCGAATGGTCGAATGGTCGAACGAACGATTTTTACTTCGAATCATTCGAATTCGAACGAATTTAACCAATTAGATGGTCGAAGTACCCAAAAAATACTTCGAAATTCGAAGTTTTTTACATTCGAATT
This sequence comes from Xenopus laevis, assembly GCF_017654675.1. NCBI lineage: Eukaryota > Metazoa > Chordata > Amphibia > Anura > Pipidae > Xenopus > Xenopus laevis. Next base: position 143,950,643 of record NC_054377.1, on the reverse strand, counting down.
CTTCACTCGAATTTTGTAAATCTGCCCCTATGTGTTTTAAAAACCGCCCAAGTTTTCGAAAGATAATTTCTGTGTGTGTTTAATCTACATGGTTAACCCTTCCTCCATCCTACAGTGAGGGCCAAACTGAGATCAAGGGTCAGATTTACTAAAGGGTGAATTGTCACCAGGGACCGCTTGGCACCCATCGCAACACTACGGTAGGCGCAAATGCGCTCAGACTATGCCAATTCACTAAAATGCAGCGTTTTGTCGTGGTCAACAAACGCTGGCGACTTTTCGCTTTTGATCATTTGATAGTGAAGATGCGCTAGCGTTTGTTTCTGTGTAGTGAAACATTGCTAGGGATCTTGCGCTCAGGTAAATTTGCATAGGGCGGGACATTTAAGTATACTTACAAATTACACCTTTTAAAACATGTCCAGGGAACCTTAATAAAGACAATAGAGTTATTCTAATGCCCTACACATGAGCCCACTCTAAAATGAATGTTCCATATGTTTGCAAATGTATGGGGAAAACCAGTTACCCAAAAAAAGTTTGTTAGGTCTTTCAATCAGGCTGAAAAAAAAGGAAAAGACGCCAGCGTTTTTTTTGGACTTTGATGCATTTTCGGCTCACAGAATATAATGTAAGTGACAGAAGATTGAGGAAGATCTAGCTACTTTAATGCACTTCGCCTGGTATGCGAAGTCAACTCTGGTGAAAGAGGTAACGTTCAGTTCACTTTAGTGAATTTGCAGAATAACAACCATTCGCCAGAGCGTAAAGTCGACTGGAGATAGCGTGTGAATGACCCCTAGCGCTAGTCTCTTTCGCTAGCGAATTGGCGCCAGTGGTACTAGTAAATCGGCAAATTCCCTGCAGGCGGTAAAGCTAGAGAATTGTTACTAGCATTTTCTGTGCCCATGCTCAGAAATCTACTCCTAAAGTGACAAATTGTCCCCTCTTAAACACGAGACTTGCTATTCACCCCTGTCCTTCCCCTTCTTTCATCCTGTCTTCTGCTTTAATGTAATCCTCTCATGTCTGTACATTTCTTCCACTGAGTACATGATAAAATTTGTAACAATTTAGGACAGGGGCCTGGGGCTCACAGTCCTCCAGCTATTTTTGAACTACAAGTCGATGGAGAATATTATAGGTAAGGCACAGCTGGAGAGGAGCAGGCATCCCATCTATAAGGCAATAACAATATAATACAGAGAAGAGGAGCTTTTACACTTTAACCATCAAAGGGCTTCGCGGCACAAGATATAAAGCCTCAGCTCGCCTCAGATGTTGGAAAGGCACAGCTTGGTGAATAGTCGCTAATGCATTTATAGTAAACAAACACAATCCATATGAAAGCCTGGTACAGCATGCAAAAACAGATCATCTGCTGAAACAGATCTCTGCATTGCAAATTAGCATTACAAAACCCAGACCTGATGCTACCTATTGACAGATCGCTTGCTTTGTTATCTGAAGAGAGACCGTGTTCTTGTTAAACACACAGCATGGAACAGCTGGGATTGCCATCTTCCTTTAAATTGCACAAAATAAAGAGTCGCCGAAAAAGCTCCGATAGAAAGGGCTGAAAACATTCCTTGTTCTGCTCTTAATTTATCGTTGCACCCCATCAATAACTCCATTAAGGGAACAGCAACGTGGGATATTTTTTAAGACTAGTTTTTACATTTACAAACATCACAGGCAATTGAATCATCGTGTCTAAAGGAAACGGAATGTGTTGTGATACCTTTTGTTCCAGCTGGAAATGTTGTTGCTGTTTGACAGCTGAACTATTCTAACTGCCTGTTTTGCTATTGTTTCACAAGTGAAATGTGGGGAACACCTAAGCAGACTTCCAGAATACCTTGTAATGTTGATGATACCCACCAGCACTAAGTCAGGAATCATCTCCTGTAATCATGATATTGGTGTTACCTGAACACTAAGGGTAAGGTAGGGAGGCTTTGAACATGCTAGGAAGGCAGAGAGGAAAGGGTTAAGAACAGTGTCGGACTGGCCCATAGGTATACCAGGAAAACTCCCGGTTGGCCCAGGTGTCAGTGGGCCCTCATGCTGCTGAAAATTTATCTTATTTCATGGCCATTTCCTATGAGAATAAAGAGGCTAAATAGATGGAATAATAGATTATAGTATGTAAAAAAAAGAGCATAAGAGAATAGAGGTTGAGTAAGGAGAGGAACAAAATAATATTTAGAATGGGCCCCTGGGTTTTTGGGTGGGACCCTGGTCTGAGAGTTTTTGGTGGGCCCCTGGTCAAAGGATTTTTTGGTGGGCCCTGGTCTAAGGGTTTTTGGGTGGGACCCTAGTCTGAGAGTTTTTGGTGGGCCCCTGGTGTCCCAGTCCGACACTGGTTAAGAAAAGGGTTACAAGAGAAGGGGTGTCTCTTAAGGTAGGTGACATAAGGTAGAATTTGCAACCCCAAGTGGAAATACCCTTAACGGATAATTAAACCCTAAAAATGTGGCTAAAAATTCCATATTTTATATAGTGAACTTATTGCACGAGGCTAAAGTTTCAGCTTGTCAATAGCAGCAATGATCCAGGACTTCAAATTTGTCACAGGGGGTCACCATCTTGGAAAGTGTCTGTAACACTCACATGCTCAGTGGGCTCTGATTGGCTGTTGAGAAGCTAAGCTTAGGGCTCGTCACTAATTATCCAGCAGAAAATGAGCTTCCCTGGCTGTAATATAAGCTGATGCTACAGGTTTGCTGATTATTAAATTCTGATGCTAATTGCACTGGTTTCTGTGCTGCCATGTAGTAATTATGTGTATTAATTACTAATCAGCGTTATATTGTGACATTTCTATTCTATGTGTACTGTATATTGTGAGTGGGTCCCTAAGCTCAGTAAGTGACAGCAGCACAGAGCATGTGCAGTGAATCAGCAGAAAAGAAGATGGGGAGCTACTGGGGCATCTTTGGAGACACAGATCTTTACTGCTAAAGGACTGTGGTTGCCTTGGGCTGGTACAGAAGCACAAAACATAATTTAAAACATTTCTAGACTATCTTTTTAGTTAAGCTTTAGCTCTCCTTTAATGCATGTGTCAGGGAGCTGCTATCTGATTACCTTCTCATTGTTCTGCCTCTAGGCTTTTGGGGGTGAAGGGGAAGAGGTTGATATCACTCCAACTTGCAGTGCAGCAGTAAAGAGTGACTGAAGTTTGTCAGAACAAAAGTCACACGACTGAAGGCACCTGGAAAACTAAGAACAAGTCTGGCTCCATGTTCTAAAATCTGAATCTATGTCATATTTTATTTAAAAAAAACACAACCAAACTCCCATGCTTTTGCCCCAAAAAGCTCGACCAGATACATTCAAGGTTTCGTAAATAACCCCCTTAAAGGGCATGTAAAGGCAAAAAAATAAAATCCCATTTTTACTTTATTTAATGAAAAGGAAACCTATCTCCAATATACTTTAATAAAAAAATGTGTACAGTTTTTATAAGAAACCTGACTGTATGCAGTGAAATTCTCCCTTCATTTACTGCTGCGGATAGGAATTGTCAGACGGTCCCTAACTGCTCTGCAGGGAAACAATCATTCTTATGAACAGCAGGGGGAGCCCCCGCCTTACTTCCCAGCCATGCAGAACTCAAGCAGCTTTGTTTATGACGATCCCTAAGCAGCCCAGACCACACTGAACATGTGCACAGTCTTAGTCTTGCAAAGATGTATAACAAAGTTACAAGATGGTGACCCCCTGTGGCCAACTTTGAAAGCATAAAATATTTGTTTGATTAGGCTTGTGGTGCAGTAAATTCATGTTTATGTTTAGTATACAAAATACAGCATTTTTAGCCTTATTTTATTTCAGACTTTACATGCCCTTTAATGTATGCTATCAGTCATCTCCAGCACAATATACCATGAGAGAAATGGATAATAGCATCACCCCCTGAACACTGACTTCAAAACTGCATGAATGTTATGTATTGTTTCCCCAGAAAACAATGTAGGATAAGTGCAATGCTAATTCCATCTATATTAACTAATAATAAAAATTGTGGTTAATTGCAGTGGCAATTTCTTGTAGAAGACCCTTAGTACATACGTACATCTGGTTAAATGCAGGCAATTAATACCCTCAGAACATACATCAGGATGAATCAATCTTGTATTCAGCATTAACCCCTATTACGCCCATACCTTTTACTCTGCTGCGCACACCTATCTCTCTATCCCTTTTGGAAGCCACCTTGTTTTTATAGCCTGCTATGCTTATTGGAATGTTTAATCCACATGGGTTGGGTTTAAGTAAAAAAATAGCATGGTTTGTTATGGCAAGAAAAGGGTTAATGCTACTACATTGGGAAAGCTGCAAAGCCACAAGTACAGAGGGGATTAGTCTAAGTAAAGGTTCTGTTTAGGGAGGTGGACACAGAACAAAATATCAGTTTCTGAAAGAAGATTATCAAAGAATCTACGTAAAGTCTGAAATTGGCTCAGGGGGTGGGGGGCTGATTACCTCGATATCAGCACAGAAACTTTATTATTCTAACACAAATTCCAGATCTAAACGACATCTCCTTTTGATGCTGCTGATTTTACCCTTGAGTTCAGGTCGAGGTGCTGGAATTGGATTAGCTGGAGGGAGGTTCAAAGTTAGCCTTTCCAATCAATTCCCCAGCAGTAATACCCAGACTTAAACTCTCAGAGTTCCTCAAAATCCCACCCCTGCTTCTCACCACACAGTTGGCAAGGGTCAGGGAGCAAGCTTTTATGTGTGTTTTCCTCCATTTATTTTATAAAGGTGCTACACAGACTTTGGGAGGCTTAGCCTCTCCTAGCCTTAATGAAAATCTGCCTATGGGTATTAAACGACCCTTAGTGTGTTTCTTCTTTGCTGATTCAACATGCTTGGTAGAAAAGTATTAGTTACCTTGATGTTGCCCTGGTCATATATAAGGCACTTCCATAATCATTAGTACTAATTCCAACTTCTAAAGGTGAAATAAAAGGAGAGTTTTTCCCTGATACTCAATTGCAAACAATGAAAAAAAGGATAAGAACTTTGGAACAGAGATACATATATTCTGATGGCAGGTTATTCTGCCTCATTGCAGACTTGGCATTAACTTCCTACCCATCATTAACTCAAAGTTTTAACAGTTTGTTTGTATGTTTTTTTTTTATTTTATAATAGGAAACTTTATCTCTAGGTGAATAAATAAAAACTCCAGACTCATGCACCAAAGATGTCATGATTTCTCAGGTCTACTGTGAAACAGTTTAGCTCATCAGAACTTGCAATCAACACCTTCTCCCACGGTGTGCTTTCCTCCTTCATATTCGTAATGCCACTTCTGTCTTCTCTACCCAGCTCCATTCAAAAGATTGACAAGTAATGTCTCAACTTAATCCATCAGAAGAAGATTCCATAGACAGTTTCTAAACAGTTTGCTGGTTAGAAATTTCCAGACTGTTTGATGTTTTTCCAAAGGATGCCCCGCTCTAACCTGGGTGGTTTACATGAACAGAATAGTACTTTTGGTGAGCTTACTGTATGTGTCTAGCTTTAATCAGCACAAGGGGTACCTGAAAAGATGATTAAACATGGTAGCACAATATTCTAGAAGAAAATACCCCCAGGCTGGTTCAATATTTTATGGAAGAGGCACACAAGCCCTTCCCAGAAGGTTTAGCTTAGGTTTAGTCAGCATGAGGGATATTTTAGAAGAGGATTAAACATGATAGTGTAATGTTCTAAATGGAAGTTATTTGGGCTGGTTCCGTTTTTTATGGTAGAGGCACACTGACCCAGGCCAGAAGGTTAAGCCAAGCTTTAATCAATATGACGGACACTTCAAAAGAGGAAGAAACATGGTGGAATAGTGTTTTAGAAGAAGTTCCATAGGCTGGGGTAAAATTCGTAGAAGAGCCTCCAGCCCAGGCCAGAAGGTCTATCTAGACTGTAATCAGTTTGAGAGACACGTAAAAAAGGTATAAAACATGGCAGAATAGTTTTCTTAAAGAAAATACACTGGGCTGGTGCAATCTTTATTGAAGAAGACCACCAGCCCAGACGTTCTATCTAAGCTTTAATCCGAGTGAGAGATACTTAAGAAGAGGCTAAAACATAGTGGTGTAGTGTTCTAGAAGAAACACTGGGCTGGTGCAATTGTTATAGATGAGTCTCTCTTTACTCTGCATGAGGGATAATTGAGAAGTGGATAAAAGATGGTGGTGTAAAAGAAAGTACATGGTTAGAAGTCATTTGAAGTTAGAAGTTGCAGTCATTATGGAAGAGGCCCACTGTTACAGGCCAGAAGGTCTATAAAAGATTTAATCAGTAAAAGGGATACAAGAGAAGAGGCTAAAACATGAAGGTATTGTTCCAGTAGAAAATACTCTGGGCTGGAGCAATTTTTATAGAAAAGGCACTCCAGCCCAGGCAAGAAGGTCTATCTAATCTTTACTCAGCATGAGGGATAATTGAGAAGAAGATAAAAGATGGCGGTGCTGAAGAAAGTATATGGTTTAAAGACAATACACTGGGCTGGTGGAGTCATTATTGAAGAGGTCCAGGCCAGAAGTTTAGTGATTTGTCGTAGTGAGGGTGCCAAACATATTGACGCTGCCCAATGGTTTAAAATGTAATTCTCGTTAAAATGTAGTTTTGTCAAAGGAAATGTAATTGCATTAAAAGTTGTGACACAAGCATGGTAACCCAAGTTTGGTTCCTGACTGTAAGGCTAAGCATCTCTGGCTTATGTCATGAGTGAAATTTAGCTTTTGACATCCAAGAAGTATAAATAGGTTTTCATTTTTTTAAATGGGCACGTAGTGATTTATGCCTTCAAAGAACTCCCAAAACCATGACACCTGTTTCACGATGCTTCTCCAGTGCTTCCTCTACATAACATTTCAGGTGTCCTGACAATGGTCAAATAAAACCAAGCTGTGAACTGTCCAAACAAAACAAAAACCTAAATACAAAAACATGGCAGGCATAAACTGTCTAGAATCAGTTAACAGCCCATCTCTACAATTCTACTGGAAGGATTTAGCATTCCCCGAAGGGTCTTCTTGGTTTTCCTTTATAGATTAACTGTCAGCGATCATGTTCTTGTCTTATTGTCTTCTTCTTCTGCCTTTTTTTTTTTTTTTTTTTTTTGCAGCTGCTTGAAATCTTAAATGCTGAAATTGTTCTATCAATCACCTCCAGAATTCTGTAGAGAACCCATGCTGTTATGCATAATGTCTTGTTCTGCTCTTTATACCAGCCGCTAATAATGGAGAATAGTCTGGCGGTTAGCTACAGAATGAAGAAAATCAAAGGCTGGACATAAACACAGAAGAGGAAACTGAAAAATGAAATTATCTCTCTGTGCTTAATTAGGGGTGTTGTTATCGCCACAAAAGCCAATGTACTTGTATTGTAGTATCTTCCTAACGGATATGCAGTATGTGCTGCACAGCTATATAGTTTTGCATGCCATCAATGGTGTCAAGTGGGGACTTCAAGACTGATATCTCATGAGCTTGACTGAATGAAGCAGCAATAAAAACATTCACCTGCCTTTAGGGTTAGGGGTCAGCCTGCCTGATGAGTCCCCTAGGTCGGACACCAATGGTAACAGCTCATCCAGGCATATAGTATTTCACAGTAGTGTCAATCAGTCTTCTAAATGATGGTCCCACTGTGCAGAAATAACTATCAATCTCTTTCAGTCGCAACTACTTTTGATTGTGGGTCTAAATTGCCGGTAGTTCCCAAATAAGTGTTTAAAGTGATATTGACACTAAAAAACTACTTTTTAAAATATAAATGTACATTAAATGTTACCTATAGGTCATGTTGATCGTTTTTTCCTGAGAGGTTTGTTTTTGTAAATAATTGTTAGTTGAAGTTCCTAAACCTGACTGTTTTGCCAACCTGACTGTCCCATCTATTCCTGTAAGTTAAAGTTTCTAATTCTAACGGACTCCTGCTGCACAAATATGGCAGCCCCCTCATACAGGAACATGGGGGATCAGACAGGTAATGTAAAAGCATTGTGCGAATACTTTATGGCAAAGCTATAAGTAGCTATAAGTAGCTTTCAAAGGCAATATTATGATAGATGTAAAAAAGAGTTTAATTTCTGATGTCCGTATCTCTTTAACGGGAGTTTATTTAGGATGTTCCTTTGTATTACCATTATCAAACAAAGCCTATAATGTAATAATTTCAGAAAGTATTGGCCCTAATTAGGAGTATAATTGGAATGAAACAGTGGTGTAACTAGATGTTACCGGGCCCCACGCCAAATAAATTTTAGGGCCTCCAAAATATTCAGAGGATTCCCTGTTTAACTTATATATATTGAAATTGCTCATTAAATAGGGCCTTGTGGAGGCCCTATACCTCAGAGGTAGGGTCTGCTTCCTCTGTAGTTACGCCCCAGTAATGAAACCTACATTTCTAATCTAAAATCCATTTCTAGTAGGGAAAACCTGTGTTATGGTATATTTCTGTGCAGGTTATAAGCACATATATGAGGCCTTTCCCGCTAAGAGAGAGCTGTAGTCAGAGAGGAAGAATACATGTAAGGCTGAACCTGTGTCTAATCACTTTCCCAGAAAATAGGGAAAAATAATAACAACATTTATACATTTGCCTCTATTTCCTTTTTAATAGATTATTTGATTTCCAACCAGCCTCTTGAGTCCGAAACCAAAATGTATTCATTGATTATAATTGACGAACATACTCCCTAAAGGTTATTTTACACGGTAGATCCTATCGGCCAGCTTATGTGGGCTCAGTTAGTAAATAAGTCAATAAGTCAGCCCATGTTCATGTTAACCATTCAGGCCAAAAAAGTGACATAGGGATGCAGAAGAAGGTGCAAGTCTAGAACAACTTGACTAGAAATTGTTTCACCACTCAACACAGTTGCTGAATGGTGAGTCATTCCCCAGTAGTGAGCTGTAGGCCGGCCTCAAAGTCATGGAACTCACAAGTTGGGAAGTTTCTGGCCAAAAATGAACTGCCACTTTGCACGTGGGTTATCATTGCCAAGCTGTAGCAAGCATAACTTTGGGCTCCAGAAAGCTGGCCTTCATCATTTCTGAAATAGTGTTTTTGGGATAGAGTTGCTGGAGTCCACACCTTATGATGTCATCATAAGCCAAGGGGGCTTTGGTTGGACTTTGATCTTAATGACAGAATTAGCTGTGATTTGCTTGCAGCAAGTCAGTAGTGCTTAATTAAACCCTGGGTTCTCTTTTTTTGAGTGCACTTACATAGTTTTAAACGCGTGGTTCACCTTTAAGTTAACTTTTAGTATGTTATAGAATGGCCAATTCTAAGCAGCTTTGTAATTGGTAGGGATGCACCGAATCCACTATTTTGGATTCAGCCGAACCCCCGAATCCTACGCGAATGATTCGGCCGAACACCGAACCGAATCCAAACCCTAATTTGCATATGCAAATTAGGGGTGGGAAGGGGAAAACATTTTTACTTCCTTGTTTTGTGACAAAAATTCACGCAATTTCCCTCCCCACCCCTAATTTACATATGCAAATTAGGATTCGGATTCTATTCAGCCGGGCAGAAGGTTTCGGCCGAATCAGAATCCTGCTGAAAAAGGCCGAATCCAGAACCGAATCCTGGATTCAATGCATCCTTAGTAATTGGTCTTCATTATTTATTTTTTAAAGTTTTTGCATTATTTGCCTTTTTCTTCTGACCCTTTCCAGCTTTCAAATGGGGGTCGCTGACCCCATCCAAAAATCAAATTCTCTAGAAAGCTACAAATTTATTGTTATTGCTACTTTTTATTACTCGTCTTTCTATTCAGGCCTCTCCTATTCATATTTCAGTCTCTTATTCAAGTCAATACATGGTTGCTAGGGGAATTTGGACCCTAGAAAAAACCAGATTGCTGAAATTGCAACATAGAGAACTGCTGAATAAAAAACTAAATAACTCAAAAAACACAAATAATAACAATTTAAAACCAATTGCAAATTGTCTCAGAATATCACTCTCTAAATCATATTGAAAGCTTATTTAAAGGTGAACAACCCCTTTAATCAAGTGCTGTGGTGCTTTCTACAAGTCCATTTGTGAATGGCATAAAAAAGTTGTAACCACTTTAGCTTATTGCTGAAATCGTTTGTCAGACAGTAACAAAGTATTGGGTTGTCTCCACCATTGTGTTTTAAGAGAAAAATGGCCTCATAAAATGCAAATGATTGTATTTCTAAAGTTCAATTTCTTGTAGATGGGGATCCGGTAGTTATGCTCAGGAATGCTCGACATAAATTATAATCTAATTAACATTTTCCTTTTGAGTTTAGGCTTCCAACAGCTTACCCTGCTAATTAGCGGATGACTAATAATTCCACTTTAGTATTGCAACATATCGTATATGTTTTGCCAGTTGAGAGTTGGCGCTAGAGCAATACCACCGTTCTTTCTTACGGAGCTCCCGAATCATGGTGCCCATAATGTATTGCCGATCCGCTGCCCATTGTGATGTTAATTTCCCTGCAGTGAGGGCCGGAGCAACACAACTGAATCCATGTGTCGGCATCTCAGTAATTAAATCCTTTGTTCAGTGGCAAAATCTATTCATAGTTTAACAGCGTTTTAGGCACTCTATTATTAAACTATGATAGCAGGTATTTGTGTTTAATGCTCTGAAATAATGCATTGTATCAAAGGGATTTGCTTTCTTTTTTTCCTGCACATTTACATTTCTGTTTGCCTGGAATCACATGACCTGGGCCAGTCTATGTCCTTTCAACCACAAATTACCAGTTAAAGGAGAACAAAAGCCTAACTAAAGAAGTAGCATGAAATGTTGTACATGATGTTTTGTGCTTCTGTACCAGCCCAAGGCAACCACAGCCCTTTAGCAGTAAAGATCTGTGTCTCCAAAGATGCCCCAGTAGCTCCCCATCTTCTTTTCTGCTGGTTCACTGCAAATGCTCTGTGCTGCTGTCACTTACTGAGCTTAGGGACCCACTCACAATATACAGTACACATAGAATAGAAATGTCACAATATAAGGCTGATTAGTAATTAATACAGATAATTACTACATGGCAGCACAGAAACCAGTGCAATTAGCATCAGAATTTAATAATCAGCCCTGTAGCATCAGCTTATATTACAGGGGAAGCTCATTTTCTGCTGGATAATTAGTGACGAGCCCTAAGCTTAGCTTCTCAACAGCCAATCAGAGCCCACTGAGCATGTGAGTGTCACAGACACTTTCCAAGATGGCGACCCCCTGTGACAAGTTTGAAGTCCTGGATCATTGCTGCTATTGACAAGCTGAAACTTTAGCCTCGTTCCAAAAATTCACTATATAAAATATGGCATTTTAAGCCATATTCATTTTTAGGGGTTAGTTCTCCTTTAAGTTTAAAAAATCATCACTATAGTGTGGCTTGTAATCAGGGCAGAAGAAATGATGCTCATTGGGTGGTTACATAGGCAGTGGAGTAGTACCATGGGTAGTGTCATGAAAATGACTAGAACAGAAGTATATAGGAGCACTGCAGAGTAGCCCAGTGGAATTTTTCCAGTTTATGTTGTAAGTCCACCAGTAATACAACAGTAACAAATCCTTCTATGTATAAAAAAAAAAAAGGCCAACAAAAGTCTTTTCACGGTTCCAAGAAAAGTCCACGTAGATAATGGTCAAGAGTGGTTGAGGTGTGTTGAGGTGTAGAACCAATGTGCAGAAGACCTTTCCTCTATCTCTGAAGACTAACTACAAGTCTCTCTTTGTGAGACTCTTTTTATGCCCCTACTGGCCAAGCCTCCCAGTAAATCCCTATTATTCTCATGTAGGTGTGTGTGGAGATGGATTGGAGCCTGGGTGACTGAATTATGTCCTACGGCTGCTGCTGTCTGTTGTTCCTCTGCCTATTGTCAGGTGCAGACTTCTTGGTTCCTTGAATATCTCCTAAATCCTTTCTGGATTTAGAAAGAACTCAAATCAATATCCCAGTGCTTGTCACAGGTCAGTTACAGGTAGTATTACTCCTTTGCATTGCTGGGGTTCTAGGTTCGATTCCTGCCTAGGTGCCTACCCCTACCCACCCTTCATAAATGTAGCATTGCAAGTAGCACTCGATCAGTTGATGCAATTGCAGGTCTCTGTTTTTCAAATACAAGTATGGCACGATCATACAGGAACATTTGAGGCAAAAGTATGACTCCAAAATTAAAAAAAATAAACAGAGATATTATAGAATTCTTTAATTGTTGTTGCATTTAAAGGTTAATCTTTGCTAGAGGGGGACAAATGCAGTATCATATCCACCTATTTTGCTGGAAGGCAGGCCATTTCCATAAGCTGCAGTAAAACAGTGCCACTGGCTGTGCACCATAAATAATTTACAACTCCTTGCTGAACTGTACTTTATTCTGAATTGTATTTTATTTCTTCCTGCACTTCACTTATTCTCACAGACGAGGAAGGGGCAATGCAATGCATGGTACTGAAGGAGATGGGCCATTTGGATGAATGGCAAAATGTTTTTAAGAATTACTCAACAAGTCCAGTAGCTTCAGGCTTACCAATAGATTATTTTACTCGTGAGCTGTTATTGTGCAAAGTGCAAAAAACAGCTGCTATCTGTAATTTCCCCAGAATATTTGAAATAGAACGCAGAGACCCATGGCTGTGCTGATGAATACAGAGCCACCTGCATGCAGCAGCACTGTATTCATGAAGGGTGGGGGGACTTAGGCACCCCTACCTTCTCCTTACCCATCCCTTAATTTCTGAGTCATTGGCACATGCAAGTTAGGAAGTGGCAGATGTAATTACAGGGGAGAAGATAAGGGCAATGCTGGCTTGCACCCCCTGATTCTGCCCTCTGAACCTCACACCATGCAGCCGCTCCCCTGGGCAAAAGTGCTCCGTGCATGAGCACTAAGAGGAGCTTTATTAACTTTTCAACTGTTCTGTCTAGACAACCATAAAGAACAGACTCTTCAGCAATGGACCCAACAACACCTGCATACAAGCTAGTTAGAACAAAGCGAGTGATAAATATTTATTTGTATGCATATCAGTGGGTCTTTAAACACTCTTCCATAGTTTGTAAGTGTTTTAGTTGCACAATGGGCTCCAATACTGGGTGGTAGATATTGGAGGAACTCCAATATGATGTCCTTGTTGTAAAACACCAGTAGGACATCTGGAGGACCATGGTTACATATCAATGTCACTGTCACTGAGTGCTTTTTTGATAAAAAAGCAGGTTTCAAATCACACTTTTCACTCAATTCTGCTGATTGTCAAGATGACGCGAATGTTGAATCGTTTTAGAGTGTCACCATCTGCCTTTGTAGGTTGCAAGTCTTTGTTTTTTAGCAGAGCTGGTGGGAAAAAAGTGTTATCACATGTTAAATGTGTTGATTAAAAAAAAACCTTAAAAGTTACATACCATAAATATAGCTCAAATTGCTGCCACAGCTCCAACACAACAAGTCCAATAATATATGTGATTTATATACAGTTTGAGTGACAGGGAGAATTTACATGACTTGAGGAACAGGGCTTCCAGACAGCCATATTTCTCAAGAAAGACATGGAAGCAGTTCTGCTTCAAGTGTCATGGAAAGGAATGCAACATTCTCTTTGGATATGGACTAATTGGGATACTGGTTATTGCTTGTTAATAGGTCAAGCTTCTGCATTATTTGCCCCCCTTTAAACTTGCCAGGCTAGTTTAAAAAATGTCTGCTCTAAGCTGTATTTGCCCCCATAGATCTGTTAACATATGGGTCAAGACACAAAAATGGCTCCATGCTGTTTGATGTGGGACTAGATCAGAGTGGCTCATGAGCAACATTTTGCTCACCAACCTCTTGGATGTTGCTTCCCGTGGCCTCAAAGCAGGTGTTTATTTTTGAATTCCAGGCTTGGAGGCAAGTTTTAGTTGCATAAAACCAAGTGTACTGCCAATCAGACTGTCAGTCCACATAGAGGCTACCAAATAACCAATCTTATCCCTTTTCTGACACCCGGGACTTTTTTTCATGTTGGTGTTTCTTCCCAACTCTTTTTGCATATGAACGTGGCTCATGGGTAAAAAAGGTTGGGGACCTCTGGTCTAGATGATTCCCTTAATATATAAATGTACATATAAATCTGGGCCCCTTTAGAAAAAATGTGCCTTTTTCCAACCGCATGCCTGTGACCCCTGGAAATGCATTAGTCTACTTGTTGGTGGTACAGCACATGCTCAGTGAATTCTGGACTGCCATAGGTGCTTATTGGGCATTCTCAGTTCCAGTCTCCACATTCTCTGTAACTCAAGAAGGGTGCCAGTAGGCTTCGTTGGAAGTATTAATCTCCATTGAGGGCTTCAAGGTGCGCTCTTGTACCTCCAGTCTGGCACAGGAACTCTTTATATTTTTTTTTTTGGAATATTTCATTTCTAGACTAGGTATTATGTATTTTTTTTGTAAATTTGGCTTAAATAAATATCAAAAGGTTCACATTGAGCTTTCAGTGGTTAATTTATACTGTTTTCCATAATACAGCAACACACACAGACAGTAGGTGATTCCGAGCCAGAGAGCTTTGGGCATGATTGCTTGCTAGAACATTAAGCTGTACACTAACAAATCTCTTTGTGGCACTTTAACAAAGCTCTAATTCTCTTAATTTATCAAATTTAAAACACTTCTTGCACAATTCCCCTGGCTTTCATCTAATTTCTTAATTTGGTTGGCATACTATAGTTTATATCATATTCCTTCTACAGAACTAACAGTGACGGCTCATGAAAATGAATCTTTACTGTTCTGTTAAAGGTCATCTGCTTGTCCTACTACGTTGTTCTTCCATGAAAGGTGGATGACATGTCTACAGATCCTATCTGTAAACATAGTGCCTTGTTCTCTCTTATCTGGATTCTCCTGCCACAAATTCCTTCTGGTCATGCTGTGACTTAGTGACGTCATCAGACCCAGAGGCAGTTGGTGGGATAAAATATTTTAAAAAATTACTTTTTGCCAATTATTTTAATCACTTGTTTTTGTTGTTTCTTGAGCTAAACATGGAAACTGAATTTACTCCATGATGGTCCTTGCAAGGTAGATAATTAGATAATACAACCCCCTCCCTTCACCCTTTGTTGATACTGTTTTTTCCTGATAATCTAATTAGATATGAGATCTCATATCTGGAAACCCATGATCTAAAAAGCTCCATGTTATGGGAAGACCATCTTTTATAGACTCCATAATAAGCAAATATTGCTACACCCACCTCTCATGGATTTAGCAGTACCGAGTGCACTTGCACCGTACCCTGCATGTAGTAATTGACCCCTTATAACTAGTGATGGGCGAATTTGACCCATTTCGTTTCGACAAAAATTCGCCGCCAGCGAAATGTCGCCAACGCTGATTAAAGTCTATGGGCGTCAAAAAAATTTTGACGTGCGTCTTTTTATTTTGACTCACAACGTCATCCATGTCTATGGGCGTCATATTTTCGGCAAAACAAGGCGAAAAAATTCGCCCATCCCTACTTATAACATTAATATTGCATTTTCATGGGGTAACACTACCCTGCTTTACCATATGTTTATTTGAAAATACATAAAACGCCCTGGTATAAAGTGATTAAATACCTCCCTGTTAACATGTTTTTGAGTTCATATAGTTTATCTATGGTGGCACTTGATTACAATATTTATACAAGCTCAAGCCTGCATTCTGTATTGGTTTCCTTAAGTCTACCCACATAAAGCACAAAGTAAACCTTCTAGGAACCCGCATGGTCCACTGGTTAATGACATTGGTTTATGGTTAATCACAATACAGCAGTTAAAGCAGATGATCAGGAATAATTCCCGTGCAAACAACAAAAGGCAAACACCAGATGTGTCAGAGAATGATATTGTTTTGAGAAAAGCCTTAAAGTGTTTTATTTGCCTGTTCACATACATGGATAGATTCATTCCCAAGAGCTCTCCTACTTTACAGGTACAGAAAAATGAATGCACATGATACAGTATTATAGTTTTACCTTGACAGAGTCTTCAAGTGCCTATTATATGATCTATCAGCCTGTAAGTCTATCATATACTTCCCAGGCACATGCTGCCCAGCCTACTGCACACAAGATCTATCCAATACAGCCTCGATTAAAGCCTTTATCCAGTACAGCCTCCTTTATCATCCTGTTGAATTGCCTTCTCTAGTCAAACTTAATCTGCAATAGACCCTCCTCCATTTAGTGGGTCACTGACCCAGTAAAGTTAGGGAACATTTTTTGAAACTGTGCTGGTTTGAGAATGTATAATATGTTGCAGTATGCTGAGACTTGGAGCATATATATACCTTATATATATGGATAAAATGGAGTCTATGGGACAGTGTCGGACTGGCCCACCAGGATACCTGGAAAACTCCCGGTGGGCCAAGGCGTCAGTGAGCCCTTATGCTGCTAGACATTTGGCCTATTTTATGTCCATTCCCTATTTCTATGAGAAAAAAGAGGCTAAATAGATGGAATATTAGATTATAGTATGTAAAGAAAAGAGACTAGGAGAATAGAGGTTGAATGAGAAGAGGAATAATAATAGTACAAAGAGTGGGCCCCTGGTCTAAGATTAATTAGTGGGCCCCTGGTCTAAGATTAATTAGTGGGCCCCTGGTCTAAGATTAATTAGTGGGCCCCTAGTCAAAGGTTTTTGGGTGGGCCCCTGGTGTCCCAGTCCGACACTGCTATGGGAGACGGACAATCCATTATTTGGAGCTTTCTGTATAATGGCTTTCTGGATAATGGATCCCTTACCTGTACTGTAAATCAGATGGAGAAATTGAGTATAATGGTTACTATATATATAAAGATTCTTATGCTAACATGGACAAGCACTGCTGAAAATGACTCAGGGACAGGAGGCTACACTGTGGGCGCATTGCACTTATATTTTTGGGTGGAGTCCAGGGAACATTAAACAACAGCCGACTGAACGGCATTAGAACTGGCAGGGTGGGATGAATGATAAGCCAGCAGGGAGTTCCATTAACAGGAGGTCCGGAGGTCATCCTGCACAGTAATACACCCATACATCAATGCTACATTCGCTGCATATGCTGATTTCATGGTGTAAACTGCTCTGGTCCTTTGAGGTTGAGTCTTGGAATTCACGTTTGAACTAATCTATATCCCTTGAACCAAGGCTACAGATGCCTTTCCTGCAGGAGGTGACATGAAGATGGATGGACAAAGCCCATTAAATGTGTCACTGACATACAAAGTTCAGCTTGTAATACACTTTCATTGTGTTTGCTTTTCCATGAACATATTCTGTTCTATTAAACCTACAGGCATCTCATTTGTCTTTTACCTGTTTTATGATATTTGGGCTGTTTCCTAGCACTAGGTATACTGTAATAGGGGTCATTTCTGATTTCTTTGAGCTACCTTAGGGCAAAATAAAGTACACCAAGCATGTACCCAAGGGCTATGGCACTTGGCTCATTTTGATCTCAACTCTTATATTCTTAACTGTTAAAGGTCCAAATAAAGCACAGTTCAACTTGTTCAATTTAAAGGGACACTTGCATATTTATGGGCCAGAGTATATTAAATGCAAGACAGTCCGCAGGCAATTTGGGGGCCCTAAAAATACCTTAAAGTGATCCTGTCATCGGAAAACATGTTTTTTCCAAAACGCATCAGTTAATAGTGCTACTCCAGCAGAATTCTGCAACGAAATCCATTTCTCAAAAGAGCAAACAGATTTTTTTATATTCAATTTTGAAATCTGACATGGGGCTAGACATTTTGTCAATTTCCCAGCTGCCCCCAGTCATGTGACTTGTGCCTGCACTTTAGGAGAGAAATGCTTTCTGGCAGGCTGCTGTTTTTCCTTCTCAATGTAACTGAATGTGTCTCAGTGAGACATGGGTTTTTACTATTGAGTGCTGTTCTTAGATGTACCAGGCAGCTGTTATCTTGTGTTAGGGAGCTGCTATCTGGTTACCTTCCCATTGTTCTTTTGTTTGGCTGCTGGGGAGTGGGAGGGAGTGTGATATCACTCCAACTTGCAGTACAGCAGTAAAGAGTGATTGAAGTTTATCAGAGCACAAGTCACATGACTTGGGGCAGCTGGGAAATTGACAATATGTCTAGCCCCATGTCAGATTTCAAAATTGAATATAAAAAAATCTGTTTGCTCTTTTGAGAAATGGATTTCAGTGCAGAATTCTGCTGGAGCAGCACTATTAACTGATTCATTTAGGAATTTTTTTTTTCCCATGACAGTATCCCTTTAAAGAGCCACATGCAGGTGGTGGGCCTCCATCTTGTTCCAAGTAATTGCATGATTGCTGATTGATATTCATTTGCAGGCAACTAATGACAGTGGCTATTGCCTAAAGTATCCAAAGTTCCCCCTTGATGAATGAACTGCACAGTGACAGCCAGACTAGGACTATACCAATTAAAACTATTCTGCATCAGAGTAATTTACCTTTTAAGTGTAAGGGTACATGCTAAAATTAGAGGAGATTTAGTCACCGGCAACCAATCGCCTCTTCTTCGGGCACCTCAGCTAGAATCTAAATCGCCGGCGCGATAGCACAGTGATTTAGATTCTAGCCAGCGAGAAGGCTTTTTGGGGAGATTAGTCGCCCAAAGAAAAAGCAATATCCCTTGAACCTTCACGTGTGTCTCTGCCCTAAATCTCTCCAAATCTATTCATGTGTCTCTGCCCTAAGAGAGTCACTGTTAGCCAAAATTATGTGGACTCTGCTTCTAATTGTTGGAACTAGGTACTACTAGCCTCATCAACCAGTACCAACACAGGTGCCACCACATCATACAATTCTTGATAATTCCATGCTTCTTACTTTGAGAAGGCCCCATTTTAGCACAATAATGCCCCATGCACCAAACCAGGTCCATAAAGAATGAGTTTGCTGAGATGGGAGAAGAAGAACTTGACTGGCCTGTACAGATCCCTGATTTCCCCCCCAACTGAACATCTGTGGGATGAACTGAAGCACCAACTATGAACCAGGCCTCATCCCCAACATCAGTGGTCACCTTATGTATAAATGGAAGCAAATCCCACCAACAATGTTCCACCATCTGGTTTAAAGCCTTCCAAGAAAAGTAGAGGGTAAAGACTGTTTAGCAGTAAAGGATAAAATTCATATTAATAGCCTTGTTTTTGGAATGCCATGTTGGAAAGGCAGTTGACCCCATACTTTGGCACATATAATGTAACATCCTACAATATAATACCATTTTAATAATAATTTTAACTTATGGGGGCTAAATCAATGTTGTGCAGAACCCCAACACCATAAAGTTTTCCTGCTGAATTGGAATATGTTACCCACCTGTGTAGATTGAAGCTGGTCATACATGCCTGGATTTGGTTGGTCTTTATGGTTGATTTGATCATAATATATATACCAGTCGGGTGGTTGTTCCAACATCTCATCCAAACGACTGCAAGTGTCATCCAATATAAATACCACTAGTCAGATCACTCTCGAACACAGTAATTACCAATTACCAGTTAGCAAATTTGGTCTGAGCTTCTGCTTCTATAGTTGTTTATTATGTTTCGGTGACTCATGTGGAATCAAAAAGAATGACCTAAATTGGACTTTACTTTAATCCTTAGTGTGAGATCAACTACATGATGTGATTCTCTTATGCTTTAATCAGCTTTCTTCTCTTAAAAGGGTGTCTCGCCTTCATGGTAACTTTTAGTATGTTATAGAATTGTCAATTCTTAGCAATTTTTAATGTTTTTGAATAATTTGCCTTCTTCTTTTGACTCTTGCCAGTTTGTAAATGGGGGTCACTGACCCCATCTGGCCAACAAATGCTCTGTAAGGCTACAAATGTATTGTTATTGCTACTTTTTATTACTCATCTTTCTATTCAGGCCTCTACTATTCATATTCCAGTTTCAAATCAATGCATGGTTGCTAGAGTAATTTGGACCCTAACAACCAGATTGCTGCTGAATAAAAAGCTAAAAAAAACTCAACGACAACAAATTATAAAAAATAAAAACCAACTGCAAATTGTCTCAGAACATCACTCTCTGTCTACATCATACTAAACGTTAATTTAAGGGTGAAAAATCCCTTTAATAATTCAAACGTATTGAGTGGGTTTGAAATAAGATATGAGTGAGGCAATAGCTAGAAATCAACTATAAAGCATGAGAAGGCATCCTTAGTCATGAGCAAACATTTTCATTATGCATGCATTCATGGCAAACTTTTTCATTTCACCATCTGCAAATATTTTCTTGAGAATTGAAAGCAAAATGGCAATTTAGCCCAATGTATTTTGTGCAAAAAAAATTGCCAGAAAAAAATGCCCATGGGCAAAAAAGTTTCTGCAAAATAAAGCCGATTGGCTTCAACATGTTTCGCTATTTATCACCAAGACTGATTTACTCATTACTAATAAGGATCTATTAAAACCTGAGAATGTATGATATAAACGATATGGCCACATGTGTGATAACAGCTGCTAGTCCAACATGACATTCCCAAATCAACGGGATTTGCGAATTCACAGCGATTTGCGCGATTCGCACCCAGTGAATAAATTCGCGAAACAGGCGCAAAAATTCGCTGGCAAAAATTCGCCGGCATCAAAAAAAATGGACTCCGCCATCTGTTTTTTGGACGCCGGTGCATTTTTGCCAAAAAAATGGACGACGGCGTCAAAAAAATGCATTTGGGAATGTCATGTTGGACTGGCAGCTGGATTTGACATTCCCAAATCATGGGATTAAAATAAAGATGGTCCTCTCTTCGCTGCTATAATAGTCTCTAGTGATGGGCGAATTTATTCACCAGACACAATTCGCAGCAAATTTGCGCCATTCGCCGGCAGCTAATAAATTAGCGAAACGGGCGCGAATTTGCTGGCGAAAAAAATGGACTCCGGCACCAGTTGCAGTAGCAGTAGCGCGAATTTTGTGAATTTTCCGGCGAAGGGAAAGGGAGCAAATTCGCCCATTACTAATAGTCTCTACTCTTTCAATTAATTCAAGTTGCACCACTTCAAGTTTGAAGCACAGTAGATCCATTATTTTCAAGTTAAATAGTCTCTACTCTTCTACAAAGGATAAGTTTCGTTGTCTTTGGGATTCACTTCCATTCATACCTATAAAGTTGGGCACTGATGTTGGAAATAAGGCCTGGTTGGGTTGAGATCAAGGCTCTACAGTCTACACAGACCATTCAAGTTCTTCCACTCCCATCAAACCCCAACCTTTTTTACTTATGAGCCACATTCCAATGTAAAAGGGTTAATTACTCAAATCCAAATTTTTCTGATTATTTAAATAAAAAAATAGATAGGCCGGCCGGGCCAACTATATAGATTGTTCTACCACGCTGTGTTTTAGTACCAAAAAAAATGTATTTTTATTTAGCTATAATATTTTATTATTAAGGTGGTGAAGGTGGAAAAGGTCCCCACCTTTTTGGTATTAAGGCTAGTGCCTATAGCGGAATATCTTTTATATTTTTAAATAAAAAAAGTCAGACTAAACTAAAATACACAATTTAACCTTATTTATTATTTAAATAAGCTTGATTTAATCAGTTCAGGTAAAACTAAAATGGAGTGCAAACCCAAATTGTACAATTTCTTCTTCTGAGTTTTTCCCAAAAAGTCTGAATTTTTTCAGGGTTTTGCCCAAAAACCACAAAAAGGTCAGATTTTAGGGATAATTCCAGAGCAGACCACAGAAACTTTAAAATAGGATAGGGACCTCTGCCATTGACTTATACACAACTTCAGATGGTCTAAGATGGTGGATTTTCCGATACTGGCATTTTGCTGCATCAAAAAATTTAATTGAAAAAAAGGAAAAATTTGAGTTTTGCCCCAAAGAGCCCTACTGGAGTTTAGTAAATAACCCCCTGTGAGTAACACAAGAATGCAAAATGTTTCTGGGGTACCAAATAATAAATTTACAAAGCAGTCGCAAACGCAATTGCACACACAATTCAATGTATTTTTTACCCATAATCCAGATCCCCTCCCTACAATTCCATCATAATTGCTTCCCCTTTTGGTATCTTATCTGCAAAGTCAATGTTCTCTATATTCACAAAGTGAGAAGGGCATTAAACAGATCAGGGCATCTCTGTAAAGAGATCTTTAATGACCTGTACAGTACTAAATACAGTGTGATGAATGTAACACGCTGTTATTGATCGGCCCATTATTTTTTGATCCGGGATACAGTATCAGGTTGTTTACTTCTGCGTGCTGAGTCACATCTTGCTACAATTTGTGGATTTATTTTAAAACTTTAATTGTTCGTTCCAGTAACAAAGGACACAGGGTCAGATAATGATCATTAAAGGTAACGCATATATTAAATGCAGTTCTTCCAGGAAGGAGGTTATTTGATATTTATTTTGACCCGTGCAAAAGCTGTTTTCTTTCTTTTATTGGCAACTATAAATATCACACATCTATGGTTCAGCATTTCTTAAACATTTTCCTGGTGATCTCAAGAGAAGGAAAAGAAATAGCAGTCACGGTCGGCACCCTAAACCAGAACTAATGCCAAGTTCCCTGGTCTCGGCTTGGCTTCACCAGTAGTGTGACCGCCTTTGGCTTCAGGAGGAGCCCTCAGTGTACTCAGATGCCACCTGGACTTTTCGAGAGGAGCAGGCGAGGAGTTCTGACAAGCAAAGGGGCACGACAGTAGTTAAAGTCAGTTAGGCCGAAGGTCACGGTACAACAGGATAAGGCAGAATCGTAGTTAGGCAGGCTGGGTCGAGGCAGGCAGATAACTAGGATCGTCAGGAAGGCAAAGAGTCAAAACCGGATAGGTCAATCAGAATAGGATCAGGCAGAAGGAGTAGTCAAGACACAGGCTGGGTCGGAGTACGGATAACAGGATGGTCAAAAGAGGCCAGGTCACAACAGGAGATCAATAACAAACAGGAACAGATGCACAAAAGGCTCAGAGGCACCAGGAAAACAAGTCCTATCACAGGCAATGATCAAAGTAAAACTGTCCCTTTAAATAAATGTAAAATTCGTGCGCCTGCGCCTTTAAGACGCAGGCGGACGCGGTGTGCGCGCCCTAGGCGCAGAAGATCCTTGCGGGCACCCCGCTTGGAGTGCCGTGGGCGTCCCCGTCGACCCCCACCACACCTACTGGGGTAAGTTATTACAATAGCACAACCCTAATATCTAATATTTAAGCAAAATTAAATCCGTCAGGCTTCAGCCACATTTGTCTCATTTTCTTTATAAATATAGAAGAGTATATCTTATCAGATTTGCATCCGCTTTGGTATTTTGCATGCAAGTTGAGGGTGCAAGTTTCTCTTACTTAATCTGTGCACTTGCATTTATGAAGTTGTACATATACAGACCAACCCCATATAGAATCTGAATAATCAGGGCAAACTGACAGATACTGTATGAGTAGGGTTGCCACCTTTACCCGCTGCTAACTCTGGGCGGGAAGGAGGTGGGCCAATGATATGGCAAGGAAGGGGTGGTGACGTTGTGGGCGGCCCAGTAATGACGATTGGCGATTGGAATCCTACCAGATTTTCCTAATTTGGAAAATCAGCAGGCAGTTTTGACCCAGAGAGCCTTTCCAAAAACTGGGTTGTCTGGGTCAAAACAGGTGGCAACCCTACGTATGAGGAATAGTACCTGATATGCTGCCTTGTTAGTGTTCACCCCAGTAGGAAAGGAAAAATACAGAAGATATTTCTCCTCCTTCCTCTTCTGTTGAAGAGCTGTAAACTAGCAGGCATGGGGCAAAAGATTGAATTTTGAAATCTGATGAATATACGTAGTACAGATATGGGACCTGTAAAGAATGCCTGAGACCTGGGGATTTTGGATTAATGGATTTTTCTGTAATTTGGATCTTCATCTCTTACGTCTACTAGAAAATCATTTAAACATTAAGGGGGTTAAGGTTTGTGAGTATTTTTCTACTTCGGATAAACTCACAACTGGAACGTTTGTTTATTTAAGAAAGAGAACAATGCCAATTGCCTTTAATGCATTTGGAGTCAGAAAAAGAATCAACTCTAGGCTCTAATACATTTTGCTACTAGGGATGGGCGAATTTTTTCGCCTTGTTTCGCAGAAAAAATGACACCCATAGACTTGTATGGCGTTGTGCGTCAAAATAAAAAGATGTGCGTCAAAAATTTTTCACCGCACAAATTTTTTTTTTTGACGCCCATAGACTTTAATGGCTGTTGGCGACAAATTTTTTGCGAAACTAAACAGGTCAAATTCATCCATCCCTATTTGCTACAAGAAAAGTCTCATCAACAAAAAGGTTGCCTATAGGCTTGAATGCATTTCTTGAATTTTTGCAGTTTCGTCAACTTCTCAGCAGTTTTGTGAATTTTTTGGTGAAGCGAAACAGGGCAGACATCTATAGTCAAGATCACTGGGCCACAAGAAATGTCCCAAAATTGCCTGAAAATTCCCTTTGTACAATGTAACCACTAAGGATGAGATATATAAAAATGTGCGATCACAAATTAATTTGAGAAAATCTTGAGGAAAATCTCGAGGAAAACTGCATAATTCACCGCAAATTCGCGCCTGCCATCACTAATTATATATATTTTTATGTGTCAAAAAATTTTTGGACGGCCATCGGAAAAGCCGCTTGTGTTAAAACCGTCAAAATTATTTGGACGCCCATTAACGTTAACACAGCGCCAAAATTTATTGTTCGCAAATTTTTCGCTGTTCTGCAATTTCGTGGGAAATTGGCTAATTTTTCTGCAAAGCAAAATGGGACAAATTCATCCATAACTACCCACAATCTCAGGAGTACTGTATTTTGTTTGTGGTCAATTTCTACTTCCAAAAATAACCTCATCTACATTTTCTTCAAGTTTTTTGAAAATATGCTTATGATCGAAAAAAAAAAATGGGTATTCATTTTCACAATTGCATTTAGAAATATTTCAGATTCATTTTTTTTGCTCTGTTGCAAGATTTTACAGGTACTAAGCGCCCCTTATGCTTTATTACACAATTGCCTTCTATATTTTCTCTACTACTTAAGATGAAATATAAGCTTAAATAAAGGACCTAAACAGTTTCCAAATGACAGGCTTTATATTCTGCCCTGGACAATTTATGGCTGCCAGCAGTGACCCCTATCTTTTCTAATATGATTTTATTTTCTCAATAGGATTTCATCATACTTGAAAGAGTTCAGGAGACTTAGGGGCAGATTTATCAAGGGTCGAATTTAGAAGTAAAAAATACTTCGAAATTCGACCATCAAATTAAAATACTTCGACTTCGAATTTCGAAGTTGAAGGATTTTTCACTGAATTTGGTCATCGAACGATCAAAGTAAAATCGTTTGATTGAACGATTAAATTGTACGATTGAACAATTTTACTTCGATGTGTGAAGACTTAGAAAAATGGTCTAGAAGGTCCCCATAGGTTAACATAGCACTTCAGCAGGTTTAATTTGGCGAAGAATTGAAGCCGAAGTTTTTTTAAAGAGACAGTACTTCGATTATCGAATGGTCGAATATTCGAACTATTTTTACTTCTAATCGAAGTCAAAGTAAATTAGAAGTCGTAGTATCCTATTCGATGGTCGAAAGTATCCAAAAAATTACTTTGAATTTCGAATTTGTTTACTTCGAAAAATCCCTCTAATTCATTTCGACTCTTGATAAATCTGCCCCTTAAAGCATGTTGCTCTCAAATGAAATGCCATGTTGTGTCATTTCAGAATAAGTATAAAAAAGGAATATCTGAGGAAAAAAATATTCAGAATGTTCTTGTCCTTAAAGCTGCTGTGGTTGGTGTGGACATTGTCAGTGCAAGTGGGCCCTAAGAATATATGGGGTCCCATTGCAGAAAAATTTACAATCCCACATGTAGGGTTGTGTTAAGCTGTGCTGGGACCAGGCCAAAACAAACTTTTTCAGGGCCCCATTACTTTCCTACTGACACCTTCTGCTCTGTAAAGCCTCATTACATTCACAAGCACCCCATAGGGACAGATCTGTAGAAGGATAAGGGTTGGAATCAAAGTAACATTGACATTCCAAAGAAGATTCTATTATGCAATGTCTCCTGCATTGGATTTCTGAATAAAACTCTTCCTCTTAAAATATGAATTACTATTGACATTTAGTGAAGTGCGAATTAATTCACCAGACACAAATTTGCGGTGAATTTCCACGTTTCGGCGTAAGCAAATTAAACCGACAAAACTGCCAAAACAATTGGGCAGAAAAAAATCCTCAGCGTCCAAAAAAATTGACGCACGTCAAAATTATTTTTGTGCCCTTTGACTTCAATGCGTTTTGTGGATTATCCACTGTTTTGCGAATTTTGCAGTAAATTCGCACATTTTTCGGTGAAGCAAAACTGCACTGATTTGCCCATCATTACTTGTTACTCCAATTCATTAATGAGCGAAATAGGAATGAAATAGGAATGAGCGAAATATTTTGTTGCGAAAAAAAAAACACCCATAGACTCTAATGTTTAGAAAAAAAAGTGAAGTGATTGGAAAAGTGTTGCGTGGGTGGAAAAATTTCACGTAAAAAACATTTATTAACTTGTGTCAATATGTCTGGCAAATTTTTTGCCTTTCCCAAATTTTTGGCGAAGTGAAATGGGTCAGATTCTCTCAACACTAAAGTGGAACTATCACAGAAAACATAATAGGGCCTTCACATTAAGTAAATATAATGCTTTCTAAATATATTTAATTAAAAATCCCCCTCTCAGTAATTTGTCTCTTTTATGTTGGAGTTGGTTAATGTGAAAGACAGCTAGCATGAATGCAATGGTCTAGGCTAGGGTTGCCATCTGGCCGGTATTTTATTGGCCTTGCCGGTAAAAATGATGGTTGATCCCAATGTTATTATATAGGAATGCCAGTATTTTTTTCCAGAAAAGGTGGCAACCCTAGTTGCCACCTGTCTGGTTTTGACCTGCACAGCCCAGTTTTCGGAATCAGATACTCGTGGGCCCTGTCGACCCAGACCAGATCCAGCCCTTTCCTGTTGCTTCCACCGCTGCTCCTCCACTTCCCTCCCTTGTTCCAGACTTAATCCTGCCCTCCCATCACTCCCCCCTCCCCCAATATAGACCTGATCCTGCCCTCCCCCATCGCTTTCCCGCTGCCCTCCTTCCTCAATCCAGGCTTGATCCTGCCCTCCCCCATCCATCACTCCCTCCCTGCCCTCCCTCCCTCCCTTTACCTCAGCCTAATCCTACATGCCCCGTTGCTTCCCTGTAGCTCCCCTGTTGACCTCCCTTCCCTGATCCAGGCTAAATATTGCCCTCCCCATTGCTCACCTGGTGCCTCCCTCCCCCAATCTAGCCCTGATCCAGCCCTCCCCCGCCGCTACCCTCCTGATCTCTCTCCCCAAATCCAGCCCTCCTCATCACTCCCCTGCTGCCCTTCCCTGATTTAGCCCCGGTCTTGCCCTCCCTGTCACTCCTTCCCCCTGGGATCTAGACCAAATCCTGCCCTCCCCCATTGCTCCTCCACTGCCCTCCCCCGATAGTGGCAAAAGTAAGCATAAGGATGGTGCGAGCACTGGGGGTGGGGGCTGGTGGTGAGTGATTGGGCTGTGGGGCCCTGCTGGGCTTTGCACACCCCAGTCTGACCTGGTTCCCTGTCAACTGGAATACTTGCTTTTTGACAGTGCCTCTGCCACTGTTTCCTGGACACAGAGCTAAGTCATAACCCTTCCCCTTTTCAACAGTTTAATTCCAGTACCTTCACTGGCTTTTCAAGCCTAAGTGAACACAGCTCCCGTTATCCTCTTTATCTGGTTTTTCTCATAGAGTATTCTGGGTCAGACATACTACCTACCCTGTGGCTACATATACAGCTACTCGTCTTCTCATGTGACATAAAACTCAGAACAAACTTTTTGGGCATCCAGGAATGAATGCGTTAAGAAGAAAAAAAGTTGGTGTAATATATTCCTCTATTACAAACAAGTGATTGTGTGCCAAGAGCATGTTTAAATGAAATTATTGAAGTTCATTTCCAGATTTTCCATGTAAGCATCATTTATTGACTAATTTTGCTCACGCTGGGGACGAAAGATTTAAATCATTTAATATAAGCTTACATGCAAACAAATGGAAATTTAATACTCATCATTTTAATGTATTTAGTGTCACAAGTTTAAAAAAATTAAAAGTCCTTAAGTTTCGAATTTTCCATGTATTTAGATGGATCGGGGATAGAGTTTCATTGTTCTCTCGGGCATGATTTATGAACTGCTAAATAATTCTAAAAGCTTACTTTGAACAAATTAAGGGATATAATAAAACACAGCAGTAAGTCCATCCATTAAAAATAAGAATAAAATTAGTTTGAGTGCTAGTATTTTCTGGGATTTTTTTTACATTAAAGGGTATTCTATTATAAAAACCACTTTTAAATATCTTGTGCTGAATGTGAAAATACATTACAGTACAAAGTATGTAAATAGATCAATTCATGAAAGGGTTGGTTAGCTGACACATTCTACTTACAGAGAGTGCAAACATTAAGGGGTTTATTTATTAAAGCCTCAATGCTAAAAACTCGAAAAATTAAAGTTTTTAACTAAACCATTAAAAAACCTAGAATTTATTTATTTATTATAACCCGAGGCTGCAAAAAAGTCAGAATTTGATAATCCATCATCACAGACCTGCCGAGGTTTATATACTGTAAGTCAATGGGATAGGTCCCTTTCCTATTTTGAAGTTTCTGTGGTCTTCCCTGCAATTAGCCCAAAAATCTTACTATTTCTGTTAAAAATCCCAAAAATGCTGACTTTTCAGGAAAAGCCTGAAAAAATTGAGCAATTCGCGAAAAAATCGAAAATAATCTGAAAAAAATCGTACAATTAGGGTTTTTGCTCGATTTCGTCAAGTTTTTCCCCGTTCTGATTAAATCAAGCTTTTTTAATAAATAAAGTCAAATTGTGGATTCTAGTTTGGTTGGACTTTTTTTTAATTAAATCAGAAAAATTTGGATTTTGATAAATAATCCCATAACAAACAGAGAAAAAATATGTAGTGATTTTTTCTTGGGGTCAATAAATCCCTGCTGTCTGGTGATATTTATATCAGCCCAACAAATATAGTCTCAGAAGTAGAGGTACATTTATCAACATTTTCCTTTAAGAAGTTTAGAGTCTTTTTTTTACCACTAATAAATTCATTTTCTCTAAAATCATGAATGCCATGTCATTTATTAAAAGATCCAAATACAAAAAGCTTTAACAAAAAAAAGCATAGAACGATAAGAAAAAATACAAATAACTCAAAAACCTCTAAGGGGCAGATATACTAAACTACAACTATTTTTGGCTCTGGCCCGCTCGCCCACACTACTCCCCCCCTGCAAGTGCATGAGTGCATGCGTAAATGCCAGAGCATTGGGGACTCGCAGCTCCCCTAATACTTTGCCGCCCTAGGCCCCGGCTTTTGTGGCCACAAATCAATTCTGAATCTGAAAATACTCCAGCTCAGGGCCAGGTCAGGCCGGCCGGGCACCCTTTGGAAACCAGGCCGGACACCCCCTCCCGCGCACGTGCGGAGAGAGCAGACAGAGAGGAGGAGTGATCGATGGAGAGGAGGGAAGGGACAGCAACAGAGGTGAGGGAGGGAAGAGAAACAGAGGGGAGGGAGGGGTGACTGACGAAGGTGAGAGGAGGGATGGTGGGGATAACGACGGAGGGGAGAGAGAGGAGACGGAGGGGAGGGGTGATCAATGGAGAGGAGGGAAGGGACAGCAACAGAGGTGAGGGAGGGAAGAGCAACAGTGGGGAGGGAGGGGTGACCGATGAAGTTGAGAGGAGGGATGGTGGGGACAGCGATGGAGGGGAGGGTGACTGAGGGAAGGAAGGAGTGTAAAACTGCAACTTTTCTCATTTCTGATTTTTCAGTTAAGATCTTTTAATACATTTAATACATTTCATCAATACATTTAATACATTTAATACATTTCGTGTTTTCATAGAAAGTAAGTTTAGTTGTGCTATCAAAAACCTCTAAAACCACTCAAATGAGACTGTTAATAAATAGGCCTCCACAAATCCAAGTTTTTCAGACAGTTATTTGGGGGAAAAAATAAAAAAGAAAACGCTAAAAGTCAGGTCCAATAGGACATTTTGGGCCTGTACTTCTGTATGGTTCCAATTCTGTCAGGGGCATTTCTCCATTGGTGGTTTGTCCCTACACTGTGTGAGACATTAATCATAGGGCTTTTTTGAACTATAGAGGAGCAAAAAGCTTCAGCCCATAACTATCCCACTAAAATGCCACATGCCTTGTGGGGTATGGGAATGAATAAACATGGGGTTCCCATGGGGTTCCCCTGTTACAAAGGGTTTCCATCTGCAGGGCCGGAAACTAGGGGTCCGCAGAGTAGGCACGTGCTTAAGGCACAAAGCTGGAGGGGTGCCGTGCACGTACCTTCTCTTTCTCTTCCTACCCCTAGTCTGGTTGCACCTCTCTGCTCTGAAACCGCATGCATCTATTTGCGCACCCACGCATATCCCCCGTTTGCATGCTCACAACTATCTGTTCCTGCGATTGGATGAGCTCCAGTGCACATGAGTCGTCGTTGCCAGCCAGGTAGCCTAGGGTGTCTGGCTGGTTTGGCCTGGCATTGTCCCCCTTTCCCATGGACCAACCCTGTTTTAGGACCTTGGCCCCTGGGGAAAAACTGTCCCTTCCACGAGGTCCCTTCCATCACTAACCAATGATATGCCCTGCACTTGATACCACTATCCCCACCCCCCCTAGGTTAGTCCTCACTAATTTCACCCCCTACACCAATACCCCCTTGCTCTGCGGAGGGCTGGTGGGAGCTGTTTATGTTAAAAGAGACACCATTTTCACATCCTTTCTCATTTAACCATTTGTGTCTCCACCCATCCTCACAGGCAACCCAAAAAACTACAACACCCACAATCCCTAATATGCTCCTCTAATTCCCTACTCCTGGCATGGCCCTGTCATTTCCAGTTCCTGGTTCACTCCCCACAGGCATTCTTCATAGAGGTAAGGCAGTGTGTATGGTCTTTATTAGTGATGGGCGAATTTGCGCCGTTTCGCTTCGCCGAAAAATTCGCGAATTTCGCGAAACGGCGAAAAATTCGCGAAACGGCGCAAATTCTTTTTGACGCCGGCGTCCATTTTTCGGAAATTTTTTTTTTGACGCCGGCGAATTTTTACCGCGAATTTTCGCGGGCGTTTCGCGAATTTATTCGATGGGCGCGAATCGCGCAAATTCGCCTCGAATTCGCGCCTGGCGAATAAATTCGCCCATCACTAGTCTTTATTCTGTACTGGCTTTAGGTTGGTTCTAGGCAAAACACTCAAATACAAAGTGAATTCAGCAGGCGCTTGAATGAGAATCCCTCAATATAGAATAGACAATTAGTAAGTGAAAAGCAATTGCAATGGAGAAATATTTGGCTTGGAACAATAAATAACTGGAAAGGATCAGGAACAGGGACAAAACACTGTTCAGCCAAGTCTTAGATGATGATGGCTTTTAAACTCATTTATGGGTCACATTAGCTTTTATGACACATCTTGTTCCCTTTAAAAAATAAATATAATTCAGTGTTACTAAAATGAATGTTTCAGCGTTCCATTACTGTAAATCTGAACAATGGAAAAAACGTTAAACTGATCTCTAACCGCTGAACAGAATCTCTGCACCACCATAATAACAGATGGAATGTATAACTATCCAGCCAATCAGGAGTGCGGCCAGGTACCTCTGGTCTATAATATATTAATTATATGAGTCTATTACAGATGAATACCCTTGATACATTAAATTGCACTTGTTAATGGAACGGATTGTCATAAGTCACGATGAGTTTAACCTTGGCGTTGTATTGCTTTAGAATATATAATAAATGTGCCTGCATAGCCCTGCATATATATATATATATATATAATATATGTGTGTGTGTATGTATGCATGGCTCTGAATGCATAACAGTCATTTCCATTCCCATGACCCAGAATCTAAATATATTCAGCTTAAAGAATATTTCATGCCTTGGAAACGGGAACAAGATTCAGACAATAATGAAAATTTTCAGTGGATTTAACTGGCACATTGTAATGCCGTTTCTTAAATGTATGCAGTCTTTTTCTGTCTGTCTTTCTCTCCCTCTGTCCATCTACTGCCTCTATCACTCTCTCTCTATGGATAGCTGGATTCCTGGTGTGTAAGAGAGGACAGGAGTGGGGTGTAAAGAAGTTCTGTGGCAGATGGTAAGATGAGGACTTCCTGGGTACGTTCCAGGTTTTACCTTTTTATATCAGTGCAGAGCCCCAGCCACTAGTCTAATGAGAATTAGGTGAAAATAGCTTCCCACCCTTGCTGGGGGGGATGAAGTAAATAATCTGGATTTTGAATCTAGCTAGAGGTACAGAACACAGCAATGTCCCTGCCACAAGTCCAATATGACTGAACACTTAGTAGGACTACACAGACGTTTTCCGATGTATTCCGACAAAACGCATGTGACAAATCGTATGAGAGACATTGATCCGACACGACACAACTGTCGGATGCAGACGCAGCGTCTGCATCCGGCAGTCGTGTCGTATCAGCACTGCGACTTCATCTGTCCTTTCTATCTCTTACTTTATTTCCGTCACATGCGATTTGTCGCAGCGCGTCGGATCGCGCCAAAAACGTCCGTGTAGTCCTACCCTTGGGGTTCAATTCTGAGCCACAAAAAAAAAAAAAAACAATTGAAGAAGAAAACAGACCCAGCCGAAGACAGTACTCAAGCATATGTTCTACAAAGTCACCCATCTCAGGATTTATTTCAGCTGCTGTGTAAACCCATTAGTACAATTATCCCCCATAAAGTGATACAGGTATGGGATACATTATCTAGATAGCTTACAATTAAGGGAAGGCTGTCTCCCATAGACTCCATTTTATCCAAATAATCCAAACTTTAAAAAAAATGCCTTTTCTCTGTAATAATATGAAACTGCATTGAACGTGATCCCAACTAATTAATCCTTATTGAAAGCAAAACCAACCTATTGGGTTTATTTAATGATTTTCTAGTAGACCTAAGGTATGAAGATCCAAATTACAAAAAGATCTGTTATCCAGAAAACCCCAGGTTCCAAGCATTCTGGATAACAGGTCCCACACCTGTACCGTGTGCTTGATCCAAATAGCCAATCACAACCCTTACTTGGCACCCCAGTAACTTTTTCCATTGTGTTGCTCCCCAACTCTTTTTACATTTGAATATGGCTCATGGATAAATAAGGTTGGGGACCCCTGCTTTAAGGTAATAATGGAATCAAATTTCAGGACAATGTTACCATTGGTGGTTGCTGTTTGATTAAAATTAATCAACGTATGAGATTTATTATGGTAGAGCAAGTGCACCCATTTTTTGTATCAGTATGAGAACAGATCCTACTTCAATGTGTGAAAGGTCCATGTGCAACTAATTTATAATTTTAATGTATTGTTAAAGCTCTCCGACATATATTCGATACTATTAACTGAATGTTAATTGAAACTAGCCCTATATTCCGTCAGGCATGTACAGTATATTTGAATGCCCCAGAATTCAAATTAAATGTTTTGAGTCAACGGCATGTCACAGTTACATGTAGCCTTATTATAATTTCCCCAGCGTTTTGTGCAGTTCCTTGTGATGTATCTGCTCCAAGCAGGCATGCTGATTGCTAAGAGATGTTAAATGTCATCAATAACCGTAAAACATGTAAAACAGAAAAATATGCATCGCACACACATTCATCATTTTTTATCAGCACAGGTAGAATATTTCAGGCAGTTCCAGCTTTGGGATTGCGCTTGTTTAACAACTTGTCACTGTCGGGAAGATATTTATTTATGCCCGGTCTTCTGGATACTTGCTGAAGCTTTATCAGTTAAGTGTTGAATTTATGTCTTTTAATCCTGTCATAACCTCAGATTCAAGTTTAAATGGACAACAAAAGGATAATCATAATAAGAAAGAAGAAAGAAAGAAAGAAAGAAAGAAAGAAAGAAAGAAAGAAAGAAAGAAAGAAAGAAAGAAAGAAAGAAAGAAAGAAAGAAAGAAAGAAAGAAAGAATAGATGATAGATAGATAGATGCTCAGGTATAGTAGACCTTCTCAGTTCAACTCAAATGTTCTTCCAGTCCATGTTCATGGATCTTGTATTGTGATTGAGAAATCTATCCCATTTTTGCTTGTGAAACTCGGTAATAATTAGCGAAAAATTTAAAATTTAAATTTAAAGTCAATGGGTATCAAAATAATTGTGATGCTTGACAATTTTGATGTGCAACTAATGTTTTTTGATGCAGCAAATTTTCTATGGTGAATTTTCACATTAGTTTCGTGAAGACATTCATGGGCGGTGGAGAGCGGAAATTCACTCCAAATCCATGCCTGGCGAGTACATTCGCCCATCACTATTGGAGAGCAACATAAGCATGGAAGGTTCCTGGGGCTGCCGAGTATGGGTTGTGGTTCACTATTGGTACCCCCTATGTGGGCTGACAGCCTCCAGGAGACTCTTTTTGGCAGCACACGGGGTTCTTTTGCAACTACACTTGCCTCTAAACCAGGAAGTCAGAAATAAGCACCTGATTTGAAGCCACTGAGAGAAACATCCAATGGGATGGTGAGCAACATGTTGCTTGCCAGCCACTGGTTGAGGTTCACTGGTCTACACAGTATCTGGCCACATTGCTACATTCTCATTATTTTCTTTGTTTGGGCCATGAAACTGATGTGGAAACTGGGCATGCATAGCCAGTTTTCAGATAGAGAAACTATCAATTCTTTTAAAGGAGAAGGAAAGGCTGTACTTACTTGGGGTGCCAAAAGTTAGGCATCCCCAAGTGATTTTATGTATTTAACTGAAACTCAGGGACAGTGCTCCTATCAGTTGAAAACTTCTTCCAGTGAGCACCACAAAGTGATCGTATTCCAGCTTCTTCTTTCTTCTCGTGGGTGTGCATGCGCAGTAACGTGAAAATGCGAACTTTAACAAAGAAGTCAGCTATTTCGTTCTACTGCGCATTCTTTGAAGAAAGAAGAAGAAGGAAGCCGATCGTTTTGTGGTGCTCTCTGGAATAACCCTGGGCCGGAGCAGTTTTCTGCTGATAGGACAACTGGCCTGGAATTTCAGGTAAGTAACTACAATCACTTGGGAGGTGCCTAACTTTTGGCACCCCCAAGTAAGTACAGCCTCTTTCCTTATCCTTTAAATTACAAAGAAACAATGACCAAGAACACATATGTTACATATGAAACAAGGGGTGAATACTATTGCACCTTAGACACAAAGGAGGGAAGCCTTCAAACAGGCCAGTTTTCTGCAATTTCTGAATGAAAAATGTACAACCGGAGTTGCAATCACAATCCACTTTAACAACTCTTCCGACGGAAGAATTTTTTTACAATAATGTCTCAGTTACAAGAAAAGATCTAAAATATAGAGTATAATATTAAATTCTTTTACATGTAATGCTTTATCTAAGTTTTAGTGCTTTCTCACCCAAAATATATAATCTGGGCATCATTTGGAACGCTAACCATGCAATCACTACACAAGGAAACAGGCACTAAACTGTAATCACCCATTCAAGATGCTCAAAATTACCTTTCAGACAGCAGCAATCCCGTTTCCTCTTTCCATTTTACAATGCAGCTTGTTCCCATCATCTTTAATTCTCTGCATGATACATTATGTGATCGCTGCAAAGTAAACCTGCATGAAAAAAGACATCCATTACATTTTATTGCAAGGAATCTGATTAAAGCCCTTTAATACTAATGCAGTAGAGCTGTGAGTGTGCTCTCCTTACTAAACTAGTAACTGGTTATCTGCAGTCATTTTATATCAATATTAATTATAACGTTCCAGTGTGCATTCGCTAGACTAAAAGCCTCCTTTATCATCATTCCTTTAAATCAGAGTTTCTTAACCCAAATTAATTTTGGGACCACCAAAAAGTTGTTTTTCAGGCCCATTTATTAATATTGTTATTATTATTATTGGTAGTAGTAGTATTTATTGAAAAGCTCAAATTTAATAAACTCTGTTTCTTAAAAATGTGAAGAAAACATCTGAAACTGTTGAGGTCTACCTAATCAGAATCAATCTTAAAAACTTGAATTGAAAAATAATATGCATTTTGTTAATATGTTATTATTAGTAGTAGTAGTAGTAGTATTTATTGAAAAGCTCAAATTTAAAAAAAATTCTGTTTCTGAAAAATGTGAAGAAAACATCTGAAAATGTTGAGGTCTACCTAATCAGAATCAATCTTAAAAACTTGAATTGAGAAATAGTATGCATTTTGTTAATATGTTAACTTTCCAGCTTTTAGATGCCAATTTTTTATTTTTGAGCTTTTTGCACTTAGAGGCCCATTTATTAGAAGTCAATTTTAATGGCATTAGAGCTTTATGAAACCACGATTAAACTTATTTTCTTTAAGACTAATGCCATGAAGGTTATCAAAAGGCCTGAATATAAAAAGTGCAAACAGGAGAAAAATAAAAAATAAGAAAACCTCTAAAAAGTCAAATAGGATCAAGGCATCTCCTATTAACTTTTATAGAATCTCAACTGCTTTTACTTGGCAAAGTTTTGTGTGGCTTTTACACTTAATAAATCTTGATTTTTTTAGAGTTTTATGGAAACTAAACAAAGAATTTGGGTTTTTTTATTTGACAATTTCTAGTGAAAAAAAAATCTGAAAACCTTTAAAAGTCGGAATCAGCACAGCTCTCATTAACTTCTATAGGACCTTGACTGTTCCATTATCCAGAAACCCGTTATCAAGAAAGCTCTGATATTCAAAAAGGCTGTCTCCCATAGTGGGACATTCACTAAGATTCATAGTTGCGCCAGGCGTAACTTCGCCACACTTCGCCAGGCATAATTTCGCCATCGCTCCGCAAATTCACTAAAATCCGAAGTTGCACTCAGGGGAAGCGTAAGGTTGCGAAGTTGTGCTAGCGTTGATTCGCTATCGATGGTTAATTTGCATACTGTTGCCATGAGTTAGGAAATGTAGGGGGAAGGAGGAGATCTTTTTCAGCCTATCACCCATAATATAGAAAAAACGCCAGCGTTTTTTGGGACTTACAAAAATTTTTAACTTTTTTTGAAGAAATCCCTATCTACTCTATTGCGCTTCGCCTGGTATGAGGTGGTGAAGGAAGTCTAGCGTAAAAGGTAGCGTTCAGAACAATGCGCGCGTTAGTTAATTTGCGTAGTTACGTCCGTTGCGCAAATTTGCCAGGCGTAAGGGTGCGAAGTTACACTAGCGAAGTTACGCCAGCGTCCGTTTTTGCGTAACGAAGTAACGAAAATGCCCAACACTAGCGAACTGACGCTAGCGTTAGGCGCTTAGGCGCATAGTGAATTTGCCCCATAGACTCTATTATATCCAAATAATCAAATTTTTTCGATTTTTTCTGTACTAATAAAACAGTAGCTTGTAATTGATCCAAACTAAGATATAATTAATCCTTATTGGATGCAAAACCAGTCTATTGGGTTTATTTAATGTTTACATAATTTTCTAGTAACCTTAAGGTATGAAGATCCAAATTAAGGAAAGATCAGTTATCCGAAAAACCCCAGGTCCCGAGCATTCTGGATAACAAGTCCCATACCTGTACTACAGTTTTTTGTGGTTTTTATACTTTATAAATATTTATAAATCTCAAATTTGCATAGAAAAAACCCCACAAAAAATACAATTTATGAAAAGAAATAGAAATGCGGATGTTGGTATATGAGCCCCTTAGTGTTAATAATGAACTGTATTTAAGTATTATTGACTAATGTAGTAGAACATTTCACCTTACTAAAGAGGGTAAGGAAGATCCACCACAATACACCCCCATGACTACCCAATTTTGGGGGAAGACCTCTGGGAAGAAGTTGAGTTGGAACCATTATAATATAGAAACCCATATATAAATGGTACTGTTTTATCCAAATCAAATTCATTTGGTGGTTTTGCAAACAAGTGGAAGGTCATCTATATTCTAATGATGTTGTAGGGGACTTTCTTTTCTTTTCGTGCCTAAAAAGTAAAAGTCTGAAAATCTTTCAATGTAATTTTTGGCTGAGAGCCTCTTATCTGCTCACAAACATTCTCCGGCTTTTTTCTCTACAGAAGTATTTTTATTCCTGTAGTTATTACCCAATTATATTAGAAGCATTTTTATCTACCTTCAATTAGAGCAGCAGAGCAACTAGTTCAATTACTATTAGGATAGTTATTACTTGGATCAGTTATTTTACGGGAAACTCTTTCAATAATCCTTTATTTTAATGGAAAGTTGTGGAGAAGTAAAATTTATTGAGTCTTCACAGAAGAAAAATCGTGACACTCCTTCCACCCCTCCCCCTGGTTCTCTCTTTCTAGCCTCAGTTTAATTTTCTCTTGAGTTAAGTATTAAATATTAAATAATATATTGCCATCCTTATTTCCCTATTTCTTTAACCCATCAACAAGTCTTCAAAGTCTTTCTTGAGTCCAAGAATAGTAAAGAGCAAATATTTTCGCAGACATGGATTTGCGGTGAAATTCCAGAAAAAAATACAAAAAAACTTCTCCATGACAATAAAGTCACAGAGACAAGAAAAAACATTCATTGACTCTAATGCATTTTGAGTGAGAAATAACTTGAGAAAAAACGCCCATTGACTTTAAAGGAGACCCGTCACCGCAAAAAAATATTCAAATTCTTATTTTATCACATTAGTCAAGCAAAATTAACTTTAGTTACACAATATAAAATAGTTGAATCTTGTTTCCTTCAGTCTGGGAATTCATAATTATAACAAGGAGCCATATTGTGGACACTGTTATTAAGACAAGTCTTGTATCATCTCAGAATCTTGTTTGTGCACCAGAATGGGGGACCTGATGTCCATCCCCATGTACTGGCTACACAATTAAATGGTGAAGAGAACTGGGGGAATGTGGGGAGAGCAGTGACATGTAGGAAGTGCTGAATGGAAAGTGAAAATAATTGCCTAAGGCACAGAGGAGGGACAGGCAATATTTGATTGACAGCTGAGATTTTTAAATGAGCTTACAACAGCTATGAATGCTTTAATAAAAAATAGAAATTGGGTTTCATGTTTTATTTGAAAAGGACTTTTATTATACAGATTTTTATGTCTGGGTGACAGGTCCACTTTAATGCATTTTGAGTGAGACATAACTTGAGAAAAAATGCCCATTGACATTAATGCTTAATTAGTGACTTAGGGGCATATGTATCAAGGGTCGAATTTAGAATTTGAAAAACTTCGAAATTCAAATTCAAAAAGACCAACCAAAAGTCAAAGTTTTTTTTGGCCGAAGAGGTCAGTTTTTGATCAAATAGGTCAGTTTTCGATCAAATTCAAATTGTACACATCGAAGTAATAGCACATTCGAACAAATTTGAATTGAAGTTTTTCCCAAAAAATTTAGCAATTGACTCCAAATAGATTCTGGGAGGTCCCCCATAGGCTAAAACTGCAATTCTGCAGGTTTTAGATGGTGAATGATTCAGTCGAATTTTTAAAGAGACAGTATGTGATAAATTTGTTCGAATGCGATATTACTTCGATTTGTAAAATTTGAGTTTGATCAAAAACCGACCTATTTGATCAAAAACTGACCTTTTTGGCCAAAAAAACTTAGACTAAATTTTTTTCAAATTTGAATAGAATTTGGACTATTTCTTAGTCGAAGTACACAAAAAAAGCTAAAAATTCGAATTTTTTTAATTCAAAAATTCACCTGTGGCTGTAATCCACACTTGAACTTCAATAAAGACCTTTTTTACTACTACTGACTGGAGGATACTCTTTGAGTACCTACCATACAAAGAATACGGTGATGTCCGCTCCCTTATGCTGAAGGCCTGGGGCAGAGCACCTGGGCCTCCTTATTTACGGGGTGAGTCTCTTTGAAAAGAAATGTTTGTGATGATAATAATGCATTTGGACAAAAAGTCGCCGAGACAAAAAAGTCAACAAGACAAAAAAAGTCACTGCAAGATAAAATGCTTTTGGAGTGAGAAAAACAGTTGCTTGCATAAAAAATTGTCCATCTGTGAAAAAAATTACCCCTATGAATTTATGGATGGATGCTGAGTTTCATTTGGAGGGGTTAAACTTGATGGACTTTGGTCTTTTTTCAACCTGATTTAAATATATAACTATGTAACTGTCACGGTCGGCACCCTACACCAGAACAGAAACCAAGCACCCTGATCTCGGCTCGACTTCACCAGTTAAGTGACCGCCTTTGGCCTCGGGAGGAGCCCTCAGCTTACTCAGATGCCACCTGGACTTAACAAGAGGTGCAAGGTGTAAGTTCTGGCAGGCAATGGGGCACGACTGTTTACAAGGATACTGGAAGATAGGAAGCCACCAGGAACCGGCAGGCCGGGCCAGCACAAGCAGGTAGAATAATCAGACAGGCCAAAATCAGGATTTAGATAGCGTAGAATGGTCAATGGACAGGCAGAGTGATATCAAGATATATTGAAAACCGCACCTCCCTCGCCTTTCCTATGGCAAATCCTGCTAGATGGTGCAAAAAAAAACGTGTGCCAATGGACAGGCAGAGGTCAGGATTGGAGATGTCAGAATAGTCACAGACTAGCAGGATCAAGATTGGAGAGTTCGGAGTTAACAGACAGGCAAGGTCAGGATTAGAGAGATCAGCGTAGTAAATTAGGCAGGCAAGGGTCAAACACGGTAGATAAATCAGGAATCACAAGGAATAGCACCCAGGAACAAGCTAATTCGAACCTAACAACGGGCAACTTGCTGAAACCTAAATTCCCCTTAAATACATTTGAATTTGGCGCCATTGCCAACTTCACACGCCAGCGTCACTGCACCTTTAAGAACCGAGCGTGCGCGGCGCGCGTGCCTTAGGGGAAACCGGCACCAGGAAGAGAGCAGGAGCTGCGCAGCGGGCGTCCACGCCGAAGGAGCGGCGGTGGACCACGCTGCCCACTAAACCACCAGGGTAAGTCCTGACAGTAACTATTGCCTTCAATGAGTTTTGCAGGGATTCCTTCATCACTATCCAAGAACCTACCTGATTTTCAGGGGGAGCAAAAAACTATCTATAACCAATCACAGTACAGTAATGGTGACTTTATGACTTTTTGTTAAAAGTGCTAAAAATCTGTTATAATGACTTAAATGAAGCTAAATACTGTACTACTTGGTCATTTCCAATGCAGAAAGAAAAGTGAAAGAGGAGGTATGCATGTCCTACAGTAAGACTAGAAAGGTGGGTGGCTAGGCTGGGATTTAAAAATATAAAGCTATTCACATATTTGCATATCTTAAAATACAAAGGAAGCACTGTCCCTTTAGGTGCATGAAATAAAGGAATGCATAATGAATGATGATTGTCCACGTCTACCCAAGTTGTATTATATTTCATTCCAAAATGATTTTTTTCCTCTTAATTTATGCCTTTTTTCTATTCAGTCTGAACAAAAAATGTAATAATCTGAAGAGTAAGAAGATAAAGTTGTATTGAATTCACAAAGAATGACTGGACTTATTGTATTTCTTTTACCTTCGCAAACCACTTTTTCTTACATAATCCTTAAATATCTCACCAGGAATGATCAAGGTGCTACATACAGTATGAAGAAATATGAGAGATATTTATATTATTTATCTGTATTTGTTTTACCATTACGAATATGAAAAAGCAAGCAGTATAAACTTTCATAAATTCTTTTCATTTTGTTTTATATTCTGGAGAATCATGGCTTCCTTCCTTTCCTCTCAGTTACAGGTTGAAAAAAGTAGAGGTCAGCTTTGATATAGTTTAAAAATGTTTCTTCATCTTACATTTTAAAGGAAAGTTCAAATATTACGCTTAGGGTTTGGTAAGTTGTTCTGAAACTTTTGAAAGAATCGTTTCCTTTGCATGAAACATTTCAAACATTTTAAAATCATAGATGCAACTAAAGGATCATTAGATAAATAAATGATAAAAATTAAATCTTGGTATGTTCAGTAATTCTAAATAGGCATCTCACAATTCAGATTATCTTCTTAGCTGAAAAATGTATTTTTTGGCAAAAGTTTAAAAGAATTTGATTTATTTTTTATATCAGTTATAGGGCTGGTACAATAAGTCCAGTATACGTTATTTGTTGGATTTCAAATACATATAAAGTCTTATTTATGAACACAACTACAAGTGTGTTAGGACTAAGATGCATCCATGATTGAGTGGGTATTGACACTATTCCTTAAAGTTATTAGCAACCAAACAAGTTGCACTTCCCCATAGATGCTCTGCACACCATTGTACCTGTCCTACCTATTAACATAGTAAATTAGGTTGAAAAAAGACACATGTCCATCAAGTTCAAACTTTGAACTCAATTTTACCCTGCCTAACTGTTAGTTGATCCAGAGGAAGGCAAAAAAAACCCCCATCTGAAGCCTCTCCAATTTGCCTCAGAGGGGGAAAAAATCCTTCCTGACTCCAAAATGGCAATAGGACCAGTCCCTGGATCAACTTGTACTATGAGCTATCTCCCATATCCCTGTATTCCCTCACTTGCTAAACACCATCCAACCCCTTCTTATACCTATCTAATGTATCAGCCTGTACCACTGATTCAGGGAGACAATTCCACATCTTCACGGCTCTCACTGTAAAAAACACCTTCCTTATATTTAGCCGGAACCTCTTTTCTTCTAATCGGAATGGGTGACCTTGTGTCAGCTGGAAAGATCTACTGGTAAATAAAGCATTAGATAGATTATTACATGATCTCCTAATATATTTATATATAGTTATATCACCCCTTAAGTGCCTCTTCTCCAGTGTGAACATCCCCAATTTGGCCAGTCTTTCCTCATAGCTAAGATTTTCCATAGCTTTTACCAGCTTAGTTGCCCTTCTCTGTACCCTCTCTAATACAATAATGTATTGTTTGAGTGATGGAGACCAAAACTGTACGGCATATTCTAGATGGGGCCTTACAAGTGCTCTATACAGTGGAAGAATGACCCCCTCCTCCCTTGAATCTCTGCCCCTTTTAATACAGCTCAAGACCTTATTTGCCCTTGATGCTGCTGACTGGCATTGCTTGCTACAGCCAAGTTTATCATCTACAAGGACTCCAAGGTCCTTTTCCATAATGGATTTGCCTAGTGCAGTCCCATTAAGGGTATAAGTGGATATTTTACATCCCAGGTACATGACTTTACATTTATCAACATTGAATCTCATTTGCCACTTAGCTGCCCAGATTGCCAGTTTGTCAAGATCATGTTGCAAGTGCCACATCCTGGATGGAATTAATTGGGCTGGATAGTTTTGTGTCATCTGCAAACACTGATACGTTACTTACAACACCCTCCCCTAAGTCATTAATGAACAAGTTAAATAAAAGTGGATCCAATACTGAGCCCTGAGGGACCCCACTAAGACCCTTACTCCAAGTAGAGAATGTACCATTAACAACCACCCTCTGTACCCGATCCTGTAGCCAGTTTCCTATCCATGTGCAAACGACTTCATTAAGCCCAGTGGCTTACAAGCAATATGTTGCTCACCAACCCCATGGATGTTGCTCCCACTGGCCTCAAAGCAGTAGGCTGCTAGGCCACATAAAGGCTACCAATAGCAAATCACAGACGAATAATTGCCCCCTACAGGAAGTTAATTCATGCCCAACTCTTTTTTTTTTTTGAATGTGGCTCACCAGTAAAAAGGGTTGGGGACCCCTGCCATAGGAGTTGCATTGATGTAGTACAGACTTGTGCTCAGCCATTTTTGACATGCAATAGCTTTTAGTTTGGCACATGTAGGGGGTTATTTACTAAACTCCGAATGCAAAAATCACGAAAAAATGTGTGCTTTTTTTTGTTATAAAATCAGACTTTTAAAAAATCACAAATTTTTCGGAATTTATTAAACCCTGGAGGATGGTCTGAATCTGAAAATCCGGCATCTGAGACCTGTCGAGTTGCATATAAGTCAATGGGAGAAGTCCCAATGATTTTTTGATGTGCGCTGGGTTTCATGCAATACCCCAAAGTTTTCAGGTGAAAATTCCGAAAAAATCATGAAATTCGTGAAAATCGGATGAAAAAATCTGAAAAGATCGTGAAAAGCACATTTTTGGGAAAATGTAATAATAAATAAGCGTAAAAAGCCCGAACCGATTCAATCGTAGTTTGTAGCAGAAAATATTGAGATAAATTCGGACTTTATTAGTGCCGTAGTGTGGCACATTTAGACACAACTCCACAAATGACTGCAATGATGCTGGAATTCTGTGGGGGTAAAACTTTCCAATTTGCATCCAAAAATTGCACTTTGCACAGTGTCTGGTCATCATATGCACTACACAAAATTAATGATGTCGCTTTGATGACATCACTCATTCTTTAACCATTTTATTGTGTATTCACTTCAGAC
Organism: Xenopus laevis; assembly: GCF_017654675.1. Taxonomy (NCBI): domain Eukaryota; kingdom Metazoa; phylum Chordata; class Amphibia; order Anura; family Pipidae; genus Xenopus; species Xenopus laevis. The sequence continues at coordinate 143,906,129 of NC_054377.1, read as the reverse complement.
AAAAGACATCTTTCAGGGTTGAATAATGATCAAAATACATTTCACTGATGTCATTTTTGGTTATGTGACTTTCTGTCCCTCCCTAGAATGTGTGCCTGTGTGAAAGCTGAAAAATAAAATTACAGTTAAATCCTAATAAATAAATTTTTAAAAGCCAAATCTTCACTTTTAAGTGTAGAAATAATATCTTGGACTAGTTGCTAACGGCAACCAATCACTTCAAACGTCTTTTTTTAAGGAATGGGTCCAGTAAAAGATATTGGCCGATTGGTTGCTATAGTTTTCTAGACCTTGTAAAAAGTTTGCAACTGCTTTTTCTCTAATGTTCTTACTGGTTTACAACCCCCATTTATTTTATTGTTATTAATATTAACAATGAAAGTAACTCATGAAAATGTTTATGCTTTATTCTCACTGGCTGGTTCTTAAAGGCATGCTGTCATGGGAAAACATGTTTTTTTCAAAACGCATCAGTTAATAGTACTGCTCCAATAGAATTCTGCACTGAATTCCCTTTTTCAAAAGAGATTTTTATATTTAATTTTGAAATCCGACATGGGGCTAGACATATTGTCAGTTTCCCAGCTGCCCCCAGTCATTCGACTTGTGCCCTAATAAACTTCAGTCACTCTTTACTGCTGTACTGCAAATTGGAGTGATATCACCCCCCTCCCTTCCCCCCCAGCAGCCTAACAACAGAACAATGGGAAGGTAACCAGATAACAGCTCCCTGACACAAGATAACAGCTGCCTGGTAGATCTAAGTACAGTACTCAATAGTAAAAACCCATGTCCCGCTGAGACTCCTTCAGTTATATTGAGTAGGAGAAACAACAGCCTGCCAGAAAGCAGTTCCATACTAAAGTGCTGGCTCTTTCTGAAAGCACATGACCAGGCAAAATGACCTGAGATGCACCTACACACCAATATTACAACTAAATACACTTGTTGGTTCAGGAATGATATTTTACGTGGTAGAATGAATTGTTTGCAGTGTAATTTAGAAATAAAAAGGCCACCATAATAATCATGACAGAATTCCTTTAAAAATGTTGGTTTGTCAGTCTACATATGAAAATATCTCTTCCAGAAACCCTGTATTGACCCGAGGGAGCCCTGTCTCACCAACACAAGGTGGAATATTTTATCTGACACTTTGAACAACATACTCAAATTAATTGACAGTTTCACTTCTGAAAGTCAATGTTTGTGCTTCTCTTTTGAGTCGATTCCCTTTCATTGAGATAATGCAATCAATAAAGGAAAGCTTTGTATTACAGCCTATCATTGATAATGATAGTGATGCTCCTCATACAACGCAGACGAGAAAGTGTACTTACCAGCGTCTTTATGTTGTAATGGCTTTTATACGATGCTGCCCACTTTATAGGGCACAAGAGTGCAGAATGTTTACAAGGTACGCCTGATTTCTGTGTCTTTTTCCAATCTATATGAAATGTCCAATAGCCCTTTATGTGACAGATGCAAATTTGATTTGTGGGAATCAGAAAGCTTAAGTACTACAGATTATATGCCTTCACTTCTAATGGTTCTACAATTTCTATTCCTTACTTTTTAGATAAATAGCGTCCAGTTTGACAGACAATACACTTTCTTTTTTGTGTGTCTGCAAACCTTTATTACAACTTACAAATCTCAGTCTGTCTGTCCACCTAAAATTAGTATTTAAACTGGCCAATCAAACCAAAGGTTTCACATGTATGACACTAATCTCACCTTCAGGTGTCAATGATCAGCAGCTCCACCACTGGGCTTATCCCTAAAATTGCTTCTGATTCAGATGTCCTCATAATACCAGATTTACCGTAAGATATAAATCCTATAAATTGAGATGCTACAACTAAGAGACCCAAACACCTGGAGAAAGTTGGCAAAGATCCAACAGAAACAAAACAGGAATGCTTAGATGCACTTTCTAAAAATGATTTTTGAACATCACATTTCCAAAAATACCAACTTTATGTTTTTCCAAAATTACACAAAGGTTTCATTCCCTCCTTTAGGTGTTCAGGAATATATATGCAACATTACATCTATGGGGGTAATACAATAAATTAACTAGTAACCCATAGCAACCAATTACCATTTAGTATTTAATGGCCATCTGAAAACGAACTGATCAGATTCTGTTGGTTACTAGACCTGGGCAAACATTGCACCGTATATAGGTATATGATCCATTATCCAGAAACCCTTTAACCAGAAAGCTCAGAATTGTGGAAAGGCCATCTGTCATAGACTCCATTTTATCCAACTATTTTTTTTAATTGATTTCTTTTTTCTCTGTTAATTAAACAGTATCTTGTACTTGATCCCAACTAAGATATAATTAATCCTTATTGGAGGCAAAACCAGCCTATTGGGTTTATTTAATGTTTACATGATTTTGCAGTAGACGTATGGTATGAAGATACAAGTTATGGAAAGATCTGTTATCTAGGTCCGGATATCCTTTTTCTCTGTAATAATAAAACAGTATCTTCAACTTGATCCCAACTAAGATATAATTAATCCTTATTGGACTCAAAACCAGCCTATTTGGTTTATTTTATGTTTACATGATTTTCTAGTAGACTTAAGGTCTGAAGATCCAAATTATGGAAAGATCAGTTATCTAGGTCCCGATTTCCTTTTTCTCTGTTATGATGAAACAGTATCTTCTGCTTGATCCCAACTAAGATATAATTAATCCTTATTGGAGACAAAACCAGCCTATTGGGTTTATTTTATGTTTATATGATTTTCTAGTAGACTTAAGGTATGAAGATCCAAATTATGGAAAGATCTGTTAGCTAGGTCCGGATATCCTTTTTCTCTGTAATAATAAAACAGTATTTTCAACTTGATCCCAACTAAGATATAATTAATCTTTATTGGAGGCAAAACCAGCCTATTGGGTTATTTATGGAAAGATCCGTTATCTAGTTCCCAAGCATTTTGGATAACAGGTCCCATACCTGTATTGGTGTTTTAGATGTAAAAAGTTTTGAAGGCAACGTCTGCCATAACTTGCAGACAACTCCTATTGTTTAGCTATAATCACTACATAAAGCCCTTTTAATATTTTGTAGAATTAGGAACTTTGCAACTGTTCTTTATTTGATTGTGTTTATTCATACAGTTCACACGAGTCTAACATACATTGTAAGCTGTCATCTGTTTTCTAGGGTGGCAGAATAGTCATGAGGCTACATTTTTAATGTTTGTTTAAGTTTTTCTGGGTTATATTCCCCCTTTCCTATGACTGTGTGGGCTCTTAGGTAATACAGCAAAGCAACCAGTACCTCCTTCTCAGTGTCCTACTCCAAAAACACAGACCAGCACATAAGTATGAACATACAGTAGGAAACAGAAACACTGAGCTCATGTTGAGATGGTGATAACCCTAAGACCTGACCAGAAATCATGCGTAGGAGAAGATCAAGAGTTTTATAATAACCAGAGTCTACTGTGATACAAAATATGAAGACCCTTCAACCCAGGGTATCCAGCTCTTGTAGAACTCCCAGAATCCAATGCAGGGAATTAAGTTTCAAAGCCAGTTTGGAAGTTAGAGGTTTCTTATCTTTGCATTTTAATGTTGAAACAACATCTAACTTTATATGTATATTTATATTAATGAGGATGATACAGCATGCCCTCTCTTGTTGGAGCAACTTTTACATTAACACCAATGTCCCTTTAAAGCCATAATATGCAAGGATCAAACAGAGCTGGGGATTTCACAGTAGGAGGAATGATCAGATTAGTTAGACTCAATGGTCCTTATCTGCAGTCAGTTTAATATTTCTGTGGTGTAATAGAAGAGCCAGCATGGTCATAAACGCTGGAGTTAATGCATAAATAATGAGCTAGATTATATCTCTTAGCAGATGCAGGAAAGCAGCTTCTAGACACAACTCGACAAGCTATTCTTTAGTGGCTTGGAACGTGCTAGTTGCCGAGCAGTAAAGAGATGCTCTTGTGTTACAAAGACCGAGGCATCATGATATTGGAGCAAAGAATATACAAGTAGGACACAGAAGTGGGGAGATGTTGTTCATTTGAGGAAGGTGCTTCAACATGAATTTTAATGAAGCTGGATGCATTTTTACATTTTATATTACATATTTGTTATTCCTATAAGGGAAGAATAATACACCCAGACCACAGCTGGACTTTGAAATAGGTTTTCATTTCTTAGTGTCATCACTGAACCTAAAAGCTCCTACTGCAAAATATACTTAATTACTGCTTGTGTCTGCATTGTACCTTTTATAGTACAAGTCTGATATTTTACATTGGATAGTACATTCCACAGGGTACTCCATATCCTTGTTCCAATACTCCAACAATACAACTCCCACAATGCTCCAACTAGTTGACCGCCTGCTCAAAGAAAAGCCATAACATAGAGCTCACTATATTTCTTCAGCATGATATTCCAACACTCTAATATTCATTTCTATGTGATTTTGGGAGCCTATATGTCAGGGGTCCACAACTTTTTTTTTAACCTTTTTTTAGTTGGGGAGCAACACAAGCTTGAGAAAATTTATGGGGGATGCCAAGTAAGTAAGTGTGATTGGCCATTTGGTACCCCTATGAGGACTGGCAGTATATAGCAGTCTATGTTTGGCAGAACACCTGGTTTTTATGCAACCAAAAGTTGTTTCCAAGTCTGTAAAACATTAGCACTCGATTGAGTCCATTGAGAGCAACATCCAAGGGGGTTTGTGAGCAATATGTTGCTTGTGATCCACTGGTTGGGTATCACTGCTACAAATTAACAGGTGATATATAGGCTAGAATATATATATATATATATATATATATATATATATATATATATATTATATATATATATTATATATATATATATATATATATATATATATATATTGTATATACTGTATATAGTAATAAGTCAAATCAACTGGACTTGCTGTATTTTTCTTTTTGCTTGAAGATGTTTCCCTAGTCAACTGACTGGCTGGAATATAAAGGAATAAAAAGCAGTTAAATTTGACCTTTGATTCTGTTGACTTTGACAAGCTCTAGTTTCACTCACTCATAAATATACCCTATTAAGTGACCAAAGGGGATTATGGTTTTGTCAATTTTTGTGATTTTCCACTATTAAATGAGCCTTGTGTGACATTAAATCTGAAAATCTGGTTTGTATTTGAGCCATAATATGAGTGAAACTAGTTTTTATTCAGCACATGGAGTCAGATGCCAATTTATGTAACTTCACAAAATGTTCACTCCTCTGAATCTGTGAGAACTCACCCTGATGGTCCAGTGGGGGTGTGACGGGGACGCCGCTGAGTCTTCTATGGCGCCGCTGCGCAATGTAAAGGACTGACCACGCCGCTCTCTTCCGGGTTTAAGTGAGTGGCGCTGGTGATGTCATCGAACATGTGCACAAAATTCAAATATTTAAAAGTGCAGGCCCAATATAAAGGTTCCTTCCAAGTTCCTGGGTGCATTCCTGGGTTACTATTGTTGTGTATTGACCCTTGCCTGTCCTTGACCATGCCTTCCTACTGCCTGAAGTGGCCTCTGCCTGTTTTATGACCACTCTTCTGATTTCTGAATTGGTACTGCGTTGTTCCTTTCCGGTATTGATCTGTGACCCCAACCTCTCTTTTGTTATTCACCTTGAGACCTCATTGCCTGTGTGGTTTGACCCAGCCTGTTCTCTGACTATGCTAACTGCTCCTCCGTCCTTTCCATATATATTTGGTTCCCATGCTTGCCCAGAACACTTTCCCTGGTTCTCCCGCAATAAGACTTGGTGGCATCTGAGTAGCGGAGGGCTCCACCCGAGACCAAAGGCGGCTGCAACAGGCAGAAGAGGTGGCTGAGACTGGAATCTTGGATTTAGTTCTGGGTTTGGGGTACCAATCATTACAGAATCATACTTTTTAGCGCAAACGAACACATTTTTCACATGGTTACTTAATCCAGTAATTTTTTCATTTTTTAATAATACTTTTTTTTTGTAATTTATCAAGTGTAAACACCATAAAATCTATGAATACAAAAGGACAGCTAGTAAAAGCTTTTGAGGTCATGTAGAAGTCAATGGAAGTTCTCTTTCTTTTCTTGCAAAGATCAGCTTTTTGTTTGTCGTTTTAGAGCTTTTCGGGGATCAAAACATTTGACAGCAAATTTAATTCCTACTTTTTGCATTCGGATCTTTTAATACCTTTCATGCCTTACGTGCTTTTAGAGAAATAGGAAATGTAATAAAATTTACAAAGTGCAAAACTTTGCGAATAAAAATTTGCATGTTGTAAAATTCTTCATTAGGTTTTAATGGCACTGCAAACCTTTAACACCTGCTCTGGAGTTTGTTAAATATTTTGTCACAAAAACTATTTGCGATTGTGAAATTTTATTACAACAATGTGCACTATCGCAAACTATAACATTTACAATCACTATTCTACTGTCACATGAGGGGCAAAGTATTCACAAAGAGAAAATCTTTTACTTTATGAACATTTATTCGTATTGCGAATGATTTTTGCGTTAACGACCAATATTACATGCCCCCAATAGAGTCTAATCTTGGTTTTAAAATAATACCACTAAAATTCAACCTTTAGTTCATGGGCCTCCCAGTGTTTCAAAGCCCTTTAGGGTTGGCTCTTGCCCTATAGGGTTCCAAGAGTACGAATGAATTTGAGACAAAAGGAATGTTCCTACCCATGGGGAAGGCATACTAAGCACTTATTACAGGCATGTATTCAAGACACAAAAAACATGGGCATGCATTACATTTATGAGTTTATGACTATAATTGCTCAATAGTGTACAGACTTATACAAATCAACAATGCACATTGTGTTTCACCCAACAACACAATGCATATCAGACAAACTCAGAACCTAAAGTAGGATAAATCTGTATTTACTCCCACTTGTTATTCTTTGAGTAATACATTTACTGTATTAATTACAGGACTGTGTTAATTTGGGTATATTTTGCTGAATTGATTCCAGAGATATGCTCTTTCTGGATAACCCTGTACTCAATTGATTCCAGAACTGTGCTCTTCTTGCTAAATCTGTTAGAGTGAGTTTGATTGATGGAGTGGCTGAAAATCTATGGGATGTGCCAATGAAACTGTGTGTTTTCAAATACACCCTGAAGCAAAATATCTTTCCTTTATAATTGACTTGACATTGATTTATTACAGTAAAGTCTATTCCCACTTCTACAGACCCCTAACAGATCAAAGAGCTGGGTTTTTTCATTTCTTTTCTATTTCTTTATTGCCTTTTGCTGATTCACAATATATATACCTTTGTTCTATGTTTGTTTTCTTTTGAACACCTAGGCATCTATCTCTCTCTCTCTCTCTCTCTCTCTCTCTCTCTCTCTCTCTCTCTCTCTCTCTCTCTCTCTCTCTCTCTCTCTCTCTCTCTCTCTCTCTCTCTCTCTCTCTCTCTCTCTCTCTCTCTCTCTCTCTCTCTCTCTCTCTCTCTCTCTCTCTCTATCGATCTATCTATCTATCTCGTTTCTTTCTTTCTTCATCATGTAAGAAGTGGAAAGCAAAATTATTATGATTATCCTATCATCTATCTATCTATCTATCTATCTATCTATCTATCTATCTGTCTGTCTGTCTGTCTGTCTGTCTGTCTGTCTGTCTGTCTGTCTCTATCTCTCTCTATACCTCTCTCACTCTCCATCTATCTATCCTCTCTATCTATCTATCATCTATCTATTTATCTATCATCTATATATCTATTTATCTACCTATCATCTATCTATTTATCTATCCATTTATCATCTTCCTACTCTTTCTCATTTTTTCTATTAAACATATATGCTGTACTCTAGAAACTGTTGTGGACAGTACCCTATATTCACTATCTAGATAGTCAGTCAACTTGTTCATCAAACATGGCTCTCCCCAAAAAGTCAGATAAAAATTGTCATTGTGAATGGAGTGGGAAGCTGCAGGGATTGCAGTTACATCTGCCACTTTAGACTTTAGTCTAATATTCTTGGTTCACCTCACAACTGTGTACAGCATGCTTCAGCTTTCCTTTTCTGCTGTATGATACATTTAGGCATAAAGAGGCTATAAAATGTAGTGAGCACCAACTTTTCACACACGTGAGGGTGTAAGGAGTGTATTTACATGTAATAGACTCCAAACTGACTCAACTCTTAGTCTTATTGGTCTCAAGTCATATAAGCCCCTGGATGTCTTAGAGACTTAGGCCATGACTTGAACCATCCGGATCTCAGTCCTACACTAGATGGTTTGAAAACAACACTTGAAAGTGTAACAATATATGACAGAATTGGTGAAATCAAACCATTACTAGATATCAGGACCAGAAGATCACACCCCAGAGAAACACGCTAAAATAATTTTCCATGAGGCAAGTTTCTGTTGGGCGCCATTATATGAGTTTATATTCCATCCAAAATGGATTATAAATAGTATTGACCTTCATCTGGCTGCTTTTGTTTGTGTTAGGAAGACTTTTCCTTTGCCCAGTGTTTCATGGTGTTTGTTCTACAAGGGCCTCATAAGGTTAATTGCATTGTAAAGAGTAATGGTTTACTTTGGCACCCAAACTGTTACAAAACTACTGCTCTCTGCATCCTTCATGACCTTAGTACTTCTGCAACATGACTCCCTGGAATCTACAAAACTTCTAAAGGTTGTCTCATACAACTAGCGCCAAGCTCTGTAGAACAGCTTTCCCAGAATGCTTTTCTGAACAGCAGTGTATAAACCCATCAGAGCTACTGAAGAATAAAGATTGTTATAATAAAGATAGTTGTACAGAGGCTAAATTGTATCTTCTGCAGTAACAGATGCAAGCCCGGCACCATTGAAAGTCGGGATAGTTTATTGTTTTAATCTCCTGGCTGCTCTAGGCGGCCCGGTGCTTTTCAGCAGAGTCTCCCAACGGCGTAGCCACAAGATAAGAAATAATGATGTTACCCCATTCCATTTAATATGATTGTGAATAAACTTCACGCCATCGTATTGCACGTATGTCATGGTTTACTAGCATTTAAACATTGTATAAAGAAACAATACAAGCAAGTGTGTTTCCTCTGTTTGCATAAATTGGCTGGTGAAAAATTTATGTACACTTGGCCAGGAATGGCACGGTGTAATCTTTTTTTTCTACTGAATCTTCATGCGGGAGAAAAAAACAACGATAATGAGATTTTTTAAGGGCCTTTTCAATTTATCCTGGCACAAAAAAAAAATGAATGGCAAACAGGTTTTTTAAAAAAAAAAAAAAAATCTCTATAAACCTTGCAGCGCATTATAAAATGAATATTTTGTTCATGGACATGACAAAGTATCAGTCTGAAATGTTTGCCTTGTTCCCACTGGCTGTGTAAATGGTCACATTAAATAATATATCTTCAGGTGCTTAAACCCTCTATGGCAGCATGCTTATGAATATTTAGCATTATAACTGTGAAATCTTAACAGATGTAACCTGCCTGGAAGCATGGTCATGTTCTCAATGTTTTAATATCTATTTACTTTAAAAGGAGGCTTTTATCTTATAATTTAAAAAAAATATCCATCTTTACTCTTCCGATTCAGTTGAAATATGTATAAAGTCCTAACAGTCCTGACTTTCTCATGATATTACCAAATCACAGGTTGGGGAATGGGAGGGACTTGCTAGAAAGTAGGAGGCGCTGGCTAGCAAACAAGAGAACAAGTTTGTTATAAAGTGGGAGGGGCTTGCAGTAAAAGGGTGTAGCTAATGGAGATTTAAGGTGGAGACTTAGAGGCTCATTTATTAAAGGTCGAATTTTAGTGGTATAAGTGCTTTTTGACACCACTATTTCTCTAAAATCAGGAATGCCATGAAAGGTATTAAGATCCTAATATAAAAAGTACAAATTAAAAAAAAAAAGAGGTTTTTGGAAAATGACTAACAAAAAAATCCGGAAACCTCTAAAAGTCTAAACTTGCCTCCAATCCCACATTCAAAAGAGTTGGGAAGCATGAAAAAGCCCCTGGGGGTGCCAAATAAGGGCTGTGGGTTGCTATTTGGTAGCCCCTATGTGGACTGGAAGCCTACAAGAGGCTCTATTTGGCAGTACAACTGTTTTTTATGCAACCAAAACTTGGAAATTAAAAATAAGCACCTGCTTTGAGGCCACTGGGAGCAACATCCAAGGGGTTGGTGAGAAACATATTGTTTGTGAGCTACTGATTGGAGATCACTACCCTATTTTATCTGAAACTTTGAACTTGCATTAAACAAAGAGTAGAAATATCAGTAGCATTGCTACTTTGCAGTCAATAATGAATCTGTATTTTTAATGCATGTCAGCATGGGTAAAGGTACTCTGGTTTTCTCCCTCACTTCCAAAACAGTCAGGTTAATTATTTAGAGGTATGTGCACCAGGAGTCATTCAGAGGAATTTAACTTAATGGACAACTATGTAACTATGTAATTTTCCCTGATGAAGTTGACATTTATGTATAACGGGACCTTTGATTATAAGCTCCACTGGAGCAAGGGTTCATGTAAGTGATGAACAATCACTGTAAAGTGCTGTGTAACATGTTGGCACAATATAAATAATGGATAATAATAATAATAATAATTTCCATGATATCTAACAGTGAAAACCTGTTTTGCATTCCTCTGGCTTCACTGTAAATGAGTTTCTGAAAAAACAGTATTGTACAAGCCACAAGGTTATTGTTTATTTAGCCAACATCATCCCAAGAGTCAGAAGCCATCAGTAACTAATCTGGCAGGGAACTGAAGAGCATGACCTTGAAGCCTGTAAATCAATAACACTTTCCAGTTCCGTGAAGCAGCAAACTTGGTTGAGGTAGAGAAGACAACTTTTTAGTTAAAAACTCCCCAGTCCCCTCATACTCTCAAGCTGAAGACTGGGAACTGCATTTCCCAAATGTTACAGCTGGGAATCCATGCTCAAATATAAATTAGCTGCAAGTGACAAAGAAACCAATATATACCTGAACTCCTTTTGTGTAGAAGTCATCTGGTTTACAGCCGTCCAGGAGAAGTGTCTACATTGTTTAAGTAGGAATAACCAAAAAACTGAAAGGTCTAAGCAAATACCAAATACAAGAACACTAAAGGAGAAAAGAAAAGTACAATCCCTGGGGCAGGTCTGGACTGGGAGTCAGATTAGGCCCTGGCATTCCAAGTATCTAGAGGCCCAAAGAGATCTCAACCAGCCCACTAAATATTGACTGTCTATGGCATCTTACAGCAGACCCTCTGGCATTTCTCAGAACCAACAGGTTGCTGACTGGGCCTGCACTGTGGGTTAGGGTGGGGTGCCAAGTTATTATGCACCACCAGTGCTTACCAGTTACCTCAGGCTGGTGCTCATCTTCTTCAACCAGACTGGGGTACAACTCACTGTGGTCCATACTGTCATCTTCTCCAGTACTACAGGCATCCCCCAATTTGCTTAGGTGAGCTCATGCACAGTACAGAACTCTCTAAAATTTCTGTAATGTGCAAGCCCCGTACTAGAAGTTGTGTAGGGGACACCTGGGTTGGAAGAAAACCAATGACGGCATGGTGCTCAATGAACAGTAGCTGGAGCTGATGAGAGGGAGAGGAGCACTAAGTGACTAGTGAGTGAGGGGTAACTAACAAATTGACACCCCCAGTAATATAATTTTTCCTTCTCCTTTGACAAAAATCCAAATTTTGTAATGAATATTTATTGAAAAGTTGTTGTGAATTCAATTTTCTTTATTGTTCCCTCCCCAAAAAACCCCAAACATTGGAATTTCGCCTTTATACGTTTCACTTGTTCCAATACCCAGCTGTTAGAAATACAACTGGTGGAAGTTCTCTGTGTATCTGTGTGTATACAGAGTTGTGTAAATGCCAAGCTGGGTCAGACGTTAACCTGATTATATATTTTCAAATTGTTGAAGATTCTGAAAATGAAATAAGAATACAGATAGGACATGTCAGTGAGTTTATAGGGTATAAATCATAATTCTTAAGGAAGGCGATGGGAAAAGAGAACAGTAGGTCATCTGAGTCACCAAGGGCTTCTGCTGATAAGAACTGGGAAGTTATGACTGAGATAAATTAGATGGGGCTTTTTAAGAACCCAAGGACAGTACCTTTCTTGCTCTTCTTATTTTACAGTGTAGCTCCTATTAACTCTACCAAGCAATTTATCTGGCTGACCAGTCATGCTGTTACTACTGTAGTTTACAGGCAAAAGGGTGAAAACTAGTGATGAGCAATTTTTATCAACAGCCATGGATTTGCGGCGAAATTAGATATTTTATAATCTATGAATTTTGTTGCAAAACTTTGGCAAAGATTTGGTGCAGAAAAATTTGCCACTAAAAAAAAGTCACTGAGACCATTTTATCGCTGAGACAAAAAAGCGGATATAAGAAAAAACGCCCACTGACTTTAATGCGCGTGGACAAAAAAGTCAACAAGACAAAAAAGTTGCCACAAAAAAAAATTATTATTTTTTAATCGGGAGTCCATACATCTGATTTCTGTGAATCTTTAACTAAGCCAGAGGGACTTGCCCCAGTTCCAAAGGCAGCCAACATGCAAAAAAAAAGATTGATATCAAAAAATATATGTCCCAAGGCTTATCTTTAGTAAAAATAGATTATTTATTAGTATTCACATTAAAAGTTAGATACATACTGACCCCACATGGCCCACAAGAAAAAATGCCCATTGACTTTAATAAATTTGGAATGAGATAAATTGTTGCACGCATAAAAAATTGTTGCTTACCCATTGACTTCAATGTGTCTGACATATTTTTTGCCATTTTGTGAATTTTTTTGCAGTTTTGAGAATTTTTCTGCCAAACAGGACAGATTCCCACATCGCTAGTGTGATCCAGCAAACCAGCAAAATCGAATTAACTAAGGGGTGTCCTTGTTTAAGTTTTGAGTGAATGGTCTAATTGGTTGATCAGTTCACGTATAGATATATATACACTCTCAACTCTTGTGTTCACTTGGTGTAGGTCCCAAGAAATCGTCTGGAACAGGCTTTCCGATGTTTGCATTAAACAGACATAAAGGGGGTTATTTATCAAAGGTCGGGTTTTAGAGGTTTGTGAGGATTTTTATACCTCGAATGAACGCACAGCTCGAATGTTTTCTGATTTATGTAAAAAACTCAATTCAGTGAATTTGAAGAACCCAAAAACTCAAATTAATCAAGTTTTCAGTGAAAAGGGACGTCTGCCATTGACTTCTACATAACCTTGACAGGTTTTAGCTGTAGTATTTTCAGATTCAAGCTATTTCCAGGTTCAGGTATGATTTTTTTTTTAAAATACATATTTTTTTACCCAATTATACAAGTTTTGACTGCAAAATACAGTACTCTTCTCTACACATGCTCCTAATACACAGAGCTCCTTCCATATTATAATATAGACAGGTATTGTCTATATTTGCCCTTGATATTGTGGATATAATGCTTGAATTCCTCAAACTGTATTTGTTGCCGTTTCTTTTATTTGAGAAATCACAGTATTGTACTGTATAAAACACTTTGAGTCTGAAACCTTCTTGGCAGAAAGCAGGATGAACACTGAGCTGTTTGCCAAAGCAAATTAAAAGCTGCATAAAGAATACCCGAGTTGAGCGGAAAGACTGCAGCTTGGATTGGTCTGCAGAAGCATTGCCTTTATTAGCTGGTCCTGCACTGTGGGTTGGGGGGAGGGGGTGCCAAGTTATTATGCACCACCAGTGCTTACCAGTTACCTCAGGCTGGTGCTCATCTTCTTCAGCCAGACTGGGGTACTACACACTGTGATCCATACTGTCATCTTCTTCAGTATTCCAGGCACCCCCCAATTTGCTTAGGTGAGCCCATGCACAGTACAAAACTCTCTATCCGAAATTTCTGTAATGTGCAGGCACAGGTTACAAAATTTAAGAAACATGGCAGTTTGCTTTTTTTTACACTTAGCACCCTTCCCTGTACTTTGTAAGAGTCTGTTATTGGCTGCAAGCTCCTTATCACCTTCATCAGGGCTTCTATTTATAGAAAGGGGTGTGGACAGGCAATCAAGGGATAGTTTTGTGATATCATTTGGGAATGTGACAAATTAAATGGGACCATACAGTATATGGCACTTGCATAAAATGGATTATTCACCTAGCCTGTAGAGAGAGACAGATGCCATACACCACCATTGGTAGATCTAGCATTTTGTTGCGTGTGGCGCTACAGGAGTCATGTGTCTCTGCAATATGGGAGAGCAGGTTCACTTTAATATGGCGTGCCTCCATCCAAGGTCAGGACACACTGAACTATAATACCCCTCCCTGCTAACTTCTCTGATCCGCAATACACATACACAGGGGAACGGTTGCTGGATTTATTTGGCAGGACACTATACCTTTAAATTACAGTAATACAGGTAACCTACCAGCCAGGAGCAACTTCACTCAAATAACACAGTTAATGATCTCTGGACTGCTGAAGGGAATCCCCACTTATGTGGCAGTTGCTTCAAAGTCCTGAGAAGACTCTCTTTGGCTTTTCGTGCCCTGAGAATTCTCATTCCTTGCGGACATGATTGCTGGGGGAAGCTCCACAATTGGCACCCACAGTTAAAAGAGGACGTAAGCCCACCGGGTTCTGCCCCACCAGCCAAGTCCAACCCTTCCTCTAACCCTTTTCTTTACATTCCTATTTTCTATTGCCTGATAACATTTCCCTGTATTAAGGTGATTGGGGACCCATTTTTAATTGCATGGAGAACCATTTTTGGGTGTTGTGATGGGAATTTCAATATTAAATACCTGCCCCACTTGTCGAACCATCTCTTAAGTATCGAAGTGCCACCAACAGGGTGAGCCCACCTCTAGAACCAATAACTGTGTCAGAAATGTGTCCTCACCAAACAAAATATATTAAGCATTATACCCAGTACAGAACACATAGATTAGAAAAACTTTCAGATACATTTCCTTGACTATTACAATATACTAAACTTATTTTACGCATTATTGCCCTTTAATAATTATTTTCCCTGTGGTGGCACATTGGTGAAGTAGAGCGTCTCACCACAAAGATTCATCTGCACTCCAGTTTATATTCAGTTTAACTCCAGCCCAAAGAACAGGACGATCCGACTAGGCTGAATAAATAAGACGGTTGGTTGATTTGTCAATATACATAAGCATTTTATTTTACACAGGGTAAGTGTCGCATTGATATATAATTAGTACTGTGCAGTCATCATCGCAGAACATTTATTA
Source organism: Xenopus laevis (assembly GCF_017654675.1). NCBI lineage: Eukaryota > Metazoa > Chordata > Amphibia > Anura > Pipidae > Xenopus > Xenopus laevis. The sequence goes on along the minus strand of NC_054377.1, from coordinate 143,890,851 downwards.
CGGTTTATTGATCTGTATAAAGCGCTCTGAACACAATTCTAATTAAATATTTAGATGGATGAATAGCCAGAAATATTAATGCCATAATAAAGATACATTTTCGCTATAAAATTGCTTTTGTTCAACTTCTGGCAGATGTGTCAATTCATTTTTCCGCATTAGTGTGTTTAATTGCAGTATTACTTTAGGATATAAATGAAACCGGCCTTTTTTTTAAGGCATCTTAATTCATATTTCAGATGCAATTTGCCAAAGATGGCAATGTTTTTTTGTACTCCTTTTTAACTCCCCCAAAAAAATATATTCAAGTGTCCAACGACTTTGATATGGAGTGAGGAATGGTCACCCGAACTGAAGCTTCTGTCTTCATAGTCATAATTAATTTAGGGAATATCTATTATGTGTTTGCAAATTGCAACATAATCAGCATAATGCTTTCAGCAGTTAGTCCTTTTTATAGGTGTCTAATTTTAGGGTTTCAGTTGAGAATCGTCTTTCCAGTTGATCTCATCTGGACTTTGATGGCTTTTATTTTCAAATGACACTTGCAACTTCAGGCACAAAGCGCCAAGTGTTTTGTACAGTTAACGGTTAGAGGAACAATGTCACTTTCAGGAAGACCCACAGGAATTAGATCAACATTCCATTTCCTCAGTTAATTACCAATATAATCTCCAGATAATCTCTTCTTACGTCTGCAAAGAGAGTGGTTGTCTTGAAGAGCCGAGGATGAGTTGTCTAATTGAATCTAAACAGTATGTTATAATAAAATGAGATCTGATCAAAGTTTCAGTTACAGATAAGTGTTACTGTTGACCTTTCAGCTCTTTATGAGTTTTATTCACGCTGGAACGATAATTGTCCCCTGTTACTGTTAGGAGATGCTCATTTGCATTAGGAAGATATCCAGTGAGTATATCAACAACAAAGTTTATGATTGTTTAAGAGTTCCAAGTTAATTATCTTAGAGATGTACCCACGTGGGTAGCGGCACCAGCATCTCGACGCCAGCGCAATGAAGTCACCCGTCCAGCGCGAAAATATTAAACAAAAAGACATCAAGGTCATGGGTTCAATGCCTGAATATAGAAATTCCTGATTTGTGTTCCTGGGTTCCCTAAATTCTTAAATTGTTGTTTCCTGGATTCCTGACTTCTGCTTTGATGCTGATACTGATTCTTGCTGTCTGCCTTTTGAACCTTTGCCTGGATTTGACTACGCTTTCGTCAGACCCCTGTTGGATACTGCTGAATTTGGACTTTTACTTGAGCTTCTTCCTTGGTCTGGACTTCTCCCGCTGGCAGATGATAGGCCCCCTGACGGCAGTCTCCCTCTGGCAGTTGTTGTGGCCTCTGTATTTGTTTACTACAGTGCAAACCAGAGGTCCCCAACCAGTGGCTTAGAAGCAACATGTTGTTCACCAACCCCTTAGATGTTGCTCCCAGTGGCCTCAAAGCAGGTGCTTATTTTTTTAATTCCTGGCTTGGATAAAAGTTTTAGTTGCATAAAAACCAGATGTACTTCCAAACAGAGTCTCCTGTAGGCTTTCAGTCCACATAGGGGCTACCTTATGCCAATCACAGTCCATATTAGGTACCCAGGAACATTTTGGATGCTTGCGTTGCTGGACAACTCTTTTTACATTTAAATGTGGCTCGTGGGTAAAAAAGGTTGGGGACCCCTAATGTAGACAGACCCACACTGTATGTTCATAACATTTCAAACTCTACATTGACCTTTAAGGAACACTATTTTGGTGGAAAGATGCAATATTTTACATCAACAATAATAACATCTGCTTCCTCTTTTACCTGTTGAAGGAGATATCAATATTGTCCCAGCTCTGAGTTGCCTGCTGATGTCTTTTGAAGCTTCTTAAAACATATGCTTCTAGATAGCAACCAATGGAAACCATGCTTTATTCACCAGAAACTTCCTTGTGGATGTAAGGACATCCTTTGAGATTAGATGAAAGAAGATTATATCTGAAGGTAGGAAAGAGCTTTTTTTTATAACGATGTTGGGGAATACGCTCCCTGAAGGTGTTGTGCTGTGAGATACACTGGATAGCTCCAGAGTCAGATGCATTCTTGCAGGTATGGAAATACAGTTATGGGACCTGTTATCCAGAATGCTCGGGACCTGGGGTTTTCCGGATAATGTTAGTTTGTATCAAGTACAAGGTATTGTTTTAATAATATAAAGAAAAAGAAAATCATTTTCAAAATGTGGATTCTTTAATTAAAATTGAGTCTATAGGACATGGCCTTTACATAATTCGGAGCTTTCTGGATAAGTGTTTCCGGGTAACAGATCCTATACCTGTACGAGATTAATTACATTTTTCAAAGTAGACAGTTAATGCAGGGACTGGTCCTCTTGGAGTCAGGAAGGATTTTTTCCCATCCTCTTGATCAACCAGCAGTTAGACAGATTTTATTTTGACAGAGAGGTTAATCTGAATGCTGTGGTACTATATGAAAAGTAATATACTGTATGTATGTGCATGTATGCAATATTATTTGGGGGGGGTGGGGTGTAGGGGTGACCTTGAGGGGGAGTGTTCAAATCCCTTTTTATTAAATCCAAATTTTTTTAAAAAAATGTTCTCTATAATAATAAAACAGTAGCTTGTACTTGATCCCAAATAAGATATAATTAATCCTTATTGGAGGCAAAACCAGTCTTTTTGGTTTATTTAATGCTTAAATGATTTTCTAGTAGACTTAAGGTATGGAGATCCAAATTACAGCAAGATCCCTTATCCAAAAAAAAGCCCCAGGTCCCGATCATTCTGTATAACAGGTCCCATTCCTGTATATAAATAGAAAAAAAGCCATAATATTCAAGCATGTGTTTGTTAAATCATTGCAACTTCATAGTCAAAACGTGCTCCTGCACTTCCATGTGAGTCCATTGTGCAGCTTCTGAGGAATGGTGGGAAAATGTACCTGCTGACACCGGGGAACCCTGAAGTTACTTTCATCCGGGACTTGACGGTAGCTCCATGGTTTCCACATTGGGTTTCATCAATAAGTACACCAGACTTGCACCCACTGAATCAGATGCAAAGCCATTTTTAAAGTATGCTCCAGAAATAGCACAACCCCTATGTTGAAAATTCTAGAGACAACTTGTGTCAAAAAGCAAATGCAATTGCATCCAATTTCACACAATCCAGAGCATGGCCACTGAAGCTATGGAAAAAAAATTGGGGTAAAAAAATAACACTGGGAATAATGTCCAAAATTGCGTACAAAATGAGCCCTATTGTAGTTTTTTGTGTATATATACTGTATTTTTTTTTTTCAAAATGACTCATCTCCAAGCATCAGTTTCAGGTTCTCATTCAAATGTCATTTTTGTTTGTGTCCCATACAGCCAACAAACCCATATAAGACTCATATTTAAAGGGTTCCTACTCAATTCATAAATAATAATATTTTATGGTGCAGTTATGACTTAATATGATGATGGATAGATCACAAACCTTTATGAAGTCACTATGACATTGACGTGACAACCCTATGCTGGAAACTAAACCTGGCTGAGTTAAAATACTTTCTTCTGCTGGTTGAAAATAAACCTCTGAGAAGGGACCTGTCTATCTGATCAGGGAAAAGCATCACCATAACCTTTCCTAATTCCTGCTATTGATTGACATTTCAATTTATTCTTCAGCAAAAAGTAGTTTGTGTTAGAATATTGAATGCTCTATTTGTGGATTTTCCAGCTTAACTCTGAGTTCTGTATATTGCTTTACTCTACAAATTATTCTCTTGAAGAACTTCTCAGCTTCTTGAGGGTTTAATTAGGGCATGTGACATGGTTTTGATGCCTTATAGAACCATTTTGGCCAATGGGTATCAAACCCTGTTCATGGTAGGGGGAACATGATTAAGCCACTTAGAAATAGAGAAACAGTGCTATTGCATCTGAAAGAACTGACAATATGGGCAACATGTTCTATGACTCATCAGTGCTTTTTTTTTTGTGCCCTTTTTATGGGCTGTGTCTATGACCGAATTTGTGACCCCAAATAGGACATGTTCCTATAATGTCTGCTAAACATTGAGTATGAAGCTTCATACTGAAAGGGCATACATCTAGTGATGGACGAATTTATTCGCCAGACGCAAATTCACAAAAAATTAGCGAATTTGCAGCAAAAATTCGCAAATTGACAATTAACTGATGCCCAATGACTGGGTGCCGGCATCAACTTTGACGCTTGTGCCCATTTAGACGTTAAAATCTGTGTTTCGCCATCACTGCATACATCTCTTTATATGTTCTGTGGTGGAGAGTCAAAGAGATTGACTCCTCCCCCCTTGTACAGTTGTTCCCAAAATATGGGGGCAGCCCAAGTTGAGGCCAGTAAGGGAAATACTTGTAAAGAATGCCTGACCTCCAAGATACACCTGAAAGTGCGACCTGAAGGTCATTTAGGCTGAGATCTCAATGGAAACCAGTTCTAATTCTTGGAATGATCCCTAAAATACTGGCACAGGTGTTTTTTTCTGGGCCATGGCTGGATTTTGAACCCCTCAATAGAGGCCTTAAATGCAAAAAGTCTAATAATGTCCTAGCATTATACATATACTTCACTCCCATTCCCTCCTTTTCCTTTATCTCAAAACTATTTTTATTTCTGTACTATTTTTATTATACATGTATATACAAAAACAATTAATTGTCCTATCATTGGTTTCCATTTAACGCACCTGTAGTTATCATTGGTCAACAGATAAATCTATAAAGGCTGTTGGGAAACCTATAGAATTCATTTTAGAACTTCTTATTGAGGTTAATAGCTCCGAACAAAGAGAAGTAAACAAAGCAAAGGTGCATTACTTTGTCACAATGTGTGCCTGTGCCAGAATGTAATCATTAATGTAAGTATGCTAAGGTAGGCAATAAAAAGGAGCAAAGAAGCAATTCTAATTAAAGGAAAGAAAGCGTATTTTATGTAAGCAGAATGCAGAGCGTCTCTTAGTTGCCTATCTGCTTTAGCCAATTAGTCAACAATGAACTCTCCTATGAACCATCTCACTTTGTATAACTGACCGATCAGCACTAATGGAGGGGAAGTAAAAACTTTAAAGAGAGGCTACACAGAGTGCATAATTATGATGAAATCCACAGAAAGGTGTCGGCCTATATGTATATTGTGCAAGTGAATTAAACTTTCATAATGTTTGGATAGGACAGATGGCGGCTTATGTAATGAAACCCGATTTGTGCTTGGATTTACTATGCATTTATTGTTTTACTAAGAGGGGTTTTTATTATGCCACATACTATTAATAAGGCATCATTATCTGTGAAAGAAAAGGGCAATCAGAGAAGTCATGGGAAGGTACTAATGCAAACTTGAGTGAATCTTTTCTATATTGACTGAAGAGCAATAAGGGCTCAGTTGTGCTCCAAAACGGATGCAACAGAAAGAACATATGCCCAGGCTTCCAAGTGGTTTTAGAGGTTTTTGAAACCACAAATAAACTCCATTTCTCAAAAATTATGAATGCCATGGACTTTATTAAAAGATCCAAATTAAAAGGCACAAATGAAAAAAAGCCGAACCATCAAAAAAAACCTCTAAAACCTCTAAAAATTCAGGTTTTTCACACAACTACTAGTGGAAAAAATTAGAAAACCTTGAATAGTCAGAAATGAATAAAAAAGGTCCAATAGGATCAGCGCAGTTTCCATTGATTTCTGTAAAACCTCAACAGCTTTTACTTGGCTCAGTTTTGCATCACAGTTTTTTGTCATTTTTACACTTAGGGGCTGATTTACTAAGGGTCGAATATCGAGGGTTAATTAACCCTCGATATTCGACTAGGAATTGAAATCCTTCGACTTCGAATATCGAAGTCGAAGGATTTAGCGCAGATAGTTCGATCGAACGATCGAACAATTAAATCCTTCGAATTGAACGATTCGAAGGATTCAAATCCAACGATCGAAGGAATATCCTTCGATCAAAAAAACTTAGGCAAGCCTATGGGGACCTTTCCCATAGGGTAACATTGACTTCGGTAGCTTTTAGATGCTGAACTAGGGGGTCGAAGTTTTTTTAAAGAGACAGTACTTCGACTATCGAATGGTCGAATAGTCGAACGATTTTTACTCCGAATCCTTCGATTCGAAGTCGTAGTTGAAGGTCGAAGTAGCCCATTCGATGGTCGAAGTAGCCCAAAAAAAACTTCGAAATTCGAAGTTTTTTTACTTCGAATCCTTCACTCGAAGTTAGTGAATCGGCCCCTTAATAAAACTCAAATGTTTAGCGTTTAATAGGAATTTTAAAAAAACATTTTTAGAGATTTGTGAAAAAAATTTAAATTGGAATGTTAGTAAATTCTACGTGTTCATACTTCCTCTTCTGATGAATGTCCCACAACTGTGGCTCCTGACACTGGAAAATCCTGGAACTACCATCACCATGGACCTGGCAGTAGCTTGATAGTTCCCAAAATGGTTTGTGCCTAACAAATGCAAATGTCCAGTTTGCAGAAAGTTACAGAATCCATGGAATCCTCACTCTGAAAATGCTAGACACACGCAGCACTTGTTTCACGTGCAAATGCAAGAGCTTACTTAACTTATAGGCTATGTAGTCCCCCTACGTCTTCCCCCTAGTTCTTTGTTTAGAAATGGATGGTAGAGTAAGCTTTTATTCTGCCTTCAACTCAACAGAATGCTACACGACTCCCCCCTTCTCAATTGCACCACCAAGAAAAGAGCAAAAAGTTTCGAGCCTTTGGGGCAGATTCCCTAAAGGGGCGAAGTGACCAACGCTAGCGAAAAATTCACCAGTGTGTCGTCATTCCGGAACTTCGCCTATTTCCAAATGGATGCAGGTGTCAATTCACTAGCGAAGAAAATAGACGATAGCGTATCTTCGCACTCTAATGCCAGGCGAATTTTCGCTCTGGTGAACGGACGTAACTCACTAAGCTGCGGATTTCAATGATCGTTACCTCATTCACCAGACTTGCCTTCGCCAGCTCAGACCAGGCGAAGTACAATGGAGTGCATAGGACTTCCTCAATTTTTAGTGCAAAATTTTTCTAAGTCCCAAAAAATGCTGGCGTCTTTAATTTTTTTCTGAGTGATAGCCTGCAAAGGTCCGAAAAATTATTTTTGGGTAACTGGGTTCCCCCCTCCATTTTGTAACATATGGAACCTGAAGTATACACTGGGCTTGTGTAATGTAATGTATTTGCTGCAACATATACGGCCATGTAACTTTATCATTTCCCGCCGTATGCAAATGACACAACACTAACGCATCTTTGATTTGATTGCCGAAGTAACGCTAACGAAAATTTGCCAGCTTTCGGGTGCCCTGGACACAACTTTGCACTTTAGGGAATTGTCCTTGTCCTAGAGAAGTGATGCGATGACTGCGAAGCTGTCGCTGGCAAATTTTCACCAGTTAGAGAATTTGCCCCTATGTGTCCATTATTCCAATATGGTTAAAAAAGGACAGACCATTCTAACTGAAATACCCAAGTGCTTTTAAATGAGAGACACATTTAACGCCATTTTTAAATTTCTCTAAAAAATGTCCAAGGTTGTGTAAATACCCTCTTTAAGGAGATATGCCAATTGTATGTTCCAATTTTTGAAGCTTATATATGTGTAGCAAGCCTTTAGATCAGAGATGATGGAATCATTCTCTTTGGAAATATACTGAATGAACTTACAAGCAGGGATTTGCATAAACAATTTCTAAAAAAAAAAATAAAAAAAAATGAAGCCTTTCAGATGTACGAATTAAAAACTACTGAAGCATATGGCTTAAACAGGAACTGGAAATTCAGCTTTTATCTCAGAGAAATTTATGCTGAGGCAAAATATTTGAAGTTTGTAATGATATATTGATCTTTCACATGATTATGCCTTAGAACACGGTAGCAGGATGAAGGCTACCACAAGGGCAAGGTAAGGAGTGGGAGGGTGAGGGAATAAAATTATAAGTATAAACTAAATTGGTTGCTGCCAGGGTCTGTGTTGAAGGATATAGAAGAGGAAACTGCTGGGATATGGATATTCAGTATTCAGTTTTAATTAAGCCATTGGAAACTTGTAGAGATCTGGTTTATGAGTATTCAAATGGATATCATCCTTTATTACCATTTTGCCCTACCCTAAAGTTGCTCAAGTTAAAAGTCAAACGATTCCAGATAATGACAGTACTTCAAAGGATTTTCACATTGGTGATGTAGTCTTTTTAACAAGATTTTCAAATTCCTTTCTGTCTCCTAAGAGAAGTTTGTTGTAGTGAAAAAACGACATGCCCAGATAATCTTCAGCAAGGGATTTGTTATACAACAAATGTTCTTGCTGTCCATGTTCATGTATACCTTCTCAGCTCAACTCACATGTTCGTCCGGTCCATGTCCTCATATACTTTACCTTCTCAACTCAACTCAAATGTCCTTACAGTCCATATTGACATATATTGTACCTTCTCAGCTCAACTCAAAAGTTCTTCCAGGCCATGATCAGGTATATAGTAACTTCTCAACTCAAGTGATCTTGTAGTTCATTTTCATGTATACCCACTTAGCTCCACTCAAATGTTCTTCAAGTCCATGTTCAGGTATTTAGTAACTTCTCAGCTCAACTTAAGTGATCTTGTAGCTCATTTTCATGTATACCCACTTAGCTTCACTCAAATGTTCTTCCAGTCCATGTTCACGTACCTTGTACCTTCTCAACTCAACTCAAATGTTCTTCCAGTCCATGTTCAGGTATACAGTAACTTCCCAGCTCAACTCAAGTGATCTTGCAGTCCATTTTCATGTATACCCACTTACTGTAGCTCAACTCAAATGTTGATCCAGTCCATGTTCATGTACCTTGTACCTTCTCAACTCAACTCAAATGTTCTTCCAGTCCATGTTCAGGTATACAGTAACTTCCCAGCTCAACTCAAGTGATCTTGTAGTTCATTTTTATGTATACCCACTTACAGTAGCTCAACTCAAATGTTCTTCCAGTCCATGTTCACATACCTTGTACCTTCTCAACTCAACTCAAATGTTCTTTGAGTCCATGTTCAGGTATACAGTAACTTCCCAGCTCAACTCAAGTGATCTTGCAGTCCATTTTCATGTAAACCTTATCAGATCCACTCAAATGTTCTTCTAGTCAATGTCCTCATATTCTTTCAGTCCATGTTCAGGTATACAGTAACTTCCCAGCTCAACTCAAATGCTCTTCCAGTCCATGTCTACATATACAGTAACTTCTCCGCTCAACTCAAGTGATTTTCTCAGTCGATTTTCATGTATAAACACAGTCAGTACCACTCAAATGTTCTTCCAGTTCATGTTCAAATATACTATACCTTCTCAGATAAACTGAAATGTTCTTTCAGTCCAGTCCATGTTCATGTATCTTGTATAGTATATAAATCTGTCCTGTTTCACTTCGCCGGAAAATTTCCAAAACTCCGTAAAAATTAGCGAAACAGCAAAAAATTAGCAAAACGCATTGAAGTCAATGTTTGTCAAAATAATTTTGAAGTGCGACAATTTTGATGCAAGCAACATTTTTATACGCATGACTCTTTTGTCCAAATGCATTAAAGTCAATGTGCATCTGAATAATTTTGATGCGCGACAATTTTTATGCGCACAACAATTCTGACGTGCGACAATTTTTCTACGACAAACTTTCACAGCAGTTTTCGCAAAAACATCTTGTACCTTCTCAACTTAACTAAAATGTTTTAACAGTCCATGTTCACATATGCAGTGCCTTCTAGGCTCAATTCAAGTGATCTTGCAGTCCATTTTCACATATACTGTACCTTCCCAAATGATCTTCAGATTGGAAGTAGGGAGATGCTGATAGCCAGATTGTTCTATGCATAAGGGATTTAATTTTTTTTTTAAATAAAATAAATGTAAGTTTTTTATTTCTTTCCAGTAATTTCTTTTATTATTAGGGTTACGATGATCACTGACATGTTTACACATGGCCATCTATCAAATGTCTTTCACTGTGTCAATTTTCCTTCAGGTTGTTCAAGTTCACTCTTTTATTTGGTCCCAGGGTGACTCACATTCAGTTTTCTCTATCAAATATGTGAAGCTGAACAAAGGTTATTGACTCATAATTGACTTCATTAAGTAGTGACATGGCTACCTGAGTTGCTAATTATGTTGAACAGAGCAATGTCAAATATTAAGAAGTAATGAATAAATACATATAAAGAATCCAAAATGGGGTATTGGATTTAGAAAATGTTTGTTATAACTCACAAATCGGCTTCTATCTATCTATCTATCTATCTATCTATCTATCTATCTATCATCTATCTATCTATCATCTATCTATCTATCTATCTATCTATCTATCTATCTATCTATCTATCTATCATCTATTTGTATCTAATGAGAGAGAGAGACAGAGAACTTATATACAGTACCCCCTACTTAAAAATATAAGGATATAAATAAATCACCAATTTCCATAAACACATAGGGGCCGATTCACCAGGTCGTTATTTCTTAATTCTTATTTCTTTGTGCGTTATTTAAGACGTGTTATCTAAGGAACGATTCATCAAAGTACTTTTGCATTCGCTAATAGACATATCGCAAGCGTTAATTCTACATTTCTGCACAGCGGTTCTAATTGCATTGCGATACTTAAAAAATAGAAGTAATCCTAACGCATTATTCACCAACATATTCTAAGGGATAAAAGCATAAAATAGTGTGATAATTACTGTGAAATTTAACACTTCCTAGGAGTAGGCAATACTAAACAACATCAAATGGATTAATAGAGGAAGATGAAGTAAGGAGCTGTAGGGCAGTAATTAAAGACCTTTATGAGGAACTGGAGACTTACTTGCCACCACTAACACATTTTCATGATACCTTGGGCAGGTCCAGAATGTTCTGAGTCATGGAATTATATTAAGTTTCCCAGGGAAAGGAATGACTAGAATACTGTAAAAAGAGACTTTCACTGCCAGTGGTATTCTGAATGTCTTAGGCTATAGATTGCACCAATAACGTGGGACTATATCAAATGCCCTAAAGTATCGCACAAAATAACGCATGCTATAAAAAAACGCACACAATTAAGCTAAAATGAACGTAAAAATATCACTTCTTAAGTTAGACAAGTAAACTTTTAGTGAATCGATCGTTAATTATAAAAATATAAGAAGTGATAACTTTTTTACGCCATGCTATAAGTAGGTTTGTCTTATATGCAGACTACCTGTAAAACTGCCTGTTCTGATTTCAGAAGAATTAACTCTAATTTGTTTGTTTCATATGTTATGTGTAATTTACCTTATTTTGTGGAAACCCCTGATGTAAATAAAAATACAGACAATTAGCTGCTTGAAGTTACAATTAGTGATGGGCGAATTTGCGCCGTTTCGCCAAAAAATTTGCGAATTTCCAGCGAAATTCACAAAACGGTGAAAAATTTGCGAAACGTCTTGTTTTTTTGACGCCGGTGTCCGTATTCAGCCCCGGCGTCTGTTTTTTCCGAAATTTTTTTGACGCCAGCAGATTTTTGCGGGTGTTTCGCGAAATTTTTCGCCCACGGCAAATCGTGCAAATTCGCCACGAATTTGCGCCTGGCGAATAAATTTGCATATCACTAGTTACAATGTCTTTTGTCTTGTACATGAGCGAATTTCCCCCATTAACCTGGTGCTAGCTCAAATAAAGTCAGTATACAGTCCGAAAAAGCAGCACTCCAAGGAATTAAATTATTAGGAATACCAGAATATTGCACAAAGGCTGCATGGCTACAGCAGAGTGGTCATTTCTGATGCAGGGTTCATTTATATTAGAAAGACGGCCATATAACAGGCAGATGAGTTCTCCAAGTCTATAAAGCTCACATCAAAATGAAAGCTACGGTGAAATACCTTTATTGCAGATGCAGTAATAAAATGTACTCTAAAGGGAATCTGTCTCTCAGAGGGCGTATCAGATAAAAAAGCAGAAAATGAGGAAACCTGATAACCTCGCAATCTCTGCATATACTGTTGCTCACGTTAGTACAGTAATTCTCCTGAATATGGAAGGAGAACACCTGAGGACAAGCTGTTTAGTAAGCTACAGAGTCCGGGAAGTACTCAGCACCAGTATAAATCAGCAAGAGCTATAGATCTTATTAGTTCTTCCACCACAGCAGCGCCTTAATAAATAAACTCACTAATAAGCCAGAAAAGATAGTAATGAAGGCACCTGGAGACATGGAACCACGCTGGATCTGGAATAGCTCACTTATCATTCATTTGCAAACTGTGGAATTGCATGATATTTTATTCCATAGATTTAGTAATTCATGTTATATAACAAAAGGGCCATTAACTGGAAAAGTGCCTGAAAATAACTGCTGGAAAGCTACTAGTGATGTGCAGGTCAACAAAAAGTTGACCCGCACCTGACCCTAACCTGCCCACTTCCAATCTGCATCGACCCTAACCTGCCCATTCCCAATCCGCACCTGATCCAAATCCGCTCATTCCCAATCCGCACCTGACTCTAACCTGCCCAATCCGTACGACCCTAAACCACCTACTTCCAATCTGCAACTGACCCTAATCTGCACCCATCCTTAACCTGCCCACTCCCAAACCGCACCCTTGGCCCTTACCCACCCACTTACAATCCGCCCCCTACCATAACCCGCCCAATCCTCACCCAACCTTAAAATGCTCATTCCCAATCTGCACCCAACCCTAACCAGCCGGCACTTCTATTTATAGACCAGCACCCACAGATCTTTGATGCCACAAAAGGGGCATGACAGACAAGCACCTATACAAAGATGATGCAGGAAGAAGGAGCCAGTACAGGAAAGGGAGAGAGAGGAAAGATGAGCTCAACTTGAACCCGATCGTGACCAGCACTCACTAACAGTGTGTGGATCCTGTGGATTTTGGGCCGACTCACATATCACTAAAAGCTACAATAGTGCTCATTTTGTATGCAATTTTGGACATTATTCCCAGTGGGTTTCTTTAACCCCAATTTTGTTTTTTCCATAGCCTCAGTGGCCATGCTCTGGATTGTGTGCACTGCAATTGTGTCCAATACATCAAAATGGATACAATTGCATTTGCTTTTTGACACAAGTTGTCACCAGAATTTTCAAAGTGGGGTTGTGCTATTTCTGGAGCATGCTTTTAAAATGGCTTTGCATCTGATTCAGTGGGTGCAAGTCTGGTGTACTTATTGATGAAACCCAACGTGGGAACCCTGGAGCTACCGCAAGTCCCAGGTGAAAGTAACTTTAGTGTTTCCCGGTGTCAACAGGTACATTTTCCCACCATTCATCAGAAGCTGCAGGATGGACTCATGTGGAATTGCAGGAGCAAGTTTTGACTGTGAAGTTGCAATGATTTGATGAACACATGCTTAAATATTGTGGGGTTTTATCTATTTATATACAGGTATGGGACCTGTTATCCAGAATGCTCGGAACCTGGAGGTTTCTGAATAAAGGATCTTTCTGTAATTTGGATCTTCATACCTTAAGTGTAATAGAAAATCATGTAAACATTAAATAAACCCAACAGGCTGGTTTTGCTTCCAATGAGAATTGATTATATCTTAGTTGGGATCAAGTACAAGCTACTGTTTTATTATTACAGATGCTTTATTTGGACAAAATTAGGCCTATGGGAGATGGCCTTTCCATAATCTGGAGCTTTCTGGATAACGGTTTTTTGGATAACAGATCCTATACCTGTAGTGCAACAGTGTATTATTGGCTGCTGTTACAGGCACTACCTATTGGTAGGCTTTAGGGATGAGTGAAATATTTTGCCTTGTTTCGCCAAGAAAAAAACACCTAGACTCTAATGCTGTGTTCCCCAACCAGTGGCTCCTAAGCAACATGTTACTCACCAACTCTTGGATGTTCCCAGTGGACTCAAAGCAAATGCTTATTTTTTAATTCTAGACTTGGAAGCAAGTTTTTGTTGCATAAAAAACTGCCAGTCCACATAGGGGCTACCAAATTGTCAACCACGGCTCTTATTTGCTACCCCCTCAGAACTATATATATGTTTGTGTTACTCCTCAAATCTTTTTATATTTGAATGTGGCTCACGGTAAAAAAAAAAGGAAAAACACTTAAAAAAAGTCATGCAAGAAACCACTCATTGAGGTCCATGCTTTTGGTGAATTTTTTGCAGTTTCAAGCATTTTCAGCAAAGTGAAATTGGCCAGATTTACCCATCACTAGATTATTCTCAGCTGAAACATCAGTTACAATTGTGTTTTTAAACACAGTACCACTAAAATCCACTAAAATCCAACCCTTAATAAATGGTCCTCCTAAAACATGGCCTAACAAGATTCATGATGGGGGGCTGCTTTGGACAACTCTGAAGGCCTAGACCATTATGGTTATCTGGGCTGCTGCACTAAGTTCAGTATGTAGAATGCAACATTTCTGGCCATTCATTTTAACCGAACCTGGTTAGGGTGAGAAGGACTGAAAGGAGCCAAAAAGCCCTTCACAGGCAATTACATGCAAAGTGAAGTCTTCTGAAATCAGAAGGTATTTACTTGTCTCCTGCCATACACGCAGCACTGCCTAGATACAAAAAATTAGAGCTTTGATTCTCCCATAATGCATCATCGGTGTAGATATGCAAATCACTCCTTTATGTCCCTTTGGCCAACGATGCATCCAGAACAGCTGGTTTATAGCACAGATACAGCCTAATGGTTCAGAGTAGGGATGGGCGAATTTGACCCATTTTGTTTCACCAAAAATTTGCCGCCAGTGAAATGTCACCGATGCCCATTAAAGTCTATGGGAGTCTATGAATTTTTTTTCCGCCATGCAAGTCTATGGGCGTCATTTCTACGGCGAAACAAGGCCGTTCAGAGCCATATATCCAAACTTACAGACAACCTGTATCAATCTTGCTAGATCTCATCAGTGCAAGATATTGGAACATGGCTTTTGAGGGGAATGACTTGGAGAGTAGCAAAATGGGAAACCGAACCTGGTAAGAGTGAGAAGGGCTGAAAGGAGCCAAAAAGGAGTGATTTGCATGTCTCATGGGAGAATCAAAACTCTCATTTTTGGTATCACGGCATGAGACAAGTAAATACCTTCTGATTTCAGAAGGCTTCACTTTGCATGTTAAATACAAACATTACTTTTCTTCTGAAAGGAATTACTGCCATCTTGTATCCATTTGTTAAAGTTGCTAGATAGGCAATTGAATTAAAAGAGGTGTAGATTCACTAGGCTGCCAGTCCACATAGGGGCCTTCAAATAGTCAACCGTGGCTCTTATGTGGTACCCCCCGGAACTATATATATATGGTTATGTTGCTCCTCAAAATTTTTCTATAAATGAATGTGGCTCACGGGTAAAAATATATAGAGGAAAAAAAAAGTTGCATGCTTTCAAGAAAAAACGCAAGAAACCACCCATTGAGTTCAATGCTGTTGCCGAACTTTTTGCAGTTTGGATCTTTTTCAGCAAAGTGAAACTGGTCAGATTAACCCATCTCTGGACTTGGCTCAGCTGAAAGATTCATTTAAGTACAGTCCACTGTTAACGTATTATCTAGAAAACCCTGCAATACAGCAATGCAATGTCCCATAGTGCCCTAGTAAACAAACACATTCTCTTATAGATGCTAAAGGGAACACATTGCTACTGCTAATAAACAATATACTTCAAAGCTACTGTAATGCTCCTTAGATTTTTCCATAGAACCCTTTGTTGCTTCTTCATCAGATCAAATTGGGATTGAAATGCGCTGTGGCAACAAAGGAAACAATCATTCCCAGTTGCAGAAAAGCTGATCTAATGGGCTTTTATCCTACCTAATAGATTTACGAGCTCTATATATATATCCCTGGTGTGCCATATATACCCAAAGGAAAAATACACATTACAAGAAATGCAGTTAGCTTTACCAGCAAAAATAAATCACAAAAGGCGACATTGGTACGTTCAGAGGCTTTCAGTGACTTTGTCAAATAAGGAAAATAAGATGGACTGATAACTTTACTATAATACGAACTTTTCAATTGGAAATATTCAATGTTATATACTGGCCAGTAAGACTGTTCTTTCTCTGTAAAAATGAAAAACAGTAATAAAATTGTGCCTTGAATGTCTGCGTATTACTTTCATCTAAGAAGAATATAATAAGAGTATAACAGGTATGGGATCCATTATCCAGAAACCCGTTATTCAAAAATCTCGGAATTATGGAAAGTCCATCTCCCATAGGCGCAAATTCACTAAAGCGCGAATTGGCTAACAATAGCGCAAATTTGCCAGCGTGATGTCATTTCGTTACTTCGCCGATTTACTAACGGGCACTGCCGTAAATTCGCTAGCGAAGTGGACCTACTCTAGCGCTACTTCTCACCCTTACGCCAGACGAAGTTGTGCTATGGCGAATGGGACGTAACTACGCTAATTCACTAACTTGCGCATTTTACTGAACGTTACCTCTTGCGCCAGACTTGTCTTTTCCACCTCAGACCAGAGGAAGTGCAATAGAGTAGATAGGTCCCAAAGTCCCAAAAAACGCTGGCGTCTTTTCCTTTTTTAAGGGTGATAGGCTGAAAAAGATCGTAAATTTTTTTGGGGGTACCCTCTTTCCCCCTACATTTCCCAACATATGGCATCTAAACTATACAGTGGGCTCATGTATAGGGCAAAATAACAACTTTATTTTATTTTATGAAGCTTTCCCAGGCTTGTGTAGTGTAATGTATTTGCTGCTACATATACGTCCATTGTACTTTAACTTGGCGCCGTATGCAAATTAGGCATCGCTTGGATAACTTAGCTTGGCTTGACGAATTAACACTAGCGCAACTTCGCTACTGTTCGCCTCCCTGAGCGCAACTTCGCATTTTAGTGAATTTGCGTAGCGCCTGCCGAAGTGCGGTGGAGTGTGGCAAAGCTGTCGCCGGCACAACTTTGGATCTTAGTGAATTTGCCCCATAGACTCCATAATATAATATAGACACGTAGGGGGTTATTTACTAAAATCCAAATGCAAAAATCCCGAAAAACAAATTTTTCAGAATTTATTCATCTCTGAGGATGGAAAAGTCAGAATTAGAAAATCCGGCATCTCAGACCTGTCGAGGTTGCATACAAGTAAATGGAGAAGCCCCTATGATTTTTTTAATGTGCGTTGGTTTTCGTGCAATACCCCCAACTTTTCTGAGTTTTTGGGCAAAAAAGCATATGAAATCTGAGTTTTTGGGTAAAAAAAACCGAAAAAATTGTGAATATCAGATTTTTTTCCAGCAAGCACATTTTTGGGAAAATGCATTAATAAATAAGCGTAAAAAGCCTGAGCGGATTTGATCGGTGGTTGTAGCAGAAAATGTTGAGATAAAATCGGACTTTGAAAAACCCCTGTCATGTCGATATTTGGCCATGATATTGAGGATATAATACTTGAATTCCTCAAACTGTATTTGGTTCCTGTTTCTCTTATTGGAGAAATCATAGAGCACAATTCATACTGTATAAAACACTTTGTGCTTTCGGAGTCAGAAACCTTCTTGGCAGAAAGCAGGATGAACACTGAGCTGTTTGCCAAAGCAAATTAAAAGCTGCATAAAGAACACCGAGTTGAGCGGAAAGACTGCAGTTTGGATTGGTCTGCAGAAGCATTGCCTTGATTAGCTTGATTATCTAATATATATATATATATATATATCTAATATATATATAATTATAGAAAGATATATATATCTAATATATATATAATTATAGAAAGATATATATATATCTAATATATATATAATTATAGAAAGATATATATATATATATATATATATATATATATATATATATATATATATATATACAGTATATATACAGTATATATAACTAAAACAAATACAGCTGTAGGATCCATTATCTGGAATCCCGTTATCCAGAATGCTCCAGAATTACAGAAAGGGTGTCTCCCATAGACTCCATTTTATCCAAATAATCCAAATTTTTAAAAAAGATTTCCTTTTTCTCTGTAACAATAAAACAGTAGCTTATACTTGATCCCAACTACGATATAATTAATCCATATTGGAAGAAAAACAGCTTGTTGGGTTTAGTTAATGCTTACATGATTTTCCAGTAGACTTAAAGTATGAAAATTAAAGAAAGATCTGTTATCTGGAAAGCTCCAGGTCCCATACCTGGATAACAGGTCTCATACTTGTATATAAACTTCATCCAACTCCCTAGTCATGTACAAAGAGAAATTTGAGTTTCTTTATGATTTCTCTAAAAATTAAAAAATTCAAGATGTATCTTGAATATTTGAGTTTTTGGGGGGTTAAAACACATTTTCTGGTTAAAAAAAAACTGTAATGATATTTGAATATAATTGAATATTTGAGCTTTATTATACCTGACCCTGGAAATAGCTTGAATCTGAAAATACACCACCTAAAACCTGTTGAGGTACTGTAGATGTTGATGTCAGAGGTCCCTTTAGCCACTTGAACAGCCGGCTTGATGTTCGAGTTTTTTTCAGAGGCAATTAAGATGGTTAAAGGTATAAAAAGTCTCAGCTGTAGAGACTGGCCAAATTGGGGATGTTCACACTGGGGAAGAGGCACTTAAGGGGGGATATGATAACTAATACTATGTATAAATATATAACGGGACTAGTGACTCTGTTCACTTTGCCAAAAAATCAGCAAAACTCCAAAAAAATTTGCAAAACGGCAAAACACTTACCAAACAAATTGAAGTCAATGGTCGTCAAAATAATTTTGACGCCCAAAATATGATGCGACCGCCAATTTTTATACACGCAACTCTTTTGTCCGAATGTATTAAAGTCAATGGGCGCCATAATAATTTTGACCTGTGACATTTGTACACGCAACAATTTTTTTGCTGCAGCGAATTTTTCCACAGAGAATTTTTTTACAGCTGTTTTGCAAAAACATTTGCAGTCGGCAAAGTGTGGAAATTCGGCACAAATCGATGCCTGGTGAATAAATTCGCCCATCGCTAAATGGGACCATATAATAAACTGACTAATGCTTTATTTACCAGTAGCTCCAGCTGACACTCAGATTAAGGTTCCCCCTTTGGAAAGGATTTGTTACATTGACGTTACGTGGATGCGCATGTTGTACATGTATATAGGGATCATCCGTAGATAGTCCAGCGCCATCTCCTAATATGCAACTGTAAAAGTTTTAATTTAAAACGCTGAGGTTTGTGGCTGTCAGGGTCACATTAAAAGGTGCCTGACTTATTTAAATAGCTGAATGGGACCATGCCCTTGTATTTGACAGGCAATTATTCAGATCTGCAATACAGTCCAGAAAAAAAAAACTTTGTGATCTAGTTGAATAACTCTTCAGCTAGTTATTCTTTGCGCACCCGAGGGACATCATTTGAAACCTCAAAAACAGACTCAAATTTTCAAGTCAGAAATGTTCCTATGCTGCTCTTCTCAATTAATTCTTCCCCTGAATTAATGACAAGGATAATCAACTTTAAAATCAACTGGAGTTTAGTATGGAGAGTAGCATTCTATAGCATTCTAACTAAATGTGCAAATAATCTCCCTTTTTCTATTTTTTGGTTGAATCTGATTGCCGAGGCCGCAGTCAATGGCTTAGGGAGGGTGCAGTGGGGGATTCATGTCAGTCTCTGGGGGTATCCATGGCTGGGGTGGAGAGCCCTATATTTATCCTATAAATATGCCTATCTATAAATATCTTTAACACATGCAAGTGCAATTGCACTTCTTACCCGTGTTTTACCCAAAATGGATGATTTTTCCTAAAGTTCCAGTTCAATTGTTGCTGCGAGGTAGAGTTGCACTTGGCTGATTTGCATCCAATGTATCAAAAGGCATGTATTGAAAATGAATTAAGTCTGTGCCATTGGTTACAATTGGGGATAGACAATTTCTTAATAAATCATTAGTGACCATTATCATTTAAAGCTCAACGAAGTTTCTCAAACCATACTTTATAAGACAGTTTGAATTAAAGTCAGTGATGACATGGCACGATTTAACAGCTTGAAGTTCATTTTGCTAAAATGTTTGTTGCAAAACTGCCAGTATTTCCCACATCCCCATTCCAAAGTCTGAAAAGTCTAAAAGAAATAATTAAAAAAATAAATAGGAGCTACATTTGTGAAACAATATGTAACCAAACTTCAACTTTAATTTCGCTAGTCCCTAGTCATAACCTAGACATGAATGATAATTTAATTGCCCTACTTTCTGCTTTATAAATGTTACAGTAGACATTCCTTTCCATATCCATAGAGTGATTTGCTTTTGGCCTAAAATACTTGCCCTGCTAATTTAGCTCCTGGAATGACATTGGACTCAATGGACTCATTGGGCAGATTTTAATGAAGGCTTGGAGATGCTAAGCCTCTCTAAACCAAAGCCAATTAATTTCCTACTACAAACAAGATGGAGGTGTTATACATAGTTGGCACTGCATTTATACTGTGTTCTCGGGATATATTTATCTTTCCATGTTTTCTGGGACATTATATATATACAGAATTGGTGATGTATTCCTCCTGCCATGGTTTCTGGGGGCATTATACAGTATATATAATATATAGAACTGTATTTATTCGGCCATGTATTCTGGGGGCATTATATTAATAATTGACACTGTATTTATCCAGCCATGTTTTCTGGAGCTTCTTCTATAGAATTGGCAATGCACTTATCCAGCCATGTTTTCTGGGGCATCAAACTATATATAAAATTGGCCCTGTATTTATCCTGCCATGTTTTCTGGGTGCAATATACAGTATATAGAATATATAGAACAGTAATTATCCTGCTATGTTTTCTGGGGACATTATATATATATATAAGGAGTCTTTTTTTTTAGCAGCTTTAGGATATGATAAATCTGTACAAATTTGAGTTTTTTTCCTACAAAAAATTGGAGTTTTCCCCTTAAAAACCTCAACCAGATAAATTTGAAGTTTACTAAATGGGCCACTAAATACAGAATTTGCACTTTATTTATCCTGCCATGTTTTCTGGGGCAAAATATAGAGAGTTGACAGTACATTTTCCTGTGATATGTTCAGGGATTTATAAAACTGCCATTGTATTTATTCTGTTATATGTTTTGGGTAGTGATGGGCGAATTTCTTGAAAAATTCACAAAAAAATTGTGAAAATCTAAAAGTTTCACCAAAAAATCTTGAAAATCAGAAAGTTTCATGAAAAAATAGTGAAAATCTGAAATTTTCGTGAAAAAAATAGTGAAAATCGTAAATTGACGAAAAAGTCTCTCACATCAATTTTGACACTGTTGTTAAAATCAATGGGCGTCTGAATAGTGTTGACGCATGGCGATTTTGATGTGAGTGACTTTTCAGTTGCGCGTCCAGAATTTTTTTGCGGGAGATTCGCAAATGAATTCACTGGCGGTAAAACGTGGAAATTCGCCACAAATTCATGTCAGGCGAATTTATTTGCCCATCACTAGTTGTGGGGTATTATAAATAACACATGCACTTTATTTGTATTTTTGTATGATCGGGGTATTATATATAAAAATGCCACTGCATTTCTTCTGCCATGTGTTCTGAGTTATATACCTTTCACCTAATAACACTAATGAGATTTGAGCCCTATATGTTGAAGGCTACTCAGCATCCATTGTGTCAATAAAGTGAAAAAAAATATTTGACCTGGCTCCCTGTCTGGTATTGAGAAGCTTGTTGTGAGAATCTCATGTAAAGATCAAACAGTTTCTTTGTTTAGCAGAACAACAACAGAAACCTGATATTAAACTTGTCTGTGAAACATAAGAACACCCCCCTGTGGACCTCCTCAAAGACTGCAAGAGAAAAGCAATAGCAAAATATGGACCCCTACTACTGTTTTATCAGCTGTGGTGAGTGGCCTAGGGAAGAGAACACTGAAATGATGACGTCCAGATTCGATGGTGGCAGAATATCTGGGAACAGTAGAAAATTTAGCAAATCAGTCTTAGTAATAAGAAATTTAGTGAAGCAAGCAAGATAGCGCAACACAGTCATCCGAGATTTAAATTGTTGGGGGGGAAAATGATAGAAAGAGATCAAAAACCAGAATATGCATGTAATGTATTCCAGAGAAGGAAGAAAGAAGTGCTTTGAAAACACCATCATAGCAACTGAATTTATATATGCAAAAATATATATGTAGGGGATCAGAAAAATCCTTTCCCTGTTTTCTGTGACATCATCCAGCCGAGTTACAGGCTGGAGAGCCATCCAATTGGCTGGGTGCCCCAGTGCATCCTTGGGAGAGGGAGAGTGCCTGACTTTGGATACAAATGTACAGGGTTTCTGACAGAGCTTATAAAGGGCTCCCTGCTGCAGCATCCAGAGAGATACATATCTGTGGAGAGTGACAGTGCTGCTTGAAAGGAGTTTTCAGGAAGATGGAAACAGAAAGGCTGCATTTTTCTCTGCTTGAGAAAGTATTTGAGCATCAGGGAAAGCCAGTTTCTATCTCCTCCCTGTGGATACATTGGCTACTGTGTGTTTCCCCAGGGTGAGGACAGGTCTTGCTTGTGTACCTCCCAGATGGGAGCGGCCACTACTTTCAAAGGAAAATGTACCTTGGGGCAGGTAGTGCTACCTGGGGACATAAGAGCTCTTGGGACATTGAACTGATCGGAGTGATTTCACTTAATATGAACGAGTGCGGGTCCATTTACTGGATCGTATTATCAAACTTTGACCAACGCACCACCATCGACTGAATTATATCCGGAAGGAGTGTGTTCACAGTACCGACAGAATATATATATATATATATATATATATATATATATATATATATATATATA
Source organism: Xenopus laevis (assembly GCF_017654675.1). Lineage (NCBI taxonomy): Eukaryota > Metazoa > Chordata > Amphibia > Anura > Pipidae > Xenopus > Xenopus laevis. Next base: position 143,867,992 of record NC_054377.1, on the reverse strand, counting down.
TATAAATATGTGTGTGTGTGTAATGCTTGGGGTTCCAGTCACTTGTTGGCTACAGAACTGTAACATGCATAATAATATAATAAGTTAGGTTGAAGTCTATATATAAGTCTAAATATAACCTGCCGAACTGCTAGTTGATTCAGAGGAAAGCAAAAAAAAACTTATTTGAAGCCTCTCCAATTTGCCTCAGAGGGGAAATTGTACTAGTACCTGGATCAACTTGTACTATGAGCTATCTTCCATAACCCTGTATTCCCTCACTTGCTAAACACCATCCAACCCCTTCTTAAAGCTATCTATCAGCCTATATGTATCAGCCTGTACCACTGATTCAGGGAGAGAATTCCACATCTTCCACATCTTCACAGCTCTCACTGTAACAACCCCCTTCCCAATATTTGGCTGGAACCTCATTTCTTCTAATTGGAATGGGTGACCTCTTGTCAGCTGAAAAGCTACTGGTAAATAAATCATTAGAGAGATTATTATATGACCCCCTTATATATTTATACATAGTTATCATATTCCTCCATTAGCACCTCTTCTAAGCGTGAACAACCCCAACTTGTCCAGTCTTTTCTCAGTATTTCTGTCAATACAGTAGAACACGCAGGAAGAAAATCAATCATCTCACTTAAACAAAATACAACAGAACACATTCCAAGATAAATACACTGCCAATACCATACACCCCAGTATATAAATACAGGGTGAATTACATAAAGATTGGCCCCATAACACATAACATAACAGTATATAATCAGTGGCAATGTACTGTATACTAACCCTGGAATACATGGCAGAAAAAAATGCAGTGCCAACTACATGTACACTATCTCCATCCTGTTTGTTGTCGAGAAATTCATTGGATTTGAGAGGTTTAGCCTTCCCAGCCTTCATTAAAATCCTCCCATGGTCAGCATTGAGTAATGAATGTTCAATTCCATTGAAAGAAGCTATTCGCTATCCCAGTCTCAAAAGTCTCTACATACAGAAGTCAATTGTTTTATTGGGTATAATTAGTACAAAAACATAATTGGCTCTTGCTCCCTTTCCCTAGATTAGACTAGCATATGAACTAACTGCCCATTCAAAAAACATTAAAGCTGCATATAAAAGCAAATATGGACATCCGAGAGGGGCATAGTTTAGAGTAAGTTGGTTATATCAGAAACGGGACTGAATGTTTAATTATATTATATATTGAATGATTTCTGTTCATTGAGATGGAGCTTATATACATTTTTGTCTGCTCCTTTTTTGCTTTCATCTCTCTTGAATATTAAACAGATACAATTCAGGAGAGACCATGTACTAGGCCTGTGCTTTCCAACCGTATCCATATACAGGTATCTCTTAACCCGGAAAAAGGGAGTTGTGGGAGCACTCCAAGGCCAAGTGAAATATACTAGTACAATGGAAGTGCAACTGATTTGGCCAAATTAGTTACAAGCTAATATAATTAAACCTTAATGGAAACAAAACCAGCCTATTGGGTTGATTTAATTTTTACATGATGTTCTTGTAGACTTAAGGTATGAAGATCCAAATTATGGTCCCAATCATCTGGAAAACAGGTTCCATACCTGTAGTAAAAAATTTGTGCCACAATTAATTTCAAACCAAGCCTGCTCCTTCTGTAAGTCATAATGCATTTGTGATGAACACGTCAGAACATTTTCAAACCGAACCTGATCCTAAAGCTTTACTATACTTCTTCCCAAACTGCACCAAACACAGCTCAAAGTCCTCCTCTACTTTATCACCGAAACCCAACCTGACTCCCCTCTAATTAGCCACCATAGGGGTGGGGTCTGTTGTATTACATCACCAATGGGAAGGGTCTCTTTTTGAAGTTTGACCTGTCCCCTGCCTGTACCTGAACATTGGACTTACCTTCTTGGTCCAGACCCACCCAACACACTAATTTCTGTCAACTCCCTCCTCACTATACATGTTATTGTCTTACTACTCCATGTGTGAAGAAACCTCTGAAAAATATAGGTGCACATGGTTTATATGTATTTTATTTGTTGTGGTGTAATTTTCACTAGCAGCTTCCATAGCTTGTAGCTACTTTACAAAGTAGAATCACAAAACAGAAAATCCTTTTTATGTGCCCTTGTCATTACAAATGGATTTTTAAGTAATGAATCAGCACTTCACAGGGTCTTGCATTTTTTTTATCTATAATAATTTTAAAGCAAGATGTTCTATAAAAAGGATTTGTACCTTCTAACTTTAAATCCCCTTCATTATTTTTTTAGGCTTTGAAGATTTTGTAAGTATTACAAAAGGGATTTTGTGTCATCGGGAAAATGTAGCTGCAGACATTTTATTTGACAAAAAAAAAACAGAATGCCTGACAAGAATGCAACTCAAGCAAATAATCAATTTATAGTTTGTTTTTATGGAGGGGAAGCTTATTGCGCTTGGTTAATGCACTTGTGTAGACATTTTACAGTCTATAAGGCTCTGAACCGATCTGAACAGAAAACCATCTCTTCTCCTGGCCTGGATATAATGATAGATTTTTCCCACTCTCTTTGAAAGTCTTTATTTTCATCAATATAAAGAATCTGAACTTTCCTTGTAGCACATTTCTGTGTCCTGATAACAGTGAGTGCAGTAGTAATCCCTTATTGAATGCTGCATTAGATTTTGGGTGGAATTTCACAACAAAAGGAACCCAAAACAAAAATATGAGCTAGGAAAACTTTAGCATCTATCAGAAGTATGAATGGGAATGTGAGAAAGTATATTTACACATGCACCATAACTCATCAAAGTCTGAATTTATTTAAATTTTTTCTTAAAAAAAACTCTCCGCACGGGTTTTTCCATCTTGTTTATTAATTTTTTTTTCCCAAAAAAATCGTGAAATATACAAATTGTACAAATTTACGGATTTTCCACTCGAAAACTCTGCTTTTGCTTTTTTTCCTGAAAACCCCCAAATCTTTGGGTTATTGCATGAAACCCAGCGCAGGTCAGAAAATCTTTGGGACTTCTCCCATTGACGTATATGCAACCTTGGGTCTGAGATGCTGGATTTTCAGTTTCTGACTTTTTATAAATCACAAAAAAATGTGTGAGGTTTTTTTTTCATTACAAATTCAGATTTTATGTTATAAAAACACAATTTTTTTGGGTTTTTGGCAATCAGAGTTTAGTAAATAAACCCCCAAGTATACTTTCATGTAATTTTGGCATGGGAATAGGATATCTTTTTAGTTTGTGGCTGCAAATAAAGGGTCTTTTTCCTTCAAAGAATAATAAAATAAAAAATATGCTACAAAATGGTAATGACCTCAATAAGTTCTTACTGTTTTATGCCTCCTAGTGTTAGTGATCCGTAGCTGTGGCCATTGTATGTGTGTGCATGGCCGAGCATGCCAGAAAAGCATTTAGATGCTATAATTGCATGAAAATTCTTTTGTATGGAATAGATTGTTTTATTCTTATTAAGGCAGCATTCTGGGACAAATTATACTGTCAGATGCAGCTCAGATTTATATATATTTTTTTATTTCTGTCTATATTTTTATTGCTAAAGGACATTTATTGTATTTAGCAGCTAATTTATGAAGGATTGATATATCTTACCAAAGGGTAACAAAAAAAAATTGATTCTTTTCAGAATTGTTTTACAATGTGTAAATTTTGATGCAGTGCTCATTTATTTTTGTGGCTCCCGCTGAGCTCCAACACGCTACATAACAGTATGATATTCTCAGATGCATTCCCACAAAGCGTCACATGCTTCTGCTTTAATAAATGCGTCTGTTCGTTTTATAATGTTTTAATCTCATCTCTTAATCAAATGAGCACCATTGTGGCTACAATGAGCTATGGTTAAAGGTCCTAAACTGGCATTCATTAAAAGGTTAATTAAAATTAAATGCAGGATGCAATAAACTTTTTTATATTGGTTATGTTAAAGGGATACTGTCATGGGGAAAATGTTTTTTTCAAAATGAATCAGTTAATAGTGCTGCTCCAGCAGAATTCTGCACTGAAATCCATTTTTCAAAAGAGCAAATGGATTTTTTATATTTAATTTTGAAATCTGACATGGGGCTAGACATATTGTCAGTTTCCCAAGTGTCATGTGTCTTGTGCTCTGATAAACATCAGTCACTCTTTACTGATGCACTGTAAGTTGGAGTGAGATCCATGTCTCCCTGTGACTCCTTCAGTTAAATTGAGTAGGAAAAACAATAGCCTGTCAGAAAGCAGTTCCATAATGCAGCATTGGCTCTTTCTGAAAGCACATGACCAGGCAAAATGACCTGAGATGCACCTACACACCAATATTACAACTAAAAAATATATAGGTTGGGACCTGTTTCAATAAACCACCCTTCTAATTTTACCGGAGTGCCGCCTTTTCATCCTTTTTTTGCAATACAGATTACAGTGGGAACGCTGATGGCTGAGCACCCGGTGCACCATAATGGAGCAGTACCAAACAAAGCATACAGGGGATGAGTCTTGAGCGGCCAAAATCGGTTGGTTCTAAAAAAATATATACTTGTTGGTTTAGGAATAAACTTTTACATGGTAGAGTGAAATGTTTTTAGTGTAAACAGTGTCATTTAGAAATAAAACAACACCATAAAAAACATGACAGAATCTCTTTAATATGTATCCTAGAATTCTAATCGATATTATTGACACCAATCTGATCAGAGGGGAAAACCCTGTACCAAAAGTCAAACATTTGACTATGAGGGGCATATTATTAAGGGGACCTATACCTATTTGTTAATGGTTGGAATTCTAATGTTTTTTTATTTCTCTAAAATTCTTAAAATTTGAGATTTATGAAGTGAAATAAACCAGGAGAAACTCTAATACAAAACTTTGCCAAGTAAAAGCAGTCATAGTCCTATAGAAGTCAATGCGAGCTGCAACGATCATACTGAACCTTTTTTTTGTTTTTTTTTAACAATTCAGACTTTTCAGGTTTTTGGATTTTTTTTTTTGCTAGTAATTTTTTTTGTCACCTGACAACTTCCTTGACTACTTGGCGGTCAGAATGGTCGGGAAATGACCAGCAGGTGGTGCTGCTGTAACAAAATTCATTCATGTTAACAGTACATGTATCCCTTAATATCTTGGAATTAAAAATAATAAATAATGAATGTACATTGCAAAAGTTCTTAGAATAGCACCCTCATCAATTTTACATTCACATCTTCTAAAGGTTTACTAATCCTTTAAGTACTATTTACTTTATTTTGCTCAGAGCTCACTTCCATTGTGACACCATCAGTGCTTTCATTTCTCAACTCATGAGTGACAACTAATGCCATATTAAAGATATCAGTAATACCATTGGGTCCCACTATCTGCGGTTCAAAAGAGATAGGTGTCGATACAAAACAGCGCAGAGGTACTGCTGCAAAAGTGCCTTTATTAACACGACATGTTTCGAGCACCAAGGCTCTTTATCAAGTTGATAAAGAGCCTTGGTGCTCGAAACATGTCGTGTTAATAAAGGCACTTTTGCAGCAGTACCTCTGCGCTGTTTTGTATCGACACCTATCTCTTTTGAACCACTATTACTGGCTTTGGATGGAAGCAAGGTGCGGCGATACTTAAATCAAATGAAGGAGGAATAAGTACCAGTCTCTTTACAATGTCCCACTATCTGCCTGTGCAGAGCACGATCCCAAACATGCCTTCAACATTTGCACATACTTGTTTGGTTTGATTTGATCTTAAGCCTTTCAGTCAAGGACATTGACTTGATGGAATTCTATTTATTGCCGTGTAGTTCAGACCATTCATGGAGAGCCCATGTTTGTGAAGTTTTATAGAAATGAAGGCTGTTTAAATGCAAGTGTTGTTTAATGTCAAACCTCAAGGTTTTGTTTGCAGCATTACTGAGATTATAGAAGAACTACATCACATCCATATGGGAAAAATAGGTCTTCGGTAAAGGAAGTACAATTAATAACCGGTAAACCAATTTTCTATCTGCAGTAACTTAAATGAAGCATCTCCCAGGAACAGCAAAACCTTGCATTAATCATGTAAACCTCTATAAATTATATTCTGAGAAGGGGAAACAAAAAGGCAACTTTTTTTAGGACGATTTCCCCAATTCCCTGGATCTAATAGATCTGCAATATATTGTGAAGTTGTACAGAAATTATTCATTTTTGATGTATGGACATGAAATGGGTCATGAATTATAGCAAGTGTAACTGCCTATTTATGTGCCATTTCTTTTTCAGTAGGTGACTTTATACTGTTGTGAGTTAATAGTGGACATTTATTAAGTGCAGGGCAGGGTGCAAAGCGCAAAAAAGGCCAACATCTCTTTTGTTTTTGACACTTTTCACTCCGTTCTTCTTGAATAAGCAATGAGCAGTGTACTTTTGTGTCCATTGGTGTTCTTGCACCTAAGTCTAGGGTAAATGACCCCCAATAAATAGATACATACAGGAGTGAAAGATTATAAATGTGGTTCAATCATGTAATGCCTATTTATTAAATGTCAAATTCTAGTGGGTTTTAGAGGTTTTTGAAAATACAAATAAACTCCATTTCACTAAAACTACGATTGCCTTGAAAGTTATTAAAGGAAAACTATACCCCCCAAACAATGTAGGTCTCTATTAAAAGATACTGAGTAAAACAGCTCATGTGTAAAACCCTGCTTCATGTAAATGAGCCATTATCATAATAATATACTTTTTTAGTAGTATGTGCCATTGGGTAATCATAAATAGAAAATTGCCATTTTAAAAAATAAGGGCCGCCCCCTGAGATCGTAAGATTCACTGTGCACACATACAAACCACATGTAAGGTCACATGATCCAATTAACAGACAGAGTTCTGCCTTTTGCTTCCTCACTTCTTCCTGTTACAGTGGGGCAGATTCACTAAGCTCGAGTGAAGGATTCGAATGAAAAAAATTCGAATTTCGAAGTATTTTTTGGGTACTTCGACCATCGAATTGGTTAAATTCGTTCGAATTCGAACGAAATCGAACGAATCGAACGAAAAATCGTTCGACTATTCGACCATTCGATAGTCGAAGTACTTTCCCTTTAAAAAAAACTTCGACCCCCTACTTCGGCAGATAAAACCTACCAAAGTCAATGTTAGCCTATGGGGAAGGTCCCCATAGGCTTGCTAACCTTTTTTTGATCGAAGGATTTTCCTTCGATCGTTGAATTAAAATCCTTCGAATCGTTCGATTCGAAGGATTTAATCGTTCGATCGAACGAAAAATCGTTCGATCGAACGAACGAACGTTTAGCGCTAAATCCTTCGACTTCGATATTCGAAGTCGAAGGATTTCAATTCGAGGGTCGAATTTCGAAGTATTTTTAACTTCGAAATTCGACCCTTAATGAATCTGCCCCTTAGTGTTGTAGTATTTCTGGTCAGGTGATCTCTGAGGCAGCACAGATAGAGTCACGAAATGGTGGTTCAAGGCAAGAGAAGTAAAAGGGCAATATTTATGTAAATATATATTCCAGTTTGGTAAGATTCTTTAATATGTCATTCAATTTGATATAAACTATCTGTTGCTTAAGTATTCATTTTGGGGGTATAGTTTTCCTTTAAAAGATCCGAATATAAAAAGTATGGGGGGAAAAATGCTGAATGCTGAAAGGTGAACTAAAAAATTATGGATATCTCTAAAAACTTTAAAAAATTTCGTTTTTGCACTTTTACTAGAAAAAAAATTAGAAAACCGCTAAAAGTCTGAATTGAAAAAAAGAAAGTCATCATTCAAAAAAGGATCATTGTAGCTCCAATTAACTTCTGTAGGACCTTGACTGCTTTTACTTGGCACAGTTTTCTATTAGAGTTTTTAGAATTTTTAGAGTTTTCAGAAATCTGTTTAAAAAAAAAAAGAAAAAAAGATATTGTTCCAGAAAAAATAAGATTTGTGAAAATATGGAAATTCAGGTATCAGTAAATCAGCCCCTTGGTGTAAAATAAAAGCAGGTTACTTACATGAATAGTCAACTTCTTTTTACTCAACAGCTTAATTCTTCTTGTCAATCAATTACATTTCAATGTTTCTACTTTTCAATGACTCTGAATTATCAGCCAGAGTCTGGCTGTTAATTTCCATCTTGATAACAAATTATTTGCCACTCAACACAGCATATATTTTTACTAAGGTAACCTGGCCAAAAAAAAGATAATCTCTCTTTATCACTCATAATGCTCCTCGGTAAAAGGGACAGGGCACAATATCCATTTTTATAATATTGACACATCACATTTGAAATCTGATTTATTTCCTAACCTTTGGACCTTTGCTTCATAACTCTTGACATCTGTAGTGATAAAATATTCTGTTGTGAGCCAGTGGGGTCAAATGTTCTCCATGGAGAGCTCCTAGTAGGTGACTGACAAACACAACAATTCAGAGGAGCCTTAATATTACTACTGCATCAATAACCTTCTGCGGAATATGCTGCCTTTGCATTTTGATGCATCATTGCACAGCAATTTTGGGGGGAAGTCATTTTCTGTGGTTGAATTTAAAAACTATATTGACACTAAAGGAATACATCTTTAAAGGAGAACTAAACCCTAAAGTTAAAAAACCCCTACCCTTCTACCCTACATAGACCCCCTCCCTCCTCCCCCCAGTCTAAGGGGCAAAGTGACTAACGCTGGCAAAAATTCGCCAGCATGACGTCATTTCGGGACTTCACTGATTTACTAATGGGCGCTGGTGTAAATTCCCTAGCGAAGGAGATAGACTGTAGCGCTACTTTGCACTTTAAAGGAGAAGGAAAGGTTAAAACTAAGTAAGCCTTATCAGAAAGGTCCATCTAAATATACCAGTAAACCCCCAAAGTAATGTTGCTCTGAGTCCCCTGTCAAAAGAAACACAGCATTTCTTTCCTTCTATTGTGTAAACATGGGCTTCTCTATCAGACTTCCTGCCTTCATCTTAAACCTCATTGCCCTGGGCAAGAGCATGCTCAGTTTGCTCCTCTTCCCCCTCCCCCTCCCTTCTCGACTGTAATCTGAGCCCAGAGCAGGGAGAGACTCAGGCAGGAAGTGATGTCACACCATGTTAATACTGCAGCTCCTATACTAAACAGACAGAGAGTTTATAGAGCTTTTTACACAGGTATGGTAAAACATTCTCCAGAATAAATATAGCATTCTAGCTTGCACTATTGCAGCTAATCTATTGGCAATAAAATGCCTCCGTAGCTTTCCTTCTCCTTTAATGGCAGGCGAATTTTCACTCCGGCGAATGGACGTAAATTCACTAAGATGCGGATTTTAATGAACGTTACCTCTTGCGCCAGACTTGCCTTCACCACCTCAGACCAGGCAAAGTACAATAGAATAGATAGGACTTCCTCAAACACTGGGACTTTTCAGTTTTTCAGGGTGATAGCTTGCAAAAGATCGGAATTTTTTTTCTAGGGTTCCCAGCTTCCCCCCTACATTTCCTAACATATGGCACATAAACTATACACTGGGCTGGTCTCATTCAGAACTATACACTGGGCCAGTCTCATTCAGAAGATTTCCAAAGAGAAGAAGATGACGCCTGTGAACTCCTATGCCTGAATCTGCACCGAGGGGTAAGTAAAAAAGTTAGGGCAGGGAAAGAGAGGAAATTTGTAATTTTATTTGAATCTAATAAGTCCTCTGTTGTTGAGGTCCAATAATCTGATCCATCATTGTGTGTGCATATAAATCACTAGAAATATTTCAATCAGTTTATATTATTCGGTATAGAAATGTTTTACATTAAGGGACTAATTAATTGAAATTCTAAATGGTGTTTTTCAAACTACAAGTTTTGAGATTTCAAGGTGATTTTGAATAATTTTGAATTAGAGTTTTCCGAACTAGAATTTTCGAATTGAAAAAAATCAACAGCTAAAACATGGCAATCTTCAAAATAAGTCAATTGGGGGATTACATTCAACCTATTTTATTTTAAAAAATGATTTGAAGAACGGGATGTTCGCTGAGATGGAGTGACTTATCCATGACACGGAGGCTTATTTTATTTGGTTTTTGAAACCATGACTAAACTCACAAGTTTTAGGTGGCACATTTATCAAAGGTTGAATTTTCCTGGTTGGTTTTTTGTCTCAATACTTAAAAATGAATATCATGCTAATTGCTGCACAGGAACACTAATCACTACAATATACTGTAGAGGGTTTTAAAACACCATGTGGAATTACTACAAAAACACTTGGTGGACTATTCCTCCAATGGTTCCAATGACTTTTTGTCCTATAATGTAACCATGGTACATATGTGGAGAAATGGATTCCCATGAATATTTAAACATGTTGTATGTATAAGACATGCAGAACACATTAAGGCATAAATGGTACTATGCTGCTAATTGAAATATTACCATAGCTTAAAGCCTCAAATGAGCATGCATTTACAGATACATTAGATAGCTTTAAGAAGGGGTTGGATGGCTTTTTAGCAAGTGATGGAATACAGGGTTATGGGAGATAGCGCATAGTACAAGTTGATCCAGGGACTGGTCCCATTACCATTTTTGAGTCAGCAAGGAATTTTTTCCCCTCTGAGGCAAATTGGAAAGGCTTAAAATTAGTTTTTTTGCCTTCCTCTGGATCTAGCAGTTAGGCAGGATAGATATATATAAAGGGTTATTTATTAAAGTCTGAATGCTAAAAACTTGATAAATTTGAGTTGTTTACTATAAAATCTGAATTTTTTGTGAAAAAAAACTCTAGTTTTTCGAGATTTATTATACCCAGAGGATGCAAATTTCTGAATCCGAAAATACTCCATCTTCAACCTCGAGAAAAAAAAATATTTTTGCGACAATCCAAAAAAGTTGCGTTTTTTTCCCGATCCGATTTTTTCATGGTTTTTTTTAATGATAAATCAGGGTTAAGTGTGGATTTTAGTTTGGTTGGACTTTTTTTATTTAAAACATGAGAAAAAATGGATGTTGATAAATATACACGTATGAAGCAAGGTGCATCCAAAATTATTCAATCCGTGGCCTATGTAGATTGGAGTGTCCACAACCAAACTGAGTTATGAATTATTTCAATCAGTTTAATTTACATACGGCATGGTGGTGAATAAATATTGCCTTTTAACTTTATTCTTATATTCATGGATTGAATATTTGCAATATTGAAATACCGGTCGGCTAGTAGTTGGAGGTTAAGTCCCATTCTTTGTATATATATTCATCCCATAGACTTATGTTACTGTAAATCTGAATCCTGCTGGAAAAGGCTTGGACTTGGCCAAATCTCGAACTGGGTTCTGTGCATCCCTACTTTATAGTAACTTTCTTTAGATGTCATTTTCTTAGATCAATATTAATATGCATGTATTCTGTGCATGATGCATTGAATTGTTTTTTAGTCTTACACTACCTTAAGAATGTCAGGAAGAAGTCTTTATAAGTCTTTAGTAGTCTTTAGTAGTCTTTATAAGTCTTTAGTAGTCTTTAGTAGTCTTTACAAGTCTTTAGTAGTCTTTAGTAGTCTTTATAAGTGTTTAGTAGCCATTAGTAGTCTTTATAAGTCTTTAGTAGTCTTTATAAGTCTTTAGTAGTCTTTATACGTCTTTATAAGTCTTTATAAGTCTTTAGTAGTCTTTAGTAGTGTAGGGGGGATCGGTTTTAATGTAAAGGCACATTTTCATATTTCCATAATACCTTTTTATTAAACACTTGTTTCATAGCAATGAACAAGGAGTGTTTTATACATCCTGACATGGAGTTAATCAGATGAAGCTGATTCCTAACATGTCACAATAGAAAAACATTGTTCTTCGCAAGGTTGACATCAAAGATCGAGATGAAACCAATTGTGTATGCACCTTCTTTCAGGAGATCAGACATGAATAAAACATTCAAGGTTGGACTGTAATAATTCTCAATTATTTGAATAATGCGCCACGCTTCCAGCAGCATTACAGAATTAGTAGCCGAGAGATAATAGACTCTAAAGGGCTTTCATTTCTGAGTAAGCAATCTGAGTATGGAAGTGGGGGACAAGGATTTTAACAGAATCACACATTTGCTTTCTCTTTTTGTGTAGAAGAATCAAAATCATTTTTAAAACAGCTTTTTGGAATAAAGTTGATCTGATTGCCATTTTGGATTCAGGAAGGAATTTTTTCCCCATCTGAGGCAAATTGGAGAGGCTTAAAATTAGGTTTTTTACCTTCCTCTGGATCAACTAGCAGTTAGGCAGGTTATATATACGGGGTTATTTATTAAAGTCCAAATGCTAAAAACATGAAAAATTTACTGTAAAATCGAATTTTCTAGTGGAAAAAAAAACCTCAAATTTTTCAAGATTTATTATACCCTGAGTATGAAAAAAGTCTGAACCCAGAAATACTCCATCTTCAACCTGTCACGTCCTGTAGAAGTCAATTGTAGTTATTTGCAAGTTAAATATATTATGCTCTGTGCTGGGCTTTTCCTTTTCCGATTTCACAAAAAATTCAGACTTGAATTCAGAACTTGTCAAATGGGAAAAAAATATGAAAAGTTGATGTTTTTCCCGATTTTTTCATGTTTTTTTTTAATGATAAATAGGGGTAAAGCGTAGATTTTAATTTGGTTGGATCTTTTTTTTAATTTAAAACATGAGAAAAATGTGATAAATAACCCCAAGGATTTTAACAGAAACACACATTTGCTTTCTCTTTTTGTATATAAGAATCAACATAATTTTGAATCAGCTTTATGGAATAAAGTGAAATTGTGACTAGATGAAAATCGTATGTTATATATGTTATGGGATGCAGACCAGCGCTAATTTACTTTACTTTGCCCTAGTAGTTAAAAGTAGAAGGAAGAAAAGTCTGTATTGTTTTACCTTGAGTGCTAATGTATACGAATATTATGTACAAATGAAGCCCGCGTTGGACTGGGGAGGGGCCCACTGGGGCTGCCACTTCAGGGGCCCCCATACCTCTCAAGGCCAACCGCCCCAGCCGCAACCCCCGCAGGGCCCCCTGCAACCCTCCTCTGGGTAACTTGTTTCTGCTTCTCAAGGGTGAAATCGGGCTGGGAGGGAGGTAAATGGGCAGGTCTGGGTTAGTAGGGCCCACAAGGGCTGGAGCCCCAACGGCCCAATCTAACCCTGGATGGAGCAACCATTATCTAGATGGCTCAGCATGTCCATATTCAACCTACTTAAAACTTTAGTATCCCAAAACCTGCTTGTTTCTTAGGTTTTTGGTCTGCTTGCTCATTAATTATAAAGAAACTTGGCCTACAGTATGTGTACCATAAGAAAGTTAAATATTTACTGATTCCAGTAAATAAAGTTCCTTTGTGCAGATCTGTAAAGACCCCACCTTAGGGGTCTGCAATATATTAATTCTGCCTTAGTTACTATGAGTTCCTACCCAGTGTTTGAGAGTTGTGTGCTCTGTATCTGTGTTCCTCAATAAAATATATTTTTACAAGCACAAACCTGTTACTGTTGCTGTTTGCTATGAAATGATCATCAGGTGATCCAGTCTCTTCTGCAGAGATGAACATTCACTAACCCTTTATAGTTAGGGTTATAAGAACCAGTTTATCAAATATCATTAGGGATTATGATCCTGGGGGGGGTGCAAGAGCGTGCCTCTCAGTGCTCATTCTGGAAGGCACTTGGGCCCCCTGGACTCTGTAACAAGCACAGCATCAGGATGAGTAGCTAGTCCTATCGTCTGTAATAGTGTATCTGTTCATTGTACTCATTCTTTTCCATGGTAAAAGGAAATATAAATATTTAATAATTGTTGGTATTGGAGGCTTTGGTTGACGTTGACGTTGTTATAAATGATCAGTAGAATACAGTTAGAGGGTGCCATTTCTGCTGCACTGTGCCCCTCTTTGACTGCACTAACTAGGTTCCCATTGGGCTGGCAGGACACTAGGAAAAAACCCAGTGGACCCCGGCCCTCGTGGGCCTGCCGACCGAGATCCACCAGAAACATCTCCCCCAACATCCCTTGCTAATGAGGCCTCATCACGACTGTGGTGAGAAGACTTTGGAAATGGGGGGTACTGAAGTGCTAGTCCTGCTAGACTCTGGACCCTCCAGCCCAACCCTGGCACTAGCTGCATTGACAGCACATTCCAGCTCATATTCTACTGTACAACCGAACTGATGTCTTCCAGTCTTACACTAAAGCATGCAGCACTATGCTGTAAATCTGACATGTCTGATGCATTCTCCAAAGTAGGGTAATGTACCATGCAGTTAAAATAGACACTCTCTTGAATAAGTAAGATGGATAAAGTCATCATAATAACAGATGAGTGACCCTTCTGAATTATATTGCAGAACTTGAGGGAATCTCTCTCTCTGTGCCAAGACAGGTGTCAAGATCAAATTAGATATCCTTGCCCTTTTCCTATAACATATATAAGGATTTTAAACATTTTAGGTCCTCAGTCGGAACTTGGATTCAGAGTAGATAAGATAGTAGGATGGAAAGCCTGAAGCTACAATTTGGGAAGATGAAGTCAGCTAAATAACACAACCTGTTTTTTGAGTTTCTCCACCCAGCACCATATGAAGCCCACTGAATGAGTTCCCAGCTGATTCGGTCTTCTTTGGGTGGAGGACGAATCTTCAACTGAACTGTGAGATAAGATAGGGGGATAGTTAAAATTGCCACAAAAAGCTAACTGCAAGACTAAGGGGCAAATTCGCTAAGCGCCGAAAATGCGCTAGCGACGCCTTCACCGCTCTTTGCCGCATTTCGCCACAATTCACCAGCCGAAGTTTTGCCAGGACGCCGCTAATTCACTAAAACCCGAAGTTGCATTCAGGGAGGTGAAAGGTAGTGAATTTGCTATACCATTAATTCATCAAGCAAAGTGAAGTTACGCTAGCATTGGCTAATTTGCATACAGCGCCAAGTTAAAGTACAATGGACGTATATGTAGCAGCAAATACATTACACTACACAAGCCTGGGAAAGCTTCATAAAATAAAATAAAGTTGTTATATTGCCCTACACATGTGCCCACTGTATAGTTTAGGTGCCATATGTTATGAAATGTAGGGGGGGAAGGAGGGTACCCCCAAAAAAATTTACGATCTTTTTCAGCCTATCACCCTTAAAAAAGTAAGACGCCAATTAAAATTTTAACTTTTTTTGAAGCAAGCCCTAGCTGGTCTGACGTGGTGAAGGCAAGTCTGTTGCAAGAGGTAACGTTCAGTAAAATCCGCAAGTTAGTGATTTAGCGTAGTTACGTCCCTTCGCCATATCGCAACTTCGCCTGGCATAAGGGTGCAAAGTAGTGCTAGAGTAGGTCCACTTCACTAGCGAATTTACTCCAGCACCCGTTAGTAAATTGGCGAGGTAACGAAATAACGTCATGCTGGCGAATTTTCGTTAGCGTTAGCCACTTCGCCCTTTAGTAAATTTGCCCCTTAGGGTGATGAGACACGATAAGATTTTGGGGAGATTAGTCACCCATTGACAATTCGCCTTTTCTTCGAAGGACTAATATCCCCTAAATGCCTTCCTGCTGGCTGAGTCAATTTGCAGTTGGTATCCATTTTTGATTAATTATGGCTTTTGAGTTATTTAGCTTTTTATTCAGCAGCAATTTCAGCAATCTGGTTGCGAGGCTCCGAATTTCCCTAGCAACCATGCATTCATTTGAATACAAGACTTTAATATGAATATTAGAGGCCTGAATAAAAAAAAAATAAAAAAAATGTGTAATAAAAAGGAGCAATACCAATACATTTGTAGCCTTACAGAGAATTTGTTTTTTTAGATGGGGACAGTGACCCCCATTTGAAAGCTAGAATTACAAAAAATAATGAAAAGTAGCTTAGTTTTAGCCATTCTGTAACATACTAAAAATGAACCACTAGACGTGTCTATTTGTGCCAGATGCGTCCATTAAAACTTGTCATCTGTATATGTGTGAACTTCCAATTCAATCATTAGTAATTCTTTCTAATTTTTTTTTAGTCTTTCGATTACTGGCTGACATACATTAAGCCTCCAATAAAGCTTAACTGTCCAATTCTTATAGAAAACAGACTTGTCCTCTTTTCTTTTGGCTTCCCGTACAAACCGTAGCCCAGGGTATATGGAGCCAACAGCCGTAATGACTTGAATGAAATGAACTACGGGCTCAGCGCAGAGGAGGTTATAACACATTAATTCCATAATGTTTCTGTTATCTTGGAACTTTGCCACAATAGGAATATTCTATTAACTTTCAGTGGCTGAAATCTGGAGAGAATGCGTCTCTGTTGGATTATTGCATTGTGAATAAGTGATGGGTCACTTTGGGAACGGTGATTGAACGCTGCATTCACTAAAAGCTACTCTCCAATCAAGATAAACAAGACAATTTTATTCTGTATGGAGAGAAATTTACAGGGATTTCTGTGTGCGGCGATTCGCAATAACGGGAAAAAAAAGGTTTACTTTGTCTTTGAATGATAAATCAGGAGGTAAATTGTATAGAATGGCTACAATGAGCAGCTCTTCAGTGGCGGCTTTTGAGAAGAGATTGTTTAGGCCCAATATAGAGATAAAAAACCTCAGCTCGGCGCTGTTAAACTGCAGTCAAAGAAAAGAGAACTATATAAAGAAATATATGTAATATCAAACAAACAATATATTTTATATATATTTAATACATTGACAGCAGTAGACAAATTATTGCCCTGGTGGCAAGTTTTCAGTAAGTCAGAGGGACCCAGCCCACTCTGATCTGCATCTTCCCACCCACTTTCCACCCATACCCCGCCCACTCTCCAACAGACCCCGCCCACTCCCTAACTGACTCAGCCCCATGATGACTTGCGCTTTGCTTCTCTGCCGCAAGTAAGAGAGTGGCTGGGGAAGGGGTGTTTCTTGTTATCTATAGCGGAAGCAGACCCTCTTTTCCCCAGACCCCCCTTCACATTTTTTAATAATAATATATATTGGAGAGAGATTTCTTTTTCATTAAAGAAAGTAAAAATGGGATTTTATTTTTTGCCTTTACATGACCTTTAAGCTGTTCCCCTTATTTTCTGGTTGCTACTTCCTGAGCAGAGAACTCACTCACAGCTGGGTAGGGTTGCCAACTTTTTCCTCTACACATACCGTCTAGCGCTGAGGGAGGGTGGTGGTGACATCACAGGGGCAGGAAGTGGGGAGTTTGGGGAATGAACGTGTTGGGGCACGGGATTTGCATGTGGGGAGGTCCTGCCAGTGACAACCCTAGCCTGTAAAATGCCAGCCAAGCCTGGGGCTGATATTACAAATTTACTGATATTGTACTTGCTGGTCAATCTGGCCTCATCTTGCCCCAGATCCACACCTTCCTTACTCCTACATACTCACCAAACCCATGAAGATTCAATGCTGACTGCACAACTCCACCTCCTGATGTCCTAACCCAACCGATTTAAATCACAGCATGCCCCCTGGTGGACCTGCCTGCTGTCAAAGCCAGTATCTTACCCATCAAATGGCCCTCCCTTTTTCTACTTTTCTTAACTCTTGTACTGGCTTTTCCAACCTTAGTATACACGGCACTTGTGTTTCATATAGCATTCAGGGAGAGATATATTTTTCCCTTATAATCTTTCCAACATAAACAGGGTCGGACTTGGCCAACTGACCCAGTGGACCCCGTCGGCCCAGACCCGCACCATCTACTGCCTGCACAGGCCCCTGCTGCCCCCTGATTGCCCCCTGACCCCGATTGAGGCTGTAACTAGAGGACAGGTATGTGCAGGGGCCTGGAGGTGGGTTGCAGCTGGGGGCCTGTAGGGGTGTTGCGGGCAGGGGGGCCCGGAGGGACCCTGTGGTGGAAGCTGTGTATTAGTGATTGGCGAATAAATTCTGCAGGCACGAATTTGCGGCGAACATCTGAGTTTCGCAGAAAAATTCATTTTCAAAACTGTTGTGAAAATTTGCCCGCGAAAAATCCGGCACGTCAAAAACATTTGGGTGCGAGTCTGAATAGTCGCGCGCATACAAATTGTCACGCGTCAAAATCATTCGGATGCCCGTTGATTTTAATGCATTTGGACAAAATAGGCACACGTGTAAAAGTCGTCACGGCCGTCGCAATTGACGTGTGCCAAAATAATTTTGACGCCCATTGGCTTAGATGCGTTTCACAAATTTTTCGCTGCTCTGAGAATTCCGCTGGAAATTTACAAAACGAAATGGGACAAATTCGCCCATCACTACTGTGTATAAATATTTCATAGCACGGTCGATAGCAGTCTGGTAATTACTGGCCCAGATATATATTTGATTCGAATGTTATTCAAGGGAAAGAAGGGCAGCAAGGGTCCAAGGACAACCTTGACGGGAAAAAAAGGGTGAAATGGTTCTTTGTCCTTAGGGTGCCTTGTGATGTTTTGATGAATATTCTTTTATTTTCTTTAATAAGGGTTTGAATGTCTCCTTGACGAGGGAGAATCTCCAAGGATATAATATTATCGAGGGTTACAAGTCATGTGTATGTCTGTGTAGGCCATATGTATGCTTGTGTAGGTTGTCTTTTTGCTGTTCCTATGTAATCTTATATTGTACTCAAACACCAACTAGAATTTCTTTAAAGAGCCATTAAAACAATTGTTCTAATATTGAGTTTTCTCAGTTGCACAACTGTGTTTCTAAATTGGAAGTAGATATGAGAGTCACCTACAGCCCCTAGGGTGCTGCGCAGTTGAGAGGAACCTTGAGAGGGGACCCTGCGAGTCCGGTCAGACAGTCTCATTTGGTTCCCTGAATCCGTGTTGTGCCATTTTCTCATTTTCTCACTGATTGACAACGTCGGTGTATCACGGGAGCTGCGACGTTCAAACCAAAGCTTTTATTTACTGACAAATCATCCCAGACTTTCCAGCGAGGAGTGTCCCTCCCAGCAAAATCACTTCTGCCCTTCTCCAGAAACACTTTCAACTGAATCATTAAAGCAATAGGAAGGATACAAAAAAAAGATACAAGTTGTTTGTCTATAAAAGGGCAAGTTATTCTCAAATCAGGTTCTGGAAGCTGAAGACAGTTTAGAATATAGGATTTTATCTCTGTGGCCTTTTTTTACAGCTGATAGAAGAGCAACATCAGATGATATGAAAAATAGTCTTTATATTTTCAATGGGCATCAGTCCCAGTTGTCGGGCAAATGTATCACATGGTATAAACAACAAGGGACTATGGGCAGCATGGCAACATTTTATTTAGAATTTTTCCCTTACACCATTGGGCTCCTAAGTTCAGGGTTGGACTGGGGGGTCCGGGGCCCAATGGGGCTGCTGACTCAGGGGCCCCCCAACGGGGCTGCTGTCTCAAGGGGCCCCCCTCCCACCCGGTCTCAAGGGGCCCCCCTCCCACCCCCCTCCCACCCTCACCAATACTACAAAGCCCCCTCTGGGTCCCTGGCACACATACAACCCCGCTCTCATACCCGCCCGGTGTGCATGCTCCTACCCACCCCGTGCATGTGCTCCTACCCACCCTGTGTGTGCACTCCTACCTGCTCTTGTGCGCACACTTATAAACTTTGCAAAGTGCGATTAAGGCAGGAGGAGGCAAAGAAGGGACAAAAACGGGTCTGGGCTGCAAGTGCCGTGACCCACCGGGGTTTTTCCCGGTGTTCTGCTGGCCCAGTCCGACCCTGCCTAAATTTAATTAAGGGCGATACCTGGAGTTTATATATTGTACTTGTTCCTGCGTGGGATTCCCCCAGGTACTCCCGCACTCCACAAATATACAGGCAGTTTAAAGGGATACTGTCATGGGAAAAACATTTTTTTTCAAAATGAATCAGTTAATAGTGCTGCTCCAGCAGAATTCTGCACTGAAATCCATTTCTCAAAAGAGCAAACAGATTTTTTTATATTCAATTTTGAAATCTCACATGGGGCTAGACATTTTGTCAATTTCCCAGCTGCCCCTGGTCATGTGACTTGTGCATGCACTTTAGGAGAGAAATGCTTTATGGCAGGCTGCTGTTTTTCCTTCTCAATGTAACGGAATGTGTCTCAGTGGGACATGGGTTTTTACTATTGAGTGTTGTTCTTAGATCTACCAGGCAGCTGTTATCTTGTGTTAGGGAGCGGTTATCTGGTTACCTTCCCATTGTTCTTTTGTTTGGCTGCTGGGGGGCAAAAGGGAGGGGGTGATATCACTCCAACTTGCAGTACAGCAGTAAAGAGTGATTGAAGTTTATCAGAGCACAAGTCACATGACTTGGGGCAGCTGGGAAATTGACAATATGTCTAGCCCCATGTCAGATTTCAAAATTGAATATAAAAAAATCTGTTTGCTCTGTTGAGAAATGGATTTCAGTGCAGAATTCTGCTGGAACAGCACTATTAACTGATTCATTTTGAAAAAAATTTTTTTCCCCATGACAGTATCCCTTTAACTGGCTCCTGATAAAATCGACCATAGCTCCACTGGTGGTGCTTCATAAATAAAAAATAAACGTATAATAACTTTGACCATTCCAATCCTGTTAATATATATATCTATATGGTCCCAATCAGAAGATTGCAATGGTGTGCCTGCTAGTTGTGATTGGATCAATCATAGGTATCTAAAGTGTTACTACCATAGGAAAACATGTTTTCTCCAAAACACATCAGTTAATAGTGCTGCCCCAGCAGAATTCTGCACTGGAATCCATTTTTCAAAAGAGCAAACAGATTTTTTTTATATTTAATTTTGAAATCTGACATGAGGCTAGATTTGTTGTTAGTTTCCCAGGTGCCCCCAGTCTTGTGACTTGTGCTCGTATAAATGTTAGTCACTCATTATTGCTGCACTGCAATTTAGAGTAATATCACTCCCTACATTTCCCCAACCCCAGCAGCCTAATGGGAAGGTTAAATGATAACACCCCCCTAACACCTGCATTGCTAGGTGTAGATATGAGAATAGCACCCAACAGTAAAAATCCAAGTCCAACTGAGATTCCTTCAGTTACATTGAGTAGGAGAAGCAATAGTTTATCTGAAATCAGTTTCATTGTGATGTGCTGGTTCTTTCTAAATGCACAGAATCAGGCAAAATGACCTGAGATGGCTGCCCACACACCAATATTAGAGATTAAAAAGTGCATTTGTTGTTTCAGTATAAAATTTGTATATGGTAGAGTGATGTATTTGTAATGTAAACAGTGTAATTTCAAAATAAAAATGACATCATAAAAAACATGGCATAATCCATTTAAAGGGCATGTAAAGGCAAAAAAATAAAATCCCATTTTTACTTTCCTTAATGAAAAACAAATCTATCTCCAATATACTTTAATTAAAAAAAATGTGTACTGTTTTTATAAGAAACCTGATGTATGCAGTGAAATTCTCCCTTCATTTACTGCTGTGGATAGGAATTGTCAGACGGTCCCTAACTGCTCTGCAGGGAAACAATCATACTTATGAACAGCAGGGGGAGCCCCCGTCTTACTTCCCAGCCATGCAGAACTCAAGCAGCTTTGTTTATGATGATCCCTAAGCAGCCCAGACCACACTGAGCATGTGCACAGTCTTAGTCTTGCAAAGATGTTTAACAAAGTTACAAGATGGTGACCCCCTGTAGCCAAATTTGAAAGGATAAATTATTTGTTTGATTAGGCTTGTGGTGCAGTAAGTTCATGTTTATATTTAGTAAACAAAATACAGCATTTCTAGCCTTATTCTATTTTAGATGTTACATGCCCTTTAAGGTCGTTTTGGCCTGCCATTTTGAAATAATTGGGCTAATTTACAATGCCCTTGTGCAAAGGACAAAGGTTGTAATCTGCCCATTGTATAAGGCATTGTACAAATAGTCACTTGCCTTTGTCCTCTATTTCAGAGGCAAACACTGTTGTACTCCATTGTACTCCCCGTGGCCATAAATGACCCCTAATGTAAACCTAGGCAGGGCTGAGAATGTGTGTTAAACTAGTGACACCTTCATGACAGCTAGGAGGGAAAATAGAAAAACAGTAAAATATTTACCTTTTAATATTTGAATAAGAGCAATACAAAAGGATAATATAAACTGAAGGTATAGTGACTTTCTTTATGGATCATTTTATATGAACGCCATAGTCTTGATCTTTCATCAGATAAACCTGACGGATAGCTTAGATACATTATTTGATTTAAACTTGGTATAACAGTATAAGTCCCTTTGTTCTTTACAGTGAGGTCTGTTGCTTGGGGCAGGCAGTAACATATTCACTATTTGATGCTGGTC
The DNA here is from genome assembly GCF_017654675.1 of Xenopus laevis. Taxonomy (NCBI): domain Eukaryota; kingdom Metazoa; phylum Chordata; class Amphibia; order Anura; family Pipidae; genus Xenopus; species Xenopus laevis. Next base: position 143,845,787 of record NC_054377.1, on the reverse strand, counting down.
ATTCTAAGAAGTCTTGGAAAAGAATACAGCAAAGGGCTATTCTGAATCTAATTCCAATATGAGCGATTCGTTTTGTCTTTAAAAAGTTGTGTTTTTGCCACCAGCTAAATAGTAACCAGTAACTGACCATGAAAGAGCCCTTTGAAATAATCTGGCTTTGGAACCTCCATTGTTTTTTATTGGAAACCCATTGTCTAGAAAGCAGCACAAAGCTCAGATATGTTAGGTGCTCTTATGTTGTGTAGTTAAATGTATGGGAAAGGTTAAATTGTTTTGTCTCTCTACCCCTGGATCCCTATTGCCTTAAAGATTAGGCTAGATATGCTAGGCAGCCACAGACCCAAGATGCCCCAGTCACTCCATATCTTTTTTTTTCTCTTCTCACTGTGAATGGTCTGCGCTTCTGTCCAAACATTTACGGTAGAACTCCACGGGAGATTATAAGTGCGATACCATCCGTTCCAACGCGTTGAGATGAATCGCAGGCATCGCATCGGATGCGCCAAGTCTAAGGTAAGTAATAGGAATGTCAGACATTGTTGCTGCGTGCATCCGACACAATTGTCGGATGAAGACGCAACATGCAGCGTTCGCATCCGACAGTCGTGTCATGTCAGATGCATGCATCAACAACATCCGACATTCCTATTACTTACCTTAGATTTGGCGCATCCGACATGACGCCTGCGATTGATCTCAGCGCGTTGAAACAGATGGTATCACACTTAAAATCGCCCATGGAGTTCTACCCTTAATGAAATTAGGACAAAAGGCTGATTAGTAATTAGCTAATTAGTAATTCTGTTTCACATTTAATGGCAGGTTCCAGTGCATCCTGCATCGGAATGGGTTAAAGGGGAGGTTCACCTTTAAGTTAACCTTTAATTGGTTATAGAATGACCAATTCTAAGCAACTTTCCGATTGGCCTTCATTATTTTTTTTTTTATATAGTTTTTTAATTATTTGCCTTCTTCTTTTGACTCTTTCATATAAAAACAAATGCTCTGTAAGGCTACAAATGTATTGTTATTGCTACTTTTTATTACTCCTCTTCTATTCAGGCCTCTCCTATTCATATTCCAGTCTCTTATTCAAATCAACGCATGGTTTACGAGGAGGAATTTGCGACGGGTGGGGGCCCTCAGGTAGCAGTCGCGGTGGGTCCCAGAAACCCCAGTCTGAGTTGACATCCTTACAACTAACTTTCCTGGACACATAGGGGCAGATTTATCAAGGGTTGAATATCCGAGGGTTAAAAACCCTCGAATTCGACCCTCGAAGTAAAATCCCTCCAATACGAATATCGAATTTGAAGGATTTTAGCGCAAAAGGTTTGAACGAATAAAAATAGTTTGAACGAACAATAAAATCCTTCGAATCAAACAATTAGAACGATTTTAAGCGATCGATCGAATGATTTTTATTCGATCAAAAAAAAAAAACTTAGAAAAGTGCTCTGGAAGGTCCCCATAGGCTAACATTGCACTTCGGTAGCTTTAATGTAAAGTATGAAGTCGAAGTTTTTTTTAAAGAGACAGTACTTTGATTATGGAATGGTTGAATAGTCGAACGATTTTTACTTCGAATCGTTCGAATCATTCGATTGGATCAAATTCGATCTAATTTGACCAATTCGATGGTCGAAGTACCCAAAAAAATATTTCGAAATTCGAATATATTTGCATTCGGACTATTCACTCGAGCTTAGTAAATCTGCCCCATACTGTATTTGAAAAGGAGAGAAAATAAAACAGTAAGGATTTGCTTAGCTTTAGGTCGACTATGATTATAGGAAACAAATATTTTGAGAAGGTGACCTTCTAGATATTCATTTCTTACTTCTGACAACAGTGCACCATGATGACAAGGCAAGCAGAAGGTTGTAATGAGACAGGTTGATTGATCAGTGAATGTCACATTAATGCGGCTGGCAGGAGACCAAGCTAAAGCCTTGGATAATATAGAGCAATGAACGGTGCAGTAGATGGAAGAGCGAGCTTGATAGGTTGGAGCATGAGCAATGTTCTAATGGGGCAGCAACAGGGCTGAAAACAGGCAGTTTATTCTTAATTAATACACTGATGAAATAGTCTATTTATAAAGGAAGAAAATCACATCTTCCGGGATCCTTTTCAGTAGGAAAATATAGTCAGGGATCTTATTTTTCTGCATTATTATGATGAAAAACCTTTACGGGGAGAAAGGAATTAAAGTATGAACTCTAAAATAATTGTTTTACATGACAAAGCTTTTTACATCATGCCCTCGAATATCCCTATGTTTGTATCTCTCTGATGCCTGAGACTAATGGCTGATAAAGCCTGCACAATTATGTCCAATTCATGTCAAAGCAAAACACCCCCTACCATTATTCGATAGGTTGAACAACAATTGTAGTGCCTTGGTTTCCCTTTTTGGAAGGAGGGGCAACAGATTCATTATTGTACAGAGAAAGGACTACTAATAGAAAATAATGGGTTCCATATACAAAGTACCATTACTGTACTTTATCTGGTAGAAAACCAACCCTGCATAACAAAGGCTTCAAAACTAGAGTTTTTAATGTATGTACTGTATTATTAGAAGTAGGGATGCACCGAATCCAGGATTCGGTTCAGGATTCAGCCAATATTCTGCCTTTTTCAGTAGGATTTGGATTCGGCTGGACCTTCTGTCCGGCCAAACCGGATCCGGATGCTAATTTGCATATGCAAATTAGGGGCTGGGAGGGAAATCGCGTCACAAAACCAAGAAGCAAATTAGGATTCGGATTCAGTTCGGTATTCGACCGAATCTTTCGATAAGGATTCGTGGGTTCGGCCGAATCCAAAATAGTGGATTTGGTGCATCCCTAATTAGAAGGTCCCAGTGGAAGGTCACAGTATGAATGAAATGTTGGATAACAAATTTGATAAGTGCAGTCCTTGCTTTACCTACTCTCTGCTTTGATCTGAATTCTGAGACCTGTATCTTTGCATGTATCTCTGACAAAGGGTACACAATTGAAATACTGTACAGGTATAGGATCCCTTATCCGGAAACCCGATATCCAGAAAGCTCCGAATTACGGAATGGCATAGACTCCATTGTATCCAAATAATCCAAATGTTTAAAAATGATTTCCTTTTTCTGTGTAATAATAAAACAGTAGCTTGTTCTTGATCCCAACTAAGATATAATTAATCTTTATTGGAAGCAGAACCAGCCTATTGGGTTTATTTTATGTTTAAATGAATTTATAGTAGACATAAGGCATGAAGACCCAAATTACGGAAAGATCCGTTATCCGGAAAACCACAGGTCGCGAGCATTCTGGATAAGAGGTCCCATACCTGTATATACATTTATAAAAATATTAACTTACAAGGGTAAGGAGACACCTGTATGTCAGAATCTGTCATGTTGGTGGTTTTTTTATACAATAGGCATGTCTTGAGTTGTGTTTCCTTGGTTTGTTTAGCTCCACCAATATTATAGATCCTGTTGCAAAGGTGCTCTCTGAAGCCTTTGTGTGATCTGGGGGGAAATGGCTACTTGTTGACTTGGATAATCCTAAACTCAGGGCCATCATTCATAAAAGGTACTTGCATTCACAGCCGCTCTTTGCACTTCCATAGAGTTGTTCTCTGCCTCAGTGTGTCTGTCTCTTATCCTTTTCTGAATCGTACACAAATGCATGTATTGATTCAGGGGAACCATGGAGCCACCTACAAATTTCATTTGGTTGTAGTTCTACAGTTGCCATAGAGGTCAGTGTCAATACCTGCACAGATGTAGTTTGATGAAAATTACTACCTGCAGACAATTTTCCATTGCCCCAGATTTACTCCCATGATTTTGCCACACACACGACTCTTCCTGCACCAATTATTGTGGAGTTCCAGATTACATAATATGTCGTTACTTTTAAATTGGATTTTTTTTCCCCTTTACCAATCCTGTGAGTTCAAGGCACATCTGGCACACGCACAATTCATTAATTACTGTCTTCTTATTTTTAAGTTGTGCTACTCTGAGATAATGGGATGCCTGATTATATTTACAACTATGCAGGAAATGAATATACAGCAGTTTTAAAAATAAAAATGAAGAGACAAAGGGTATCATATGTCAGTTTCAACAATGGACTGTTGAACTTTCTTTACCATCCCAGAGTCACAATCAGAGCAAATGTCTCTCCTTGTTTAAAATAAAGAGTCCGTTACTGTTTTAAAGCCGTAAGAGAATATTACCTCCTAGCCAACAACAGGTACACCAGAATAGGACGTGACTCGAACCGAGAAGTTAAATGAATAAACAACTGACGGCACAGCTTTTACAATTGTTAGATTTTTCAAAAGATTTATAGAACAGATGGTGACCAAAAAGGCAAAACACCATTGACTGAATTTCTTACGTGCATTTCACTGATACAAGAGAAAGGCATTTCTGCATGAGCTTTAGCTTTACTAAATTTACATTTCTAGATATGTAAAATAACAAGAAGAGGGATAAATAAACAGAAGGACAGATAGATGAGAGAGATGGATAGATGGATAGATGGATAGATGGATAGATGGATAGATGGATAGATAGATAGATAGATAGATAGTAGTGATGGGCGAATTTATTCGCCAGGCGCGAATTCGCGGCGAATTTGCGCGATTCGCGTCCAGCGAATAAATTCGCGAAACGCCCGCGAAAATTCGCCGAAAAAATTCGCCGGCGTCAAAAAAAATTTTTTCGAAAAATTGAGGCCGGTGTAAAAAACGGGCGCCGGCGTCGAAAAACGGGCGCCGGCGTCGAAAAAACGGGCGCCGGCGTCAAAAACGAGATGCCGGCGTCGTTTCGCGAATTTTTCGCCGTTTCGCGAATTTCGCGCGAAATTCGCAAATTTTTTGGCGAAGCAAAACGGTGCAAATTCGCCCATCACTAATAGATAGATAGATAGATAGATAGATAGATAGATAGATGATAGATTAGATACATAGATGTACAGATAGATAGAACAAGAAGAGGGATAAATAGACAGAAGGACAACTAGATGATAGATAGATAGATAGATAGATAGATAGATAGATAGATAGATAGATAGATAGATAGATAGATAGATAGATAGATAGATAGATAGATAGATAGATAGATAGATAGATAGATGATAGATAGACAGATGATAGAGAGATAGATAGATAGATAGATAGATAGATAGATAGATAGATAGATAGATAGATAGATAGATAGATAGATAGATAGACAGACAGATGATAGATTAGATACATAGATGTACAGATAGATAGAACAAGAAGAGGGATAAATAAACAGAAGGACAGATAGATGATAGATAGATAGATGATAGATAGCTCCTGGGAAAGTATCACTAAAAAGACAATGTTTGTTTAGCTATTGAGTCCTAAAAGGTGGCGTTTTCTGGAAGGAACAAAGAGGCCAGACACTCCATTCCACTGGTCCAGCTCACATACTGGAAATCACTTTTCATAGGAAGGTTGTCCTTTATCAATTAGACATTTAGGATGGTCTCTCTGAGAAGGACAGGGATCAAGAAGACTACCTGCCTGTAGAACACTACTTGCCTCCCAGAGTGGATTGAGTTATTAAGAGAGTGAAACCAGGAGGCTGGGCAATCACGTGTAGTTAGTACAGGGGAGATGGGCATCCAAGTGTTCAAAGTTTACAATATGCCACACATTCATACATGCAAGGTCCACCAAGTTCAACCTATTATCCCCCTGTTGAAGAAGAACATTTCAAGGGGACTAGCCCCTTGAATAAGGCTGAGGACAGTGTGATGTAATGTGTTAAATTACTTCCTAGATGATGTATAATAAAACAAGTTGCACTTGGACTGTTGTTTCTTCTCAACTGCCACTTGGTTCAGTCTCTTTCTACCAGCTTAAAAAATACTGATACCACATTGGATTACATACTGAAGACTGAAAGCCATAACCAGTCCTAGAGGTTGCAATAAGGACTGATTCAACTTGCAGGTAGGATGTTCAGCTCAGTGTGGTGGAACATGATGCACCATTTTGTAGTGAATGATATTACATATATACTATAGATAAACCTGATTCATAGGTTAAGAGGAACCTTTACAGGCTAGAACTACACCGTACATTCTTACAGAGCAATCAGACATCCAACCAACTTGCCTTGAGTCAGTGGGAAGAGGAACACACTTTCCTGTAAGACCAGGCATGAGAAGAAGACACTTTATCCAGCAGAAATGGCTGTTCAGACTCTCCGCCCAATGATTATGAACTTAATAGCCTTGAGCAGGGGTTCCCGACCTTTTTTACCCCTGAGCCATATTGATATGTAAAAAGAGTTGGGGAGCAATGCAAGCATGCAAAAAGTCCCTGGGGCTGCCAAATAAGAATGATAACTGGCCATTTGGTAGCCCATATGTGTATTGACAGCCTACATGAGGCTTTATTTGGCTGCAACCATGTTCGGTTCGGTATTCGACCAAATCTTTCGCTAAGTATTCAGGGGTTTGGCCGAATCCAAAATATTGGATTTGGTGCATCCCTAATTAGAAGGTCCCAGTGGAAGGTCACAGTATGAATGAAATGTTGGATAACATATTTGATAAGTGCAGTCCTTGCTTTACCTACTCTAGTATGAAGAAAGATGTCCCTCTGCTTTGATCTGAATTCTGAGACCTGTATCTTTGCATGTATCTCTGACAAAGGGTACACAATTGAAATACTGTACAGGTATAGGATCCCTTATCCAGAAACCCGATATCCAGAAAGCTCCAAAAAAGAGTTGGGGAGCAATGCAAGCATGAAAAAAGTCACTGGGGGTGCCAAATAAGAATGATAACTGGCCATTTGGCAGCCCATATGTGTATTGACAGCCTACATGAGGCTTTATTTGGCTGCAACCATGTTTTTTATGCAACCATAACTTGCCTCCAAGCCTGGAATTAAAAAAATAAGCACTTACTTTGAGGTCACTGGGAACAGCATTCATTGGGTTGGTTGGGGCCACTGGCCTTGAGCAGGCAGATGAATTGGGAAAGTCATTCACTTATATACATACCATCCAGCAGGCTTGTCTTTTTGCCATACTTCTCCAACTACACCAACCCCCCCATCTTAACTCTTGGCTGCTATGATAACATATTTCACATTGGGCACATATTGACTAACAGATGGAATGGGTAAGTGCATTATGTTCTTGACACCCTTGACAAGATGCACCATAAGATGAATTATACTTTGCACCCATAGGTGCTAAAAGTGTTCATTTAAACATCTTCGCTACACTGATCTGTACCCTTATATGTATTTATTTGCTGGGGAATTTGGATATTTGAAACAGCCAATACCCGCGGGACACTCGACTAAACCCTCTGTGTGCCTGGAAGGTCCCTGGCTCATTTTAACAGAAAAATAAATCAGACTTAATGAGAGAGAAATAAAAGGAATATTAACTAGTCTGAGATCACAGAACTGCAGTCGGATTATATTGGAGCATATGTGCTTTGAGTTAAAGAGAAAAAGATGGGGGGGGTGGTTTTACATTTTTACAGTTTCCCTTTATTTTTTTTCTTCGTATTGCAAAGTAATGCACCTGTCATGCAATTTGATATAAACAAAAACTGTGAAAACTAATTACATCGTTATTTTATCTGGAACCTCTCACTGCTTACCCAGCATGAAATTTTCCTGGCTATTTCTATATTATCTCTAAAGATTTGTTTATTTTGCAATAAAATCTACCTATGCCTTACCCAAGTCTCTAATGGAGATGGCTATGTTAATGTTGCTACAGTAAATAGTCTTGAAAATGTCTTTTTTTTAGGCAAGAATTAAACTCAATAAGATCTCCCGGGGGACTGGGAAACTAACACTATCATCATTTTAACTCCATCGTATCGCTACGTGTGTTCCAAAAGTATGAGAGTGCTTTTCTTTTTCTTATCATACACACGAATATCCAGCAAATGATATCCTTATAATTGGTGCTTAGTGATATCATTTGTGTCATATGAATCAATGAAACTTGTGTATTATAATATGTACCCCATTTTAAAATATGAGGCTATTAAGGGGGTTATTTATTACAGTCCCAAATGCTAAAAACTCGAAAAATTTTAGGTTTTTTTTTACTATAAAATTTTAGTGGAAAAAAATTCAAACTCTTCAAGATTTATTATACTCTGATGCTGTAAAAATTCAGAATCTGAAAATCCACAATCTCAGACCTGCCGAGGTTGTATACAAGTGAATTGGAGATGTCCCTATCCTATTTGTAAGTTTCTGTGGCTGCGCTGGAATGAGCCCGAAAATCTGAATATTTTGTGCTTTTCAGGAAACAGCCCAAATAAATTGATTGGGAAATACTGCAGAAACAATTGTACAATTCAGGTTTTCGCTTGATTTTATAGGGTTTCCCCCCTATCCAATTAAATTGGACTTTTTTATTTAAAAAAATGTGAAAAATTTGGATTTTGATAAATAACTCCCTAAAACTCACATCAGAGTTCCATGACCTGTATATACTATAAGCACTTGGCCTTTGACTTAGTGTTATGGTCATGGAACTGCTTATATCCTTTTACAATAGGGAGTACATTATTCACTATATAATAATTTCTATAAGACTTGCTGCTGGGCACAAGGCTGCCTATATTTCTCTATATTTCTGCCCTACCATTGAGTGGGGAGGGAGGAAGCAGGGAGGTATCAGGGAGGTATCAGAATGGCAGTGGGTGGGGAGTAGGTTGATGTGGCAGGAAGTAGACGGGAAGGTGGTGGGTAGGCACTGGGCTTCTCCAAAGATTTTTTTTGCAGGGGAGTCTGATGAACACCAGTTACAATGCGTTTGGATGCCTACGTGCCTTCTCCCACCTGCATCTCATGAAGACCCCGCTGCAAAATGCAGAGCATAAAATACCAATAACTAGTGATGGGCAAATAAATTATTCAGGAGCGAAATTTGCCGGCAAATTTTGGATGTGCATCGAAAAAGTCACTCGCTGCAAAACCGTCGCGCGTCAACATTATTCGGATGCCCGTTGACTTTAACGTCAAAATTGACACGTGAGTCAATATTTGCGTTTCACGAATTTGGCTGGAAATTTGCAAATTTTTCAGTGAAGCAAATTCGGCCATCACTACAAATAACATGCTGGATAGCACCAGTTTTTTATTTTTTTTGAAATCCATACCCTTTTTGGAATGTAATAAATGACCCCCTAAGAGCATTGAGGGTATAATGTATTAAAAAAGTACAAAATCTGAAACAAGTCTAACTGCCAATAGCCACCAATCAGCAGGGAGCCTGAATGGGTCAACTGTTTAAAAAAAATGTCTAAATAGTTACAACGGCTTACTGGGCCTGAGTAAACTTTTCTACTTTTAACTAGAATGGATCCTGCAACCACAACATTTCATGTAGCATTTCTTAGGGTTTCTCTTAGCTCGTAACTCCTGGGGATGACCCAGGGCATTGTGTTCCCAAATCACATCCCATTGTACAGGTATGGAACCTGTTATCCAGAATGCTGAGGAAATGGGGTTTTCCGGATAATGGATCTTTCCGTAATTTGGATCTCTATACCTTAAGTCTGCTAGAAAATCATTTAAACAATACTTTAATCCAATATAAGTGTTCTCCCTCCAACAACGATTAATTATTATTAACATGTATTGATATAGCGTCAACATATTGCGTAGCACTGTAAAGTAAATGTGATTATACTAAATCACATTATATACACATAGAACATATGGAGTTACATCACAATCAATATCGGTACAAAAAGGTGAAGAAGGCCCTATGCATAGGCATACAGTCTAAAGGGAAGGGAGTATTACAAAGGTGTGGGAATGGGCAAGATCAAATTAAGTGGGTGAGAAATGTGGTATTGTATGTGGGCTTCTCGAAAGAAGTGATTTTTTTAAGAGATTTCTTGAAAGCAGAAAGGTTGGGAGAAAGTCGGACAGACCGTGGGAGAGAATTGAAGAGGAGGGGTTCAGCCCTTGCTAATTCTTGAATACGAGCATGTGAGGAGGTAATGAGTTGAGTAGCAGGTCAGTAGAGGAGCGTAGTAAGCGGTTGGGTGAGTATATAGAGATGAGTTCAGAGATGTAGGGTGGGGCAGAGTTATGAAGTGCTTTGAAAGTCAGTGTCATCAATTTGAATTTGATTCTGAAAGGTAACGGAAGCCAGTGCAGGGATTGACAGAATGGCGAGGCAGAGGAGGAGCGGTTGCTGAGGTGTATGAGCCTCGCAGCAGTGTTCATTATGGACTGGAGAGGTGACAGTCTCTGGAGGGGAAGGCCAATTAAAAGAGAGTTACAGTAGTCTAGACATGATATGATGTGAGAGTGAATAAGAATTTTGGCAGCATCTTGGGTGATAAATGATCGTATTTTGGATATGTTCCTTAGGTGACATGATTTAATAAGTGACTGGATATGAGGAGTGAATGACAGGGAAGAATCTAGGATAACCCCAAGGCACCGGGCCTGGGGAGAGGGGGTGATAGTGGAATTGTTAGCTATGATGGATACTTCCGGGATGTTACTGGTGTTAGTTGGAGGAAAGCGAACCATTTCAGTTTTAGAGAGGTTTAATTTAAGGTGGCGTTGCGACATCCAGGTAGAGATAGCGGACAGGCAGGAGGAGATGCCAGTTAGGAGTTTTGGGTTGAGATCAGGAGATGAGAGATAGATCTGAGGTGGTAGTGGAAACCATACGAGTTGATAAATTTGCTAAGGGAGGAAGTATAGAGGGAGAATAGTAATGGTCCCAGGACAGAGCCTTGAGGAACTCCAACAGAAAGAGGTAGGGAAGGAGATGCTACTCCATTGTAGGAGACACTGAAGGAACGATTGGTGATGTAAGAAGAGAACCAGGACAGGGCTGTTTCACGAAGGCCAAGCGAATGGAGGGACTGGAGGAGGAGAGGGTGATCTACAGTGTCAAATGTGGCTGAGAGATCAAGCAGTATTAGTAGTGAGAAATGATTGTTGGCTTTAGCAGTTAAAAGGTCATTAGTTAGTTGGGTCAGGGCAGTTTCAGTGGAGTGTTGTGGCTTTAAACCAGATTGTAGGTTGTCCAGCAGGTAATTGTCAGAGAGGAATGAGGTTAGTCGGTTGTAGACTAGGCGCTCAAGTAGTTTAGAGATGAGGTTGTCAAGATGGGAGGGATCAAGAGAGGGTTTTTTTCAGAATGGGGGTGACAAGAGCATGTTTTAGTTGAGAAGGAAACAGTCCAGTTGAGAGTGAAAGATTAAATAGGTGAGTTAAGGCTTTGATTAGACAAGGATTTGTATTGCGGAGACAATTTGAGGGAATTGGATCAAGCGGGCAGGTGGTAAGATGAGAAGAGGCCAAAAGCTTTGAGACTTCCTCATCAGTGACAGGGGTGAAGGAGCACAGGAGAGACTGGGGAGTGTGAAGGGAAGGTGGTGGAAGTCTAGTGGGGTTGAGTAGTGTAATGTCCCTTCTGATAGTGTCAATTTTGTTTTTGAAGTGCTCAGCAATATCTTGCCTTCCACTGACTATTCTACATTCTCCAATCCTGATTCCGGCCTGTCTGTGTAATGGAAAGTGAGGAACTTACCCCACGGGACATCCAAGATGGCGACCTCCTGCTCCACCATGCGGTTCTTCCTGGTCGTAATATGACTGCGTCAGGAACGTGTCGCCCCAGGATTGGTCGCCGGCGACGGAATGGACGCCGGCGTCAGAATGTGCGTCGGCGTCAGGACTCCAACGTGAGGACGCCGGCGTCGGCGTCATGACGTCACCGCGTCAAGTTTTGGCGCCAACCTTGGACTATTTATTCTCAATTGCCCTTTCTGTCCTTGCCCAATTATAGGTCTATCTTGTATAGTTCCTGGGTGCGATCTCTTGTTATTCTGATTTTCCGTGTACCGACTTCTGCTTGTTTAACGATTCTGATCCTTGCTGCCTGTATTGACCATTTGCCTGATTACGACTATTCTCCTGATAAATCCTTTTGTACCGCGAACTTGGTGTTGTTGTCTCCTCCTTGGTCCACACTACAACAGACCCTTCGGGCCCTGACAGTATAATTGGGCCATGGACCCTTCTGAGGAGCCTCCAGTTCCTACTGATGTCGGCAGAGCTGTTCGTGGATTGGCTTCTCGCATGCAGACCTACGAAGCCCAACAAACCCACTTCGGCCAGGCACTAGGAGCAAACCTGGAGAAATTGTCTGCCTTGTCTCCAGTGGTTCCAGTTCCTCTGCCTGTTCCTGCTACTCCGCTCCAGGTTTCCAGGCCTCGCATCCCTGCACCTCCTCTGTACAGCGGTGATCCGGAATCATGCCGTGGTTTCATTAACCAGTGTGAGATCCAATTCACCCTGCTTCCAGGTCAGTTTGTCTCGGAGCGAGCGAAGGTGGTCTATATCATCACCCGCCTGCAAGGGAAAGCTCTGGAGTGGGCTTCTCCTCTCTGGGAGAAGGAGGATCCGGTTATTGACGATGCCAAGGCCTTCATCCATGACCTTCGCACGGTGTTCGATGCTCCTGGTCGGGCTACCTCTGCCTCGGCTCGTTTATTTCAGCTGCAGCAAAGGACTCGTTCTGTTCCGAGAATACGCCATCGAATTCCGCACTCTTGTGGCTGAAACTTCTTGGAATAATGATGGTTACCATGCTGCCTTCTACAACGGCCTGGCAATGCGCATCAAGAATGATCTTGTATCACGGGAGATTCCTTCTTGCTGGGAAGATCTTGTTGCGTTGGCTGTGAAAGTTGACACCAGACAAAGGGAGTTCCAAGTCGAACTTGACAGGGAACGCGCTAGGAAGTTTTCCAGGTTCCAACCCACCCTGGCTCCACGCTTCCAAAGACCCTTACTCTCCAGTCCGGCTTCCAACCTTCCTTCTCCGCCTCCTGCGGCATCTGCTACTTCTTCTTTACCTCCTGAAGAACCAATGCAGATTGGACGGGCACGTCTTTCCGAACAGGAGAAGCTCCGGAGAAGGGCTGCTGGGTTATGTCTCTACTGTGGGGGAAAAGCCCACTTCGCCCATGAATGCCCAGTGAAGCCGGGAAACTCCAGAACCTAGGTAAGATTGGGGAGACTTACCTGGGTGGAATTTTTCATCCTCCCCATTCCTCTGATCAACGTTTTCTCCTTCCTGTTCAAATCCAGTTCGGCTCCAAGAAAATCTCTTCTCAGGCCTTCCTCGATTCTGGTGCTGCAGGCAACTTCATGGATCGAGCCTTTGCTGATAACCATGCCATTCCGCTCCAACCCTTGGCAACCCCTCTTCGAGTCCTGGCGATTGATGATCGTCCTCTTTCTTCTGCCATCATCTCGCAGTCTACCCAGGAACTTTCCTTCAAGGTGGGCACTATGCATTTGGAAAGACTGTCTTTTCTTCTTATCGATTGCCCTTCTACACCTGTTGTCCTGGGATTGCCTTGGCTGTGTGTTCATAATCCGGTCATTGACTGGTCCATCTCACAAGTTTCCCGTTGGAGTCCATTTTGTGTACACAACTGTTTACCTGCTGTTCCTGTTGTCAAAGTTTCTTCAGTGTCTTCAAGTTCTTCTCTCCCTCCTGTGTACCAAGCCTTTTCCGAAGTCTTTGATAAGAAGTCCGCTGAAACTCTCCCACCTCATCGTCCCTATGATTGCCCTATTGAACTTTTACCAGGCTCTATGCCTCCCCGTGGCCGCACTTATCCGCTTTCTCCCTCCGAAACTTCTGCTATGAAGTCATATATCCAGGAGAATCTTCAAAGAGGTTTCATTCGTCCTTCTACCTCCCCTGCTGGAGCAGGGTTCTTCTTTGTTGAAAAGAAAGACGGTAGTTTGCGGCCCTGCATTGACTACAGGGGGTTAAATAAGATCACTGTAAAGAACAGATATCCTCTTCCTCTCATCTCTGAACTTTTTGATCAGCTCAAGGGGGCTAGTTTCTTTACTAAGCTGGATCTACGTGGGGCCTACAATCTTATTCGGATCCGTGAGGGAGATGAATGGAAGACCGCTTTCAATACTCGCGATGGCCATTACGAGTATCTCGTCATGCCATTCGGTCTTTGCAATGCTCCTGCGGTCTTCCAAGAATTAGTCAATGACATTTTTCGTGATCTTTTGGGACAGTGTGTGGTCGTGTACTTAGACGACATTCTTATTTTTTCCAAAAACCTTTTTGATCATCGTTGCCAAGTGCGTGAAGTTCTTTCCAGGTTGAAGAAAAATAAACTCTTCGCCAAATTGGAAAAATGCACCTTCGAAGTTTCTTCCATTCCTTTTCTTGGCTACATCATTTCTCCACAAGGTTTTGGATCCCGCCAAAGTTTCTGCAATTTTGGATTGGCCCCTTCCTACCAGCGTCAAGGCAGTTCAGAGATTTATTGGCTTCGCCAATTATTATAGACAATTTATCAAAAACTTTTCTTCCAAAATCCATCCAATTCTTGCTCTAATCCGTAAAGGGAATAAACCTCAACTCTGGCCCCCTCAAGCTCTCGAAGCCTTCAAGACCCTCAAAGAAGCCTTTTCTTCTGCTCCAATTCTTAGACACCCTGAACCTCTACAACCCTTCTTCATTGAAGTCGATGCCTCTGATGTAGGAGCTGGAGCAGTTCTGTCTCAAAGATCTTCTTCTGACGGTAAACTCCACCCTTGTGCTTTTTTCTCCAAAAAAATTTCTTCTCCAGAGCAGAACTATGATGTTGGCAATCGGGAGCTACTTGCCGTTAAGTTGGCCTTGGAAGAATGGAGACATCTGCTTGAAGGTTCTTCTATTCCGGTGACAATCTTTACTGACCACAAAAACCTTGAATTTATTCAATCCCTCAAGCGCCTCAATCCCCGGCAAGCCAGGTGGGCACTTTTCTTTTCTCGTTTTAATTTTATTATCACCTTTCGTCCTGGCTCCAGAAACAGGAAGGCTGATGCTCTGTCCAGAAGTTTTGCTCCTGAAGATTCCTGCCCCGAAGATCCTGTACCCATTGTGCCCTCTACCAAGATTATTGCTGCCTTGTTTCCCTCCTGTGCCTCTCAGTTACTTTCTGCTCAGTCTTCGGCTCCTGTAGAGACTCCTCTTGGTGTTGCCTTTGTTCCTCCGGAATTTCGTCATGCCATTTTATCCCAATCTTACAGTTCCAAACAGGCCGGTCATCCAGGGATTAAGAAGACAACCGAGCTCTTGTCTCGTTTGGTCTGGTGGCCGACTCTAAGGAAAGATGTCAAAGACTTTGTTTTGTCCTGTTCCACTTGTGCTGTTTCCAAGTCCGGACATTCCCCCCCAAGGGTTTTCTCTTGCCACTTCCCATTCCATCTCGACCTTGGACTCACTTGGCGATGGATTTCATTGTCGATCTCCCTGTTTCGTCTGGTCACACTGTCATCTGGGTGGTGATCGACAGATTCAGCAAAATGGCTCACTTCACGCCTCTTCGGAAACTGCCTTCTGCTCCCGAACTCTCTGAACTTTTCATCAAACATATATTTCGTCTCCATGGTTTTCCTGCCGAGATTGTGTCCGATCGGGGTTCCCAGTTTATTTCCAAGTTCTGGAGATCTCTTTGCAAAGCTCTTAACATCTCTCTTCAATTTTCTTCTGCCTACCACCCACAGTCTAATGGAGCCGCAGAACGGGTCAATCAGGCCTTGGAACAGTTTCTTCGTTGTCATGTGTCCCTGTGCCAGGATGATTGGTCGGATCTTCTTCCCTGGGCTGAATTTGCCCACAACAACGCTCTGCATTCTTCTTCCCAGAAATCTCCTTTCTTCTGTGTTTATGGTCTCAATCCTTTGGCTTTTTCCCAGGATCTTCTTCTTACCAATGTGCCTGCGGCCAATGACCAAGCTGCTCACATGTTGGCTATTTGGCATGCTACTGCGGCAAACTTAGAGAAAAGTTCCTTGGTGCAGAAAAAGTTTGCTGATAAAAGAAGGATTTCTTCCCCTCCATATATTCCTGGTGATAAAGTTTTTCTTTCCACACGCAACATTCGTCTCAAGATTCCTACCCCCAAGCTTGGTCCTAAATTCATCGGCCCCTTCCCTATCATCGAAATCATCAACCCTGTGGCTGTTCGTCTTCAACTTCCTCCTGAGCTGTGGATACCCAATGTTTTTCATGTTTCTCTGCTTAAACCTGCTGTGTCTTGCCCCTCTTCTTCTTCCTCTCCAGCTCCTGTTTTGGTTGACGATCATAAGGAATTCGAAGTCAAAAGAATCTTGGACTCTCGTATTTCTAGGGGCATTCTTCAATATCTTATCGAGTGGAAGGGGTTCGGTCCAGAGGAGTGTTCTTGGGTGAGAAGCTCTGACGTACATGCACCTGTCCTGGTTCGTAAGTTCCACAGACTTTTTCCTTCTTCCCCTAGCCTCGGTGGTCCTGAGGCCCCCCCTAAGGAGGGGGGTACTGTAATGGAAAGTGAGGAACTTACCCCACGGGACATCCAAGATGGCGACCTCCTGCTCCACCATGCGGTTCTTCCTGGTCGTAATATGACTGCGTCAGGAACGTGTCGCCCCAGGATTGGTCGCCGGCGACGGAATGGACGCCGGCGTCAGAATGTGCGTCGGCGTCAGGACGCCAACGTGAGGACGCCGGCGTCGGCGTCATGACGTCACCGCGTCAAGTTTTGGCGCCAACCTTGGACTATTTATTCTCAATTGCCCTTTCTGTCCTTGCCCAATTATAGGTCTATCTCGTATAGTTCCTGGGTGCGATCTCTTGTTATTCTGATTTTCCGTGTACCGACTTGTGCTTGTTTAACGATTCTGATCCTTGCTGCCTGTATTGACCATTTGCCTGATTACGACTATTCTCCTGATAAATCCTTTTGTACCGCGAACTTGGTGTTGTTGTCTCCTCCTTGGTCCACACTACAACAGACCCTTCGGGCCCTGACAGTCTGACTATTCTGTGCTTGTGCTGGCCCGGCCTGCCTGTTTCCAAGTGGTGTTCCTACTTCCAGTATCCTGGTGAGACGATCGTGCCCCTTTGCTCATCCAGAACCGTTAGCTTTGCTCCTCTCTCTGTTAAGACCTGGCGGCATCCAATTATCCGAGGGCTCCTCCCGAGGTGAAAGGCGGCTGTTAAAGGCAGAAGTGAGAGACGAGACCAGGGAGCTTAGCTTGGGTTCTGGATATAGGGTGCCGAACGTGACATATACACAGGCAATATAAATGCTACATGTTAAAAAAGAACTTACAGTACAGTATGTTCCCAGTGGGGCAGCATATTCCTTGTCTGGTATCTGTATTTGCCTTTTAGATCCATGTAAACCTCAATTCCATTCTTTATTTGACTTCTTTCACTTGGGGAATAATAATTTCAATGACACTAAGGGGCACATTTACTAAGCTCAAGTGAAGGATTCGACCATCGAAGTTACTACGACTTCGACTTCGATTCGAACGATTCGAACTAAAAATCGTTTGACAATTCGACCATTCGATAGTCGAAGTACTGTCTCTTTCAAAAAAACTTTGACTACATACTTCGGTATTTAAACCTACCGAGGTACAATGTTAGTCTATGGGGACCTTCCCCATTACTTTCCTAAGGGTTTTTTTGATCGAAGGGAAATTGTTCGATCGATGGATTAAAATCCTTCAAAACGTTAGATTTTTCGTTCGATCGTAGGATTTGCGGTAAATCCTACGAATTTGATATTCGAATTGGTAGGATTTTGCCTCGAGGGTCAAATTCGAGTGTTTATTAACCCTCGATATTAGACCCTTAGTAAATGTGCCCCTAACAGTCCCATTAACAGTAGGAGAGCTTCCCTTCAATGTCAACATTCTTTGGTGAAGGCAATAATGTTGTTAAGTTTTCTGATGTTTGCATTTTATGAGACAATCAACCCCAGAGGCGAGCAGAAAATCAACCATTCGAATAATTCATGTAATTAAAAAATATGTAAATTTTAATGTACTCGTGGTTGACACATGCAGATGTCTTGCTTCAATGAACTCGCTTGAATTACGCTGTCCAGTATACTGAACTTGGCAAAAGCTTCTTTTTTTTTTAGCTAGTTAGAGTGTCCCAAAAAGGTGACCTATGTGTTGACCCAGGGAAAAGAAAAAGGGGGAATGCAAAAGTTCAATAAAAAAGTCCTGGATGTTTGGTGTATTCATTAATAAAAGGTCTTGTTTAGTGATGAGTAATGATGGACGAATCTGTGCCAAAACGCATTGTAGTCAATGGGCATTACAATAATTTTGACGCAAGGGCCAATTTTTATACGGGCGCCTATTTGGTCCAAACCCATTAAAGTCAATGGGTGTCTGAATAATTTTGACGTCCGTACATTTTTATGTGAACAACGGATTTTTCACTGGTAAATTGTTGCGCAGTTTCGGAAATTTATTTGCTTGCGGCAAAACGAAAAATTCACCGCAAATTAGTGTCTCTTGCGAAATCATTCGCCCCTCACTAGTGATGAGCAAATGTTTTTTGCCAGGCATGGATTTACGCCGAAATTCCATATTTCGCCATTGCAGAAAAAATTAGCCGCATTGAAAAATCAAAAACTGACACGGTCACTTCAAAAAAGATGCGGTTACGAAAAATGGAACATAGTCGCGTTAAAAAGGCATGGTTGCTGCATTTCGCAGAATTCTCACTGTTTCGTGAATTTTTAAGCAGTTTCACAAACTTTTGTGCAAAGTGAAACAAAACACACTTCAGAATATTCGGAAAACAAAATATGCATCATGAAAGCCAATGGGCCCCTTCTATATTAACGGGAGGTACAAGTCCATCTTCATTAAGACTTTGGACCTGCCAATTGTTCAGAAGACTAACTTTACCATATCCTGTTACTCTAGAAGCCACCACAGCTAACTATAACTGCAAAGGGTGCGTTGATTATTTAAGAGCAGGTTTTTTTCATTTTGTTCTGCGTTGAGCTTTTTTTTTTTAATTTTGTTTGTCTTATCTTAGTTTTTTTTCTACAAAGAATTCTGATGCTGCCCCTCTGACATCCCATACTTCTGCATCAGGAAGCTTTTTTATTGCTGGATTTAGCCAGAATTCAATAAATCAACTGCAGTGCAGTCTCATCCTGTAGCCGTATTTCATAGGGAACAATAGTTTATGATAGGTTGTTCCATGCATGAGAATTTGTATTCTGCAGACATAAAAGCAGCAGCTTTACAGAAACCCTATAGACATAATACCATAATAACAAAGTAATATAATACGTTAGGTTGAAAAAAGACCAACACACTCTTAGGACTTTGATGGAAATATCACCATTTGTTCAACAATAAGATCTACTGGACCAGTAAACATTACACCAGCCCCTTTACACAGGGACTATCTGTGGGAAACTGAATATAAAAAAATGTTAGTTGGTGACACTCTTGTGGCCCTGGGTTTAAATGGCACCATTATCTTATTGCTAAATAAAATTTATATTGATTTCAGGACCTGTTATCCAGAATGCTTGGGACCTGGGGTTTTCCAATATATGGATCTTTATACCTTAAATTAGGAATGCACCGAATCCAGGATTCGGTTCGGGATTCGGCCAGCATTCGGCCTTTTTCAGCAGGATTAGGATTCGGCCGAATCCTTCTGCCCGGCCAAACCGAATCCGAACCCTAATTTACATATGCAAATTAGGGGCGGGAGGGAAATCGCGTGACATTTTGTCACAAAACAAGGAAGTAAAAAAATGTTCCCCTTCCCAACCCTAATTTACATATGCAAATTAGGGTTCGGATTCGGTTCGGTATTTGGCCGAATCCTTCGCCAAGGATTCGGGGGTTCGGCCGAATCCAAAATAGTGCATCCCTACCTTAAATCCACTAGGATCTCATGTAAACATTAAGGGGGTTATTTATCAAAATCCAAATGTTTCTCAAGTTTTAAATAAAAAAGTCATACCAAACTAGAACCCACGATTTATCCTTATCTATCATTAAAAAAACCATGAAAAAATTGGAGCGGGAAAAAAAAAGCAACTTTTTTACATGAAAAAATCTGAATTTTTCATAGTTGACACCAGAAAGACTGAATTTTTCATGAAATTGTCAGAAAAGCCCAAATGTTCGGATTATCGTACAAAACTCGGCGCAGACCATAATATTTTCAAATTGCAAATAGGACCTTTGACTTTGACAAGACCTGGAAAGGTTGAAAATTTTCTGATTTGGACTTTTTACATCCTCGGGGTTTCATTTTTTAAAATTTTCCCCACTACATTTTTTTTATAATAAAAATACGTTTTTAGCATTCAGACTTTAATAAATAACCCCCTAAATAAACCCAACAGGCAGGTTTTTGCTTCCAATAAGGACTAATTATATCTTAGTTGGGATCAAGTTCAAGGTACAGGTATGGGACCTGTTATCTAGAATGCTCAGGACCTGGGGTTTTCCGGTTAACAAATCTTTCCGTAATTTGGATCTTCACACCTTATGTTTGTTAGAAAATCATTTAAACATTAAATAAACCCAATAGGCTGGTTTTGCTTCCAATAAGGATTAATTATATCTTAGTTGAGATCAAGTACAAGCTACTGTTTTATTATAACAGAGAAGAAGGAAATCATTTTTAAAAAATTGGATTATTTCATTATAATGGAGTCTATGGGAGTGGGCCTTTACGTAACTCTGAACTTTCTGGATAATGGGTTTCCGGATAACGGATCCCATACCTGTCCTGTTTTATTATTACAGAGAAAAAGGAAATTAATTTTAAAAATTTGGATAAAATAAAGTCTATGGGAGACAGCCTTCCGTAAATAGGAGTTTTCTGGATAACGGGTTTCTGGAGAATGGATCCCATACCCGTATAGCACTTCTGAGCCCTATGCAAGAGTGTTATACAGGTAAGGGACACGTTATCCAGAATGATGGGAACCTGGAGTTTTCCAGATAAGGGATCTCTCTGTAATTTTTATTTAAACATTAAATAAACCCAATAGGCTGGTTTTGCTTCCAATAAGGATTAATTATATTTTAGTTGGGATCAAGTACAAGCTACTGTTTTATTATTACAGAGAAAAAGGAAATCATTTTTAAAAAAAATGGATTATTTCATTATAATGGAGTCTATGGGAGTGGGCCTTTGCGTCATTCTGAACTTTCTGGTTAACGGGTTTGCGGATAACGGATCCCTTACCTGTACTGTTTTATTATTACAGAGAAAAAGGAAATCATTTTTATAAATTTGGATTATTTGGATAAAATGGAGTCTATGAAATAGACTAAATAGTAGCTTTCTGGATAACGGGTTTCTGGAGAATGGATACCATACCCGTATAGCATTTCTGAGTGTGTTATACAGGTAAGGGACTCGTTATTCAGAATGCTCGGAACCTGGAGTTTTCCAGATAAGGGATCTCTCTCTAATTTTTATTTAAACATTAAATAAACTCAATAGGCTGGTTTTGCTTCCAATAAGGATTAATTATATCTTAGTTGGGATCAAGTTCCAGGTTTTGTTTTGAAGGAAATCATTTTGAAAAACATGGATTATTTGGATAAAATGGAGTCTATGGGAGATGGACTTTCCATAATTTGGAGCTTTCTGGATAAAAAGTTTCTGGGTAATGGATCCCACACCTGAGAAAATTGACCATTTATAGCCTATCGGTGGCCTGTTTACTTAATAACCAAGGCAGATATCAGAGATTTTAGTCCATGGGAAAAATTGATGTTCACAAGCTTTGAAAACTGCACAGCTTATTTTTTAATATGATCTTTATACCGATCCCTGGGAATCTGAATATATTACTTTATGCATGAAAGTTTTTCAAATCTTTGTGTTGGCAAAACCCATTTCTCAGTGATACTTTAAGCTGAGCTGGAACGAGAGGTAAGCGAGTGGCAGCGGCACGGGCAGACAGTCTCACACTAAGTTATTGTCAGCTCAGGGTATTCAATCAATCAACGTTACTGAAAGAGTGAACTGCAGTATTGATCAGCCAAAATAAGAACAGATAGCCACCATCACAGACTTAATATTCCTTCTTTTCACCTAAGTCAGCACATTGAGGTACCTTGGCACCCAGACGGGTTTATAAATTTCATGTTTTCTTGCAGCGGAACACATTTTGTGGGATTAATCTATATAGCTTTTACATAACTCAAAAAAAAAACCAGAGAGTTCCACATCAAAGATTCAAAACGGCCAAGTAGGGCAAGTCTAGTACAAAGCAACCGCTCGGAATGCTTTCTCTGGGATTAATTGTTTTTAATTAATCCTAAATGGCTTTTACTCTTGCAGCTACATACGGATATTACCTGCTTCATCTTCTCTCATCTTCTCTTTTACTGACTCGCATTCTCTCCCTGTCTATAATTGTCTTCTGTGCCCCCCGCTCCCTATCTAGTTTATTCTTTATTTCTAGCAGTGTAAATATTAACCCCCAGGTAACCTAGAGCAAGGATAGAACCTGGCATTTCTGAAAGGCCAACTAATATTTACATCTGGGGCACACAGAGTGATGTGCGTGCCACACTAGGAGCATACAGACCTGAGCCTCAGGGCACAAAAAACAGGGCAATGAACAAAGTTCATAGTTCATCAAATACTTTTTGTTCATTTTTTTGTATTTTGCCCTATTTTTTCCCTGAATGAGGCCAAGTGTGTTCATGGTAACTGTTCCTTGCTTGCTAAGGTCCTGTGTGAGGAAGCCCCTGGTTTTGACCCAGGGACCTGTTGCATTTCAGACACTACTCCTCCTGCTTGAGCCACAGAAGGTGGTGTGGTGGTGGCTTAGCTCTAATGCTTTGCTGCCTCCAGGACAGCTTTCCCTTCTACACACCCTCTGTCCAGCTGATGGCAATTGCTCATTTGAGGACTATATAAGCCTTATACCCTGGCACCCAGTGCTGGATTATTGGTCCTACTGCTGACTCCAAGTCTTGTGAAATCCTGATGATGTTTCTGTTCTTGCTCCTGTCTGGTTCCTGTTTCTGCTCCTGTCGTTGAATCAGGTAATCTTGTCCTGTTTCCAGCTCTGTTCTAATCTGTTCCCTGTTCCCTCCCTTGGATCTCCTGGTATTGACCTTGGCTTGTTTTCTGATTCTATTGATTCTATTCTGCCCATCATGACCTTTGGCTTGTTATAAAGCACATTGGCTCCTGTCCCGTGAATCTTTACATGCTGACCCAAAATGCAAGCTTCTTTGCCAACTATTTTCTGGTTTCTGGGCGTCAATGACCACAACAATTAGAAAACATTGTAAAATCCAGATTATCAAGAGAGGCAGAATATAAATGAAAGAGTGATTGAACCAAACCAAATAATAAACCCTGGGACTTTTTAACTGAGCCAAAAGAAATTTTAACCGGAAATTCGGCTTTACTAATGCGAGAGAGCGCAATTGCGCTCTAGTCATTTGAGTTCCTGCCTCCCCTCACGACGGGTAAACCGGGAGGGGGGCGGCATTGCAGGAGCCGCCTCAAGTGGTGTTTTCCTCTGAGTGTTTGAATAAAGTACACTGGATTTAATTTGGCTCTCCAGAGTGAACTTTGCTTTTCCTCTGAATCGGCGCTGGTTGGGAGGAGGAATTTTCATTTTAATTTCAGGGTGGGGTATGTGTTCCTTCTGAAGTGCATGTTCAAAACAGCCTTTTCTGATACAGTTGACACACGTTTGATGTTCCTATTGAAACAACCCACTGTGGGAACCCTGAAGCTACTGCCAGATCCAGGGTGGTGGTTCCCCAGTGCCAGTAGGGGTTGTGGCATGTCATTCATCAGCAGAGGCAGATTCAACTCATTGGCAACCATGTGGAAGTGCTGGAATGTGTTTGGAAGTACCTTATTGAATTGCTTCTATATGTGCTCTTCCTATTGCTTCCATTTTAGAATACTTACTGGTGCTTAAGTAAATGACCCTGTTGAGTTATAAAGTGATAAATATTAAGGGACAATGAGCATTTTTGGAATTATTTCTTGGCACGGTCTATAGTAATAAGTAAAATCAAATGGACTTGCTGTATTTTTTTCTTTTTCCTTGAAGACGTTTTGCTAGTCATCCAACTGGCTTTCTCAATTCAGAATGCCAGTAAAATGATTAGCGAAACATCTTTGTAACATAGTAAGTTAGGTTGAAAAAAGACACATGTCCATCGAGTTCATCCTTATAAGTCTATATATAACCTGCCTAACTGCCAGTTGATCCAGAGGAAGGCAAAAAACCCATTTGAAGTCTCTCCAATTTGCCCCAGAGGGGAAAAAATCCTTCCTGGCTCCCAAATGGCAATGGGACCAGTCCCTGGATCAACTTGTACTATGAGCTATCTCCCATATCCCTGTATTCCCTCACTTGCTAAACACCATCCAACCCCTTCTTATACCTATCTAATGTATCAGCCTGTACCACTGATTCAGGGAGACAATTCCACATCTTCACAGCTCTCACTGTAACAAACCCCTTCTGAATATTTAGATGAAATATTTAGTCTTCAAGGAAAAAAGAAAAAAAGTACAGCAAGTCCAGTTGATTTGAGAACTTCCACAGACATATTTTGTACTGGTTTTACCTATATACAAATTTCTTTATTTAAATGTATATCCTCATTTCTTTTGAGTACAGTAATAAATATAGGCCTACCCCTGCACAGGATACACGTGTTTACATAGTAGATAATGTCAATAAAATAAAGTTGTGGGGGCAAAACCTTCAGTAGTGTTAACATTTCAATTTATAGAAAGTCATGGGAAATAACCTACAGAAGGAGCAAAAGGATGGCATAGAATCCAAGGCTGCATTTGTCTATTAATAAATACTGTACCTCCGGATCAATATAGGCCTTATAATGTGGTTTGAAAAATCATTTTAAGTAATATCACCAAGGACACAAAGATCCAGTGTGTTTACCCTTTCCTAGATGAGCTGTAATGGCTTGGAAGGGCTTTAGGGTTTTAGAAACGGCAAAACTTGTTACATACGCCTCCATGAATTAAGCTGTAAATGCAACACAACATTAAAATAATTCTATTCTGATATTTCATTACATGCTCATAAGTGAATGTTATCTCTACGTCATTCTGATATAGCCAGGTGAACATGCTCATTCCTCTACCAACTGATCAGCAGAACTGCTAAGGGGTATATGGGTATATATTAATTTCCTTGGCTTCTACAAGGAAAGGAGAAGTCACTGGTGTATTAGTAATTTACTAAGTGAGGGTCAGGATGCAAAGTGCAAACACCAGAGCATAGAGGCCTGTGTTGCCCCCCGTGAATACAACTCTGCCTTCCATTGGCAGCAGTGTATTCATAAGGGTTGGACACAGATCCCAAGCCTTTAGAAAGAGCCTCAAGCCTCTCAATTGGCATAAAGTTGAATCACTGGTGTTTTTGGATATAAACTCCACCAAAAGACCATTTAATCTTCTGCTTTTGATTTGTCTGTAATCTAATCTATCCAGCCTGGCTTATTGCTAATGAACTTCATTTATAGTGCATTACATTCACTGCCTTTTGATTCTTTCTGGTATATAATATGTGTAGCTCAATGTCTTGTTAACGAACTTCATTTACAAAGGGCATTAGATTTGCCATTCACTTCCGATTAAAAATAGGCTGTAATGTGTAAAAAACTGAAATGCTGTAGAATATATGATACGTTTGTGTGGAATTTTAACTCAATTAAGGACACTTTATTATAAAAAAAAAAAAACCCTGTAATGTAAGCTTTTTGATTTCTGTTCTAGAGTAGATTTATGGGAGTGTTATAATTTCTACCAAGTTATATAACTGCATATTCATTACTGCTTTCCTAGTAACAGTCCTATCAACTCTTAAAGGACAATTAAAACCTAAAAAATGTTATCTATTTTCTTTACATTCTATAGCCTCTTTGTTTCCATATAAAAATAAGATAGGAGTCATTCAGCCACAGTTCCTCAAACTGTGACCAGTTCAGGTTCAGGTTCAGGTTTTTACTTCAAATCTGACTGACCTTCAGACTTCCCAGTGTATCTAGGAAAGGTTGAGTCAACCTGCCTCAAGTCCCCCAGAGTGGCATGGGTACCACTGTAAGGTACTGGTAGGGGGCACTAAGGAGGAATAGGTAGGGGAGGTGAATTATTCAGGCAAGAGCTGATAATGTGTGGACAGTAACAGGATGGAGCGGAAAATGATGGGTATGATGAGGAGGACTGGAAACAAGGAGTCAGACCACACAGGATTGGGGAGAGGGAATCAGACCAGACAGGACTGGAAGCAAGGAGTCAGACCAGACAGGACTGGAACCAAGGAGTCAGACCAGACAAGATTGGGGAGAGGGAGTCAGACCAGACAGGACTGGAAACAATGAGTCAGACCAGACAGGACTGGAAACAAGGTATCACACCAGACAGCACTGGAAACAAGGAG
Organism: Xenopus laevis; assembly: GCF_017654675.1. NCBI lineage: Eukaryota > Metazoa > Chordata > Amphibia > Anura > Pipidae > Xenopus > Xenopus laevis. Next base: position 143,819,472 of record NC_054377.1, on the reverse strand, counting down.
TCAGACCAGACAGGACTGGAAACAAGGAGTCAGACCAGACAGGACTGGAAACAAGGAGTCAGACAGGACTGGAAACAATAAATCAGACCAGACAGGACGGGAATCAAGGAGTCAGATCAGACAGGAATGGAAACAAGTAGTCAGACCAGACAGGACTGGAAACAAGGAGTCGGATCAGACAGGGCTGGAAACAAGGAGTCAGACCAGACAGGACTGGAAACAAGGAGTTAGACCATACAGGGCTGGAAAAAAGGACCCAGAGCAGCAAGGGCACAAGAGCTGGGGCTAGGGTCAGGTCACAGTGCTCCAACAGTAGATAATGCTCAGGCAATGACTGTGAGGAGGGCTGGGTTATATATAGGGCAGGGTCTGTCCTGCTTGGCTGACCCCAAATCACCAATAAGGATGCTGGAGTGAAATAGCTAAGCCCAGGACCCAGATGACAAGGGGATGAGAACTTGTCGGCTGCTATCCTGTCCCAGTGGTAAGGGGAAGCAACCAGGAAGTCCTGGAATCAAACCCCAGCAGAGCCTGACACCCACTAGAAAAACTAGACCATTTCATCTTCTTCTCGCCTCTTTGTCTCCATATAGAAATAAGGAAGGACCATGAAACAGACCAAATTGCTAGAATCAGAAAGGCCCACTGAAATTTGGAGATAAAGTACTAACAGGGCTTGATTCCTTGCGTCCTTTTTCTTCAAGAAAGGTCCTAGTGATTGTACACTTAATGGTGACACAGATGAAAGTTTATACAAGTTATATACTTTTATGTACATAAATCCCCCCTCTTCGTTCCTCACTTTCTTTTATTTTGTAGCTGTGATGTCATACCGAATTGCAATGGTGTTAATATTCTTAACTCTTATTACTAGTACGACACATCCAATCAACCAACTTTGATGCTAAAAAATATAAATATTTGAATCTTGTTAGATAGTCACTTCTGTACTCTAAAGAATTGTTCTGTAGCACATTTGGGTGAGTGATCCAAGGTGGTCTACCTTATCCTGTGTGTGACATGCCCAATGACAGGGCTATATGTGGGTGAGACAGAGCTATATGTGGGTGAAGCTGGACAAACACGACACCAATGGATATTCTCCCACAGATCCAATATCAAGTGTGAGAAAACTGATTTCCCAGTAACAGCACACTTTTGTATCAGTTACTACAATATTGATGACCTTCAAGTCATCAACACAAATCCATGCAAAAATGCAATACCCTACAGTGTATCCTTAACAGGGACAGAAGTGTTTTGGCCAGATATGGCGATAATAACAACACCCAGTGGGCACATGTCAAACATGGTAGTGGCAAGGAGCAATTCCACAGACTAGGGCTCATTTGTAAAAGTGCTGAGCAGGGTTGAAAGTGCAAATACTGGTGCTAACCTGCTCTGCATTTAGATCCTGTAGGCACAGGTGTTCTGTATTTATGAGGTGGTATGTGGGCAACCCCTTGTACACTCCTGAGTTTGCACATCAATTATACTTGCTAGGAAGTCCCACTGGGTGCAAGGTGCAATTTAGCACTTTGCTCTGGATAGATACTCCTGTTCAAAATGCACACTGCAGGGGCCATAGACAGGTGCTATTTTTTCAGGAGGCGTTTGTAGGCCCCCTTTGTGCTTTTGTACTTGCACCTGGGGCAGTACTAAATGAGGCCTACTTACTCTATACAGACACTGATTTTCAAAGGCCCATATGTAAGGAAAAACACATATTTTGCCCGAGTGGTTTGTCTTTTAACAAGGGACCATTAAATCCTACCAGCTAATTGGTTGCTATAGGTAACTTGACCAATAGCAGACGTTGCCCCTTTTATTACATTACCGCAAAAGACTTCAAAGAAGGGGATCCACAATTTATGCGCTGTAGTAATCATTTCTGAAGGTGACTGTGGTATGCAAAAATGGATGAAAAGTCGTGAGCATTTTGTGAAAGGTACTTGAGCCCGAACATGCTCTCTGTACTTACACAATGTTGTAAGTTTATATTCCTAAAACACGTGTGAATAGCACACTCCTTTATTGATGACCGTGTCCTTGTGTCTTCTCCATCTCACGTATATAGCTGATCTTTCACCAGAGTGTCCTGATTGAGTTTAATTCATTCATGACCCTCCATCACCCATGACCCTGTTGCCTTAACCATACATAAACCATAAACAATGGCTGCCGAGTTAACAGATATCAGTGTGAGCTCGGGAAGGTTCAGGTAGGGAGATATGAATATATATAAACCCTTGTTATCTCTCCTTCAGCACTTGCAATCAGCCCCACTTGTTGTTATTATGGGTAATGAACATTTGTCGCTCAAAGAGCAGTGCTTGAAACTCAAGTGCATCTTTTCCAGTGGCCGGCTCCATGGCGCGCCTCTTTTAATAAATGTATTTAAAGCAGTTGAAAAGAATCAGATGTTAATCTTTTGGCCCCTCTGGTTATTGAGAACTACAGGTCACCTCCCAGCTAGTCTGGTCTTAGGAGAGAGCTTGGTGTCCTAGGGGACTTCTTGATGAAGAGAATAAATGAAATGCGTGTGTGTAGAGATGCCAAACCAGATCCAAAGTATCCAGGTACATCTTGGCCATGCCTACCAAGAACCACCCCACTCTGCCCTGCCCCCACTCTGTTTCACCCAGGCCCCACCCTGCTGCTTTGCTGCCTGCGACACTGCTTTGGACATGCATTAAAATTCAGTGAGTAAGATAACCCATATACACAAGCTGGGGAGAAGATCATTCATTCTTCTGTAGACTTATGGTGTAGCCATCAGATTCCCACACTCCATAGCTTGCACATATTCAGTACGTTCTAGTAAATTCTAGTAAATAACTCTGAGCTACACAAGCACACAAAGCAATGGAACAGAACGTGACTTGGTTTGAAGTTGACTTGCTGAGCTTCGTTCTTCAGATACTGAGCAGCTCCAGCTATTGAATAAATGACTAAAATAATGGGAATTTAATTTTCATGGTGTTTATGTTAATTTTTATTGAAACTGACCTGTTCAGTATCGTGTCCCTTTTCATTCCACCGAATGTCATTCCGCGTAAGAAAAGTGCTCAATGCTAATTAGGTGATGTCACAATGTGCCGTTCTCTTTGATGTTTTCTGAAGGACTTTCAAATCAGAAATGTAATTTTGGTATAAAAAATACCTCGGTGCTGTTTTGTTTTTTATACTTATACAGACCTATGAAGATATACAGTATAAACTATATTCCAATATCTCTACTAACTGCAGATCACAATAGCCTATGATATTATGCTTTTTTAGGAAATCGTCCAAGCCCTTCTTAAAGGGCATATAAAGGCAAAAAAATAAAATCCAATTTTTACTTTCTTTAATGAAAAATAAATCTATCTCCAATATACTTTAATTAAAAAATGTGTACCGTTTTTATACCTGACTGTGTGCAGTGAAATTCTCCCTTCATTTACTGCTGTGGATAGGAATTGTCAGACGGTCCCTAACTGCTCTGCAGGGAAACAATCATACTTATGAACAGCAGGGGGAGCCCCCGTCTTACTTCCCAGCCATGCAGAACTCAAGCAGCTTTGTTTATGACGATCCCTAAGCAGCCCAGACCACACTGAGCATGTGCACAGTCTTAGTCTTGCAAAGATGTATAACAAAGTCACAAGATGGTGACCCCCTGTAGCCAACTTTGAAAGCATAAATTATTTGTTTGATTAGGCTTGTGCTGTAGTAAGTTCATGTTTATATTTAGTATACAAAATACAGCATTTCTAGCCTTATTTTATTTTGGACTTTACATGCCCTTTAAAGCCATTAACAAAGCCAGCCATCACAACATCACCCGGCAGTGCATTCCCCAACCTCACTGTCCTGAATGTGAAGAACCACCTACGTTGCTTCAAATGAAAGTTCTTTTCTTCTAGTCTGAAATGGAGGCCTCTGGTGCATTAACCCTTTCCATGGGAAAATAGACTCCACCCCTACCCCCACTATCTGTCTATAATGCCCTCTAATGTACTTGTAAAGAGTAATCATGTCCCCTCAAAAGCATCTTTTCTCCAGTGAAACAACCCCAACCTTGACAGTCTACCCTCATAAATTAAATCCCCCTACCCAGTTTAGTTGTACTTAGTCTCTGCACTCTCTCCAGCTCATTTATATCCCTCTTAAGGACTGGACTCCAAAACTGCCCCCATACTCTAGATGAGGCCTCACCAGGGACCTATAAAGAGACATAATTAGGTTTTCATCCCTTGACCTTTTTTATGCAAGACACAACTTTATTTGCTTTAGTGGCCACATCATGACACTGCTTAGTGTTACACAAGCTGTCATCCACAAAATCCCAAAATCTTTCTCAATTAGGACACCCCCTAAAAACTATCCGTAGGGGCACATTTACTAAGCTCGAGTGAAGGATTCGAATGATAAGAAAATTCGAATATCGAAGTATTTTTTGGGTACTTCGACCATCAAATGGGTCAAATCCGATCGAATTCAATCGAATGATTCGAACAATTCGAATAAAAATCGTTTGACTATTCGACCATTCGATAGTAGAAGTACTGTCTCTTTAAAAAATACTTTGACTACAAACCTCGCCACTTTAAACCTACCGAGGTGTAATGTTAGCCTATGGGGACCTTCCTCAGCACTTTTCTTTTTTTTTTTTTGATCGAATAAAAATCCTTCGATCGATCGCTTAAAATCATTCAAATCATTGGAACGATTTTTACTAAGATCGTTCAATCGAAGCATTCGCGCTAAATCCTTTGAATTCGATATTCGAATTCTAAGGATTTAAATTCGAGGGTGGAATTTGAGGGTTTATTAACCCTCGAAATTCGACCCTTGATAAATGTGCCTCTTAGTGTATAAAAATGTAATTTCTATCAAAGAGCATTGCATTTATCAACATTGAACCTCATTTGCTGCTCGGTTTATCAATTTAATCGAATCTCTCTGCAAAGTGGCCGCATCCTGCATGGAACTTATAGCTGTTGTTAATTTGTAAATCCCAGTATCCCCGGTGAAGGCTTTGCAGTTGGGGGCCCCAACTAGGGGCGCATATTTAACATTATCTCTGCAATGTATGGGTTTGAATTAGTGCTACTCACTCCACTTCCACATGAAATCTGCTTGGGTTAATATTTTACCTACTATATAGAGGAATAAAAAGCTCGAGAGTTGAAGTGGATTTGTGTTACACTGCCTTGATCAATCAAAGCCTTTATGCGCATCCGTATCTGGGAAGAAAGTCGGGCACATTACACTTGCAGTGGTATATGGACTTTAATATAAAGCTGCTAATATTGAACCCAGTCCCCCCTGTCTCTTCCAATGCACCAGGCTGAACACTGTGTTATATAATCGCATTTCTGCTCCTCTTTTCACCCCATCTGCACATGATTCAGTCTGTTTTTTTCCCATTTCTTGCTAGCCGCAATCCAATTGCCTAAAATGCAATAATCCAACAGCTGAAAAGTTGTTTTCGTCAAATGCTGTTTTTCCCCCTGACCGACGCTCTTTCTTGGAAACTCATCCATCACTCTTGTTCGGCTGCTAAAACCCTTTTGACGGAAGCCGCTTATATCTTTCTTGCCTCCCCACTCACATCCGACTGCAACTTATTTATTACAAGCGCTTGAGTGTTTCTCAGCAGAATGCCGGTCATTATCTGCATCCGTGTGCAACAGTCTGAAGGAGCTTTGAGTCTTCTCATTTTTTCCCATCTCCCTCCTAATTATTTTTTAGGGGCTTCTCGCCATAGATCATGGAATCCCAATGATATTTCAAGATGATTTCACTTTAGAAAAAGGCCTATATTTCACCCTGACTTTTTCTCGAGGATGCGCGCTTCAGCCATTTCTAGACTGTCGTACGGATTCTTCCTTTGTGTGCCGAGGCCGAGGTGCAAGGGATTTATTGGATTTCTATAACTGTTACTCTAAGCTGGCTTTGCTCAAAGACCTAAAGTAAACAGGGGGCTTAGGAGCGTGTTTGATTGTCACGTTTGCATAAAGCCTCGCGAACATGGCTACGTGTTTGTCTTCATATTAACTGCTTGTTAACACACAAAATGTTTGACATGTTCTTTAGACATTTATTGACCTTGCGCTCCCCTCCATCAACAGAGAGATGAGTGTGCGGCTTGGCTTAACCTACGGAGCATGTAAATCCCAGTTAGTGATAAAACGATTTCTTCTCTTTGACTGAGACCATTAAGTGCTGAGCTTTTCTGAATGTGAATAAGTTCACCAGTCGATCTTATCCTGCTGTCTATGCAGCATCCCCCTTATTGATAAATAGTGAATAAAGTGCCCCCTATTGTAAAATATAAGGATATTATAAGTTACCGACCAGTTCCATGACCATATAAAAGCATGAGGCCGAAGGCTTAAAACTCCAAGGTGACTTCTAATACACAATACACAACATATAATACACAAGTTTCGGTGAGTCATGAAAATGACAGAAATGACTTAGTTCCAATTATAATCGATGACATCACTAAGCACCGTTTATAAGCATATCATTTACAGAATATTCATGTCTCTTGTGTATTAAAAGGATATTAGAAGTCACTGAGGGGTTCTCTTCCATATAAAGGCACAAGGCTGCAGGCTGAGTTATACAGGGAACTCCAAGTATCACTCATGTATTATAAGGGATAATGTAGCCCCTACTGTAAATGATAAGGATATTAGAAGTCACTGAGGGGTTGTTCTGTGACCATATAAAGGCACAAGGCTGCAGGCTGTGTTATACAGGGAACTCTGAGTATCACTCATGTATTATAAGGGATAATGTACCCCCTACTGTAAATGATAAGGATATTAGAAGTCACTGAGGGGTTGTTCTGTGACCATATAAAGACACAAGGCTGCAGGCTGAGTTATACAGGGAACTCTGAGTATCACTCATGTATTATAAGGGATAATGTACCCCCTACTGTAAATGATAAGGATATTAGAAGTCACTGAGGGGTTGTTCTGTGACCATATAAAGGCACAAGGCTGCAGGCTGAGTTATACAGGGAACTCTGAGTATCACTCATGTATTATAAGGGATAATGTACCCCCTACTGTAAATGATAAGGATATTAGGGGCAAATTTACTTATGGTTGAATATCGAGGGTTAATTAACCCTTGATATTCGACTGCCAAATTGAAATCCTTCGACTTCGAATATCAAAGTATTTACCGCAATTCGTTCGATCGAACGAAAATCGTTGATTCGAAGGATTTTAATCCATCAATCGAACAATTTTTATTCGACCAAAAAAAGATAGCAAAGCCTATGAGGACCTTCCCCATAGGCTAACATTGACTTCAGTAGGTTTTAGGTGGCGAACTAGGGGGTCAAAGTTTTTTTTTAAAGAGACAATACTTCGACTATCGAATGGTCGAATAGTTGAACGATTTTTAGTTGGAATCGTTCGATTCGAAGTCGAAGGTCGAAAGCAGCCCACTCAATGGTCGAAATGACCAAAAAAACATTCGAAGTTTTATTCCTTCACTCGAGCTAAGTAAATGGGCCCCTAGAAGTTACTGAGAGATTATGTGACCATATAAAAGCACAACACTGCTGTTATACAGGGAACACTCTTATAAGGAATTATGCACCCAATTTTTGGGACAAAATGCTGTGGGTTTATGAAAAAGGTCTTGTTCCTTAGAATTTAGGGGAAAGTCTTTAATTTTGTTGTTGTAGGACCCAGTCATTTCAAGTTACCCTACTGACCCTGTACTTGAATAATGAGCTATTGTAATCTGTCTGCTACAAGTTTCAACATAAAAGCAAAAGTCTGAATGGCTATTGGACTACCATATGTTACCTAGCACATCAGCACCCTTGTGCACAAAAGTGAGCATAGCCCCCCACCTTCTGCGCCTATAACCCTGAGTATTAATAAAGTCAACACTTAAGTGGAGATGACTTGATTCTTACCATTTGCTCAGAAGCCACAGAAAGAAAATGTCTTTTAGATACCCTTCCCCTGAAAGGCTGCTCTCCGGAGCCATGATAATTGAAAATTAAGAATGTTCATTGTAATAATTAAATGGCACCCTTTGAACCAACACAGACTGTGTTGCATAAGAAGCGCAGCCTACTCAGAAGATAAAATAGAACAATATATTCAGAACACCAACTGCTACAAGTTACCATAACAAACTGTGACAGCTCCCTAATTATCTAATGCTCAGAATCCCTTTAATCTCTCAATAATTCCCACCAATACAGATTAGTCCAAGCAAATATATTTCCTTTAGAGTCCTACTGATTTGTATAGCATGATTAAAAGAAATCTCTTCCTGCAAGTTTTTGACACAGATAAAATGTTTCATCTTATTGACTGCTAGTTTTGCTCAAGCAATTACAACAGGAATTACAAATAAGTCGGGCTTGGTATGATTCATTGGCCAGAGAAAAAACTTCAGTGCTGGGCTTCCAAGTAGAACAAAAAAAATACACATAAATGAACTGGACAAAGAACAGAGAGAAACAACCAAATTTATCATGGGGGGTAGATAGTCTCACTTATAAGGAAAGGCTCAAAAATTCAGGATGGGTCGTAGAAAGAAGGCACCGGTAAATGATCAACATATACAATAATGTACAGAGTTTATAAAAACTATTCAAAAACTCAGAGGCCACAGAATGTCCAAAAACATCCACTGAGACTAGTGAAGGGGATGTTTCCCTGTTAGCATGGGAAGGATTTCTTTCACTTGTTTTGGCACTTACAAATGCTCTACAAAATGAAAAAATATAATTAATGGCTGATAAAATAGTTTGGTTTTGTCAAGATTCCAATTTTGGGTATAAGAGGATGGTTTTTGTGTTGTGGAGATTTTACACATGAATTCCATACCCAGTAGCACAAAGCAGGATAAACACAGTGACAGTTCCATGTATAAAACTCCAGAACACACTGCAGGATAAATACAGTGCCAATTCCATGTATAATACCCCAGAACACACAGCAGGATAAACACAGTGACAGTTCCATGTATAAAACTCCAGAACACACTGCAGGATAAATACAAGGCCAATTCCATGTATAATACCCCAGAACACACAGCAGGATAAATACAGTGCCAATTCCATGTATAATACCCCAGAACACACAGCAGGATAAATACAGTGCCAATTCCATGTATAATACCCCAGAACACACAGCAGGATAAATACAGGGCCATGTCCATGTATAATACCCCAGAACACACAGCAGGATAAATACAGTGCCAATTCCATGTATAATACCCCAGAACATACAGTAGGATAAATACAGTGCCAATTCCATGTATAATACCCCAGAACACACAACAGGATAAATACAGTGCCAATTCCATTTATAATACCCCAGAACACACAGCAGATAAATACAGTGCCAATTCCATGTATAATACCCCAGAACACACAGCAGGATAAATACAGTGCCAATTCCATGTATAATACCCCAGAACACACAGCAGGATAAATACAGTGCCAATTCCATGTATAATACCCCAGAACACAGAGCTAAAAAAATAAACTGCCAATCCATGTTTAATACCCCAGAACACACAGCAGGATAATAAACTGCCAGTTCTATGTATAATGCCCCAGAATACACGGCTGGAAAAATAAACTGAGAATTCATGTATAATACCCCAGAACACACAGCAGGATAAATACACTGCCAGTTATATGTATAATACCCCAGAACAAATGGCAGAATAAATACTGTGCCAATTAGTGATGAGCGAATATGCGACGTTTCGCCAAAAAATCCGCAAATTTTGCGTGAAATTCGCGAAACAGCGTTTTTCTAAGAATTTTTTTTTGCCGAATTTTCATGTGCGTTTCGCAAATTTTTTTCACCGGTGGCGAATCGCGCAAATTTGCCGCGAATTCGCACCTGGCGAATAAATTCGCACATCGCTAGTGCCAATTCCATGTATAATACCCCAGAACACACAGCAGGATAAATACAGTGTCAATATCCATAGCAGGATAAATACAGTGCCAATTTCTTGTATGAAACCTCACAACACACCGCAGAATAAATACAGTGCCAGTTCTATGTACAATATAATACCCCAGAACACATGGCAAGATAAATACAGCCCCAGTTCCATATTATAGTCCACTACACACAACAGGATAAATACAGTGCCAATTCCATGTATAATACCCCAGAACACACAGCAGGATAAATACAGTGCCAATTTCTTGTATAAAACCCCAGAACACACATCAGGATAAATACAGTGCCAATTATATGTATAATACCCCAGAACACATAGCAGGATAAATAAAGTGTCAGTATCATGTGTAATAACACCAAAACACATGTAACTTATCCTCTATGAGTTTGAATTGGCCATTTAATTTTTTAAGCCTAAGTATGGAATCCATTATCCAGAAACTCATTATTCAGTAAACTCCAAAATTATGCAAAGGCCATCTCCCATAGACTCCATTTTCATCCAAAAGTTATTTTTTTAAAAAAATGATTTCCCTTTTCTCTGTAATAATAATGTGCAATACCTTGTGATCCCAACTAAGATATAATTAATCCGTATTGGGGTCAATACAGTCCTGTTGGGTTTCATTAATGTTTTCTTTATTTTTAGTAGACAAAGTATGGTGATCCAAATTGTGGAAAGATCCTGGGCATTCTGGATAACGTGTCCAGTTACCTATATATATATATATATATATATATATATATATATATATATATATAAATAATATATATGTATATTTATTTGAGCAGCAGATAATAGGTCCCCTGTAGTTTACAGTATACCCTTAAATACCCCAAATATCCCAACAGTAAGGCGGAAGGTAAACGCCGTTGATCCAGATGTCTTGCCCAGGTGCAGGATCCTCAGACTCACAGGCTCTGTTTAACAATTCCGCTGCTTAGAAATTGTGTGTATCCATTTTTCCCGAGGATAATACATCAACAGTGATTACAGCGAAATCTAATTTCTTTGCATATATAAATTAAGTTGGAGATGCTCTTTAATAAAATCAAGGTGATAAAGCAGAATGCAACTTGGATGCAAATTATCACATAATTTGCATGGTGTTTTTAATCATTGTGTCATGTAAAGAATCCGGATGAATCCTCCATGAGAAGAAAGTTCTGTGAAGGTGAAACGGTGCTAAAGCAAAGTCTCTGGTTAAATCCTGACTTTCATAATCATTACAGAGTCAACCTTGACCACCCCGCTCACCGATTACCATAACACCCATTCCCGGCCATGTGCCTTCAAAACCCAAACCCCTTCTATCAATTCATCCACAGATTGGGCTTAAAAGGCCACTTTAGAAATGACTACATAGTACATTACACATAGGCATTGCGGTTTCAACCTTAAGTCACCCAAAACCACTTTTGCTCCTGCACCAAAAGACTCCACAATGAGACTCAGTCCCCATTTATAATGGGTTTTCTTCCAAACATGCCATGGAAACCTCCATCTGGAATTACCAATATCACCACCCTTATCATAACATGCTTACTCCCTCTATATAACCTCAACTAACCAACTTCAACCACCTCAAATGAAGGAGTTAGGGTGAAGGAAGCTGCTCCATATCCTAAATTTGGCCTGTCAACTGTACTGCAGATCCTTCCACAAACCCATCTCTAGCCCTAGCCTCCTTGATATGTTCCCCAGGGGAGGCTGTCTTCTAACTATTCCAACCCTACTAGCTTACCCTGGGGCTTCCTTATATTTGGTGGTTAGTCCTGTACCAGTTAAACCTACTTCTACCCAAGTTTAGTAGTTTGACCCTGGGCCTAATGATAGGATTACAGTAGGGATATACTGTATGTAAAACAATTAGTAGAGGGTTGCACCAATGGGCTGGTAGGGTCTTTACCAATGAGTTTTTAAAACATGTCAGTACATATTTGTAGTGATGGGTGAATTTATCCGCCAGACGCGAATTTGCGGCAAATTTGCGCAATTCACCGCCAGCGAATAAATTCGCGAAACGCCCGCGAAAATTCGCGGCAAAAATTTGCCGGCGTCAAAAATGTTTTTTTTCGAAAAAACGGACACCGGCGTCAAAAACGCGTGGCGCCGTTTCGCAAATTTTTCGCCGTTTCACGAATTTCGCTAATTTTTCGGCGCAAATTCACCCAATCTTTGACCAGGTACCGAAATGTCATTTAATCTATCTATCTGTGGTCCCGTTCCTCCCCCTATATACTGACATTAGAGTGTTCTAGTCTGGCTCACTGCTTGAGTTAACCAGGATTAAAACTCAAAAAGTCAATGTGCTTTCCCATTTGTAGCGGCTTCTGAGATCTTTGCAGTTTAATGGGGTTATGTAATATAAGGCACTAGGTTTGCCCAGGGGCAGTAACCCATAGCAACCAATCAGCAGGTAGAATTTACTAGTCACCTGTTTAAATGCAAGCATCTTATTGGTTGCTATGTGTTATTGCTCCTGGGCAAACTTAGTGCCTTATATTACATATGGGGGTAAGACTGCAACAGGCTTCCAGTTTAGTAGCTCTCTTTGAAAGAGTGTCGGTGATCCTAGGATTAAGGAATTTTGCGGGTGACCCAGTCAGTTAAAGTCTATGTGGGACATTCACTAAGATTCGTAGTTGTGCCGGCGCCTGCTTCGCCGTGCTTCGCCAGGCGTATTTTTGCCAGCGCTCCGCAAATTCACTAAAATCCGAAGTTGCGCTCAGGTGTAGCGTAAGGTTGGGAAGTTGCGCTAGCGTTAATTCGCCTACTAGCTAGCGATGCTTAATTTGCATACAGCGCCAAATTGAAGTTACAATGGAAGTATATGTAGCAGAACTACACAAGCCTGGGAAACCTTCAAAACATCAAATAAAAATTTTTTTTTGCCCTACACATGTGCCCACTGTATAGTTAAGTTGCCACGAGTTAGGAAATGTAGGGGGGAAGGAGGGGAGCCCCAAAAAAAAATTCGATCTTTTTCAGCCTATCACCCATAATATAGAAAACACGCCAGCGTTTTTTGGGACTTAGAAAAAATGTGAACTTTTTTTGAAGCAATCCCTATCTACTCTATTGCGCTTCGCCTGGTCTGAGGTGGCGAAGGAAGTCTAGCGTAAAATGTAGCGTTCAGAATCATTCGTGCGTTAGTGAATTTGCGTAGTTACGTCCGTTGCGCAAATTCCCCAGGCGTAAGGGTGCGAAGTAACACTAGCGAATTTACGCCAGCGTTCGTTAGTGAATCGGCGAATTAACGAAAATGCCCAATGCTGGCGATTTCACGCTAGCGTTAGGCGCTTCGGTGTTTAGTGAATTTGCCCCTATGACTTTCAAAGAGAGCTGCAGCACTTAAAACCTGGTATTAGCAGTCTAAAACTGCAAACATCTCAGAGAGCATTACAAACAGAAAATTAATGTAGACACCGTTTAGTGAAAGGTCCATTATAATGTTGGGCAGATGAATAGCATTTCATTGTTCTTTGTTCCTGTAAAGCTCAGAAAGAAAAGTTTAGCATTTATGAAAATCCGGGTGAGATCCAGTGTTACACAAGCGTATATTCCATTATTATTGCCTTGTCTCATTTATTCTTTTGTATAGACTTCTCTTATTTTCCCCTAGGGGAGGATGCGCCTTTGTAATGTATTCTGCTTACTTAATGGCCATGTAGAGCCATTCCACGCAGGAGAAGCTTAGAGATATGTATCTCCTGGGATGGAAAAGCCCGACGTGACTGAACTGCAGCATTGCACCTTGTAATAAGGGTGTCAGTAATGTAAGATTCAAATACTGAAACCCCATAACTAGATTTTAATGTGTCAAGAGGCTAAGGGGGGGGGGTTCTAAAAACGAGTTTAAGCTGGCCATACACGTACACATAGAAAGATCTTTTCTTCATTATTTATTTTTTACTTTTTCTGCTGACTCCTTCTAGCTTTTAAATGGGGGTCACTGACCCCATGTAAAAAATAAATGCTCTGTAAAGATACAAATACTTTTTATTACTCATCTATCTATTCAGACCCTCTCCTATTCATATTTCAGTCTCTTATTCAAATCAATGCATGGTTGCTAGGGTAAATTTGGACCCTAGCAACCAGATTGCTGAAATTGTCAATTGGAGATCTGCTGAATAAAGAGCGAAATAAATCAAAAACCACAAATAATAAAAAAGGAAAACCAATTGCAAATTGTCTCAGAATATCACTCTCTACATCATACTGACAGTTAACCCTAAAGTGACAAGCCCCTTTAAGTCAATATGAGACCTATTACCCCAGGAGAGGCTGTTTCTGCTGGTGTATCTCTGTCTCCTGCCCCACGAGACTGAACAGAGCTACTGTATGTGTGACACAGGTCCCTCCAAGCGGGGTGCTCCCAGCACATTTCATTATTCTATAACATGGTTTCTATACAGCCCATTGATTATTAACTAGTCCCGAACAGAAGCAGAGAAGAGCAGCAGACTTATAAGGCTCTGCACGTCCCTGCAGCTGAAACACTGATGGGATTACTGCTGTAAATGTTTTATTTATAATAGGAAGCAATATGTTTTTCCAAGGAAGAATATTTCCAGGTGTGTGTGTGTGTGTGATATGCCTCCGTCTGGGTTTCTGGGGACTTAGGCTATATTTAGGAACCCCGTGGGTTAAGTGTAAATCAGTGAATAAGGAAAGGATAAAGAATATATATATATTAAAAATAGTACAGGTATGGGATCCATTATCCGGAAACCCGTTACCCAGAAAGCTCTCGAATTACAGAATGCCCGTCTCCCTTTTAGAGAAATAATCCAATTTTTTTTAAATGATTTCCTTTTTCTGTGTAATAATAAAACAGTAGCTTGTACTTGATCCCAACTAAGATATAATTAATCCTTATTGGAGGCAAAAACAGCCTATTGGGTTTATTTAATGTTTACATGATTTTCTAGAAGACTTAAGGTATGAAGATCCAAATTACAGAAAGATCCATTATCCGGAAACCCCAAGTTCCCAAACATTCTGGATAACAGGTCCCATACCTGTACTATACCTTAATGTGTTTGTTCACTTTTAAATCAATGTTTAGCATGATGTAGTGGGTGGTATTCTGCGAGAATTTGCAATTGGTTTTCATTTTTTATTATTTGTGGTTTTTGAGTTATTTTGCTTTTTATCCATCAGCTCTCCATCTGCTATTTCAGCAATGTGGTTGCTAGGGTCAAAATTACCCCTAGAAACCATGCACTGATTAAAATAAGAGACTGAAATATGAATAGAAGAGGCCTGAATAGAAAGATGAGTGTTAAAAAAATAACAATAACAATAAATGTGTCGCCTTACAGAGCATTTGTATTTTTTAGATGGGGTCAGTGACCCCCATTCAAAAGCTGGAAGGAGTCATCAGAAGAAGGCAAATAGTTCCAAAAGAAACTGTAAAAAAAAAAAAAAATAATGAAGAATAACTGAAAAATTGCTTATACAGTAATAGGCCATTCTATAATATACTAAAAGTTATGTGAAAAGCCAAACTGGAGGAATTTACCAGATTTCATCTTTACACTTGTTTTTCATACAATAAACTGGTAGAAATAGGGAACTGGCAGGGTATAAAGGCAGTGACCCCCATTTGAAAGATGGAATGATTCAGAAGAAGGCAAATAATTCAAAAACTATAAAAATAAACAAATAAAGAAGGCCAATTGAAAAGTTGCTTAGAATTGGCTAACACACTAAGGGGCAGATTTACATAGGGTCGAATATCGAGGGTTAATTAACCCTCGATATTCGACTGCCGAAGTGAAATCCTTCGACTTTGAATATCGAAGTCGAAGGATTTACCGCAATTCGTTCGAACGATTTTTCTTCACCCAAATAAAGCTTACAAAGCCTATGGGGACCTTCCCCATAGGCTAATATTGAGGTTCGGTAGGTTTTAGATGGCGAAGTAGGAGGGTCGAAGTTTTTTTTAAAGAGAAAGTACTTCGATAGTGCAACGATCTTTAGTTTGAATCGTTCGATTGGAAGTCGTAGCTGAAGGTCGAAGTAGCCAATTCGATGGTCGAAGTAGCCAAAAAAATCATTTGAAATTCAAACTTTTTTTTATTCTTTTCCTTCACTCGAACTAGTAAAGTAAATGTGCTCCTTAAAGTTAACTTTAAATACCAGGGATGCCTGTGTCACTTTAAAAGACAATAGACAACAATGCTTTCTCTCTAGGGAGAATTGTCCAAGTTTAAATATAAAAAAAACAAAAAACAAAATAATGGCTGCCAATCACTATAAAGCAGGGAAAGGGAATACACTGTAGATAGTGTCAAGGACACAAAATAATGTTGTCTCAAAGTAATTGAACAGATAAGGGCACTCGTGAAATCATTGCAGGCTGTTTGTCCGCTGTTAACAGTCTGAATTGTGATCAGACCTCAGATCGGTGATGCTCTGGTCCCCAAAGAGAAGCTAATGTGACAGCAAGATGTCGCCCAGAACATTCCGTCCCTTCTCTATTGCTGGGGGTGGTTTTAAGAAAGGAGCGGAGAGGGCATTTGCCATGGGACCCAGGAACTAAAGTATTCTTGTTAATGTCAAAATGAGAATGTGTTTGTTATTAAACTTTATTTATAGATATAGCATTTTACATATTTACATGGTTAAATTGGGTTGAAAAAAGACAAAGTCCATCAAGTTCAACCCTTCTAAATGAAACCCAGCATCTATACAGACAAGAATTTGCGGCGAATTTCCACTTTTCGCCGCCGGCGAATAAATTCGTGAAAATCCACCGGTGTAAAAAAATTTACACAAATTGATGCGGGTGTCAAAATTCACGCAGACGGAAAAATTTGTGTTTCTAAAATTTATTGACGTTTTGCGAATTCTGAGGGAAATTAACAATTTTTTTGCCGAAGCTAACCGGGAGAAATTCGCCCATCACTTGAGTTATACATTGTTCCTATCAGTCCCTGCCCCAGTGGAGCTTACAATCTAAGGTTCCTATCATGGGTTCATACACTAAGGTGAATTTACGGTAATCAGGAGCCAATTCTACCAGTATGTTTTTGGAGTGTTGGGCAGAACCAAGAAAAACCCTACAGAGACACTGAAAGAACATACAGGGGTCATTAACTATATGCAAGGCAGGATGAAAAGTACAAAATGGCCATAATTTGCCATGCACCCTTCCCAGTGTCAGACTGGGCCGGCGAAAAACACTGGGAAAAAAATCCAGTGGGAACCACCGACTAAAACCCACTCCCTGTGCTGCTCCCTGACCTCCATTACTGCCCCCCGATTGCATTGCTTCAAGAAGAATAGAGAAGGTGGGTGGGCTGACAGAGGTGGGTTGCAGCTAGGGTGAGGGCCAGTAAGTGGGTGGAGCCCCTGAGACAGCAACCTGTGTGGGCATTGGATCTCCAGTCTGTTGCTGACACGTCTTTGCACATAGAAGAAATGCCAAAGTCCCCTTTGCCAATCCCCTTTCGTGTCAGGGAACTGTTATTATATTTCCTTCCCATTGGTCTCCTAATGGGCTGCTGGGGAGAAAGAGAGAAGGGTGATACAACTTGCAGTGCAGCCGTAAAGAGTGACTGAAGTTTATCAGAACACAAGTCACATGACTGGGGGCACCTGGGAAACTAACAATATGTCAGATTTCAAGACTAAATATTAAAACAATCTGTTTGCTCTTTTGAAAAATGGATTTTAATACTGGATTCTGCTATAGGAGTGATATTAACGCATTTTGTAAAAAAAATCATGTTTTCCCATGACAGAATCCCTTTAGGGCCACGCAAATTTGCTTTGATCTCTGCAATGTCACACCTGACCCTGTCTCTTGATACAACTTCATTTACTGCGGTTTCTGATTCATTACTGAATTCACACATTCCATGAACCATTTCTGAAGTCTTGTTTTTTGTGTTTTTCCGAGTCCTGAGGGCGACGAAATAACAAACCGTAAAGTACAGGTTTATTGTGTTATTTCTAATATTAAAAGCACTAAGATTCGTTTCTGAAGCTTTTTTTGTTACATTTTGGCAGAATTCCATCTGCTCTCCAAGGGGGATGTAGAGCCTTTTTTTTCATGTTTTGTGCAAATACCTAAATTTGTAGAGTTCTACATGTACAGAGTGAAATAAAGGAGTCTGACAAGATTAAATTTAACAAGTAGCTGACCTCCAAGTGTCACAGATTCTGAGTTTCAGCAATGATCTAAAGAAATCCGAGTCAGAAGAACATGGAGCCCAGCGCAGTTCATGGCCTTCTGGTTAAACGTTAATGTTGCATCTGCATTAGAAATCAAATATAGCGAAGTTGTTCTGCTGGTGCTGGAGGGCACCACCTCAGGTGAGAAAGGGGTACTGCAGTCATTCCCTATGTAAATTAAGACATGCATGTTGGGTTTCCACTTGGCTCTTTGTCAGTTGTTAGGTGTTTAGGGGCAACAAGTGAAAGCAAAAATGTATAAAGATCCACCTCCTTGATGGCATGTGAAAGTCTCTTGAGTTTCCAAGAGGGGTCATTTAGAAAGTATAGGGCTGCAAAAATGTAATAAAGGGGTGCAAACGCTGCT
Organism: Xenopus laevis; assembly: GCF_017654675.1. Classification (NCBI taxonomy): domain Eukaryota; kingdom Metazoa; phylum Chordata; class Amphibia; order Anura; family Pipidae; genus Xenopus; species Xenopus laevis. The sequence goes on along the minus strand of NC_054377.1, from coordinate 143,800,955 downwards.
CACTCTGCCGGTGGAAATAAAAACCTTTGTGGGCAACCCAGCCCCTACCCCCACTTGGTACGTGGCCTCTCCCACACCCCAGACCCAGAGAAAAGGAGGCTGTGGTAAGGAAGAGCCACGTGCGGATGGGGGGTTTAGGTGGGATGCCAGGCATCTGGAAGAGGGCCCTTCATTGGCCATGGATGGCCCAGTTTGACCCTGAACTCTGCTCTGCACACATGCTCCCTACCTGTCCCCTAACTTGCACAACATTGAGCTGCATAACTTAGAAAGCACCTTCAGACTGCAAGAGGGACTTAGGACAAGACTGCCTGGTGTCCACCATTAATGCACTCTCCATCTAGTGCCAGATTTTCATTTTAACACTTGGTGCGGGGTACAGTGAGACCCCGTCTCTGCTTTTGCACCTCATACTGCTCTACCTCCTGCATCCTGGGTCATAGTAAAGGATGTGTTAACACAATATAGTAATAGAAATGATAGGCAATAGCTAATATGAAATGTTTTTAGGTGCACAAAACAATCACAAATGTATCCAAAATCAGGAGATAGGAGCTCAGGGACCATTGAGCACTGAGATACCTCTGTCCTTTTGGTATGGTTGATTTTTTTTTTTTTTGAAGTTACATTTAGGGGCCCATTTATTAAACCTTGATTTTTTTCAAGCCAAGTTTGAAGAGTAAAGTTTGAATTTTTAGAGGGAAAAAAACCTCAAATTTTTAGAGAATTATTATATCCCGAAGATGCTAAAAATTAGAATCCGAAAATACTCCATCTCAAACCTGTCAAGGTCATGTAGAAGTCAATGGCAGATGTATCTGAATTTGTTTCTTGACATTGTGATCTGCGATGGATATTCCAATAACATTGGGTTTTCGTTCCTAAAAAGTCAAGTTCTCGTGGGAAAAATGTGATAAAATCATGTTTTCGGAGTGTCGACTGTACGATGAGAATTAACGCTCTATTTTGTTGTGAGGTTTTGTCTCTCCGATTTTTTTAGTAAAAAATTATTGATAAATAAGTTGATAAATAAGTTCTATTTGGGGAAGGGAGTTAGGATGCCTTTGTTTTCAGAAAAAACTGAGATAAATTTGAGTTTTAGTAAATCAGCCCCTTATGGCTGATTTGTGCACCAGGTTTAATGGTTCATGTGTGATACAGCCTACCCTTTGTATTACTGTACTTTTTATTCAGGGTCTAAGGCACTACTCAGACGTGTACTTATTCTACTGTACTTTTTATAACTGATTATACTAAATTATGTGTGTTGACCATGTCATGATAGTTGGAGATGCATCCAGTTAGGGTGAGTCCATGTAATGGTATTGCTGACTGCAAACAACTTCACCACCCTTGCCCCGCCCCCGAGGAGCAACTAACAGAACTACGGATGGGCAAATTTTAATTTAGTTTCGCCAAAACTTCGCCGCCAGCGAAATGTCGCCGACGCCCATTAAAGTCTATGGGCGTCAAAAAAATGTTGTAGCGCGGCAAAAATTTTGACGCACGTCTTTTTATTTTGACGCATACCTCTGTTCTTTAAACTCTGTTCCCAGTATGTCTCCTCCCTGTTCTCCACCCGTCATTTTTCGGCAAAACAAGGCGAAAAAATTCACCCATCCCTAAACAGAACCAATGCTGCTGTGTCAATATTTTTTTATCTACATCTAGGGGGTCATTTACTAAACTCAGAATTTATCTGGTTGAGCTTTTTTGAGCAAAACTCAAATTTTAGGGTTTTTTTTTTAAATTTTTTAAGCCCAACAGTGGTCCTTATTATATTTTAAAGTTTCTGTGGTCTGCACTGGAATTAGCCTGAAAATCTGACAATTTCAGGCAAAAATCCCAAAAATGTGGTCTTTTTGGCAAAATAATCGAGCGATTCAGGGAAAAAACCCTGAAAATTCTATGATTTGGGTTTTTGCTCAATGTTATTGAGTTTATACTCGGACAGATTAAAACAAACTTTTTTTTAATAATAAATAAGGTAATGTATTCATGTATTGGAGTTTGGTTGTGACTTTTTTTTTATTTAAAAAAAGAGATAAATCTGGATTTTAGTAAATAACCCTCCCTGACTTCAGGTTACTAACAATAACAGTGATCTGCAAATAGGAAATATACTGATAAAAATGACTTTATTCCTGTATTCATCAACACACATTCACCGATACGATGCCATTGCCTTGGGATGATTGTAACTTTCCTTTATTTGTTTTACAGGATTTACTTCAGGACACTTCCCCAATCACAGGAAACTGGGAGAGATAGGTATGGATGAGAAATATTTGTTCTTTTTTTTTAACAATGCTGCAATTAAATATACACAATGCAGTTTCTTAAAGAGAAAACAGTATCACAAAGGTTCCCATATGTACGCATGTTCAGTTGCAGTTCCCTGCAGTCAGTTGTGTAACCCCACTTTCATTAAAGGGGTGGTTCACCTTTACGTTAACCTTTAGGGGCAGATTTATCAAGGGTCGAATTTCGAAGTGATAAATACTTCGAAATTCGAATGGCTTTACTTCGGCAGGTTTAATATGGCAAAGTATCGAATTCGACTTCTGAACTTCCACATAGTTGGCACCACTCAGTCCAACCTCCCTTCCATTCTTAAATGAGCGCTGTTGCACTATTGATGTGCGGCTCGAGCTTTCCTCAACCCCCACCTGCCCCACTCCCTCTATTTATAGACCCGTGCCTGCCCCGTGGTGATGTCATGTAGGGGGCGGGGCAGGGCAGGCACTAGTCTATAAATCGACGGGCCGGAAGCTGGCGCTGTGAGGTCACACAAAGAAAAAATACACCGGCACACGAGGGATGTAATTGCAGGGAAACCCTTGCCAAAACTTTTTACTGCATTTGCACTTTTCGCAGTAAAAAGTTTTGGCAAGGGTTTCCCTGCAATTACATCCCTCATGTGCCGGTGTGTTTTTTCTTCGTTGGATTTCGGAAGTTGCCGTATCCTCCAAACACTGGGCACCGGGGTAAGCTGGCTATCTGAATAAAGGGTGTGCGAGGGCCTACCTAGTACTGTGAGGTCACAGGCAGGGAGAGCGGAAGAGAGTGACCCGAAGATTTTTTGCAGTAGCCAGTCCGAACAGGCAGACCCACGAGTAAACCCACCGGTTTCGGGCTGGCCCGTACATCACTATTCTGCACCTATTGAGGCAGGGAAACCCTGAAGCTACCACTGCCTCCCAACCAGATGGTCGTTCCAGTGTTCCCTCAGGCCCCGGCATCAATCACCGGAGTTCAGTTGTTCCTAAAGAATACACTTACTCTCCGACACCGGAAATGATGCAACAAAATGCAACTGTGCACGTTTTTTGTCGAATCAGACGCAATATTGGTAGGCGTACCACAACTGCGTCAAGACCATCACCCCTTTGTGACTGCATTGACTTGGAATTCTGTGGGGAAAAAAAATCTGCATTATGGGAAAAAGACGCGACAATTGCGGTTGACATTACGCTTTGCTCACTGCACTTGAGGACATACATGTGCCCTATAGTCTCCAGTAACCCTCCAAACATGACTCTGACAATATGCACATAAGAAATTTGAATTTTGATGGCATTGATCTATGTGACAAATGATTTTCATGGATCTGTTCATTTGATTCAATTAATATCGATCAATATCAGTCATTAATCATCATCATTGTTTAAACCAAACTTGCCCAAATGTTGTATCTGGCTGTTCATGTGGCAAAGATAATATCCCTGTAATTCAGATTTTCAGATGCTTTTGGCCCCCAATCTCAGCCCCCTGGATTAGTGTAATGGGCTTTGCCAAAATATTTGTGGATCACTATGAGTCAAACTGATTAACCCCCCCAAAAAAACGTATTGAGAATAGCCCTATACATATCACAAAAGAGCAATGTCTTGATTCCCTCTGGTTTTTGCCAAACCCTTCAAAGGCAAACAAACATCCAGCCATAGAAGTACAGATAAAGTAGGGAATGTACTTATTTGTATAAGTACGGGTATGAGACCTGTTATCCAGAATGCTCAGGGCCTGGGGTTTTCCAGATAAGGAATTTTTCCATGATACCTTCTAGTCTACTAAAAGCATATAAATATTAAATAAACCCAATAGGCTGGTTTTGCTTCCAATAAGGATTAATTATATCTTAGTTGGGATCAAGTACAAGCGACTGTTTTATTATTACAGAGAAAAAAGAAATCCTTTAAAATTTTTGAATTATTTGGATAAAATTAAGCCTATGGGAGACAGCCTTTCCATAATTCAGAGATTTCTGGATAGCAGGTTTCTGGATAAAGGATCCCATACCTGTACCAGCAATGGATTCAGGGGAGTAACTACAGTGGAAGCAGACCCAGTGGCTGCGGGGGGGGGTTCAGGAGGTAAAGGGGGCCCAATGAGACCCTAATTAATGAGCTATTTTATTTTTTTTGCCTGGCACGAATTAGCGGTGCATTTCTGTGGTTTGCTGCCGGCGTAAAAAATTTACGCAAGTGACTTTTTCATCAATTTCCGATTTTTTAGTTTTTTCTGGAAAATTTCAGATTTTCACGATTTTTTGTGAATTTTTTTGCCGTTTCGCGAATTTCAGGATTTTCGCTGGAAATTCACACATTTTTGGTAAAATGTATTTGCTTTGGGAGTCCATTAACATTTAGTTATGTCACTGAATAGATTCTCCTTGTTGGGAGGTATTAGAAACAAACCAGCAAACCACTGTGTTCTAATGCTTATTATTGTCAATCCCTAGCCACAGTACATGAGATTTAACGTATATAAAAGGGAATTGTGTGCATTATGGTCCCTAATCACAGCACAAGAGATGAGAGTGAGTGGATTATAAACCCTCCAGCCACAGGGCATGTCATGACTGAGCACATTATTAGCCCCAGATGAGACCAAGCTCGTTATAATCCTCCAAGGCAAAGTGGAAATTGAGGCTTCCTGAATTACAAACCCTCCAACTGCATTATATAAGGGAGTTCTGAGCTCATTATTATCCAGCTACAGTATATGAAACTGGACTAAGTGCATTGCAAACCCAACCCTGTGGTGTTGGCTTGAGTGCATTGCAGTCCTCCCAGACTACAGAAGGTACAATGTGGACCCATCCAACTTCATCACATAAGACGGGGTCACTGAACTCCAGCCACAGTAGTGGAGAATGGTCTGAACTCATTGCAAATGTTGCCATAGCACTAGCCATGGAACAAAGTACATTATATACTGAGCAACCAGTGTACATTCTCCACTAACCCTCAGCCACAGAGTTTCATGTCTCTGAGCTAAAAACCTCAAGACTTTGACTCCCTGCTAGACCATGAATGTGCAAGCTATGCAAGCTCCTACTGTTTATGATAAATTATGAGTATGGCATTTAAACAGATGGCTTTGTACCGATATAGCCAGAGTCACCCTCTACAGCTATAAAAAGAGAAAGCAATCTGTTTTTTAACCCCTGTTACACTTTGAGTTTGCAAGACCTGCTTTCTATTGTGTGTCAGAATTGTTATAATGTATCATATTCACTGCCTAATGTACCTGCTTCTATAAGCTATAAAGATAATAGATGTCACCAAGGAGTTCCTGACTATCCTGTATAAGTCTGAGTTATACAGCAAAGGAATCACTAAATACCATGTGTATTACATTTATATGCATTATAAGGATATTAGAAGTCACTGAGGGGTTATGTGACCATATAAAGGCACAAGGCTGCAGGCTGAGTTATACAGGGAACTCTGAGTATCACTCATGTATTATAAGGGATAATGTACCCCCTACTCTAAATGATAAGGATATTAGAAATCAGAGAGGGGTTATTTGACCATATAAAGGCACCCCTACTTTCAATGATAAGTATATTAGAAGTCAGGGAGGGGTTATTTGACCATATAAAGGCACATTATATTATAAGGGATAATGTACCCCCTACTGTAAATTATTCAAATGACCTGGTAACCCTATTAAATAGAGTTTTTTTTTAAACTGTTTAAGGAAGGATTTGCATAATTTTTAGAAAAAGTAGAAATAATTGTAAAAATGTTCTTGAATAATTGTTTTTTCTGTTTTATTACAAAAAAAACGTCTTTTTAGTGCTTCTTACTACTTTGAAATACATTAAAAATGTTGGCTTCTTGCTAACACTCGCAAGTTAAAACTTTCCTCTTCTTCCCTCCAACCCTTATTTCACTAATTTTAAAGCCCCAGAAGAAAAATCCAATCCAAACGCAGCCGTTAAATTAATAATGGACTCTCCGGTGAATTGAGATGTGATTAACCTGAGAGGTCTTTACTTGTAAATTGGATATGTAAGTCCTGGAGGGATTATACAGTATCTGAGCTCTGTCTTTACCATTTCATGTGTCATGCATCCTATCAGCCTTCAGATGTTTATGGATGAGGGGAGTAGATTGGGTAGCACCCATATAAAGTATTTCTGTTGCCTGTACCATTCTCATCTTGTCCTACTATTACACCCTGACCCATTGTCTTCAACTTGAATCATCAGTCCACAATAGGAGCCCTGGTATGTCTGAAAGCACTATACTTTCATTTCTGTTTTCCATTTCTATCAGCCTAAAGGAAATATCTAGAAATTACTATATATTTATTCCCTTCCTGTTTACTCTTGTTTCTATGAAGGGTCTTCATTAGTCTTCACTGTCTGGTATCCTTTTGCTTATATCCGTTACAGATACAGGTATGGGACCTGTTATACAAAATGCTCAAGACCTGGGGTTTTCTCTTACCATAAATTGGATCTTCATACCTTATGCCTCCTAAAAATTAATTTAAAAAATCATTAAACCCAATAGAAATGTTTTTGCCTCCAATAAGGATTAATTATATTTTAGTTGGGATCAAGTACAAGGCACTGTTTTATTATTACAGAGAAAAAAGAAATAGCTTTTGTGTTATAGTAGATGGCCTTCTTGTAATTTAGACAGACTAAGTTAGCACATTACTGGGCAGTGTATGGGGCCCTCCAACAGGCTTCCCCTGATTGAAAGCTGGCTGAAAATTGTTGAGATGTTGATGGGGCAGGTTTATAAATCTCGTAGGATCAGATGCTGTCCTTGGTCCGACCGCCCATAGTCTCCTTGTTGTGATCCGATCGTTGTGCCCTAGGGCCCACCTCAAAATGGGCATATCAAGGAGAGTATCAGTCGTTTTGCTAGGTAGCCAAATGAGATGATCTCTACATGTATGGGCATGGGTTTTCTCATCCTGAGCAGAGAGATATGGTAAATTGATGCCAGCATAGGTATAAGCACTATTCAGCATAAATAGTCCCCTAACTTTATTTATGTACTCTACCATAAAACTATGCCAGTAGGGGTATATCCAAAATATCCAAGTACTTAACACAAAGTAGTGAAATGGAAGTGGCTATTCAAAGAACAGTCTCGAATGCCATGTGGATATTTATAAATAACTGGAATAGTACAGTCTCATCAAAATCCTCCCAAAAGACTCCCTAAACATTAGTTAAATCTTAGTAAGAAGTTATAGGATGTTTTTTTTGGAAATGTTTGTGGAGGATGCTCTCTTTTACCTAGGCAATACGCCCCAAGGGGTTAGAGCGCATTAAGTTGCTTATGAGCCACTGTTGGGGATCACCGCCCAAGGGCTTTAGTCTAAGTCATAACTATTATAAATGAAAATACTGTGAAGCCTGTAGAGGTCTGTGAAAGTGCAATGAAAGCTTGTAGTACAGTGTTAGTTCTAAGGACTCATAGGCAACTAGTCCTTTATGTTACCAAATAATAACAAATTAGAATGATTACTAAATCAGCAAACCAATGATTCAGTGAAGAGTTGAAGAATGCACACCCACTACTCCATCAGTTCTAGTTTCTTTTTTTGGGGGGTGGCCTGTCTTCTATAGATGTACTGATGACAAAGATTGCGCTGTTCTGGTTTATATAACCATGTAAACATATTGAATGCTCTAAATGGCTAATGGTGTGTTTTAAATGTGCCCATTTTTGAATTGGGCCACCACCCAAGAGGAATTCAAATAGCCCCTTTCTAGACAGTGGTCCACCCCTGGTACTAGGTAGAGTCCGACAACAATGAGCCATGTGCTCCCTCTCATTACATAAACTAAGGACAGGAATTGGATACAAAATCGATTGGGGAATACCTTCCTCCCAATTGAGCATAGATTAAAGACCCACAGGGTTGGACTGGGGGTCCAAAACCTACTGGGGCCGCCAACTCAGAGGCTCATACACCCCCTCAGGAGCCCCCAGCTTGTACCTTACACTGCACTGCAGACCCAGGACGCCCTGAGCAGTAAGAGAAAATAATCCTTTGGGTCTTGTACACAATAAATATGTTAAAAACCCTTGCTTTTGTTCAGTATATTACCCATAGCAACTTGGTTCTGGTTCTGGTGTCCCGACAGCAGGATAATAGACTTGTTCCCAGATGAGCGCTTAATGTTTTATTTTATGACTAATTTTACAGCAGAATAACTATTAGTCATCATCACAATAAAAAAAATGATTTTACTGAAAGCTCATTTTTATTAGAATTACATTTTGGCCATTTTTGTTATTTCCTATTTTTTAAAGAAGACATTTTGACAATTGCACCGCGATCCTTATTGGCAATGAGTGAAAAAAAACGATACTTTTCTCAAGAGCTTTTGTCGTCTTATTGTTCCCGGATAATTATACTCTTCATTCCTTCCTTTTATTCTCTAGGACACAACAGTAAGCGGGAGAATGTGGCAGCTGAGGAGTAATGGCTGTTATGATCTGTGCAGATGTTTTTATAGCCCTATTCACATAGCTCATTCACTAGACTTAAATTGGGAACTGTTGCCGCTCTAGATTATATTAATGTTTTACCGTTGTTGTGAATAAAGTTCTAACGGGGATGTGACAGATCAAATCATTTTAACGAAGCACAGCGAGCGGCTCATGTTGAAGCAGCTGCAAGCACAATATGCAAATGGTGTTTACTGGATACAGAGAAATATATTAATATATATATCTATATATATGCTATTGGTGGCGTTTTTAGTCTTTGCCAGGCTTGGAAAATTGCATTTTGGTCACTACTGACAGATGCTGTCCAACGTGAATAGCTAGACGTCTCTATATGGAGGAATGTGAAATGCCAACCATATGCACGAATCTCATGTTTATGAGCCGATAATGGTCTTGACAAATGCTTTGAACACTATCCATTTGTTTCGGGGCTGTGGGCTGAAATCCACCTGAGGTCTGAAAGAGCGGAAAGGAAGGTCGAAAGGAATACGAATGAAGGAGGAATAAAGGAATGACTCTAGAGAGCTGTGTTTATAATAAAAGCATGACAGAGGATGATTAATTATATTTCTCAGTAAGATAATTCCCCCCAGTAAATGAATGCGTTAGAAAACCTTTCCAAGTTGTAATTAAATGAAGAGTGTTAAAAGCAGGGTTAAAACCTTTTTTTGCGTCAAACAGAAAGAAAAATATACAATCCAAAGGGCTTTCATGAACAGTTTAGGAATTCTATTTGCATGTACCTCGTATAGAAAGTGGCCGGCAGTTGTGAAAGCCTTATGATGAACCTGAAAAGATTTAAAGCCAACACTAAACTCAATGGAACGGAGTTGAATTGGTCTGTAGGTAGAGGTGACGCCATTAAAAATGTATCATTTTCCAAGTAACTGCGATTGAATCATGTTCTTATTGATAAACAGATTAAAACAGAAATTTGATAAATTGTTAGCCGCTTGCTATTCCAAAATGGGTTATGGCTCTTTAGTTGAGTTGAGCACCAGAAATCAACAGAATTAGAGACGTGAACCATTTGAAATATTCTTTTTTGGCCTAATTCACACAAATGAATGGGTGGATGGATGGCTAGCACAAAACATTTATTGATCTATTCTGCTGGTCTGATTGGTTGCCATGGGTTACTATAAATGGAGCACAATATAAAACATGACATGACATAGTTATGACACAATTTCATGATGACTAAAGAAGATTAAACAGAAGATCAAAATTGCTGTGCCTGTTATTATGTTCTTATCTTTGCAGCCAGTAGTTTACTCCGTCGTAGTGTATTCATATTTATAGTGGTTTGTTAAGGTTGCTATATTCGTTTGTGGAAGGCAATATCGGGCTGATCCGATCGAGGGCCCTAGGGCCCAATGATTGAATCACAATGAGGAGAATATAGGTGGTTGTACCGAGGACCACATCAACAAACTGATGCAGTCCTTGATCCGATTTTTAAACCTGCTCGATCAACATCTGGCTGATTTTCGGCCAGGTATTGATCAGGGGAAGCTTGTTGGAGGGCCCCATACACTGCCCAATAAGCTGCCGACTTAGTCTGTAAGCAGTTTATTTTGGCCCATGTATACGGGCTCAGGAACCAAAAATGTGTGACAATGATCTTTAAGCTAAGTCAGTAAGATCCCTTTTGTAAACAGTGGAACAATACAATGTGTTTTTCAGGCATGGATTTTCTAAAGTAAATCTGCATTTCGCAGAGAAAAACACCCATTGCCTTTAATACATTTTGCGCCTAAAATACATTGAACTTGCGGCACGGGTTCCTCTATTGCTAGGTGCATAGTTCAGCACTGTCCTTACTGCATGCTATAGGGAAGATGGTAAGTAGAAAGCTCTTTAGCACTCTGTATCTGCCGGCACTCTCTCATTTGCATACCTTTCAGACTTATAAGGTAGGAATTTATATTATTGATAAAATAAAACCTTAAAACAAAGCATCATACAATCTTCTTTACAAAAACATAATGCAGTAAATATTCAAACCAAACAGTTAACAAGCAAATTATTTACCCCCCAAAACTTTCCCTTACAGCCCTATCATTAACTGAAAGTTCCCTCTCTTTTCCCAGGAACTCCCTATATTACATGAAAGTATATTTAATTAGTTGCCCATTTTAGGGGCCTTTGAGGATTTAACAAAATCTCCCTCCAATCCTTCCCCAAATCTCTGGATCTCTGAATTTCCTTCACTCCCTCGGAATCACTTTCCTCCTCCAAACACACCTCCCTCCCTCTGAAACTCCTTGCTCTCCCATTTCACGGGCCCTTCCTTTCCTTTTCTTCCCTTCTTCCTATGTGATGGGCTCCTGCAACCTGCAATCTTGGTTTCTCTTTCCCTTTCTGTTCATTTTAGCCTTCCTCCTGACAGTCACCTTCTGCCTTATTTCCTTCTCAACTGCTCCTCTGCTAGGTCCGCCCAGCTCTTCCCATCTGGCAGCAGGCCCCGATTTGTGGAAAGGCCACCTAGGTCCGGTCCTAGGGCGGAAGGATTTTAGGTGGTTGCTGCCCAACCACACCCACATTGGTTCAAAAACAATGGGGATGAGCAGAAGATACAATCTCCATGAAAATTTGCATGAATAAAGCGGAGGGGACAGGGGTGACGAACGGCAGTGGGCCTAGGGGCGCCTGCTTTATAAATATGGCCCTGTTTGGCAGGATCTACTTGTTTGAGGTTGGTATCTCAGTACCAAGGACCAGTTTCTCTGGCTTCTTTCTTGATTTCACAACTACTCTCCATTCTTCCTCTTCCTCCCTCAATCCTTGTACTGGGGAACCTCCCTCCTGCCTCCCTGAAATTCCTGCTTTACTTTCTACATCTGTCCTCCCGCTCTCCCTTCTGCTACCTTCATCCTACCTCTGTCTGTGCTCTGTCACTTCCTCTTGCCCAAAGAGCTCCCTTTCCACCCCATGACAAGCCTCGTCAATTTTGTGCCAAGCCAGATTCATAAGGTAGGGACTGTTAGGGTGTGGAAGGAGGAACACCTACATAACTCACTCAGCCCACTCGTCATGAATACCGACTGAATCCCAGACACAAACCAAAAAGGTGTGATGGGGAGCTCCATAAAAAGTATCATTTTAAAATCAGGAGACATATGGTGTTTATCATGGACTACATGATAACAGTAATTATACAAAACCATATATATTTACCCAGTTAATTTGTAGAAATAAAGATCTATATTATTATTTTAATTCTAAACAAAGGGGAATCAGGTTCATATTTAAAAAAAACTGTAAGGCATTTGAGTCTTAAAAATAATAATAACAATAAACCTTTTTTAAAAAATGAAACCAGAAGAACAGTCTGATTTTAGCAAGTGCCGCTAGTAACCATAGATGTTTGATGTTTTCTTTCTCACATATTATGAATGATATTCTAAGGAAAAGAGTGTTTTATTCGGTACCTGAAACTTAACTCCAGCTTAGCACTGATCAGATGTTAACATACGTAACAATACATAGTTATCTTGCTTGGAAAAAGAATAAATCCATCAAGGTCAGTCCTTCTCCAAACCCTTTTAGTTTCAGGACTATTGATTCAGAAGCTGAAAAACAATGAACAATAGACAAATAGGCTCTGCCTTTTATTTTCCCTGTTATAATCTCCCGGCCTTTGCATTGTATTGTAAGACTGATAACTGCTTCTCTTTATCAGTAGGGATTTCACTGCTCTTTTATTGCTGTTGACTGACAAATGATCATACATTTCAGAGTAGTAAATTAAAATGTAATAATGTCTAACTCCATAAGTAAAGGTTTGGTCATTCATCAAAGGCAGCCAAGCCTCAAATCTAAACCAAATTATTGCTGACACATGCTGTTCAGCTTTAGAACCATGTGACCAATCATTTGAACAGTCAAATATTGTCGGATAATTTGCCTGTTTATCTGACGACCTGAAGAAGCAGATCTGAAGAGAAAAAGTGGGAGGTAGCTGCACCCCCCTATCAAATTTGGATGTGCCCCATTCAAGTGAAGAATAGAAAGTTGTTATCTATATAGAAGCAATTGTTAAAGGGCATGTAAAGGCAAAAAGATAAAATCCCATTTTTACTTTCTTTATTGAAAAACAAACCTATCTCCAATATACTTTAATTAAAAAATGTGTACCGTTTTTATAACAAACCTGACTGTATGCAGTGAAATTCTCCCTTCATTTACTGCTGTGGATAGGAATTGTTAGATGTTCCCTAACTGCTGAGCAGGGAAACAATCATACTTATGAATAGCAGGGGGAGCCCCCGTCTTACTTCCCAGCCATGCAGAACTCAAGCAGCTTTGTTTATGACGATCCCTAAGCAGCCCAGACCACACTGAGCATGTGCACAGTCTTAGTCTTGCAAAGATGTATAACAAAGTTACAAGATGGTGACCCCCTGTGGCCAACTTTGAAAGCATAAATTATTTGTTTGATTAGGCTTGTGGTGCAGTAAGATTATGTTTATATTTAGTATACAAAATACAGCATTTCTAGCCTTATTCTATTTTAGACTTTACATGCCCTTTAAGACTAACTATTCCTTCCCAGTTTTTGACTACAAATGCTGGTGCTTTTTTTTAAGGTCCACATTTATTAGGGCAGTGACACATGCTTAGATTTGGGAGATTAGACACGCAATGATAATTCTACTCTTCTTCGGTTTACTAATCTCCCCGAAATTCTGCTGGAGCAGCACTATTAACTGATTCATTTTGAAAAAAACATTTTTCCCCATGACAGTATCCCATTAAAGTGAGAGAACCAAGGCGAGCGTTCTGGGCAGACAAGGGAACCAGAATGGATGACAGGAGGAACGGGGAAGAAGGAAGCATAGTGGTGGAATAGGTCGTGGTCAAAACCAATTGGTCAGAGCAGTACAGAATCAGAGTCCTGCAGTTTAATCAGTGTACAGGCAAAGTTTGGTTCAGGCAGCAGGCATGGTAAAGGACAGGCAAGGGTCAAGAAACAGTAAATCAACCAATAATTGTACCCAGGAACCATTTGGGTAAGGAAAAAATGGACAAGGCGCCTTTAAATGTTTAACATCAGAAGCAGGGTGCAGAATAAATGGACTAGGAAGAAGAACACAGGCGTCCCCATTAGACCGCTAGGTATTGTTACACAATGTAAGGTTTAGTTTAATGGGGGGCAAAACATAACTCTCCACAATGTTCCTATTAGCTTACTAAATTGTGGGGTAGTGAGCATGGGTGTTAGTGAATGAAAGCATAGCCATGCTCTTTAAAGTCAACAGAAAGCAGAAAAATGGTCCCTCAGCTGGGGGGAAAGTTCATGGCAATAGCCGAAATTCTCAGAGTTATTATTCTTGTAAAGCATTGGGTGACAAAAATATGCAAATTTAAATATTTTTAAGGTGAGAAAATTGTGTATCGAGAAGCAAGCTGGGATTTGTGTCAAAAAAGCTTATTGATAGCAAAATGTTTTGATTCATGACTTGACTTGTCAAGTCTAGAATCTGTTTCCTACTGAACCATAACAATTAGTAGAAAACTAGATTTTTTATGAATACGTTTCTTTGTGTCATAAGTTTGGGAGTCTTAATATCAAAATAATTGTACACCAATGCTTCTCCCCTCCAAGGGTTACATCTTAAGTCAACAATATTGAGACAAAAACTTTCTGAAAAATTTCACCACTTCAGAAAATGTCCTTTAGAAAAAAAATGTAAATATTAATGTTGAAGTTCTCAAACAAAATATGTCCTTTCTTTCTAGCATGCTTGAGGTAGCAAGGTAATTTAGAATAGATTATGACTGTCAGAGACTTTCATGACTCAAATGCTTAATTTGAAGGTAAAATTCCCTAAGCGTCGCTCTCTTCATTGCTTAGTACTGTTGAGAATAAAAGATTCACATTTATATGATCTGATATTAATTCCATTATTGGTAGTACGATGGAGGCAAATATCCATCAAGCAAAATCCACTTCCTTTTGTCCCCGGGAGAGTTAGCATCACAGTGCTTTGTCTGCCCTGCACAATACGTGCTAATGATACCTTGTAATAATTAGGGAATTTAGCAAGAATAATCTCATGTCTTACTCTACAGACATTTTAAGATTTAATATTAGAATTGCCTGTATTTCAATAAGCTCCTAAAGACAATTATCTGTAAACTCAGGGTTTTTGCTTTGAAGAAAGAGAAACTATTGGAACTGGAATTGTTCTATGCAGAGGACTCTCTTGGAAATGGATTCCTTGGGGTTAAATTCGCAAAGATTCGTGGCCAGCGAAGCACGGAAATTGGCCGTAAATTCATGCCTGACGAATTTATTCGCCCATCACTAATAAAAACTCATCAAAGTGGATCAAAGAAATTTGCATACGAAGCTTGGAATGGACTATAGGGTTATTAGGGAAACTCCCAATAAGCCCACTGAATCCTGTTCACCCAACTAGTTGGCCTTCTATTACTATAGTCATTCATCTGTTTGGGTTTACGAAAGGAAAGTTGTTAAGGGGAAGAGAAAGACAGAACACGAGTAAATGGAAAGTAGCAAAAAGACAGAAGGCAGAAAGAAGATGAAGTAGAGTAGAAGATGAGAAAAACAGAGGACAAAGGCCAAGATAATGAGAGGAGAGAAAGGAAATCAATTTTGGAGAGTGAGACTATGGACCAAGAAATTTTTGGTTGACCCTGACAAACCAGTTTTATACTCCACTCCACTTTTATACATTCCACAAAATGATAGTGAACCTATGAGACCGATTTAGTAATTATTAACCATAATAAATAATCTTCAACAAGCCATTCTAGTCACTCTAACCTTTAGGTTTAATAAAGGAGAGGTGTTAAAGGGAAGAGAAAGACAGAACAGGAGTGAATTGAAAGTAGGAAAGAGGCACAAGGGCAAAAAAACATGAAGTGGTGTAGAAGAGAAAACAGAAGACAATGGACAAGGTATGTTTCAGATAATAGAGAGAGAGGAAAACAATTTTGGAGTGAGACTTTGGTCTAAGAATTTTTTGGTTGACCCTGACAGACCAATCTTATACGAATATGTTACACCAGGGGTCCCCTGATTTTTTATCCATGAGCCACATTCAAATGCGAAAAGAGTTGGGGAGCAACCAAAGCATGAAAAGGGGATGCCAAATAAGGGCTTTGATTGGCTATTTGGTAGCCTTATGTAGACTCTGTTTGGCAGTACATGCTTTGCACCTGCTTTGAGGTCCCTGGAAGCAACATCCAAGGAGTTGGCGAGCATCATGTTGCTCTCAAGCTACTGGTTGGGTATCATTGTGTTACACAAAATGATATTGAACTTATGGGGCTGGTTTAAAAATGATCAACCATATTAAACACTTTTCAACAAGTCTGGGAGACTGTAAAACAGGAAAAACAAACTATTGGGAATTTGTGTGCCTCTTAGACAGGGTGTCAAACAATGAAGTTCATAGACTGTAAAGCTTTCCATATACAGTAGCTTCACTGACCTCTAGTGTTGATTTCTGTGTGCTTTGTAATTAATAGTATTAGATGTCACATTTTTCTATTTATCAGATTATATTTCATTGCACTTTGTATTAACACACAATTCTGTCTTTTCATTAGCGGTCTGAAGATCTAAAGAAAACCCTACTGCACTTAAACGATAGGCGACAGCTTGAACCCATCAAACTTAGTTTTAAAACTGTGTGTTCCTTAATTGTGCTTCTCTTCTCAGTTCAGCTAAAAATAATCTGCTACCGTGCCCAACCAAAATAAAGAAATAAGTATTGATTTTCTGAGTGTCCCTGGTAGAGTTCAATAAATGTTCCTTTTCATAAGACTGATGGTGCTACTCTACATTAAATATCAGGGGATATAATTTAAATTTAAAAATAAGAATACAAGGAAAATTCCACCTTCTCCTTGAACAGAATTTATCCCCTTGCATCTCACGGGAGACTCTGTTATTGTATTGCTAGTGGCAAAGATCATCCCTTTGTCTAGATATAAGCATTGCTGGGAAAATTGTATTATAGAATTTAACTTTACTCTTGGATTAAAGGGCGACAACGTTTAATATTATTTGAAAAAGTGAACTGTTCACCTCTAATTGTTAGTAAAATACAATCCCAATTTTCCAAATGAACTCAGGGAAACCAGTCTACTAATTATGGGGATTTTTTTTGGAAATTTAAGCATGGCTTAAAAAACCCTTTAAATTTTGAAAATGTAATTGAATTTATTCAAGAAGAAACAAACAAAATAGCATTGAAAATCACCTTATTTGATTCATTTTTTTTTTTTTTGAAATTCTACTTTCTAAAAATATTTAAATTTA
Source organism: Xenopus laevis (assembly GCF_017654675.1). Classification (NCBI taxonomy): domain Eukaryota; kingdom Metazoa; phylum Chordata; class Amphibia; order Anura; family Pipidae; genus Xenopus; species Xenopus laevis. The sequence continues at coordinate 143,783,882 of NC_054377.1, read as the reverse complement.
AAAATAAATGTAAAAATTTTTGGGGATTGGGGAAGCAAGCTTAGGAAATGGTATGTGATGCCACATGTTCATAACTGAACACTTTCCATGTTTTTCTGAAATCTACTTACTCTTAGAGGCAACTTTATGAAGGATAAGTCATGTCGAATTCTATTTTGCCAAAGCATTTGATACCGTGCCCCACTAGCACAAGGCTGATCCATGGACTGGTCTGATTGAAGAGGGGGTTTGCCTTCCTCTGGATCAGCTAGCAGTTAGGAAAGTTTTAGAAAGACATAAAAGGTTGAATTGATCCCTTACATATATTGTTAACATTATACATAGGCTTTTGTCTTGTGAAAATATACAATCTATCAAAAACACTGGATAAGTGCCTTGGTTAGACCTGAAAACAAGACCCCAACCTTGAGAGGAAAACACTGCATTATGGGTAAAATTTACGTGATTTAAGTTCAGAAAGCACATCATTTCACACCTCTCTTTGAGGTCCAAGATTTGGTCAATCAGACATTCAGCCCTACAGTAGTTTAAGAAATATCTAAAAATATAAATATATAAAAAAATCATTTGCATTCCAGATCTTACCCCTAATGACCTTCAGGGCTGGTTCTGCACTATTTAGGAGAACAAATCTCACTATAAGGATGGAGAAGAGTGAGTGGTGTTGGGTGCCTGAGGCAGTCAGCCTCATTAAATTAAATAAGGAGAACACCAGAGTGAAGTTAGTGAGATGGACCCCATGAATGAAGACTAACAAGTGTGAGGGCTAGATCCTGTAAAAACTCAGTCTAAAAGTAAGTCAGTCTTAGGATGGTCAGTAGAGTAGCCTGCACTTTGATTGAGGAGAGTTAAAGGCTTAGTACTCAAGACATGAACCTAGGGGGGTCTGGACGCCTGAAGGCCTATTTATCAACAGTCTAATTTTGGTGGTTTTGGTGTTTTTTTGAAACCACGACTAAACTCAATCTCTAAAACCAAAAATGCCATGGAATGTATAAAAAGATAAATGGGGGGGGAATGTACTAAAAGTCTGTAATGGAAAAATATTCGCAGTGCAAAAAGCTATGCCTTTGTGCGAACAAATTTGCCTGTGCCAATTGAATATAGCTTTTGCGAACCCTGAAACTGTTTAGCTAACACTTCCAACAGGTTAAGAAGGTTTGCGAATTTCATTGTTTGCGCCAGTGCGCAGTGAATGTAATAAAACTTCTAACTGAAAAAGTTATGTTTGCTCCAAAAGATTACGACACCTTTAAGCGCTTCTTAAAAGTGGGCAATGAGCAATTCAAATTCGCAATGCGATAACAGTTTAAGGAAGATTATTACATCGCGAAATGCAAATTTTTATTCTTATTTGCGCAAAATGTTTTGTTCTTTGCGACTATTATTACATTCCCCCAATAAAGTACTAATGGAAAATTACGCCGAACATTCCAAAAAAAAAAAAAAATATGAATACCTCTAAAACTTCTAAAAATTCTAGCGGAAACAAAAAACAGAAAACCTCTAAAAGTCTGAATGCATTTAAAATAGTCCAATAGGATCAATGCAGCTCCCATTGACTTCATAAGACCTCGACAACTTTTACCTAGTAAAGTTTTGTATTAGAAGTTTTCATGGTTTTTACACTTAACAAAGCTCAAATTTTTATAGCTATTACAAAAAATAGGTTTTGTGAAGATTTGTGGAAAAAAATTGAAATTTGATTGTAAGTAAATGGGCTCCCTAAAGTTTGGTGTAAGAACATGGTTTATGCATTGGTTCAAACAAGGGTTAGAATTAGAATAGCAATAGGATTATAAAGCAGAAACAATGGAAAAGGGAATTTATCCAAAACAACTGGTCCAGGTTTGAAGACCGTTAAGTAATGGGTTTACATATACATATTGAAGGAGAAGGAAAGGTAAAAACTAAGTAAGCCTTATCAGAAAGGTCCACCTAAATATACCAGTAAATCCTCAAAGTAATGCTGCTCTGAGTCCTCTGTCAAAAGAAACACCACATTTCTTTCCTTCTATTGTGTACTCATGGGCTTCTGTATCAGACTTCCTGCCTTCAGCTTAAATCTCCAGGGTTTGGGCTTGAGCATGCTCAGTTTGCTCCTCTTCCCTCCCTCCTCCCTGCTGTAATCTGAGCCCAGAGCTATGAGTGAGCAGGAAGAGATGCAGGCAGGAAGTGATGTCACACCAAGCTAATACTGCAGCTGCTATCCTAAACAAAGAGAGAGCTTCTAGAGCTTTTTACTCAGGTATGGTAAAACATTCTACAGAATAAATATAGCATTCTAGCTTGCACTATTGCAGCTAATCTATTGGCAATAAAATGTAGCTTTCCTTCTCCTTTAAGTATGTTGACGAGTTGTCTGTAGTAAAATGATTGAACCCCTTTTCTCTCTAGTTGTTTGCAAATTTATAAACTTCAATAAAATATATGCAAATTTCACTTCCCATCAGAATTTACCCTAATTGTCAAGGACCATGTTACCATTTCTATGACATACAGTAATTTGTTTTATTTTAGAAATGTTCCTTTTACTTAAACACACTGGTTCCCACTTTGTACTGTGGAGCTGGTGTTCACAGCTAACTCCATTTTTTAGGAAAGGCAGGACTTTGGTCGCTAAGTAACATTTTTAATTTCGCTTCCTCTGGAACAAGCCCCAGAATATATGATTTGTAGTAATATCTAGTAACCCTGTATGGAATCTATGAAATAGGGCGAGCATTGATGTTGCCTTAGAGAAACTTGTACATAAACATTCCTGTATAATATTGGATTTTCCATCATCTGACTTTTAAGAAAAATAGCGCTAAGTACGGTTGCTTTCACATAGAAATTGTACAAGATTATTCATTGATATTTGGAGCTTTTCCTTTCTTGTGACTGCAGCTTCAACCTCCCATAGCTCTATTGTAGGATGACAATATGATTTAAGGGCTGACAGAGGACAAAGAGAAGGGATATCTTTTATTGAGAGCGCCAACAACCCTGTGTAAATTATATCAGATTGTGTTCAGAAACTACTCAATTCTGTTTATATGCAGCTATTTATTTTGAAGAGAAAATTGCTGGCAAGCACTCGTCCAGCTATATAAGCAGCCATCTAGTGTTGGATTGATTAACCTTTAGTGGAGCCGTGTCCCATAGTATTATCAGGACAGCAAGTCTCACGCAGAGATTCTGAGCTGCCGTAATTGTTCCCTTTCTTTGCCAAGATGTGGCCAGAGATCTCCTTTGTTGAGAGTGCAAGATCTTTGCTGTAATTGCCTTGTTTTTGAAAGGGCTGTAGCAAAGTCAAGTACTGTCCTTGTAGGTTCTGTAAGTACTTTGTATGGGAGATTTCTAGGTGAACTATTTAGAGCAATCTGTCCCTCTCTTATTAACACTTAGGGCTATTCCACACGGGGAGATAGCGACGCGTTTGCAGTCGCGGCGACAAAGCGCCGCGACAGTCGCCGCGACCGGCGCAGGCGACAGTTTTGTATGGGCGCCTATGTAAAAACGCCTGTGCTAACCACACGAGGCGATGCGCTTTTCAACAGTCGCCTGAAAATGCCTCGCCAGGCTTTTTCAGGCGACTGTTGAAAAGCGCATCGCCTCGTGTGGTTAGCACAGGCGTTTTTACATAGGCGCCCATACAAAACTGTCGCCTGCGCCGGTCGCCTGCGCCGGTCGCGGCGACTGTCGCGGCGCTTTGTCGCCGCGACCGCAAACGCGTCGCTATCTCCCCGTGTGGACTAGCCCTTAGGGGCCGATTCACCAAGGGTCGAATATCGAGGGTTAATTAACCCTCGATATTCGACTGGGAATTAAAATCCTTCGACTTCGAATATCGTAGTCGAAGGATTTTAGCGCAAATAGTTCGATCAAACGATCGAAGGAATAATCCTTCAATCGAACGATTAAATCCTTTGAATCGAACGATTCAAAGTATTTTAATCCAACGATCGAGGGATTATCCTTCGACCAAAAAAACGTAGGAAAGCCTATGGGGACCTTCGCAATAGGCTAACATTGACTTCGGTAGCTTTTAGATGGCGAACTAGGGGGTCGAAGTTTTTTCTTAAAGAGACAGTACTTTGACTATCGAATAGTCGAACGATTTTTAGTTTGAATCCTTCGATTCGAAGTCAAAGTCGTAGTCGAAGGTCGAAGTAGCCCATTCGATGGTCGAAGTAGCCCAAAAAACACTTAGAAATTCTAAGTTTTTTTAATTCGAATCCTTCACTCGAAGTTAGTGAATCGGCCCCTAAAAGAAGGGTACATGTTTTAACACTGTTCTGAAAGGCATGGAAGGATTGAGTGAGATTACAGATGAAGCCACTTGGATTTGTGAGTTAAATGCGTCATGACTCAGAGTTAATTGAAGAAACTGTGTTATCTAAAGTTATCTTAACTCATTTAATGCATTTAACCTTTTCATTAGCATACCAAAGCACCATTGTTCACAATGGTGAATGCTTTAATTAGATGGGATGTTGTGACACAGTTTTCTGTGTTAAATGAGATAAATGGGATATCTGTGTTTAGTTATTCTGTGTCAAACAGACAAACCAAAGTGGCTGCATCTGTATTTCAATATAATGTGTAAATGTGGAAGGAGGGTGATTAATAATGCTGTATAAGCAAATGCTAGGAAGTGAACAGAAGTTAGTGTGTGGATGAAAAACATGGTGTTGGATTCTGAAGACATGAAGTTTTAGTAATGGGCAAATAAATTCGCCAGGCTCAAATTTGCGTCGAATTCCCGCGTTTCACAGCCGGCGAAAAAATTCGCAAATCTCTCACAAAAATTCGCCGGTGAAAATTTGCCTGCGGCAATTTCCGATTTTCTAAATTTTTCCGGGAAACCGTTCGAAATGCTTGTTTTTTTTCGTGAAAAGGCTCCCATTGCTCGATTTTGCTTGAAAACGTCCAAATTTCACAAATATTTAGTGAAAGCAACCAAATTTTACACATTTTTCATGAAAACTGGCGAATTTCACTAATTTTTCATGAACTTTCTGTTCCCACGATTTTTCACCGTTTCAAATTTTGCGGGGAAATTCGCAATTTTTTCAGCGAAACGGGAGAGATTCGCCCATCACTAATGACGTTGGTTATGAGAAAGAGAGCTGTCCTTAGTGACTAGGGAGAGCTGAGACAATATAGTTTGAGTACATTTGGGATGTGTGGTGAGTGACAGTTGGCTATGCTAGATGCTGTCATATCTGATCATACCTAATGATGTCTATCTTCTCTCGGAAGTATAAAGCAAAATCTTGAGCTGTCAGAGAGCAAGAGATATTAGGCAAAGGTAGCCAGAGAAGGGAGTTGAAAGTGTGGACAGACATTTCACTGTAGATGATATGAATGTGTTGAAATATGCTTGTTTGGCAAGACAGTGAGCAGAAACGTAATGTGATGCATTGCGAGGACACCTTGCGAGATAACAAGCCACGTGTGCATGTGACACAAGTCACAATGTTTTATTCCAACAATGAAAATGTAAGAATGCCAGCGTCATTGGGGCTGGGTGTGTGTTGCAATTGATACATTAAGCAAAAGCAATTATGCGTGAGCATCTGGTGCAAGTTGCATACTGTATATTGCGTTACTTCTGACATGGGTATTAACACAAACCCAATGTGGGAACCTTGGAATTTGTACCACATTCTGGAGTTGAATTGCTGTTTAGCTGAGATGATACTTTAAATCTGTACTGTTGCTTTAACCTGGGCCCTGAAGTAGATCATTCCATCGGAAAATGAACTGAGCAAGTAAAGGCACACACTTTGGCACAATAGTGAAATGAGTTAAGATAGAGCAAGCAATTTGCTAACTCTTGATGTAGCTCAGGTCTTTCATCATCATTGCATTCACCTGTCTCTATTGCAAGCAGCTAGCTCAGGGCTCCTGCCTTCTGTGCATTTGGGACCGATATAAAAACTTTAGACTGCAGCAGTGTAATGCTATTACCTATACTTTAGCTGAAGACTATCATCGCTAGATTTATATTGTCTTTTGCCTTTTGTGAAAGCAGTAAGAGCTAAAAATGTTAAATGGTTCCAACAACAGTTTAGAAAAATTACCAGTGTGCAGTATCTCAAGGCATGGATCCCAAATATTGTGTCTTTATATCATATGGGACAACTCAACCCTAGAGGTGCTTAACATACCCAGGCTTGGTGCACACTTCAACCTTTTCACCCATGGCCTGACCCTGGGAGGTCCATTTATTGAAGGTTCATTTTTTGTGGTATTAGGGCCTTTTGAAACCACAAGTAAACTAATTTTCTCTAAAGCCACAAATGCCATGAAAGTTATTTAAAGATCAAAATATATAAAGTACAAATGGAAAAGAATGCTTCGCAATACGAAAACAAAATAAGAAAACCTCTGACTTCTGACTCTGACTTCTATAGGACTTCAACTATTTTTACTTGCTGAAGTTGTTTTGGTTTTTACACTCTCAACATTTTTTGAGTTTTAGAGAAGTTTAAAAAGCCCAGGAACTACAGACAATACTACAGAGCTACAGACAATAGATTGATCAAGAGAATAGTCAAAATAAAGACTAAGATCAAGTGTGGGTTGGGGAAATCTAAAGTCAGATCTGTAAGGCAGAGAGTAGTCAATATTGTGTGTGCTTCAACCACCTTAAATGCAAATAAGATGGTTGGGTGCAAAGCAGCCCAAAAGCCCTTGCCAGAAGTTTGCATAGACATACAGTAAAAAAAATACCACTGAAGCACCTCTTTGTGGCAAAAAGTGAAAACTTGAATGTATGAGGTCAAACAACCAGGCAATGTTTTAGGCTTACTCTCGCCCCGTAGGCCTGTAAGACCTGGTGCTGGAAGTCTCTATTTTTGTGGGGGGGGGGGTCTGTAGAGCAGATAGAGCAGATAGCAATCCCAATAGCCCATCAGTTGGTGAAATTAAAGTAATCAGACAGGTTTTCCTCCCACGCAATTCCCTTGCTCACCATTGTCCCCTCATGCACCTTCCTGGATAGAAAATAATCAGATCTAGTGGCATAACTATAAATGAATAAATGGGGTCCAGGGAACAGGCTGGACGTGGACCACAGGGTCCATGTCCTCTATAGTTCTAAAGAATCCCTCCTTCCATAGCTGCTCGCCTACCTTTGATCTGGGACCCTGGGGAATGGGCCGGTGAAGGGCATGTGAGGGTGATAGTGGGTGGGGAGTAGGCGGGCATGGTGCAGAAAGTAGGCAGACAGGGGGTGGGTAGGGATTGCCATGCACCGGCCCCTCAAAAGATTCTTTTTGCTGGGGGGCCAGTTATGCCACTGATCGAGTTCTTTTGTTACAGTATCCACACTTGGGTTCCAACAATACCAGTTACAGGGCACCTACTGATTAGACTTCCAGGGGAAACCCCCTCCTCCCTCTGGATTATATCCCTCTTGTTTTACTGAGTAGTTCCAATGAAATATGATGATTCATCTTCTAACTTTTATATATTCCTGCGGGTGGCCTCATTGTCCAACCAAAAGTTATTTCCATTTTATATTTATTTAATTAAGGATATCCACTTCATTCCTACATCTGTAAACTTTTTTACCAAGGAAACATCTTCCATTGCCACTCTACACGCATACAGTAGAGTAGTAACATCTACTGAAATCTGAGACACTTGTGATGCAGACTTTAAACCTGATTTTATATGGCTTCTTATCAAACAATTTATGGATAGACCATGTGATTAAGGTCTGACTTTTGATTTATGTTTTGTACTCCCTTCAAACACAGATAAAACCTTTTTCACCCCTCCAGGTTCCATTTTCCACCTGTTTACTCGTTGCAGATCATGTTGCTAAGAAAGCCAAAAGAAATGTGATCTAATGCTACAAAGACTAAGTTTTGTTGTGCAGGATTAGAGGAGCACAAGTAGTTTTTATTTCCTGACACGGGTAAGGGTGAATTAAGTAAAAATCCATATTTATGCCCTTGGGAAGGATTCCTGCATATTTTGAGCTTGTAACAGCCAAAGATAAAGCACTATTGAACCATCAACACTGGGCAATAGTTTATAAACAAACACATGCCTTGAAAGTACCACTAGAAGGGGATATGATGGAAACACGTTGTCAAAGCAGCGAATGGTTATTGATATGGCTTTTACAGTAGGATGGGCAGCTTAATCAACTGTTTTCAGAAGGGGAAACAGATGACAAAAGAAATGGGCCATCAATAAATAGCCCAGAGGGACACTTTGTGCACAATAATAAAATCTACTTCTTGTAACATCTGTTAAAATGAAGCAGGATTAAGAAGATCATGTCAAAGGTTCCAACAGCCTTGTTTAGATGTACTGCTGGGGATGAACCAATTGTTCTTCTCTTAAACCCTTTGATAATTTAAAATATGTGTCTGTGCTGTGACTGTCTGTTGATGGGCTGCAAACTCATGTACAGTGTGGATCTTTATTCATTAGTCTATAAATGTATTCCCCCCCCATCACACACATTTCAGTTATTTGGGTTGATAGTAGTGATTCTCTAGATTTTTCTTGGTTTAACCCTTTTCTCTCTAGTTGCATTGGAAAACCAGTTTTGACCATGGTGCTAACTGGATCATAGAATGATAGCAAAGAATCAACGATTACCCCTCTGATGACTTGCTGTGTTGACAGGGTTAATAAGCATAAAATCAGTAGAAATACTGATAGAAAGTAGACAGTAGAAAGTCACAATCACTGGGAAGTGCCAAAAGTCCCAATACCTGGGCCAGTGCTCCTGTTATCAGAAACCTGCCTCAGCGAGCACCATGGAGTGATCTTCTACTTCCACTTCCTCTTTATTCATTACCCCAAGGCTGATACATGAACAGTAGGGCGAAAAAACTGACTTTTTGTTGAAGCTTGGCATTTTACTCTACTGCACATGCACACCCAAGCAAAGAAAGAGGATCACTCCATTTAGATACATTGGGCTCAAATAAGAGTTTGGATGCAATCAGGGCCAGAATTCGGATAAGCAAAAGAGGCACGTGCATAGGGTGCAACAGAGTGAGGGTGCTGGACATGTACCTCTTTTTTCTGCCTTCCCCTAGTTGTGGCCCATCTGAAGTCCAAACTCAAGGGGTGCATGTAAGATTGTTTGTGCATGTCAAGAGGAGAGGACAGGAATGGGCAGGTGTGGGGTGCACTCGCCTTGTGTAAGCCTGGAACTACCGCAATAGCCTTTGTAAAAAAAACATGGATGATCATCGATGATCATCTGAAATTGTGCACTTGGGCTTGTAAATCAGTCATAGTGTGTTCAAATAGCATCACATCCAACACTCCATCACATCCCTCAATCAGTTTATTCAATGGTTAGGGGGTGCTAAGCCTTAGCTAAAAATAAGTTGATAAAAAAACAATCCCAAATTCAAACCTAGTCCCTTCTAATAAATTGTCCTTGACCTCTGTGAAACTTTTGATACAGTGGATCATCGACTTCTCTGTGACATCCTACTGGATTTGGCATACAGGGTGCATCAGTGTCCTGGCTTAGGTCGGACTGGTCTAATCATTTGCATTCTCACCTCAAGGCTGTGACCTTGGACCCCTACACTTTTCACCATCCTTCACACTAGGCATTGCAAACTCATGAACTCTGTTGGCTTTAAGAATGCTGGTTACACCAAAAATCTAATTCTTTCTGTCACTTTTCTAGCTCAACATAAACAAAAGAGAACTCATCCTATTTCCACCCACCCACAATTTCAATACATAGGCTTGCTGCATTTGATTCAACACCCTCCTTCATCTTTTAAATTAACTTGATATCGCCCACTCAAGGTTGATGCAAGATCCGCTCATTTGGCAAAATCAGCAAATGAGCAGATATGCCTGTGTATGGCCACCTTTTCATCACAAGTTATTTATCAAAGTCCGAATTTATCTCAATATTTTCTGAAAAATCTGCACAGGTTTTTTTGTTTTATTTATTAATGCACTTTTGTTTGCAGGAAAAATTCTGAGAAAATCGTAAAAAAATAAGATTTTTCTAAATTTTCACCCAAAAACTTTGAATTATTGCACGAAACACAATGCAGATCAAAAATCTTTTTTTCTTCTCCAATTGACGTATATGCAACCTCAGCAGGTCTGAGATGGAGGATTTTCAGATCCAGACTTTTTCCATCCTCGGGGTTTAATAAATTCAGAAAAATTTGTGGGGTTTTTTTCACTAAAAATTCAGATTTTATACAAAAACACACAAATTATTCAGATTTTTGGCATTTACGCCGGCGTCCGTCTTTTTGGACGCCGACGACAAATTTTTTTCGCGACCGTTTCGTGGAATAAATTCGCCCATCACTATTAGCGTTCTTCCACGCACCTTTTTTCTATCAGAAAAAAATTCAGTAGTGAAACTTTGCCATAAAAAATGACCACGCACAGAGTTTTGCGGCAAGGCCATTCAAATTTTGCTCGTAACTAATCATAAGTCTTTGTGACCGGTCTTCTTAGTTCATCTGTATGTTGACTCTGGTAAGTGCCCTTCCCTTATTCACAGCACTGAGGGATATGTTGGCTCTTTATAACCAAATATAATAATAATATATGAAAATCGTTTAGCTTTGTACATATCTGAGTTTTTACACCGTGCTTTTCAAGAGAAAGAAACAAAGAACAGCATTTTGCCGTGTATATTCTGCGCAGTAAACAGTAATGTTAGTCATCACTTTCCGTGCGATGAAGGTGCCATTGGCGTAGCTAATGCAAGAAATTTTTCAGAAACAAGATGTGCCAAGCGCAGCTGTCATTTAATAAATTCCAGTAGTAAAAAGGCCCACGGAAATAAAAGAAAAGGGCCAAACTCACCTCATTAGTTACTCAGTGGGGATGTTGTTTTATACAGTTTTTAGCACAACAGCTAACTCAGCATGGGGAAATTTGTCATGTTTATATTACGAATGCTGCGGCGTGGATTCATCTGGTCTGGAGATGTAACAAACAAACAAGACATATGATGTTATTTCATCGCACAGCTTGGAATCACGCAAAGAGGTGTCCTTCTAAACGTGTGAATTATGGGCAAATATAATTGTGTGATGCAAAGCAATCTTTTATAAAATACGATATCAACGCAATGTTAATAATGCAAACTCACTAGAAACTCACAGAGAGCCGTCTACAGAGGCTGGGGCTGATGTTGCATATTGTTGTAGACTGATTATTTTTCATGGGGAATCCGTAATGATTTAATTCTAATGTGCAATAACGGCCTCTCCAACAGTAGAAACCATCCATTTCTTACCAAAGGGTCTAGATTTTTTCAGTTAAAGGGGTGGCTCACCTTTCAGTTACTTTTTAGTATGTTAGAGAATGGCCAATTTTAAACAACTTTTCAATTGGTCTTAATTATTTCATTTTTATAGTTTATGAATTATTTGCCTTCTTCCTGGAACATGAGACTGGAATATGAATAGGAGAGGCCCGAGAAGAAAGATGAGTAATAAAAAGTAGCAGTGACAATAAATGCTTACAGAGCATATGTTTTTTAGATTGGGGTCAGTGACCCCCTATTTGAAAGCTGGAAAGAGTCAAATGAAGGCAAATAATTAAGCTATAAACTATAAAAAAAATGATATAGACCAATTTAAAAATTAGGTATTCTATAACATACAGGGGGGTTATTTATCAAAATACAAACGTTTTTCATAATTTTCAGAAAAATACTCCAACCAAATCTGCACAGATTTGATTTTTTCCCCATATTTATCAATACATTTTCTTGAAAATTTCCTGTGCGGGAAAAAAACTTAAATTAAATCGTGAAAAAATTCTAATCGTATAATTTTTCAGATTTGATGCCTGAGAATGTAAGATTCTTTTGGATTATTGCCCGAAAACGACAAAATCTTTGGATTATTGCAGCGCAGATCAGGATATCTTCAATAGTGATGGGCGAATTCCCCGAAAAATTTGCGAATTTCCCCACGAAATTCCCAAACCATGAAAAAATCGAGAAACCAGTGGATTTTCACACCCGTTTCTCGCGAATTCGCGCCTGGCGAATAAATTCGCCCATCACTAATCTTCAGGACTTCTCCCATTGACTTGCCCTACATGAACTCAGCAGGTCTGAGTTGGAGTACTTTTTTATTCGGACTTTTAACACCCTCTGGGTTTAATAAATTCTGAAAAAACATTTTTTTCTAAAAATTCTGATTTTATAGTAAAACAAAATAGATTTTTTTTTGGCATTCGGACTTGAATAAATAGCCCAGTTAACTTAAATGTGCACTCGAATTCTAAATTATTCAGTGTTGCTAGTATTGTCCAGCACAAGAAATACGTATGGACAACATCAGTATCTCAGAACTGCCAGAACCCAAATTTGGGAATATCCATATATATATGCCCATTGATTTTAATGCCTGCATCAAAATTGACGCGAGCGCCAGTTTTCGAGTTTCACTATTTTTTTGCAGTTTCACGAATTTCTAGGGGAATTCATGAATTTTTCAGGGAAGCGGGAGAAATTTGCCAATTACTAATATATATATATATATATATATATATATATATATATATATATATATATATAAATCAAAATATATCTTCCACCAACATCTCAGCCATTCAAAAAAAAAAAGCGCAGCACTAGAAATAAGATAAAACCCATGAAGCCTGTATCTGTCTCTAGCTGATAGTAAGGAATGTGTGATTAGTTTACCTTGGTCGCTACTATTATCAAAAGTACAATAAAAGTCAGTTTTTAATGGACGGATAGTTCTTTATCAGGGTAACAGCTGCTGCCTTTTTGCATGTTACACAGCCCTGACTAGCGCATAATTCATCAAGAATTCATGTTGTGTGACCTTATGGGACAGAGTATTGTATTGTATTAGCTGCCTCTTGATTTTCTGTGTGTAGCTGAGATGGGAATATACAAAGTATAGAAAGTTAAATATACATACTCTGCATTTCTGCTCATGTGTTTGTTTCAAGGCTTGCAATATCTTGTCAAGAAATGAACTGATCTTATTTGGGAAGTTATTAGATATTGAATCCCCTTATAAATTGTATAATTTGCAAATGGGCTGTTGAATATGGTCCTGGGCATATGTGGCTAAATAATGTGATGGATCTTGAATTATTTCCCTATGCAGAAAGGGAAAGCTCGGCCTATAGAATGAGTGTGTTGTACAAAAGGGCCATTGTCACCTTTTGTATTGATTACTGGTCTCTATCAGGGCCGTATTTATATTAAGGACCCTGAGGGCCTGTGCCTAGGGTGGCACGGTTTTTGGGGCGGCCCTCAGGGTGCCTAATTTATATGTTTTTGTTTTTTTTTAAACCCCCACCCGTGAGGGGGTAAGGAAGCACGCAAAAGTGACATCACACACACAGAGCGCCAATGTCACACGCATGACGTCTCCCCAAACCCTGGTCCAACTCACTCATTTGTACCCTCACTTATTCCTACTCTCAGGCATTCAACAAGGTCTTTTCCAGTCTCTCAGACTTTACGTACTTCTAATTTTGCAAACCTAATTCACATAAAGCCAACACCCTCCCTGCCTTTCTCATGTGCCCTCTGGAATGCACGGTCAATCTGCAATAAACTAACAGCAGTCCATGACCTCTTTATAGCTAAATCCCTTCACCTTCTTGCAATCACTGAAACATGGCTCTCACCCTCTGACACTGCTTCACCTGCTGCCCTCTGCTATGGAGGCTTCTCACTTAGTCACACTCCTAGACCGGATGGCCGTCATGGCGGTGGGGTGGGATTTCTTCTCTCTCCCAAATGCAGGTTTCAAAATCTAACTACACCGTCTTCTCTCTCCTTCACTTCTTTTGAAGTCCACAGCATACGTTTGTTTTCTCCAATCTCTCTGCGTGTTGCTGTCATATATCGCCCCCCAGGTCCCTACTCCACCTTCTTGGATCACTTTGCTGCCTGGCTTCCATACTTTCTCTCTAGTGAGACACCTGCTCTCATTTTAGGGGACTTCAACATCCCCATTGACAACTCTGCTTCTGCTGCCACCTCTAAACTTCTCTCTCTAACAGCTTCATTTGGTCTCTCTCAGTGGACCGACTCACCTACCCACATCGAGGGTCATGCTCTTGACCTTATATTCTGCCACTCATGCTGCCCATCCAACTTAATAAACTCTCCCTACCCTCTGTCTGACCATCATCTACTCTCCTTTCAGATACTGCTTTCACCTGCACCTTCACAACCATCTCTCTCTACCCACACGTACAGAAACCTTAATGCCTTTGAACCACAACAATTATCAACAGTATCAGCACAATCCATATCTCATATTAATACCCTCTCCTGTCCCAATATGGCAGCTTCTCTCTACAACGATGCCCTTTCAACAGCTCTTGACTCCCTTGCACCTTCTACCACCCGTCACAGCCGGCCAGCTAAACCCCAACCCTGGCACACTAGTGTAACACGGTACCTCAGAAGATGTAGTAGATCAGCTGAGCGACGGTGGAGAAAGTCACGAACTGATCCTGATTTCATCCACTTCAAATTCATGCTCTCCTGCTATAACCGAGCTCTATCATTAGCCAAAGAACAATACTTCTCTTATCTAATATCTACTATGTCCTCCAAACCACAGCAGCTGTTTGCCACATTTAACTCACTCCTATGCCCCCCTCCACCTCCTCCACCTATTAATGTTACTGCCCAAGACCTTGCTCATTTCTTTAATGAAAAAATCGATCTCATTAGGCTGAGCATACCGTCCGACAACAATCTCAGACCAACGTGCAGTCCACTCACATCTACTTTGCACTCCTTCACCCCTGCAACTCTAGATGAAGTCAGCAAACTTCTAGCCAGCTCAAAACCCACCACCTGCTCCCTTGACCCCATACCCTCTCGCCTTCTCCACCCAATCTCTGATACACTCTCTCCTGCACTTACCCACCTATTCAATCTTTCACTCTCTACTGGTACCTTTCCATCATTATACAAACAAGCACTAATCACTCCTATCCTCAAAAAACCTTCCCTTGATCCCAGCTCTCCCACTAACTATCGACCGGTCTCCCTTCTTCCATTCGCCTCCAAATTACTAGAAAGGCTTGTTTATAAACGCCTGATCCAGCATCTCACTCACAACTCCCTCCTCGACCCCTTGCAATCTGGCTTCCGCCCATCACACTCGACTGAAACTGCCCTCACCAAAGTAACCAATGATCTTCTATTGGCAAAGTCTAAAGGTCATTATTCCACTCTAATCCTTCTAGATCTCTCTGCAGCCTTTGACACAGTTGACCACACACTCCTCCTTGACATTCTATACTCAGCTGGCATTCGGGACACTGCTCTTTCATGGTTTACATCTTATCTGTCTGACCGTTCCTTTAAAGTTTCCTTCTCTAACTCTACTTCTACTACTTTCCCACTCTCTGTTGGAGTTCCTCAAGGCTCTGTTCTTGGCCCCCTGCTGTTCTCGCTCTATACAACTTCACTAGGAAAACTCATCCAGTCATTTGGACTTCAGTATCACCTTTATGCTGATGACACCCAACTCTACTTGTCTACTCCTGATCTTTCTAATTCTGTCCTTTCCCAAGTCACAGACTGTCTCTCTGCTGTCTCCTCCTGGATGTCACAGCGCCACCTGAAACTGAACCTTTCTAAAACAGAACTCATTATATTTCCTCCAAGATCTTCCCCTGTCCCTCAGATATCACTCACCGTAAACAACACCACCTTTCATTCCACCACGCAGGCACGTTGCCTAGGAGTTATCTTAGACTCTCATCTGTCTTTTTCACCACACATTCAAACACTTGCAAAATCTTGCCGTATTCAACTGCGCAACATTGCTCGAATACGACCCTATCTCAGTTCAGAATCAACTAAAACACTGATTCAGTCTCTCATCATCTCCCGCCTTGATTACTGCAACTTACTCCTCACAGGTATTCCAACAAGTCACCTTTCACAACTCCAATCTGTTCTAAACGCGGCCGCTAGACTCATTCATCTAGCTCGCCGCTCAACATCAGCTGCTCCCATATGTATGTCCCTTCACTGGCTCCCAATCTCTTCTAGAATCAAATTCAAATTACTTACACTCACATTCAAGGCCCTTAATAATGAAACCCCTCCCTATATTTCATCTCTAATCTCCAAATACTCTCCTTCACGAAACCTACGCTCTGCTTCTGATCTTCGCCTCACTTCTCCTCTGGTCACTTCTGCCCATTCTCGTCTACAAGACTTCTCTCGGGCTTCTGCTTTTCTCTGGAACTCTCTGCCACAAGCTGTCAGACTTTCTCCTTCCTTCCAAACTTTCAAGCGCTCCTTAAAGACCCATCTGTTTAAAGAGGCCTATTCGATGTACCTTAATTAATCATTGCTGCATCAAAAATGACAAAGTGTTTATATAATCCTAATGTCTCAATTGTACCCTAACCTTTTAGTTTGTAAACCCTATTGTACTCTGTAATCCTTGTCTGTTATCCACCATTTATTCCCTGTTTGCTATAACTGCAGTAAAGCACTGCGTATCTTGACAGCGCTATATAAATAAATGATGATGATGATGATGATGATGTCACAAGCTGCTGACATCACGCGCACAACGTAAGGGCGTGTTTAGGTAAGATGCCTAGGGCGCCATCGGATCTAAATATAGTCAGATGTATGTAATTCTGTATGTTCTTTATACAGCACTGTGGTGCTCTAAAAATGCATGTTATTAATAATAATAATAAAAATAATAATAATAATAAAACCCTTTTATTAAAATAAACAGTTTCACTTTGCTTAATGTGGACTAGAAAATTCTCCATTTCAGAAAAGAGGTAATTTATTACAGTATGTGACAGGCAGGGTGCAAAAAAATGGGTGCAAACAACCCCGATTTGTGCACTCTGTGCCCTGCCGTAGACTTAGAACACAATAGAACACAGAGACCTGTCCTGCCTCCCCTCCCCCTAGAGTCAGGGCCGGATTTACTGTACATAGCGTGCGCCCCTAGACCCAGTGCCGTTCATCGCCCCTGTCCCCTCCCCTTTATCCGTGCAAATTTTCATCATCTGGACTGGAGCAATGGGGATTGGGGCCTGGGAAGTTATAAAAAAGATTGTATCTTCAGCGCAGATTGTATCTCCAATGTTTTCAAACCAATGTGGGTGTAGTTGGGCAGAATGACACCCCCTAAAACCCTGCTGCCCTAGGCCCTGGCCTTTCCACAAATCCGGACCTGCCTATAGTTGCCACCTGCCCAGCTTGACCCAGAGAGCCTTGTTTTTGGAAGGGCTCCCTGGGTCAAAACCGCCTGCCCGGTTTTCCAAATTGGGAAGGATTCACCTTGATTCCCCTAGCCCTGCCCATGATGTCATCAGCTCACCCGGACCGTGGCCGAGCAAAAGGTGGCAAAAAAATTGGGAATTTCCAGAAATTCAGGAAGCAGCGAGAAAATCGCAAAATTCGAATTTTCAAGCCCACGTCAATTTTGACGCCGGTGTTAAAGTCAATGGGCGTCCGAATAGTTTTGACGAGCGACGGTTTAGACACGAGTGACTTTTCCATCGTGCGTTCTCCGGTTTGTGAATTTATTCGCCGGCAGCGAAACATGGAAATTCCCTTTTCCTGCCGGATTTATTCGCCCATCACTAGTGCCAACTCTACCTCCCCTTATGAATATAGTATGAAGGGTATTCAGGAGAAATAATACTGTATAACAATATCCTGAATTCAACAATTTCAGTGATTTCAGGGTATTTTGTAACTGCCATTAAAATCAGCTATCATCTATTTACACTGTATATCCTTCCATCTTTCTATGATCTTTGTATGTTGGGGCAGAAGCTCAACAGGGTCATTTGGGGATAATGGCAGTGCCAGGCTGTTGGTTTCTAAATACTTGTATTAACAGTTGACTACAATGTTTTACAAAGGAAAATCGGAGGATAGAAATATGGTCATTTATAGAACAAAAAAATCTGCAGTAAAATTCTTTATACTTAGCTTTGACTTTAAGGGCAATGAAACACAGGGCCTAAAGAATAAAGTTAATATTGCATAAAGAACCAGTAAAGATCTCTTTTTATGGTCTGTGCATTTATTACTCTCAGAGAGCCAAATAAACACAAGATGCATTTTCTTCTGTGTCTGTGGCTAATGAAAAATTCCTTTCTGCAGAAATGTAATTTTAATTTTTGGGGCCAGGCTTCCATGGACTTAGCGCTTTCTTTAGGGATCTAGCACACGGGCAGATTCGGGAAGATTTAATCGCTTGCTGACTAATCGCCTAATCGTCTCATAATCTCCCCGAACTGCCTTCCCCCTGCCTTCTGCCTTGTACAATGAGAAAAAGCCAATGTCAATGCACTTACGGCGCTTCGATTTCCGAAGTCGCCGAAGTTTTCCTCGTGAAACTAGTTTCCTAGTGATGGATGAATTTGTACTGTTTTTTTTTTTTTCGAAAAATTTGAGAAACTCATTGAAGTCACTGGGAGTCAAATTAATTTTGTCACGTGTGAATTTTGATGCCCGCGACAATTTTTATAGGCGCACCTATTTTGTCCAAATGCATTAAAGTCAATGGGAGTCCAAAAAATGTGACTATTCTGACGCGCACCAAATTTTTTTTGACACTGCACATTTTTTCCAGTTTCACAAGTTTATTTGCTGACGACGAAACACGGAAATTTGCCTCAAATTTGCGCCTGGCGAATTTATTGGCCCATCACTAGTGACATCGTTTCTGCACAGGGTGGCACCAATTATTAGTGAAAGTAGTTACAGAGAGGCATCAGTTATGCTGGGGATTTGGGGCTTTCCAGATAACGGGTCTTTCCGTAATCTGGATTTCCAGACCTTAAGTCTACTAGAAAATCATATAAACATGAAATAAACCCAATAGGCTGGTTTTGCTTCCAATAAGGATTAATTATATCTTAGTTGGGATCAAGTACAAGCTACTGTTTTATTATTATAGAGAAAAAGGAAATCATTTTAAAAAATTTGGACTATTTGATTATAATGGAGTCTATTGGAGATATCCTTTCCGTAATTTGCAACTCTGGATAATGGGTCTCCGGATAACAGATCCCATACCTGTTTCTTGTACTTGATGGTCATGAAGATATACTTTAATCCATGTTTATTGAAGGTAAAAATCATTCTATTGGGTTTACTTAGGGGGTTATTAATCAAAGGTTGAATAAAAATTGATTTTATTCACAATTCGAATGGTATGTTATTTATGTAAAACTCAAACATCTTAAATATGATCAAATAGTCCTGACCAGAAAACTCGAATCAAAAGAAACCGGAAAAAACCTCAACCAAATTTTTTTTGATGCACAACATTTTTTTTCTCCCATTGTAGTCTATGGGGCATCATTTTTTGAAGCGAAACGTAGCAAAAATTTTGCTCATCACCACGAACATCTTTAAATAGTTCAAGGGACTCTACCATTGACTTCTACAGGACCTCCGGTTAGGTGGAGAATAGTCGAATCAGGACTGTTTCCAGGGTCGAGATGTGATAAATCTCACATTCAAATTCAAATTTTAAATTTGAATTTGTGAGCTTTCACACCAAAATAAATTTGAATTAGAATTTACCATTCAAACCTTAGTAAACCTGCCCCTTAATGTTTAAATAATTTTTTAGCACAGATCCAAATTACCGAAAGGCAGCTTTATCCAGGATCTGGATAACAGATTCCGTACTTACCTGTGCATTAATAAACCTGCATCATTGCACTGGTGAATTAACAAGTAGAATTTTCTGTGTATTGGAATCTCATTATAAGGGTTGAAATAATCAACAGCCTCAACGCCCAGTCAATTGGCGACTTTGCAATGCTCCGTCTCTATAAAAATCCAGTGTTTGGTCTCACTGTTACCATCTCCATTCTGCTTTTATCTACAAAGTGCACTTGGGGAGAGTTCCTCTTGTATTTCCCACTTTGCTCAAATTGACCACAAATGAAATAATGGATTTCATTTGGGCCGACGTACAGATTAAGGCCGGAGGCGGCGTCCGACGCAGTTACTCTTCATTTCTTCAAGCACCGAAGGAGACAATTATTCCGAGAACCTGCAAATCTTTCTCAATAGAGTGCCCTGTTCCCTGCAAATGGAGTCTGCAAACGAACTTATTTTTCCGCATAAACTGTCCATTTACAGGTAGGAATAGCGAGTAAATCCACTGCTGCATTGATATGTGTAACACTGCAGAATAACAAAGTTCAGCCTGGGGAAGGCTTCAATTGCTCCCTGTAGCGTACTGCTCACTCTTTGTGCCTTTTTGAGTTATCCCTGACAGCCCGTGTCCCAGAAAGATGGGTTAAGGACAGTAAATGTTGTGAAATGACGGTTCCAGTCAGCTGACACAGGAGAAGCATTATTCATTGTCAGACATGCATCACGCTTTGTGGATCAACAAATAAAAATCAGGCTCAGGTTAGGAAAGAAAAAAAAGCAAAGCAATGTCATTTCTTGGAGAAAGGGAAAATTGACAGCGCAGATATATAACCAGGTCCACTTCATTTTCCTTTAGATTTAAACTCCATTTATTCTTCTACAATATAAAAGGAAATTATAAACTGTAAACTATCTCCTTTACACGCTGCTTAATCCTATTATCAGTGGTATGATCGCTGCTTATTAATCTTACTTGTGTCACTTTACTTTTGAAAAAGGTTGTCAGATATGAGGGTTCATTTAAAGTCGTGGGCGAAAAAACAAGTGAAGTAGAAGTGGTTTTTGTATTTGCACCCTGCCCCATTTGGAGCGCGTCTGGGCACACTAGAAAGACCTACACTTCCATCATGAATACACTGCTGAATTTGGAGATTCATGTTCATGCCCCTCTCACGTCCCCTAACTTACCCATTATTCATTAATCCAGTGGGAAATGCAGAATGTAGTTCAGTTTCCAGACCTGCATAACTCAGTCTGCAGCCTTGTGCCTTTATATGGTCACAGATCCCCTCAGTCACTTCTACTATCCTTATCATTTACAGTAGGGGGTACATTATCCCTTATAATACATGAGTGATACTCAGAGTTCCCTGTATAACTCAGCCTGCAGCCTTGTGCCTTTATATGGTCACAGAACAACCCCTCAGTGACTTCTAATATCCTTATCATTTACAGTAGGGGGTACATTATCCCTTATAATACATGAGTGATACTCAGAGTTCCCTGTATAACTCAGCCTGCAGCCTTGTGTCTTTATATGGTCACAGAACCCCTCAGTGACTTCTAATATCCCTATCATTTACTGTAGGGAACATTATCCCTTATAATACATGAGTGATACTCAGAGTTCCCTGTATAACTCAGCCTGCAGCCTTGTGTCTTTATATGGTCACAGAACAACCCCTCAGTGACTTCTAATATCCTTATCATTTACAGTAGGGGGTACATTATCCCTTATAATACATGAGTGATACTCAGAGTTCCCTGTATAACTCACCCTGCAGCCTTGTGCCTTTATATGGTCACAGAACAACCCCTCAGTGACTTCTAATATCCTTATCATTTACAGTAGGAGGTACATTATCCCTTATAATACATGAGTGATACTCAGAGTTCCCTGTATAACTCAGCCTGCAGCCTTGTGCCTTTATATGGTCACAGAACAACCCCTCAGTGACTTCTAATATCCTTATCATTTACAGTAGGGGGAACATTATCCCTTATAATACATGAGTGATACTCAGAGTTCCCTGTATAACTCAGCCTGCAGCTTTATGCCTTTATATGGTCATAGAACCCCCAGTGACTTTTAATATCCTTATCATTTACAGTAGGGGTGCATTATCCCTTATACAGGTATGGAACTTGTTATCCAGAATGCTCGGGAACTGGCGTTTTTTTCAGATAAGGGATCTTGCTGTAATTTGGATCTTCATACCTTAAGTCTACTAGAAAATCATGTAAACATTAAATAAACCCAATAGGCTGGTTTTGCTTCCAATAAGGATTAATTATATCTTAGTTGGGATCAAGTACAAGCTACTGTTTTATTATTGCAGAGAAAAAGGAAATCATTTTTAAAAATTTGAATTATTTGGATAAAATGGAGTCTATGGGAACTTTCTGGATAAGGAGTTTCCAGACAATGGATCCCATACCTAATACACAAGTGATACACAGAGTGTTCTGTATGACTCAGCCTACAGTCTTTTGCCTTTATATAAATTTAATCAAAATCCTATATTTTCCCTTCCCAAAAAATTATACAGTTGAATCCCCCTTTTTACAGTTTTAATAGGACAAAAAAAACCAAAAGATGTTGTAAAAACCTGGAAAATGTAAAATAAGGGAAATGCATTATGCCTTATATATTGGTGGGACAACAAAAAAATAAATGGGGGAAACAAAATCAGGGGATGTAAAAATTGAGATTTCACTGTATCACTCTTTATTTAATCACTTCCAAAAAGTTTATTGGGCTTTCTTTTTGTTTTAGTTTGTAAATAGTGATAGGTGAATTTCTCAAAAAATTTGCGAATGTCCCGCAAAATTTGCGAAAATTGCAAAACGGCAAAAATTTGTGGGAAAATTGTGAAATCGGAAGGTTTCACGAAAAAATCGTGAAATTCTGACATTTTCACGAAAAATCGTGAAAATCGGCAATTGACGCCCGCGTCCAAGTCAATGGGCATCCAAATAGTGTTGATGCTCGCTGTTTGTGATGCGAGCGACTTTTCAGATGCACGTCCAAAAAAACTTTTATGCCGGCAAATTTTTGCGGTAGATTTGTGGAAATTCGCCATAAATTCGTGCCTGCCGAATTTATTCGCCCCTAGCTACAGTATTTGTAAACCCTTATCCTATATGCTGTTCATTGCTGCCTTCAGCTTAGGGCATGGACACAACAACCGTATTCCACGGCAATGGTAACGTTTTTAAAAAAGTTGACCAATTTGTAAAATGCTAGCCTTGTGTGCCACTGCCTACTCTTGTAACTGCTTATCGTGTTTACGTTACAATCAGCTTTTTTAAAAAACGCAGTGCGAAACGCCCCATAAAAATGCTTGTGTGTCCATGCCCTTATAGAGGTGCCTTAAGTGTAAACTAAGCATCCAATAGGGAAAGGAACTGAGCAGGGACAGCCATAGTTTAAAGCCCCACGTATACATCAGGTTGGCAACAGCTTCTGAAAAATGATGAATTTCACTGAATCCCACTGAGGTTTCCAACTCACTACAGATGGATGAGATTAAAAAAACAACTTTTTATAGTTTTCCAACCAGCCGATCATATTCTGTACTTGATTCTCTTCTACATTTTGGTCTAATTCAGAGGGGACAGCTAAATATCTTTGTGACTTCTACATATTGAAGCACCTTATATATATATTTTTGTGCAGTGGTTCCTTCAAAAAAATAATGAGTGTTTCTGTAGGATGGAGATGCGAGAGTGCGGATAAAAGGAATACTGATCATGAGCTGCCTTCAGTCTCATCATGGTGGCACCTTGATGCCACCCTTAGTTAATTCAGTGCTGACTCCAGTCTTGCCTATATGAATTAGTCGATTTCCTAGGCAGTACTTGCCAGAAGCCTATTCCTTTCTACTAGACATCATTTCTTCTTTGATTTATCTTTGATATGTTTTATATTCATATGAATGAGGCTCAGTACAAATTCCTCATGAGATCAATTTGCAAGGCTTTTTATGGGAAAAAGACCAGTTCCCCAGAGTGCACTCTTATTTGATATGGAAATTCATATTCTTGCCCTATATGCAGCCGCATCCGGCATGCCAGGAGTTTGTAGATTTTACAATGAGCAAAATATTATTTTGGCATTATTTGTACTTAGTAAAAACGCTTTTTTTCTCTTTTAGAGAGCTGAAGTTCTTCCAACTGAAAGCCATTATATGTAGAAGAAAGGAGAACACTGTAATAGGAGTATAAATAATAAAGTTAATTTTCAGTACAATTCATATATCAGTAGGGTATAAAGCTCCCACTCAGAGGCACGAGTATTGTTAGATGTATACAGAGAGAAGCTCTAATCTACAAATTGACTCATGTTAATATTTGCCCACCAACTTGTTCTGGACCAAATTACTAATTTGTCATTCTAATGTATACTGAACTGGGCAATTTAAAATTCTACAGCATATTTAGAGGAGGCAAATTTACTTTTATTTATCAAAAATGGAATTTGTGAAGTTTTAGCATTATTTTTCTACTTCCAATAAATTCACAATTAAAAAAAAAACGAATGCTTGCATATTTATGAAAAAAATCTGAATTTAAAAGACTCAATTGAATACAAATCATAGAAAGACCCGAATTCCTCAAATGTGTGAGTTTACAAGCTCAAAAAAATGTGAAAATCTCAGATTAAAACAATGAACGAGAACTCCCATTGACTTCTACATGAACTCACAAGCTTTTAGATGCCAAAGTTCTAGTTTTTCAAATGTGTTTTGTTTCATAAAAACCTACTATATATACCTAAAATATCATTTGAACTTTTTTCCATTTTTGTGCAATAAAATTTAAAAGTTGATAAACTTGGCAAAAATTCAAAAGTTGATCGCCTTTTTCAAAATAATGGTGAAAGACTTAAATAAAAAAAGATTAAAAAAAGTTTAAATGGCATGAATGTTGAGAATATACTTTCCATTGACTTTCATTTAGGGTTTAGTTGTTAATTTTTGTCATTCCAGTTTTTGAGTTTTTTTGAGCTAAAAATATTGAATAGTCAGGGTTGGAAAACTTTTAATTTTTCACCATAATCTTTTCAAGTGGTGGAAAAAACATACATTTAGGGGCAGATGTATTAAGGGTCGAATATCGAGGGTTAATTAACCTTCGATATTCGACTGGCGAATTAAAGTCCTTCGACTTGGAATATCGAAGTCGAAGGATCTTGCACAATTCGATTCAATTGAACAATTGAACAATTAAATCCTTTGAATCGAACGATTCGAAGGATTTTAATCCATCGATCGAAGGATTATCCTTCGATCAGAAAAAACTTGGAAAGCCTATGGGGACCTTCCCCATAAGCTAATATTGACTTCGGTAGCTTTTCGGTGGCGAACTAGGGGGTCGAAGTTTTTTCTTAAAGAGACAGTACTTCGAGAATCGAATGGTCGAATAATCGAACGATTTTTAGTTTGAATCGTTCGATTCGAAGTCGAAGTCGTAGTCGAAGGTCGAAGTAGCCCATTCGATGGTCGAAGTAGCCAAAAAAACACTTCGAAATTCAAAGTTTTTTTTCCTCTATTCCCTCACTCGAACTTAGTGAATGGGCCCCTTGAATTTTTTTTTAGTAGTTATGTGTCCTAAGTTATGTTGAAACAAAGAAGACCCATCAAGTCTATAAACTGCAGGCCTTCAAGAACATTCTACAGCTGCTCCAGGTAAAGGCTCCTCAATAGAGTCTTAAATATTGTCCAGGCCTAGCACTCGTATTCCTTGGGTTCTCTTTAAAAGAAATACCTGAGCCTTCCGCACATATGCGTCTGGGGAATGAAAAACTTTGGCAATGCTATGGGGCTTGCTCTGCACCCAACCTACACAAGACCAGTTGATTTCTGCCAAAATTACTTGCCGTCATACATTAAATAGATCTATAATATTTACACAAATGCAAAAAAAGAAAGGAAAGGGCGAAAAGAAAGAAAATATATTATGATAAAAACTAAAGACAAAAATGATGAAAACAAGAACATATGGGGTTGGACTTCTGGAGGTTGGGTGGGGGCTGATTGTGGGAAGTTGTGCAGAAACAAATATAGAACACAGTCAAAGATTTATCTATTTAAATCAACATGTTCAGATCTTCAAAGTGATAAGGCAACTGTAAAAATGATCTAGATAAACTTTTCATTATCTTGCAAAGTTTTTAGTCTCATTATCCAGTTTAAGTTCAAGAGCAAATTAGGTAAAAAAATGTCATTAATGGTACAGTGGGTTCAATATTTGGTTAATTCATTTCTAATACAGGTAACATATATGTTACACGTAAAAACAATATATTTCTGGCTATATGCAATTTTTATAATTTAATATGACCGATAAGAAATAATAATAACAAAGAAGCATGTGAGTGTGAGACTGATTATCCTTTTTATACCCATTTTTTTTATGAGTGCCTATATAAAATATTTGGCATCTCCTGCTCATACAACTCATACAACTATATATGCATATATTCAGGAAGGGTCTAGTATTGTCCAAGGGAAACAATCTGGCAGCTCCAATGCATATGTTTAAAGCATATAGGGATGGTTTTGTGCACACAATGTTCTGTACTCTTTATGGAAAACTCTATGGAAAACTATATGGAATCTCCATTCCATATGTATTCATGCAAATGTATGAAAAGCAATATCCTCCTTTTTGATCTACTATTCAGCTAAAGCTAGCATGCATTACTATCTATTAAAGGGGAACTAAACATCTCTCCTTTGGTTTTTAACTTACATGGTCATTAAAAATGTCTCTACCCCTCTCCAACCCCATTCTCCCCAAATGTAACTCTTCGAAATTAGTCTTGCCACTTTCATTTCTACCTTGGAATGCACTGATCAGTGAGCAGGCATTTGCACATTAAAGGCCATTCTATGGTTCTGTCCCAGTGGGGACAGTGATCAGTTCAACCCATGCCTAGAACTAATGTGGCCTATCGGTCTCCCACCCTGCTGTGCCGCTATGTCGTTATCTGCTGAGCAGTTACAATTGGGGAGGATGGGGTTGGAGAGGGGCCTGGGGTCCTTTGCACTGATCCAATAAGATAAACCCCAAGGGAATGATATTTTATTCCACTTTAAGAGAAAATAAATAGAATATAAATCCTGTTTATAAACTTGGACTATAAAAAGGGCAATGCATCAGGGCTACGATGTTCTAATTTAAGCCATTTAATTGGAATCACCTTCATTAACAGCAAAGCATATGAGTCCCAACTGAAAGAGCATGTCATCCCTATCCATGTATGAGTGCAGATCAGAATTATGCACATAAATCCTGGTTTATTTGATCCAACATCATAGTAAGAAGAACTTATTTTGCAGATTGGATGATATAAAATACGAAAAAGATTACGAGTGCTCTGCTGTAGATAATCCTATTCATTTCCTAGATCTACAGAGCAGTAAAACACAATCTTAAGGCTTCAGCAAAGGTGGAAGGTGGAGGGTGCTGGGACTTATACTGAAAGAGTGTACAGATGTGGCCACAGTTATCTCAAAGTTATATCTCACGTTACTCTTGATATCTACAGTATTTATAGTATGAAGTGGTTGAAGTCACTGAAGTTGACTGTGGTTGAAGTAGCTTGGTAATTTTACTCATAAGTAGCTCTATACCACCTCATAAACTAATTATTAACGCAAGAGAAGCCCGATTTGAGACGATAAATAGCTTGTGGTCAGCCTGCCATTGAGACAATAGCTGTTTAGACAAGGGTAAATGTGCAAGATGAGCCAGTAACACTTTTTAATTGATTAAAATTAAATATACTTTCAACATTTAATTAAGAAACTATATTAGAAAAACATAATTAAATGCATAGTGTCCCTTAAAGTAGCCGTTTGTTCATCCCCTAGTATAGAAAGTTGTCTCAACAGTGCCTCTTACTGTAGCTAGCACTTTGCATTTGTACTCTCATTTAATATTAATTGCCATGTGGGCAAATCCCCTGCTGTCTCAAATACATAGGTGAATTTAGTTTCTCTGCATCAAACGATTTCTTGACGTATCTCTAATTACAGATCAGCAACTATACTTTCCAACCACTTTGTTGTGCCCGTTGTGCCTCAAATCCTTGTTATTTAGCACAGACACCTGGCCATGCAAATAGTTCCTAAATTCCTCAGCCTTTACTCCCCAACAGTCAGTTTGACTTAAAATCTCTCCATATGGACTACATCCTATCTCCTATACCAATGCTATACTAACTTTGAAAGTGACAAGTGAGGGCATTCATTCAAATGGAAACTTACTGTAGTTACAGTCATTTGCCCCATTTTGCACCAAGAGACTTGGCTCCTCAATCCTGAGCCCACCCATTTGAATCTCTAAACCAGAGTTGTACTGGTGTTCACAGGGTCCATCGGGTAACAAACTCAAGGGCCAGGCACTCAGCCACTGATGTTCTCTGCTCCTACTCCACCCTGCCAAAGCAGATTCCTGCACTATTTAATTTTGTTGTTAAAAATTAAATATGGCTGTGTGTTCCACAGTGGAAAGTATGGCAGTGGAGTGGGGAGCGGTGTTAGCTTGGGGTGGCTGGCTTATGAGCAGGGCCCAACAGGGTTGGAGCCCACCTGGATTTTTCCAGGTGCTGCAGTCCAAACCTGCTCTAAACTGCTCTTCTTAATGGAGCCTCTGACTACTCATCTTAAACCCTGAGAATGGAAGATCTAAGCCAGACGCCCATTGGGAAACCTCTCTTTTCTAGGACAGTGATCCTCAGCCCGTGGCTCATGAGCAACATGTTTCTCACCAACCCCTTGGATGTTGCTCCCAGTGGCCTCAAAGCAGGTGCTTATTTTTGAGTTCCAGGCTTGGAGGCAAACTGAGCCTCCTGTAGGCTGTCAGCCCATTTTTGGCACCTTGAGGAAGTTTTTCCATGCTTTAGTTGTTGCTCTCCAATTTTTATTAAATTTGAATGTGGCTCATGGGTAAAAAAGGTTGGGGAATGAGGATGTTCTCTTCACTGAGGCCTCTCTTGATTCAGACTCCATACACTGCCACCCCCTCACAGTTTTGGCAACCTCAGCTATGTAACAATAACATATTTATATTCCATCAGCATCTTAGTCTAAAGAGACTCATTCTCTCTCTTCTCCTTTTTTCAGCTCAGCTTTGTACAGAAAACCGTGGTCTGAGCTAATACAAAGAATGTCATAATCAATAACACAGCAGAAAATGAAATGAGATTTTTTATCAAGCGGCATTATTCAGTGCTTCAATTATTCTATTGTATTTCTTACCTTTATTTCTTTTTCCTTTTGCTTTTTATACAGTTCTTTTTAAAGGTATTTTTCCATAATCTATATTAAATGAGACAAAACCAAAAGAATATGTAGATCGCTGAAAGATTTTAATAGCATAAAGTTCAACATCATAAAGCCCTAAATGCCATTTCGTTTGTGGCACTCCAGCACAGTGGACCTGAACGTATGAACTAAACGATAATTTGCTGACGCTTGTGTTCATTTCTTTATTTCTACCTGACCTGCTAAAGAAAGGACCATTAACTGGAGATCATTTCAGGCACAGATGGTCTAGAATTGCTTAATGTCTGTCTAGTAGTATAATTAAAAAAGTCTCAATAGATGTACGCTGTTCATATATATCCATCCAAGGAGAAAAAAACAAGTTGGATAAGAAACAAAATTTCCGGTAGAGATTGTTTTGCACATATTGCTGCTGTTCCTGCTGGAATTAGCATTTGACATTTGGCTTGTACAATTGGATGGGGTCTGATTTTATTTGTTGTAATGCACAGGTAAATAAGTGGTTTAGGTAAGTTCTCTAACACAAATGAATATGCCTAAACATCATCAACTATATCAAAAATCCTTTCTTTCAAAAGAAGCTGGATATGGTACTTATCAGGCCCGGACTGGCAATCTGTGGGTTCTGGCAAATGCCAGAGGGGCTGCTACAGTATAAGGTCCCATAGAAAGTCAGTATTTAGTGGGCTGGTGGGAGGTGTTTGGACCTCTATGTGGACTGATTGGGCCTCTGTGTACCTGAAATGCCAGGGCCTATTTTAATTCTCAGTCCGGACCTACCATGAGTGAACTTTCTATACTGGGCACACCAGTCAACTTGTAAGATGGTCAGATATTTGTATAAACATGGTAGGAAATGTGAATGCCCGTTTTGTACTTATCCTACAAATAAGCTTTGGGCTTCACCACTGGTTGGCTTGCCATGCATAGTCCATGGAGTTCTGAGCTTGATGGGCTTGTTAATTAGGTGATTATTCAAAGTTAGGTGACTTCACCATTGGTTGGGTTGCTATGTATGGTCCATGGAGTTCTGAGCTTGATGGGCTTGTTGATTAGGTGATTATTCAAAGTTAGATGACTTCACCATTGGTTGGGTTGCTATGTATGGTCCATGGAGTTCTGAGCTTGATGGGCTTGTTGGTTAGGTGACTATTCAAAGTTAGGTGACTTTACCATTGGTTGGGTTGCTATTAGTGATGGGCGAATTTATTCGGCAAGCGTGAATTTGTGGTGAATTTGCACAATTCGCCACCGGCGAATAAATTCGCAAAACGGCCAAGGAAATTTCAAAATTTTTACGAAAGTCTGTTATGCATAAGGATAGTACCTGTAAATAATGATCCAACACTGTTTTTTTAGAAGCAGACTGTAATGCTCTGACACTGCAGAGCGGTGCTCAGGAGGTAATAGGCAAGGCAGGAAGCCTGGGGTATACCCGTAGATTGCAGGACAGAGTCTAGAAGCCATGATAAAGTAAAGATTTAATTAAACAAGGAGCAAAACAGTAACCAGTGAAAAAACAGAATAAACTGAGATACCAGCAGCAAAACAAAGTCCAAAGGGAATGTCCAGCGAGCAGGCTGAGGTCAGTACCGGCAGATCCACATAAAGCAGGCAGGGAACCAGGACAAGGGTACAGGAACAGGGAGGGGACTCAGAACTAGGAACTTTGAACTTGAACTTGGAATCAGGATGGCAAGTCTTGCAGGAAAACGCAATGACCAATCGCCGGGCAAGGGTCAGGGCTGGGCTTATAAAGAGAAAATAATAGAAATGGAAAAAACACGTGAGGGTAACGAGATGGGAGGAGACCAGGGAAGATACATATTGGGAACAGGCAGAGGCAGGAACATAGATGAAGAGTTCAGGACCAGCCCAAAGAGCCTCCAGTGGCTCACAAGGTAAGTGCACGTGTTTCAGAACCACACACACAGGAGTTCGAGTCTGGGCTGGACCTGACACAGACCTCTGCTTTAGGAATAGAGATTGTACCTCTACTTTGCACCCTTCACATAATTATTGACTCCAAGTAATGTAAAGGGTTTGTTTGGATTCAAAACCTTTTTCAAAATCATGGATGCCCTGTTGTGTACTTAGCATGGTTCATGTGGTTACATTAGAAATTGATCGAAAGCACTGGGCTCTACTGTAAAATGTTTTCCGTTTATCAAATCTTGGGAAAGGGTTACCAGTCCTATAAGATTTTGCAGTATAGGCCAGTGATTTCTTTCGAGCCATAACGTGACCGTACAGACCACAACAGGACATTCATGATTTTGGAAAAGTTTGGGATTTAAATAACTTTTTACATTACTAGGTCCACTAGAGGCAATGTAATATGTGCAGGGCATGGTGAAAAGTGCAAAAAAAAAAACAGGTGCAATTCTTCATCTTTTTTGCCCTACAAATATAAAAAATGTGTTGGTCAGCACTTTATCCATCAGGGGCAGGTGGAGGAGGAGGAATGTAGGTGCCCCCCTTTCCCATCCCATGCCCATCACCTAACTTGCACTTTACTTAGATTGCAAGGGCTCCATGGCAGGCATTATGGACAGGACAGCCTTGCACCAACCAGCACTGCTCTATGCACCTAGTGCAACCAGAACCTGGGCGCAAGTGCTTATTAAACAAAAAGAAAGTGCCATGCTTTTGCCCCCTTAGTGCTCTTGCACTTGTGTCCTGGTTTGAATCACATTGTTGATTAGTTTTGACCCAGTGAGTTCCCTACTCCCATTCTTACATCCCTATATGTCAAGTTTGAACTGAAAGGAGACTGAGGAAATTCCCAAAGCAACAAAGAGTTGAAATAGACATCGAATCCATGAGACTTTATAACCAAGCTTCTTCATTTACCTCAAGGGATAATGACTTGATGAAGATATACATAAGGTGCAATGTTTTCTCTAGGGCTATTAACTCATGGTAAGTAATTAGTCTACTTTTTAATTAAAGGGGTGCTTCACCTTTGAGTTAACTTTTAATATGATGTAGAGTGATATTTTGAGTCAATTTTCAGTTGGTTTTTATTTTTTATTATTTGTGGTTTTTGAGTTATTTAGCTTTTTATTCAGCAGCTCTCCAGTTTGCAATTTCAAATTACCCTAACAACCATGCATTATAAAAATAATAAAAAATAAAATCATTAATAAAAATTAGCAGTAACAATACATTTGTATATCTTCGTATGAAGAAAAGGTTTTTCACATTGTGGTCGATCTGAGGGAGAACAGATCCTATACCGGCAAAGGGAGTGAACTGCAGAACCTTTGGATCTCATTTATTGTTCATAACAATACATTTGTAGCCTTACAGAGCATTTGCTCCATTTGAAAACTGGAACGAGACAGAAGAAGAAGAAGAAAGCCGATACTTCGAAAACTATTAAAAACAACCATGAAGACCAATTGAAAAGTGGATTATAATTAGCCATTCTATAACATAATAAAAGTTAACTTAAAGGGCATGTAAAGTCTAAAATAAAATAAGGCTAGAAATGCTGTATTTTGTATACTAAACATAAACATGAACTTACTACACCACAAGCCTAATCAAACAAATAATTTATGCTTTCAAAGTTGGCCACAGGGGGTCACCATCTTGTAACTTTGTTAAACATCTTTGCAAGACTAAGACTGTGCACATGCTCAGTGTGGTCTGGGCTGCTTAGGGATCGTCATAAACAAAGCTGCTTGAGTTCTGCATGGCTGGGAAGTAAGGCGGGGCTCCCCCTGCTGTTCATAAGTATGATTGTTTCCCTGCAGAGCAGTTAGTGACCATCTGACAATTTCTATCCACAGCAGTAAATGACTGGAGAATTTCACTGCATACAGTCAGGTTTCTTATAAAAACGGTACCCATTTTTTAATCAAAGTATATTGGAGATAGGTTTCTTTTTCATTAAAGAAAGTAAAAATGGGATTTAATTTTTTAGCCTTTACATGCCCTTTAAAGATCAATCGCCCCTTTAAGAGATGTTAGAATCTGTCTCCTGATTGGTTGCTGTTGGTTACAAAAATTAGAACACACTTTATATATATATTATTTTTTTATTTTCCATTCCCTACTTTGGCATTCAACAAGCTAAGAACCTTTCAAAGTGACTTTCGCTACCCTCCGCGCTCTTCAGTCTTTCTTACTTTGCAGCATTGAAACTAGTTACATTTTCCCGAGCAAAATAAACATTCTTTATCGCCACTCAGCGAGACGCAGAAGAGGAGAAAGGGCTGGGGAGATTTCATTTTTGTTCCCCCCTCCAGTCCTTTCACAAATAATGCACATAGAACAGCAGTTTAGCTATTATAAATCTCGTTGCGGGGGCACATCTGAAGCACAACGTTGCACGCTACATGATGCAGAAGACGCGGTGGCATTAATAAACACTTATAATTGAACCATTTTTCAAAGCTACAATATGGTTCAATTAAATTAAACAGTTTGGGAATTACATTTTCTCACTCACTGTTAGAGTTATGCACATTGTCTATCTATGTTAACTCTAATGTTACACTAAATTACCGCATTTTGCAAATGATGATTGCTGGAGCACATTACTTTCACCAGAAAGATTGATAATATCCCCTCGGCTCCATGAATAGTCCACGAAGAATAGGAAAGTTCTTCACCTCCAGCGTATGATTACTTGTACACTACCAGCAAATGTGATTTCTCTGTGCATTAAAAAATATAATTTTAACATGTACAACTCATTAAGGGTCATTTACTATAACCCTGGACACAAGTGCTGGAGCACTAAGAGGTGGAAAAGCTCCTCCTTTGTGCTTATTTAGAAACCCCAACATCTGGGGTCTGGCTGTTCTCACTATCATCAGAAATGTGGAAGTAGGTGCAAAACTCACTGTTCTGTACAAGTAGAAATCTTCACCGTTAGCAATCTCAAAGATATGGATGGGGGGAAAGGGCAGTGTTATAACTAGAGAAGCACAAGCCTTGGTGCAGGAGTTGTACCAAGGCCTCCATCACACTGAGGCCCCCCCCCGTCCCTTTGGATGTCTCACCCATGGCCCCCAACCCTCTGGACATGCACCCAAGCTCATAATTTCAATTTCCCTTCTCCTGGTGTAAACTTGGGCCATGTGTCTTTGAGGAGCCCCATGGGCCACTGCATGTCGCTCAAATGGGGACTTTTAGAAGACGTTACCAAACACACGATGGAAGGGGCAAACCCCTGCGTGTTTAATTCAATCATTGACATGAATTAAACACACAGGGGTTTGCCCCGCTACACTTGCCATCGTGTGTTTGGTAACTACTTCTAGAATTGCATAGTGGAGAGATGCCGACCTCTTTTCCAAACACCGGGCATAATTCTTGGAGAGGCTGGGGAAAATAGGAATTGTTTCTGCTTGAAGCGGACAACACCTACTTGTCTCCGACCTCATGAATACTGTGCTGCCAAATGCAGGCAATACAGTATTCATGGGGAAACACAGGTGTCTTTTCTCTATTTTGGAAATTCACAAAAATGCAGGCAGACTTCCCCATATTTTTCGGGAGTCATCCTGATTTAAACCTCCTCATCTGGGCTCCTACAGCAGCCGGCTTTCTATACTTTGAACTCAAGTCATAACTTACCCATGTCACTGAAAAGCATGGAATCATCACCCACAATCTTCAGAAGCAGTGGAGCATGGAGCACACGTGGGGGCAAATTTACTTAAGGTCGAATATCGAGGGTTAATTAACCCTCGATATTCAACTGTCGAAGTTAAATCCTTCGACTTTGAATATCGAACGATCAAAGGAATAATCGTTCGATCGAACGATTAAATCCTTCGAATCGAACGATTCAAAGGATTTTAATCCATCGATCGAACGATTTTTGTTGACCAAAAAAAGCTAGCAAAGCCTATGGAGACCTTCCCCATAGGCTAACATTGACTTCGGTAGCTTTTAGGTGGCGAACTAGGGGGTCAACGTTTTTTCTTAAAGAGACAGTACTTCATCTATCGAATGGTTGAATAGTCAAACGATTTTTAGTTTGAATCGTTCGATTCTAAGTCGAAGTCGTAGTCGAAGGTCGAAGTAGCCCATACGATGGTCGAAGTAGCCAAAAAAAACATTCGAAATTCAAAGTTTTTTCCCTCTATTCCTTGGGGTGTAGCCAAGGGCTGGGCAGGTGGTGCCAAGATGCACCCAGATCATTTCAGATCCAGATTGGTATCTCTTTGCAGGGCTGGAGTCAAATTGCAAAAAAACTCCATGTTTGCTCCATTACACCTATTATATACTGTAGTTAAGGGAAAGGTTTTTTTGATAATTTCTTTGCACTAGGGATGCACTGAATGCAGGATTCAGTTTGGTATTTGGCCTTTTTCTGATGGGTTCAGTGAATCCTCGTGCCTGGCCGAACTGAATCCGAATCCGATTTGTTTCAGTCAGGCACGAGGATTTGGCCAAATCGGAATCCTGCTGAAAAAGACAGATTCCTTGAATTTGAATCTTTAAAATCACGTGACAAAACAAGGAAGTAATAAGGGAATCCAATTTGGTTCGCTCAGGCACAAGGCGGCAAATTCTCTAAGCGCCGAAGCGCCTAACGCTAGCGTCAATTCGCTAGCGTTGGGCATTTTCGTTACTTCGCATATTCACTAACGAACGCTGGCGTAACTTCGCTAGTGTTACTTCGCACCCTTACGCCTGGCAAATTTGCGCAACGGGCGTAACTACGCAAATTCACTAACACATTGTACAGAACGCTACCTTTTATGCTAGACTTCCTTCGCCACCTCAGCCCAGGCGAAGCGCAATAGAGTAGATAGGGATTGCTTCAAAAAAAGTTAAAATTTTTTCTAAGTCCCAAAAAATGCTGGCGTTTTTTTCTATATTATGGGTGATAGGCTGAAAAAGATCAAAACATTTTTTGGGGCTCTCCTCCTTCCCCCCTACATTTCCTAACTCATGGCAACTTAACTATACAGTGGGCACATGTGTAGGGCAAAATAAAAATTTTATTTGATGTTTTGAAGGTTTCCCAGGCTTGTGTAGTGCTGCTACATATTCCTCCATTGAAATTTGAATTTGGCGCTGTATGCAAATTAACCATCGCTAGCGTAACTTCGCTTCGCTTAGCGAATCAACGCTAGCACAACTTTGCAACCTTACGCTACCCCTGAGCGCAACTTCGGATTTTAGTGAATTTGCAGAGCGCTGGCGAAACTACGCCTGGCAAAGTGCGGCGAAGTGCGGCGAAGTGCGGCGAAGTTACGCCTGGCGCAACTACGAATCTTAGTGAATTTGCCCCAAGGATTCGGCCGTATGTGAATCCTTATGAAAAATGCTGATTCCTCATGCCTGGCTGAACTGAATCCGAATCCTTAAAATCATGTGACTTTTCGTCACAAAACAAGGAAATAAAAACGATTTTAACCACTTCCCTGATTTGCATATGCAAATTAAGATTTGGATTCAGTTTTGTATTCGGCCAAATCTTTCACAAAGGATTCGGGGGTTCAGCAGAATACAAGATAGTGGCATCCCTACTTTGCACCCATTTAGATTTTTGTTTAATGCCATTGTGTAACTCCCTTTTATATAGTAAGATGAATAACGTAATGGGCCTTATGTACTACGAGTGGGCAAGGAACAAAGTGAAAAAATTCAAATTGCGAACTGGAGAGCTGCTGAATAAAAAGCTAAACAACTCAAAAACAACAAATAATAAAAACGATGACATGTTTTTTGAAAGTGAACATCACACAACATTTCTGCTTAACCTACAAATAAAACTACTTTCTGTTCTATTCTGTAGCATTTCCCACAGACAATAAATATTTCATAGATGGCTTCACCTTGGATTTCTGTATCACATATACAACCCAACATATTTGTTAGACTCCAATTTGCAGAAAATTGACGATTATTTTCCTTCAAGCATTATTATGCCCAACTGCTGACCTTCAAGCTAACATTAGAGACGATCTGTTGAACTGAAATTCGGAAATTAAGAATGCATCATGTTTTTTGGCCATAGCAGGTCTAGGCATTTATATCTGTTTATTACCAATGTAGCATGAAACTATCTTGCAACTAAATGAATGAAGGAAGTAAACGCAGCTTTATAAAGCCAACAGTTAAGATGAAAAAGTAAGTTTGTTGTTTTGCTTCAAAGAGTCTACTCATTGAAATGCGTCAATGAGTCAATGGGAAGGGGAAATCGCATTGTTGGTAAGAGGGGGGGGTCATCTTTAAATTAACTTTTAGGGGCAGATTCACTAACTTCGAGTGAAGGATTCGAATGAAAAAAATTCGAATTTCGAAGTATTTTTTGGGTACTTCGACCATCGAATTGGTTAAATTCGTTCGAATTCGAACGAAATCGAACGATTCGAAGTAAAAATCGTTCGACTATTCGACCATTCGATAGTCGAAGTACTTTCCCTTTAAAAAAAACTTCGACCCCCTACTTCGGCAGATAAAACCTACCGAAGTCAATGTTAGCCTATGGGGAAGGTCCCCATAGGCTTGCTAAACTTTTTTTGATCGAAGGATTTTCCTTCGATCGTTGGATTAAAATCCTTAGAATCGTTCGATTCGAAGGATTTAATCGTTCGATCGAACGAAAAATCGATCGATCGAACGAACGAACGTTTAGCGCTAAATCCTTCGACTTCGATATTCGAAGTCGAAGGATTTCAATTCGAGGGTCGAATTTCGAAGTATTTTTTACTTCGAAATTCGACCCTTAGTGAATCTGCCCCATAGTTTGATGTAGAGAGGGATATTCTGAGACAATTTTCAATTGGTTTTCATTTTTTATTATTTGTGGTTTTAGACTTATTTAGCTTTTTATTCAGCAGCTTTACAGTTTGTAATTTCAGCCATCTGTTTGCTAGGGTCCTAATTACTCTAGCAACCATGTTTGACACTGGAATATGAATAGGAGAGGCCTGAATAGAAAGATGAGTAATAAGAAGTAGCAATAACAATAAGGGGGTTATTTATCAAGGTCTGAATTTATCTCACTATTTATGATATCCAATTTTGAGCAACTCCAAATTCCCGAATGGACCCAATTTATGAAGAAAAAAGCCAGAAAAAATAGGGTCAGGCAAAACTCCGGAGCTTTCCCCGAAAACTCCAAATTGTTCTGTGTTTTCCACAAAAACAGAGGGGGTTATTTATCAAGGCCCAAATTTATCTCAATATTTTCTAAAAAAAAACTCTGACTAAATCTGCACAGGTTTTTTTGGCCTTATTTATTAATACACCTTTCCCGAAATTTTTTTTGCGGGAAAAAGTCTTAAAAAATCAGATTTTCACTGGGTTTTTTTTCATCCGATTTTCATGATTTTTTTGGATTTTTCACCCGAAAACTGAAAACTTTGGGTTATTGCCAAAAACCCAGCGCACATCAAACAATCATTGGGGCTTCTCCCATTGACTTATATGCAACCTCGACAGGTCTGAGATGCCGGATTTTCAGATTCAGACTTTTCCATCCTCAGGGGTTTAATAAATTCAGGAAAAAAATTAGTGATTTATGTATTCGGGGTTTCGTAAATAACCCCCTAAGATTTTTTTTGAGTTTTTTGCTCCAAAACCCCAAAATAATCAGATATCAGTGCAGACATCAGCGCAGACACTGGGACCTTCCCCATTGACTTATACAGGACCTCGAGATTTTTAGATTCCGGGGTTTCGGATTCAGAGTGTAAAATACCATCGGACTTTAATAAATCCCGAAAAATTCAGATTTTTTTTTTAAGGTCCAAATTATCAGAATTTTTCAGATTTCGGGTATTCGAAGCTAAATAAATAACCCCCTAAATGTATAGCCTTACAGAGCATTTGTTTTTTAGATGGGGGTCAGGGACCCCTATGTGAAAGCTGGAAAGAGTCAGAAGAAGGAGGCAAATAATTCAAAAACTATTAAAAAAATAATGAAGACCAATTGAAAAGTGAATTATGATTAGCCATTCTATAACATAATAAAATTTAACTTAAAGGTGAATCACCCATTTAAGAGCTGTTAAAATCTGTCTCCTGATTGGTTGCAAAAACTGTCATTCAACAAGCTGAGAACCTTTGAGAAGTGACTTTCTCAACCCTCCCTTCAGTCTTTTCTTACTTTGCAGCATTGAAACTAGTTACATTTTCTCGAGCAAAATAAACATTCTTTATTTGAATAAGAGACTGAAATGTGAATAGGAAAAGCCTGAATAGAAAGAGGAATAATAAAAAGCAGCAATAACATTAAAAATATAGCCTTACAGACCATTTTTATATGGGGTCAATGACTCCCATTTGAAAGCTGGAGAGAGAAGAAGAAGGCAAATAATGAAAAAAAACTAAACAATGAAGACCAATTGAAAAGTTGCTTAGAATTGGCCATTCTATACTATACTAAACGTTAACTTAAAGGTGAACCGCCACTTTAAAGAGATGGTAAGAATGTCCTATTCCTATCAACTTTGCAATTAGTCTTCATTATTTGTTTTAATAGTCTCTGCCTCTTTCAAATGGGAGTCACAGCCAAAACTGTGTACAGGCTACAATTTTATTGTTATTGTTGCCAATTATTATTTATCTTCCTATTCCATCCCTCTCCTATTCATATTCCAGCCTCTCATTCCAACTACTGCCTAGTTGCTAGGGTAAACAAAACCATATCGACCAGATAGATGCTGAAATAGGAACAGTAGTCTGGAGAGCTGCCTGGTGATCTGTCCAGTTTCACTCTGATGAAATCTTGCAAAAATGACAAAAATTAATGAAACACAAAATCAATGGGTGTTTTCTCACTGCAACTTTTTCCAAGCTTTTCCACCCATAGCGATGGGTGAATTTATTCGACAGGCGCAAATTCGCGGGGGAATTTGCCTGTTGAATAAATTTGCTAATTTTGGCGCGCTGGAAAAATTTTGATTCCGCAGGCGACAAAATCGACGTTTTGCAAATTTTTCGTCAGTTTTGTGAAATTCGTGGCGAAGCAAAACGGGACAAATTCACCCATCACTGCCCATTACTACTGCTAAACCAAAAAACTAAATAACTGGAAAAACCACAAAAAATAAAACAAATGTTTCAGAATGTCAACATCATACTTAGGGTCCTATTTACTAAGGGGCCTATTTGCTAACATTCGGATTTCCTTTTTTCCCCACAAATTATATTTTTTATCTCAATAAAATGCTAAAAATGTGAGATTTCTGAAGTGTTTCAGTATGTCTTAGGGGGTTAATTCTCAAAGTCCGAATTTATCTAAAAAAATTTTTCTTGTGCAACATTGTTAAAAAAGTAACAACTGGGCGTTAAGCCAATGCTTTCAATACCAAGGGGCCGATTCACCAAGGGTCGAATATCGAGGGTTAATTAACCCTCGATATTCAACTGGGAATTAAAATCCTTCGACTTCGAATATCGAAGTCGAAGGATTTTAGCGCAAATAGTGTGATCGAACGATCGAAGGAATATTCCTTCGATTGAACGATTAAATCCTTCGGATCGAACGATTCGAAGGATTTTAATCCAACGATCGAAGGAATATCCTTCGATCAAAAAAAGTTAGCCAAGCCTATGGGGACCTTCCCCATAGGCTAACATTGACTTCGGTAGCTTTTAGATGGCGAACTAGGGGGTCGAAGTTTTTTCTTCAAGAGACAGTACTTCGACTATCGAATGGTCGAACGATTTTTAGTTCGAATAGTTCGATTTGAAGTCGTAGTCGAAGGTCGTAGTAGCCCATTCGATGGTTGAAGTAGCCCAAAAAACACTTCGAAATTCGAAGTTTTTTTACTTCGAATCCTTCACTCGAAGTTATTGAATCGGCCCCCAACAGTTTTTACAAATAACTTTAAAAGCACTAAAAATTTGTAATGAATGTATATTGGAAAGTTTTTAGAGTTGTGTTTTCTTTTATTAGTCACATTTTTGACTTGCCCTTTAAGGGCTAAATCTTATTAAATGGTGATGTCATAGACAACTGGAAACAGGAAGGAAGTGAGTGGGAAGTGGGATTCTTGCTTGACTCTTATTTATCTACTGGTGTGAAATTAATGAATGTCAATAGTGTCTTGGAATGAAAGTGCCTTTGACTGTTTATTCTGACAAGGTTCTCAAGCCTGTCCCCAGCTACCGAAATGAATGTCTGTCCTTTCTCATTATTAAGCCACTTCAATTGTGGATCAAACACATTCACAAAATATCAAAACTAATCTCCTTTCACTTGAATTGCCAGGAAACATATGAAAAAGCCTAGCAGCTGTGTCTAACATATGTTGTAGATTAGTTAATCCCCAAGCTTGACCTGAAAACAGTACTAATATACAGTCCAATAATTTATGATTTACTGCAGGGAATTGCCAAGTGATAGTGTTAGAGTGAGTCACAATTCTGCTCCTCCATTGCACAGTCACCCACAATCATAGGCAAAGCTTCTTTCTCTGGATTTTCTAATGCTGAAATATTTACATGCACAATAACTTTGTTACAGAATTATATATTCTCTTACTGTTTTATCATTTTACTTTTCTTCCTTGACAAATTAGTCTTGGATATATCATTTATGCCAAGGAATGAATAAAAATATATCTTTATAGTTTACAGTAGGGGGTACATTATCCCTTATAATACATGAGTGATACTCAGAGTTCCCTGTATAACTCAGCCTGCAGCCTTGTGTCTTTATATGGTCACAGAACAACCCCTCAGTGACCTCTAATATCCTTATCATTTACAGTAGGGGGTACATTATCCCTTATAATACATGAGTGATACTCAGAGTTCCCTGTATAACTCAGCCTGCAGCCTTATGCCTTTATATGGTCACAGAACCCCTCAGTGACTTCTAATATCCTTATCATTTACAGTAGGGGGCACATAATTCCTTATAAAACACCAGTGTTAAGTTGTTTTATTATTTATTCCCTTT
Source organism: Xenopus laevis (assembly GCF_017654675.1). Classification (NCBI taxonomy): domain Eukaryota; kingdom Metazoa; phylum Chordata; class Amphibia; order Anura; family Pipidae; genus Xenopus; species Xenopus laevis. The sequence continues at coordinate 143,742,049 of NC_054377.1, read as the reverse complement.
TCCCCCCACACAATTTGATTTCTACAATTAAAATTATGCGACTGCCCCATCTTACTATGAATATATATATATATATATATATATATATATATAAATATATATATATATTACCACCAGTGAGCTGATCTGTGTGTGTTACTAAAATTTATACTTCACATTACAAAAAAAAAACAATAGCCACTGCTGACACCTACAGTGAATAATTAAACATAAATTCCATAACTGTCTGCATAAGTAATTTCTAGCTATGAGGATTCCAGCCACACAAATTGCATTTGGATACACAGTAAATCATGGAAATGTCCTTAATTTGTTAAATTATGCTAAACACAAAGCTGTATGTTAAACATGTGACCATTTGTTTTCATTATACTTGAGTGTTTTTCTAATGGCCAATCAGATTTTTCGTTTACTGTACTGTATATGCATGTATACCTTTTTTATATATACCGCTGCTAATACAGGTACGGGAAACCCATTTTTCTGGGAAATTTGTTATCAAGGAAGCTCCAAATTACTAAATGGATGACTCCCACTGACTCCATTTTATCCAAATAATCCAATTTTTTTTAAATTATTTACTTTAATAATAAAACAATGGCTTGTACTTGATCCCAACTAAGATATAATTAATCCTTATTGGAAGCAAAACCAAAACCAGCCTATTGGGTTTATTTAATAGGCTTTCTAGTAGACTTAAGGTATGATCCTAATCATGGAAAGATCTGTTATCCAGAAAACCACTGAGCATTCTGGATAACAGGCCCCATACCTGTATATACATGGTTGTACATCAAAACACTACAATAATAGAATAGAGGAGCAATGATGCAGTAATAGACTATTAGTAAGAGTGAAAAATACCAATACATTTAGGATTAAGTGCTGTTGTGAGACAAGAGCATGGTGGTCCCTTCCCTACTGAGCTTACAATCTAAGTGGTTGTAATTGGTAACTTACAGATACAAATAGGCCAATAATAAGTGTCTATACGTTTAGTTCTGAAGAAACTGAATAAGAATTCTCTATGGAGGAATTTCGGGATGAAATCCCTAATGTAAGTATAAGCAAGAGGCAGAGGATTAAAGTGGCAAACAGCAGAAAATGTGGGTGGTGTGAGTTGGCAGTGGCTCTGAGAGGAACGGAAGAGTCAGTCAGGAATTTATGGAGACCCAAGGGAAGAGATGCCGTGAGCTTCAGAAGAATGAAGGACTCTGGAAAGTCATTACAATTATTTTGTTATGCTTTGCTTAAAGGGAAACAATCAGAGGAGGACAATTCAAGCAGCAGTGCTTAAGACAGACTGTAGTTGGGAAAGGTGGGAGTTGGGGATGACAGTTAGTTGCAAGTTGCAGTATTCTAGGTGGAATAGGATGAGGCCATGGAAGCGCCTCTTAGCTGTTACTAGCAAGTGAAAGGAACAGGTTTTGCCAGTATTGGGAAAAAGTGACTGGTTTGAACCCTGGTGTTACTATTGTCAGAGAAGGAAAAGTCAAGGAATACCCCCAGGCAGTAGGATAAGGTAACAGCAGGCAATGTTGCCAAGGTTAATGAACATTGATGTTGTTATTATTACAGCTGTAGATCAGTTACTTTAACCATATGTTTGAACTGCTTGATATGTCTGTGTTCATATATGTGTGTCAGACTGAGGGGTCCAGGGCCCACTCAGGCATCCGATTCAGGGGGTCCCAGACACAAATATTTCTCTCACGCATCTTGTTCTCCTCTTGCAGGGTAATTGGGGCCAGGATGGGAGGTCAGAGCTGCACTCAGAGTCTATGCCAGGGAGTGGGTCTGGGTTGGTGGGCCCACACAAGGACCGGGGCCTAACCGTTTTTTCCTGGTGTCAAAAGCTAAGGGTAGGCAACAAAAGCACTTGCCTTCCAGACAATATGGAGGAACACAATTTTAAAGACCTATAACCTGTCCCATCAACCACTATGGGAGTGAGCAACCAGCCAGAGGGGAGTATGGAAGGAAGCAATGGGGTGGGGGGTTTGCTGGTTGCTTGGTTCCTCACTACCAAACTACTGGGCCCATCTCTGCCAGGGGTATGGAGCACAAACGGTTACACCACGCTCCAAAACCATCACTGTCCGTATTTATCAGGTGAGTGACAGGTGGTACTTGGTCATCCCCTGTAATGCCCACAGACTAGCGAGTGCCAGGGCTCAAAAGCAACGGGTGCACATACATGGATACAGTACCAACGGATTTCATTTTGCAAACCTTGTTGCTCTTGCACGTGTGTGTTCACTATCATAAATAAGTCTCTTCTGGTGACCAGCATGGGTGGCTTTTAAGTAAATAACATATTTCACTGCTTCAAGCTTTATACTGTATATAGAGAAAATAAATATTCAGTTATAGTTTCCCTTTAACACTGTCACAGTGGCAGGTTGCCTGCATCTGCCTTGGTTTTACTCTCTGAGAATCCTGAAAGTATGACCTTTTATGTTCTTGAACTTTTGCCATTTCTGCTGTGAACCAATGCACTGGGAATGTAAAGGCTTTATCTGCTGTTTGGCATTTGGTGATAAACCCATTTCACAGCCCGGAAAGGCCCAAGGGTGATCGGTCTTTGTTTTATGCTTTCATTATGTTGTTATTTTGATACCATCATTAGTCAAACAACTGCTGGGAACCTGTATTTGCCATCAGGAATGTACACAAGAACATTGTTTCCGCATTATAAGAAAGAGAATTAATAGATAAACTGATTAGAGAAAAGGTATTCTGAGGATTCTTCTTAAGATTAATTGCAAATAAAACAGCTTCATTATGGGGACACTATTATAAAAACAAAATAAACTTGTGCGTTGCCTTTAGTAAAGCGGTTCCGGGGAATTTTGTTTTACTTATATTTTATGGTAACGGTTGTATTCGGATTGGGAAGGAAAATTAATGAGGAAAGCAGGATACATGCATGATAGTAATGCTTGCAAGCGTGACCGTTATAAAACTGGCAGTTGATTGGACCTTTTATAAATAGTGATAGGCGAATTTGCACCATTTCGCTTCGCCGAAAAATTTGAGAATTTCCAGCGAAATTCGCAAAACTGCGAAAAATTTGCAAAACGGCACCGGTCTTGTTTTGGATGCCGGCATCTCGTTTTTTTACTCCAGCCTCCGTTTTTAGCCCAGCGTCTATTTTTTCCGACGCCGGCGAGAATTTTCTTTTGACGCTGGCGAATTTTCACAGCAGTTTCGCGAATTTATTCGCTGGCGGCGAATCGTGAAAATTAGCCGCGAATTCGCGCCTGGTGAATAAATTCACCCATCACTATTTATAGAGACCAAAAAGAGGCCACATATCAAACAAGCTAGAAATGAGAGCCACATTAAGCTGTAGATGTACAGTTCCATGGATATCCAGGGTACAAATAAGCACCCACCCCAAATCTCACTCTAATTGGCCTTCAGGCTGGGCCCCCTTAGCTCATAACAAGGTTACAGATATATAGAAACATTGGGGTAACAGTCACCCTGATATAGTTTCAGGGGTACCCAGGGCAAAAATAAGCACTTATCCCAAATCTCCCCCTAACTGGCCTTCAGGCTGGGCTCATAACAAGGTTACAGATATATAGAAACATTGGGTAACAGTCACCCTGCTATAGTTCCAGGGGTACCCAGGGCACAAATAAACACTCACCCTAAATCTCACCCTAACTGGCCTTCAGACTGGGCCCCCTTAGCTCATAACAAAGTTACAGATATATAGAAACATTGGGGTAACAGTCACCCTGCTATAGTTCCAGGGGTACCCAGGGCACAAATAAACACTCACCCTAAATCTCCCCCTAACTGGCCTTCAGGCTGGGCCCCCTTAGCTCATAACAAAGTTACAGATATATAGAAACATTGGGGTAATAGTCAACGTATAGTTCCAGGGGTACCCAGGCAGCAAATGACCCCAAATCTCAGTATAAGCAATCACTACAAACCATATCCACTGGCCTTTTCCTGTTATGGGTCACCTATTAAGACAGTTACACTGATTAAATTAATCTCTACAATGGTATGTGTAGCTAAAAACTAATTCCACTGCTCTGTATGGGGGCTATTGCGAAAGCGGTCAAGCATTTTTAAAGGGGTGGTTTACCTTTGAGTTAAGTTTTAGTATATTATAGAATGCCTAATTCTAAGCAACTTTTCAACTGGCCATCATTTTTTTAATTTTTTATTATTTTTTAATGATCTGCCTTCTTCTGACTCTTTCCAGCTTTCAAATGGGGAATTAAATATATTCAATAATATGAAGAGGCTTCCACATACTTTTGGCCACATAGTGTATGTCTGACTGCAAGAATCCGTCCATTTTATGTAGAAGTAACAAAAACCACTGGCTCTTGTAATGTCTTTAAAATTGAAATGTGAAACGTATAGGAATTTTATTATTTCTAGATGATCATATCCCTTGTGAGGTTCCCGGCTATTGGCTCTTCAGATAAAGAAACCATGATTTTCGCACTATAGAACACAGTATTGCAAAAGGCTGGAAACATCTGAATTCTGTTGACGTGCCAAAAAGTAACACCCGTTTTCATTAGTCTGAATGACTTATTTCAAGGAGGGACGTCAAGGGAAAAAAACAGATAATACAATAATAAGTAAATAAAAGTCAAAGCAAGAGAGGGGAAATAAATAAATCAGTATTAGTAATTTTACATATCATTATTCAGCAGATTTCTGGTCCTCAGAACTCATTCAGATTAAGGGGCAAATTCACTAAGATTCGTAGTTGCGCCAGGCATAACTTCGCCGCACTTCGCCGCACTTCGCCGCACTTCGCCGCACTTCGCCGCACTTCGCCAGGTGTAGATTCGCCTGCGCTCCGCAAATTCACTAAAATCCGAAGTTGCACTCAGGGGTAGCCTAAGTTTGCGAAGTTGCGCTAGCGTTGATTCGCTAAGCGAAGCAAAGTTATGCTAGCGATGGTTAATTTGCATACGGCACCAAATTCAAATTTCAATGGAGGAATACGTACAATCACTACACAAGCCTGGGAAACCTTCAAAACAGCAAATAAATTTTTTTTTTGCCCTACACATGTGCCCACTGTATAATTAAGTTGCCATGAGTTCGGAAATGTAGGGGGGAAGGAGGGGAGCCCCAAAAAATTTTTCGATCTTTTTCAGCCTATCACCCATAATATAGAAAAAACGCCAGCGTTTTTTGGGACTTAGAAAAAATCTGAACTTTTTTTGAAGCAATCCCTATCTACCCTATTGCACTTCGCCTGGTCTGAGGTGGCGAAGGAAGTCTAGTGTAAAAGGTAGCGTTCAGTACAATGCACACGTTAGTGAATTTGCGTAGTTACGTCCGTTGCGAAAATTCGCGAGGCGTAAGGGTTTGAAGTAACACTAGCGAATTTACGCCAGCAATCTTGAATATGCGAAGTAACGAAAATGAACAACGCTAGCGAATTGACGCTAGCGTTAGGTGCTTCGGCGCTTAGTGAATTTGCCCCTAAATATTTCTCCTTTGCATGGCAAAATATTACGTATGTCTCTCTGGAGCCGGTGTTAGCGTTAGAGACCTGCATTGAGTCAGGTACCTGAGGGTAGCCGTGGAAAAACCTGCAAAGTTGCTAGGGTTTAGAGCAAAAAGTCCCAAATTCCTTGGCCCTGCTGGCTTGATTTGTGATTCTTCCAGTTTTTAATTTTTTTCTGGAAGACTCTGGAAGACTCAGCACCAGAGTGACGTCATTTATGGGCAAATGCGACATCACAAGGTTAGTTGGCCTATATCATGTCGGGTAGCGGGTTCGGGTTGTAGGTACTGGTTGAGTACGGGTTTCAAAAAATGAACTGCGCAGGACTCTAGTAAGTGTTCCTCTCTTTTACTAACATGTTCTTTGTGTTTCCGCAGAAGGAGGAACTTGTGAAGTTATAGCTGCGCACAGATGCTGCAATAAGAATCGCATCGAGGAACGCTCACAGACCGTGAAATGTTCTTGTCTTCCTGGAAAAGTAGCCGGAACAACAAGAAACAGGCCCTCTTGTGTTGACGGCAAGTATTTTAATGGTTTCTCTTGACTTTAAAGGGCCAACAATGTAGGCATTTACTTACAAAGAATAATTATTCAAAAATATCCTGGAAGCTACTGAATATTATCTTATAGTATCTTTATTATATAAACATAGTAAAAAAAATAAGGGTACAAAACGCGTAAAGTAGATTATTGGAGGGCCAGTATGTACCATTTTTTTTACTATGTTTATATAATAAAGATACTCTTTGACTTTTATATTTAGTAGCTTACAGGATATTTTTGAATAATTATTCTATAGTGCCTTGGGGACTGTGGCAATTTCCTGGAGCTTCTGTTGCCCTGTGCAGACTCCCCCTAAGGATTTTTTATTTCTATAAATTTATTTACAAAGCACCACATTGACTCAAGAAGGCTTCTTTAGTTTGATGGTGCTCCTTAACTTCAAGGCACATACGCACCTTATGGCATCAATAACTGTATTTCATTCTTGTACCATTAAACTGCCCATGAGTTGAATAGAAAACATAGCAATACAGGTAAAGCTTTATTGGATTAATTTATATTATTTAGTGACACAGTGGAGCAGGCTTCCCAGCTGTTATTGCACTTTACATGGCAGCACAGCAGCTGGAGAGCCGGAGGTAGAAAGTCCCAGCAGAAGAGAATTTCCCATATTTTGATATATTTGCTTTTGATAGCCACATGTGCTTTTTATTCCCTTTATAGGTGTCCTAGGATATAAAGGAACACCTCCTCTGGTCCTAGGGCCTGGATGAGCTTTGCAACCCCCAGACTCTTTGCAATGACTCTCCTTTTTATTACAAGTCTTGGAGGTCTATTTATTAAAGGTCAGTTTTAGTGGTTTTAGAGGTTTTTGAAACCACTCCTAAACCCCACTTTCTCTAACACAACGAAAGTCCTGACACTTAGGGGCCGATTCACTAACTTTGAGTGAAGGATTCGAAGTAAAAAAACTTCGAATTTCGAAGTGTTTTTTGGGCTACTTCGACCATCGAATGGGCTACTACGACCTTCGACTACGACTATGACTTTGAATCGAACTATTCGAACTAAAAATCGTTCGACTATTCGACCATTCGATAGTCGAAGTACTGTCTCTTTAAGAAAAAACTTCGACCCCCTAGTTCGCCATCTAAAAGCTACCGGACTCAATGTTAGCCTATGGAGAAGGTCCCCAAAGGCTTTCCTACGTTTTTTTGATCGAAGGATATTCCTTCGATCGTTGGATTAAAATCCTTTGAATCTTTCGTTCCGAAGGATTTTATCGTTCGATCAAAGGAATAATCCTTCGATCGTTTGATCGCATTATTTGCGCTAAAATCCTTCGACTTCGATATTCGAAGTCGAAGGATTTTAATTCCCAGTCGAATATTGAGGGTTAATTAACCCTCGATATTCTACCCTTTGTGAATCGGCCCCTTATTAAAAGATCTGAATAAAAAAAATATGAACAGAAAATTACACTGAACAATCCAATAAAAAATACAAATGCCTCTAAAAATTTGAGTATTTCGGAGAGTGGCTAGAGAAAAACAAAATCTGAAAACCTCTAAAAGTCCAAAATGATTTAAAACTATTTATCTGGTGAAGTTTTGTATTAGAGGTTTTCGTGGTTTTTACTTAATAAATTTATAAATTGTAGAGCTTTTAAAAAAAATAAGAAAACCATGAATTTTTTGAAAATCGTGGAAGAAATCGAAATTCATTAGTAAATGAGCCCCCCAAGTGCAAAAACCACAAAAAACAATATTACAAAAAGCAAAAGTTGGCGAGGTCCTACGGAAGTCAGTGGGAGTTGCACTGATTCTATTGGATCTTTTGTAATCAATCCATGCTTTTTAGAGGTTTTCAGATTTTTTAAACTAGTAATTATCTGAAAAACTGTTTAGAGGTTTTAGGGTTATTCGTATTTTGGTTTGTTCGGTGCTTTTTTTTCATGCTTGCTTTTTAAATTTGCATTTCTTAATAAATTTCATGACATTTGTGGTTTTAGAGAAAGTGAGTTTAGGCATGGTTTCAAAAAGCTCTAGAATGAGACTGTTGATAAATAGGCTTCCACGAGGTAACTTTATGCATGGGGAGGATTTATTATTGGCATAAATTCAGAACTTGGAAAGAATTTGATACAGAATGAAATAACTATGTAATGAGCAATCAGTCCGTGCTATCACTATATCAATATATAATGTAATACTTTTCTCTATAATTATAATTTCTTTTTAATCTCACTTACCATATCCAGTGATTTGTAATAATGTTTTTGTCATGTAAAACTCAGACTTTAATCTTGGTCTATGAATCACTATGGAAACATATTATACAGTATGTATTCGTTATTGTAAGGGTTTCATTTATTTCTACTTCACTTACTGTACTTCCCTATAGTCCCTTGTCATGTACCAGAAAATGAAATGGATCTTTCTCAAAACAGGGTGAAGTTTGAAATAGGGTTGCACTGAATCCAGAGTTCGGTTCGGGATTTGGCCTAGATTCTGCCTTTTTCAGTAGAATTCTGCCTGAACAAAATCCAAAAAAATCCTGTGACTTTTCATCACACAAGGAAGGAAGTCGAAAAGTTTTTTTTAACCGCATGCAGTTCTCTTTCCCTGAATCTTAAAATAGTGGGTTTGGTTCATCCCTACCTAATTTACATATGCACATTAGAGTTCAGATTTGGTTCGGTATTCAGATGAATTTTTCACAAAGGATTCGGGATTCGACCAAATAGTGGATTCAGTGCATTTCTACCTAATTTACTGTACATATGCACATTAGGGTTCAGATTTGGTTCAGTATTTGGATAAATCTTTTATAAAGGATTTGGGATTCGGCCAAATCCTGATATAGTGGGTTCAGTGCATCCCTAGTTGGAAAGAATCATGGGTGTGGCTGGGTAATACCTGGGGGGATATTTATCAAAGTCCGGATTTATCTCATTATTTTTTGAAAAAAACCTTGAAAAAAAATCAGCACAGGTTTTTTTGGCTTATTTATTAATACACTTTCGCGAAAAAATTTTTGCGGGAAAAATAATCATGAAAAATAAAAATTTTACGAATTTGTCTGAATTTCCAACCGAAAACTCAGAATTATTGCACGAAACCCAGCGCAGTTCAAAAAAAATTTGGGATTTCTCCCATTGAATTATATGCAACCTCGCAAGTCTGAGATGTCGGATTTTCTGATTCTGACTTTTTCCATCCTCGGGGTTCAATAAATTCCAAAAAGTTCTTGATTTTCTTTCCCACTAAAAATTCAGATTTTATACTAAAAAAAACTAATTTTTCAGATTTCAGACATTCAGTTTAGTACAGCCCCCATGGTGTTAAACTGGCCATACAATGGCCAAGAAAAGCTGCTAACTTGGCCATTCCAGATGACAATTTATTAGTCTGTATATGGGGAAATTGGAGCTGTGTGCCCAACCTATGTGGGATTGTTAGTTGGGCAGAAATTGGGCAGGATTAAAAATCCCATTAGGCAAGGGCTTCATGGCACCTTGATACTGGTACTCTCCTGATGGATCCTTATAGACCTGCAAGATATTCCACACATGGGTGGCCAAATAAGACAAAGATCTGCTCCTTTGGTGACCTCATCAAACAAGTGGTGACCGCACTAGACCAGGGGTGGCTTGAAATGTCAAAATTTAAGTTAGGAATGTTGGAAGGTAGGACAGGACTCTCTTCATTTCAATCACCTTGAAAACAAAGCCAAAATCAATGTAATATAGCAAGAATTGGTACAAAGGATGGTTTATATCATTTGTGTGGCACTGGGGTTTATTTTTGTTCATGTATTTGAGGCAGTAAATCATTTCAATGGTTTAATGGAAGAGTGGCAGAGTAAGTGAGCCACAACCATGGAAACACTGTACAACATTGCTGGTCCTTCTTACCGTCACACCTCAAGTGCTGGTCCTACTGCAGGCCTCAATCAGGGCCCAGTTTGAGACAGAGGTATAAATTAATTTTGGATTGGTTCCTGGGGTCGTTTCTTTGTAGTTGCTTAGCAACTATCCATTATGAGGCAGTCCTTTGTGTTTGGAGTATGACTTTATGGTTCTAGTGACTAACAGAGCAGCAGCGAGACTCCAACTATTCATCTTCTTTAAGAACATGTTCATTCTCTCTCATGATACTGACGAATTCACAGTCGAAAGCACTGATTTTTCTTTTTATGGAAGAAAATGATTAGTTATTAGTATTGAAACTGAGATGAAGTGCATGGAAAGAATACTTTTTAATTGTCATTTAGAGGCTTTAAAATACAATTCTTTTCTCATTAGGTGCCTCTGTATTTTTCCACCCCCTGTAGATGGTGCTGATTGCTATAATTGTCTATAGAGATTGCTCTGAGAAAGAGAAAACTATATCTCAATTCCCAACCATTTGTATAAATGTGCAGAGAAGGATTGTCCTGTGCACAAAATAATACAAACTATTCATACCTAGTGAAGGCGCGAATTTGCGGCGAATTTGTGTGATTCGCCGCCAGCAAATAAATTAGCGAAACGCCCACGAAAATTCGCCCGAAAAAATTCGCTAGCGTCGAAAAAAAACAGACGCCGGCATCAAAAACGGCCACCGGCGTCAAAAAAACGGGCGCCGGCGTCAAAAGCGGGTGCGGCATCAAAAATGAGACGCCGGAGCCATTTCGCAAATTTTTCGCAAATTTGCCCATCACTATTCATACCCTTTTACTCTAATTTCTAAGGGAATATGGACTCCAACACATAGGTGCAGATTTATCAAGGGTCAAATTGAAAATTTTAGTTTTTCCAGGTTTTTTTAGTGTAATTTGACTAGGGAATAGTCCAATTTCGATTTGAGTTTGAAATTCAAATTTTGAAATTTATAACCGACTATTCACCATGTAAAACCTGCTGAATTGGTGTGTAACCTCCTACAATCAATTTGGAGTTGTTTGTTTGATTTGTGAAAAGACTGGAATCAAATTCAAACAAGTTTTGATTCAAATTCGATTTGAGTTTGCAGGTCGATCCTATTCACCTGCAAAAATTTTAATTTTTAACACATTTCAATTGGTCTTTTTTTTGGAATTTCTAATTTATGGGAGTTTTTAGAAACTCCCATAAACTCAAAATTCAACCCCTGATGAATCTGCCCCATACAGTAAGTAAAAATACAGATAGGTAGAGAAGGAATGCTTTGCCCATGTGCTTTAGTTTTACATTTAATTGAAATTATTGGACAATTTCTACTGCCAAATATTCTGTATAATATTGATTGTGCAGGCACGAAAAAAATGCACGTATGAGACTGGTTATCCAGAATGCTCAGGTGGTTTTCTGTATCTGTATAATTTGATCCTATTTATTAAAGGTTGAGTTTTATTTTCTCTGAAAGTTTTGAGTTTCTTTCACTGAAAAAGCTCAAATTTGAGGAAAATGTATTATGCCACAAAGCAGCAAAAAAAATCTGGATATACTCCAGTTAAACCCTTTTGAATTAATGTAAAAGTCAGTGGCAGAGGTCCCTTTAACCATTTGAAGATGATTTTTGTCTTCATGATTTTCAGACATTTGATGCTGTTTTTTGTTCGAAATCTGCATACGTTTTTTAAGCCTATAAACTCAAAAAATTTGAGGTATTTATAAAAACTATTTTACTACTTTTTTTTGATTTTTTTCAGTTTAAATCATTAGTCAATTAGCCAAATTTGTGAATGGGAGCTAGGTCAAGTTTGTTGCTGTTAAAATATGAGAAAAAAATTTGTTTTGGTAAAAAAAAAAAACCCCTAAGAGGCAGATTTATCAAAATGTGAGTTTAGAGCTTAATAAACTCACCCACGTTCTATTCTTTCCAGTGGGATCTTTAGAATTGTATTTATCAATGGGTGAGAACTCACAATTTGATAAATACGTTACTGAAAATCCCATAGGAATGAATAGAAAGTGGGTAGGTATTTAATAATACTTTTTCTCGCTATATACTGTATATTTATATAAAGCAGCCCTAAACAAAGCTCTTTCTATGAAAGAATCCTTAATAAATTAAGCTAAAGGAACTGTCAGAAAGTCAATAACTTCATATTTATTCCACCTATACTTCCAGGTGCATCAAAAAGCAAAAAGTCCTTGCAATCAATATTAATTTTCGTAGGTAAGAAAAGGAATGTTATATTAGAAGCAAGGAGTCAGCTCCTCAATCCTCTAGCGGGTCTCAAGCTCAGATGAAAAGAGATCTCGCATCCCCAAGTTATTAATGTGCTGTCCATATGAACAATGTGAATCATTTTACACTGTTGGGGAAATCTATGGCCGCGTCCTCCTGCCCAAGCAAAGCCCAGATGAACCGTTCCTGTAGAAGGAGCTTTCTCTTTTAGGATATGGCTTGGAATTGTCAAAGTCTATTTATCTACTTTTATCCTCCTTTATCCTCTACAGTCAGGGGCAGGTGTATTAAGGGTCGAATATCGAGGGTTAATTAACCCTCGATATTCGACTGGCTAATTAAAATCCTTCATCTTCGAATATCAAAATTGAAGGATTTTGCATTCGAAGGATTTTAATCCATCGATCGAAGGATTATCCTTCGATCAGATAAAACTTGGAAAGACTATGGGGACCTTCCCCATAGGCTAACATTGACTTCGGTAGCTTTTAGGTGGCGAACTAGGGGGTCAAAGTTTTTTCTTAAAGAAACAGTACTTCGACTATCGAATGGTCAAATAGTCGAACGATTTTTTGTTCGAATTGTTCAATTCGAAGTCGTAGTCGAAGGTCGAAGTAGCAAATTCGATGGTCGAAGTAGCCAAAAAAATACTTCGAAATTCAAAGTATTTTTTATTCTATTCCTTCACTCGAATTTAGTGAATGAGCCCCTCAGTGTTCTTGGTAGCAAAGAAACTTTTAAAATCTTGAAACAGTATTTTTGCTGCCAATGTCCCAGCAAATATATAAATTAAATATTATAATAATTATATCTTTATTATATAAAAATATATTTTCTATTGGAATCAACTGTTTTGTTCTTGTCCGTCACTTAAATAAACTCTAAAGTCCATAATTGGTAGTCATGTAGGTCTCCCAGTATGGATGGGTAGCAAAATTTGAAGCATGACTAGCGTCCAAAAGCATGACCAATAAATACTGCCAGGTCTAATAACCCAATGGGGTAATAGACCTGGAGCAAATGTGTGGCTTTTATTAAATTACTGTCTTTTCTGCCCCAGCTGATTTTGTTGGGTTTTGATGTCAAAAATCCAAAACAGTTGCGGGAAAAAAATGGCAACTTTTCCTGGATTTATTGCGACAATGCCAAAAATACTCCAGCGAAAACCTGTTGTAATCATGTAAAAGTAAATGGCAGATGTCCCTTTTACAACTGGAAGATCTTTCTTTGGTTCATAGTTTTAGAAGTTTTCAGGTGTTTTTCGTTCTGGATTTTGTGCAAAAAAAAAAGTCAGTTATTGTGAGGTTTTCGCAAGTTTTCTGCGGCTTGTCCCATTCCTACTCTTTCAGTTCAGAACTTTTAATAAATTTCATCACATTCGTGGTTTTAGAGAAAGTGAGTTTAGTTATGTTTTCAAAAACCTCCAAAACCACTAAACTCAAAGGGGCTTGCTATATGTTACTGCTAGTAGCCCAATTTGCCCAGTGTTTATAAATGAGCCCCACTATGTTTTAAAGTTTACTGTTGAAAAGGTAAAAATGCTTTTTTCTCATTGTATAAAAATTATTGAATATGGCTAAAAAGACAAAAGAAATTGCATCTACTGCAACTGATTGTAGAAGGAAAATAACTTTAAGGTACTAGATAACAATACAAACATACTCTTCCTATGAAACGGGGAGGCCCATTCATTAAAGATCAAAGTTTAGGGGTATTAGAGCTTTTTGAAACCACAATTAAACTCTATTTCTCTAAAACCATGAACACCATAAAAGGTATTCAAAGATTGATTACAAAAAGTACAAACAGAAAAAAGCGCTGGATAATCCGAAAAAAATACGAATATTGATAAAACCTCTATAAATTCGGGCAATTACAAGAGAAAAAAATCTGAAAACCTCTAAAAGTGAGTATGATTTCTATGGGGCAGAATTATCAAAGGTCGAATTTCGAAGTAATGTACGTTTTTTTGAAATCGAAATTCGAATAAAAAAAGACCAAACGAAATGTATTTAAAAAATCAACGGTTTTTTCTATGGGTGAATAGGCTGTATCTGAGCGTTCCAATCAAAGTAAGATTGTATTTGATTGAATTAGATTCTAAGTATTTTAAAAAAGAAACTTTTTTCAAAGTCCACCAATTGAATCCAAATAGGTTATAGGTGGTCCCCCATAGACTAAAACAGCAATTCTGCAGTTTTTAGATGGCAAATGGTCGAAGTTTTAAAGAGACAGTACATGATAAACTTCGATATTCAAATTTTTAATTTTTTTCAAATCAAATTTGGACTATTCCCTAGTCAAAGTAAACAAAAGTAGCTTGGAATTCAAATTTTATTTACTTTGAATTTTCAATTTGATCCCTGATAAATCTGCCCCATGTGTTAGCATTTTTTGTAGTTTTTACATTTAGGGGCAGATTTATCAAGGGTCGAATTTTGAATTTGAAAAATGTCTAAATTCTAATTCAAACAGACCAATCGAAACTAAATTGAAGGGTTTTTTTGGCCGAATAGGTCCATTTTCGATCAAATAGGTCAGTTTTCGATCGAATTCAAATTGTAAGTAAGTAATAGCGCATTCGAATCCTACGATTCAAAGTTTTCCCCCCCAAAAAAATTAAATTTTCCAAAGTCCACCAATTAGGTATAGAATAGGTTCTAGGAGGTCCCCCATGGGCCAAAACAGCAATTCAGCTGGTTTTAGATGGCAAATGGTCAATGTTGAATTGAGACAGTACATGATAAATTTCAAAATTCGAATCTTCAATTTTTTTTCAAATTTGAATCAAATTTTGGCAATTCCCTAGTCAAAGTACACAACAATTAGCTTGAAATTTGAATTTTCACTTCGACCTTTGATAAATTTGCCCCTTAATAAACCTTGAATTTTTAGAGTTTTTGAGAAATTAAACAACCCACAAATTGTGGGAAAAATATGATTTGTGCTGAAAAAAAGGAAATCTGAATGTTAATAAATAGGTCCCTAAACTCTTAATTCCGTAAATTAAATTGGTCATCCTGGTCTTTATTTGGTTTTATAATGTCAATTACATTAAACTGAGGTAAAAACGGTTCTAAACATTCTAAATAGGGGTTTATACTATATGTGATATAAATATATATTTTGAAGGGATTTGATAGGCCAACCTTGGACATGCCTTAGAATGTCGGACTGTTACATTCTAAAGCTTGGCTATAGGAGAGGACAATTTATTTTCTTGAGATTTTTGTAGATATTGTCCTGTGACCTGGTTAAGATTTGCCTCTTATAAAATGATTTATGTGCACTACTGTCACTTAAAATTGTCTGAGCAGAGTACCCAAATAACTCAACAATATCCTATCGTCTAGTTTGATATCACCTATATCAGTGGAAAGATTGTCAGGTTAATTAGCCTACCATTGTACCCCCATATGTATATGAGAGTTTTAATTAAAAAAAATAACCTTTAGTACTCAGTCAACCTATATTTTAGCTATAATTTCATTTTAAGCACTGCCGTTCCTTTCACCTTTTATTCAAAACTCGTTTAATAATGGAAAACAATTCACAGTGATTTATGCACATAATATCGGCAGGACTCCATGGATCCACACGGCTTTTCTTCCAGCTTCTTACCTCCATTTGCAAATGGTGCTTTGTCCTGTGTTAGGGGTCATTAAGTCATCAAAGTGTGTGACATGTAATTGCTAAGTTCTGTCAGCGCTGGCTGCCATCAGGTGATCGATGCACGGAGGTAGAACAAGTGGATTTATGGCATAATAACATAGAAACACATTGGTACGGGACCAGTCCACTGAAAAACAGCATTTGTCCATGGACCAGTTCTTTGTGTTATTAGGACGGTAACATGGTAGAATCTTAGGGGATTATTTGTTGAAGTCCAAATATTAAAATCTGGAGAAATGTTAGTTTTTTTTTTTAGAGGAAAAAAACCTACATTTTTTTGAGATTAATTATACCCTGATGCGGCAAAAAAAGCAAATCTGAAAATCCACCATCTCAGACCTGTCGAGGTCCTGTATAAGTCAATGGGAGAGGCACCTATCCCAATTTGAAACTGAGTTTTTTTATTAACAAATAATATGAGATAAATTTGTATTTTAGTAAATGAATTAGATAGATAGATAGATAGATAGATAATAGATAGATAGATAGATAGATAGATAGATAGATAGATAATAGATAGATAGATAGATAGATAGATAGATAGATAGATAGATAGATAGATAGATGACGAAATATTTAATATTGAGTAAGAGACTGGAATATAAATAGTAGAGAGAGGCTGAATAGTTAGATGATTTATAAAAAGTAGTAAAAACAAAAAACTGAAATTTTTTTGAGATTAATTCTACCCTGATGGTGCAAAAAGCCAGAATCCAAAAATCCCCCATCTCAGATTTGTCGAAGTCCTGTCAGTCAATGGGAGAGGCACCTATCCCAATTTTAAATTTGTATGGTCTGTGCTGGGTTTAACCCAAAAATCCCAAAAACTTTTTGGGGGGTTTTGGGTAAAAACTCTAAAAATTAGAGCAATTCTGGGAAAAGCCTGAAAAATTTGAGAGATTTTAGTTTTCACTAGATTTTATAGTTTTTCCATGATTGGATTAAATTGAGTTTTTTATTATACATGGTTTTTATAAATAAAATATGAGATAAATTTGGATTTCACTAAATATATTATATAGATAGATAGATGATAGATAGATGATAGATAGATAGAGATAGATAGATAGATAGATAGATAGATAGATAAGGGATGAGTGAAATATTTAATATTGAATAAGAGACTGTATAATATAAATAGGAGAGAGGCAGAATAGAAAGCTAAGTAATAAAAAGTAATAAAAACAATAAATGTGTGGCCTTACAGAGCATTTGTTTTTTGGATTAGGTCAGTGACCCCCACTTGAAAGCTGGAAAGATTTAGAAGAGTAAGGCAAATAATTAATAAGACTAAAATACATAATGAAGATCAATTAAATATTTGGCCATTCTACAACATACTAAAGGTTAAGGTTAAAGTGAGACTGAGAGGTCTAAAGCAGTCGTGAAAGGCCGGGAACTTATAACGATAAAGAAAAGACACTCAGTTCGGAAGAGAAAAAAGGGTCTTAAATTATAGAGAAGTATTTTGAAAGTTTACATTTTATTTTGACGATAGTTTCCCTTTAAGCATTGATTTGTCTCTGTAACCCAGTTGCAAGCTGCAGTCTCTCAGAAGGGATTTGATGGCTGGTATCTCTTTGTGCATCAGGGCGCTAAAGAAAATACGCCTTTCTGAGTTGATTTAAAAGTCTCGTCCTACTTTTCCCGTCTGTGGTTATCAGTCTTTTCAAGCCAGAGAAACAAAGGCATGTGTGCGAAATAGATTGTTATCCAGCAAGTTTTATCGATCAGGTCAGGTAGTAAATTAACAGCACTGGAATGCCATTAAATTTTAAACATAATTGCCTTCTTCTCTTAATTTCTATTGAACACAATCAATAGGTGTCAAAGGAAAGTTAAAGAATTTATTTAGCCATCTGTTTTCTCCCTGTGAGATAGCAAATACGTGTTCATCTGATTGTGAGCCAGATACAAAAAAAAACAGAAAACACTTGGAAATGGATTTGTGTAAATGAGAGAGAACAGTTCAGAGGGGAAAAGGATTGTATCAATAGGGTATTGACAGGACAAATGGCGCCTGACACAAGAGATAGCAATCAACATTGGCACTGTCAATATCTTAAATGATTTAAACCACCTGCTCAAATTTGACACAATTCAAATGTGTGAAATGTTAGAGGTGTTTTTGACTTTGAATAAACTTGAAGGGGCAAGGGGATTTACTAATATTCAGATTTCTTTTTTTTTTCCACGAATTGTTTCTTTTTTCTTTAAAAACTTTTTTTTTCAATCAAATTATAAAAAAAATTTAGTTTTATTAAAAAGGTTATTTACTAAAATCAGAATTTATCTCATTTTTTAAATTAAAAAAAAAACACGATCATACGCCCACACCTGATTTTACTTATTTATTATTAAAAAAGCTTGATTTAATCAGTTCAGGTAAAAACTCCCGAAAAGCCCAAATTTTTCGGATTTTTGCCCAAAAAACCCTAAAAGGTCGGATTTTCAGACAACTTTCAGCACAGAACAC
This sequence comes from Xenopus laevis, assembly GCF_017654675.1. Taxonomy (NCBI): domain Eukaryota; kingdom Metazoa; phylum Chordata; class Amphibia; order Anura; family Pipidae; genus Xenopus; species Xenopus laevis. The sequence continues at coordinate 143,723,742 of NC_054377.1, read as the reverse complement.
AGAAATTTCAATATAGGATAGGGACCTCTGCCATAGACTTACACACAACCTGGGCAGGTCTGAGATGGGAAGTTTTTGGATTCTGGCTTTTTGCTGCATCAAGCTTTAATACGACTCGAAAAATTTGAGTTTTTAAAAAAAACTAAAAATTCAAGTTTTGACCCAAAAACTCAAAGCCCGACCAGAGTTTCGTAAATAACCCCCTAAGTGTAAAAATCGCAAAAGACTCAAATACAAAACTTCTCCAAGTAAAAGCAGTCAAGGTCCCATAGAAGTCAATGGGAGCTGTGCTTAAACTCGAGTTTATTTCAGTTTTTTATTAAAACAAAGTTGCCCAAACTCCCATCCACAAACTGAAATTATTTATCAATAATTCTTCTTCAAGATCCAGAAGTGGGTGCATGCCAGCCCTTGGAACTTTTGCATTAGGTGCAATGGAGATGTACAAGGGGATCTGCCTGAAGAAAGCTTCTAGAAGAGAGGCCTAGAGTAGTAAAAACAGTAGTAAGAACACTACTAACCTATAAGACTGTGAGAACGGAACCCTGGGGCTGTTTATGAGATCATACCCCCTTAGCGAGCAGGAAAGCCTTGCCAGGATCATGTTGGGGCCCAAAACTTTCTACTGCAGGCTGACACAGTCAGCCTGGATCAGAAGCACAGTACAGGCAGGGACGTAACTATAGAGGGAGCAGACCCTGTAGCTGCAGGGGGGTCAAGGAGGTATAGGGGCCCCATGAGACCCTAATTTATATACCGTTTCAGTAAATATTGGTAAAACTAATCAACCTCTAACCATTTTGGGGGCCTGAAAAATAATTTGCAGTGGGGTCCAGTAATATTTAGTTACAGGCAAAGGATAAGTGGAATTGTAGTCAGAGGCAGGCAAGGAGTCAGGGTAGGCAGCTTAAAATCAAGAGTCAGAAAACAAGTAGAAGGTCAAAAACAAGTGATCAGAACTATAACATGACTTAGTCGGGAACTGTAAGCACAGAGCTGAGCATGGGCAAAGATTACAGTAATTTGGTGGCAAAGTGATGTCACAATGCACAATTGAGCATGTGCACCTTAGTTCAGCAAGCCACATAAAAAGTTGTCAGATAAAAGGGCAATAGCTCCAGGTTTAGAGGACTGAGCCTATAGCGATCAACTCTTGGCCCAGTACAAAATTGCCTTCACATTTGATGACATAGAAACTCATTTAATAAATTTCTTTAAAGGGATCCTGTCATCGGAAAACATGTTTTTTTCAAAACACATCAGTTAATAGTGCTACTCCAGCAGAATTCTGCACTGAAATCCATTTCTCAAAAGAGCAAACAGATTTTTTTATATTCAATTTTGAATTCTGACATGGGGCTAGACATATTGTCAATTTCCCAGCTGCCCCTGGTCATGTGACTTGTGCCTGCACTTTAGGAGAGAAATGCTTTCTGGCAGGCTGCTGTTTTTCCTTCTCAATGTAACTGAATGTGTCTCAGTGAGACATGGGTTTTTAGTATTGAGTGTTTTGAGTTCTTAGATCTACCAGGCAGCTGTTATCTTGTGTTAGGGAGCTGTTATCTGGTTACCTTCCCATTGTTCTGTTGTTTGGCTTCTGGGGGGGGGGAAGGGAGGGGGGTGATATCACTCCAACTTGCAGTACAGCAGTAAAGAGTGACTGAAGTTTATCAGAGCACAAGTCACATGACTTGGGCAGCTGGGAAACTGACAATATGTCTAGCCCCATGTCAGATTTCAAAATTGAATATAAAAAAATCTGTTTGCTCTTTTGAGAAATGGATTTCAGTGCAGAATTCTGCTGGAGCAGCACTATTAACGGATTCATTTTGAAAATTTTTTTTTTTCCCATGACAGTATCCCTTTAATATTCTTCTACAAGTTAATGATGTTGCATTGATATGAAGCCACTTGGCACATTTGTGGCTACTATTACATAGTATGAACATCTACGTTTTGCATAGTTATTAGTATTACAATGTCTGATGGGAACATGTGGTTGGTTAAGGGTGATGTGTTGAGCTGCAGTAATGGCCAACTTAACAAACACCCCAAGATCCTACAGAGATTTAAGTAATCTGGCGAAGGGAAGTTCTTTCGAGTATGGTGTTTTGCAGCATTTCTGACTGCCTCTCGATTTCATCCAAAGCCTGGCTCCTCACCTCCAGTTCAATTCAATTGCTAGAAACTTTCTAAATGACCTTGTGCTTTATTCATAGTTCCTGAAGAGAAGCAAATTACCATGTAATTCAATCTTGCATGTTGCTAACAAACAATTTTAGCTTTTTTTTTATATATAATATATACCAACGCATTGAGTTGAAAAGCAGCAGCAAAGCAATCAAATATCACAATCCTTCGGTTCCACTTTAGCGATTATTATTTATGAACTGAAAAAAAATGTACTATACCACCGGTATGGAATGCCGGGAATGAGAATGACGGATTACTTAGCACAATAAATTACATAGCAATCACTTCTTACACATCCTTGAAGCACATTAGAAAGGGACTAGTGTAAGGTATATAAGGCGGTAAGTGATTTGTGACCTTCATAGAATTCAAACAACCTGTGAACGCTGCATTTTCTACCATACACTTTGCCGCTATACACTAAATTATACAATATGGCAATTGCATTTGTCAAAGCTCGAGCTTTATAAAAGGAAAACCGTTATTTACTTGTGGATTCCAACAAAAGGAACTTTCAAATGAGAATAAGTCATATAAAAATATGGGCAATAGAACTTTTATTAAGCTTGTTGGAGGGCTCAGTCTTGAAGACCAATGCCGTCTCGATTTCTCTTTTATTCACTTATTCAAAGTTAATAGAATGTAAACTAGTTTCTTAACTCCAGGATTCTGAAGTTTACTTGGAGAGGAATGTGGAGGATCAACAAATAATGTTTTCATGAACTGGGAAAAGAAAGAACAAAAAGTGGAAACCGTTTTTGCAAATTACAAATAGGGCAGATACATTCAGGCATAATACATTGAACATCCCAAGTAAACAATGAGGCCAAAAGTATGTGCACCCGCCTTCTAATTATTGGAACTGGATATTTAAGCCACACATCATTGCCAACATACACTGTAGGTGCAATAAGAACATATAATGCCATTGTTGGGTATCTGTGGCATAGCAGGTATACTAGATGGTACCTATAGTAACAGCGGGATAATAGTCTCTGGAAAGGGAGCGTGACTGTGGGATAGCAGGTATAGTAGGGAGAGATGGTGCCTATAGTAACAGTGGGATAATAGTCTCTGGGAAGGGAGTGTGACTGTGGGATAGCAGGTATAGTAGGGAGAGATGGTGCCTATAGTAACAGTGGATAATAGTCTCTGGGAAGGGAGTGTGACTGTGGGATAGAAGGTATAGTAGGGAGAGATGGTGTCTATAGTAACAGTGGGATAATAGTCTCTGGGAAGGGAGTGTGACTGTGGGATAGCAGGTATAGTAGGGAGAGATGGTGCCTATAGTAACAGTGGATAATAGTCTCTGGGAAGGGAGTGTGACTGTGGGATAGCAGGTATAGTAGGGAGAGATGGTGTCTATAGTAACAGTGGGATAATAGTCTCTGGGAAGGGAGTGTGACTGTGGGATAGCAGGTATAGTAGGGAGAGATGGTGTCTATAGTAACAGTGGATAATAGTCTCTGGGAAGGGAGTGTGACTGTGGGATAGCAGGTATAGTAGGGAGAGATGGTGTCTATAGTAACAGTGGGATAATAGTCTCTGGGAAGGGAGTGTGGCTGTGGGATAACAGGTATAGTAGGGAGAGATGGTGTCTATAGTAACAGTGGATAATGGTCTCTGGGAAGGGAGTGTGACTGTGGGATAGCAGGTATAGTAGGGAGAGATGGTGCCTATAGTAACAGTGGATAATAGTCTCTGGGAAGGGAGTGTGACTGTGGGATAGCAGGTATAGTAGGGAGAGATGGTGCCTATAGTAACAGTGGATAATAGTCTCTGGGAAGGGAGTGTGACTGTGGAATAGCAGGTATAGTAGGGAGAGATGGTGCCTATAGTAACAGTGGGATAATAGTCTCTGGGAAGGGAGTGTGACTGTGGGATAGCAGGTATAGTAGGGAGAGATGGTGCCTATAGTAACAGTGGATAATAGTCTCTGGGAAGGGAGTGTGACTGGGGGATAACAGGTATAGTAGGGAGAGATGGTGCCTATAGTAACAGTGGATAATAGTCTCTGGGAAGGGAGTGTGACTGTGGGATAGCAGGTATAGTAGGGAGAGATGGTGCCTATAGTAACAATGGGAAGGGACTGTGGCTGAGCAATAGTAACTATATTAATGTAATGTATATACGTTACATTTGCATTTTAACATCATATGATGTATTAAATAAATTAATCACGCTCATGAGTTGTACATGAACAGTATGGTATCTCCCTGTGGCGCATTGCTTTTGTGCCTTCCCCTTTTATCCTGGAGCCGGGACACTTTTTTTTTAGTATTTCTGGAAATCAGGACACTTGTTATCTCTGCAGTCGGTAATCAGTGACATACAGACAGCTTGGCTTTTATATGATTTGGTGATTGGCACACAGCCCAAAATATTATACCTTGCAGGGAGTGAAAGATGGATGACAATGGAGACGATAAGGTTGTTATACATGAAGACACAATAATAAGTAGTGTCTGCTTTTCATAATGATTTATTGTGATGGATGTAAAAATGTTTCCATAATAACTATCTCTCCCATAATCTTCCGATTCAAGCCCAGACTGTGTTCCTACACTGAATATTCTCTCCGAGGGACATTATTATTATTTTCCCCTGTGTTTTATTGGTGACAACTTAGAGCTCTTAATTCTGCTTGATTTATGCCTAATAAATGAACTGGGGAGTTTTAATAAGATTTTGGTGGCAGATATGAAGACTTTTCCTGGTCACTTGTACGAAATGTTCTTTTCTTGTGAACAATAACAGATTCTTATTCCTAGATAATGTTCATCTTAAAGCTCCCTGTATGGCACAGCACAGGTCAGAAAGTGAACACAGTCCCATGAGAGGAAGAGAATTGAAGCCTTAGAAGCAGTAGTAGCAATAGCAAGCTCAATAGTAAATTAATTTAGCCAGTCTATATTGGGAGATAGGTATATGCATTTGATTCTCCATGAAAGCCAAAGCTGCAAGTTATGGAGTGTGTTGGCACACATTATGGTTTATTGATGGAATTCTATACTCTTGGAATTGTGCCAACTTATGGTGCAGTGCCCTCTGTGCCCTTCTGCAGGTTATGCCTCAGGTAGGCACAGAGAAATGCACCCTGTAGTGCAAGGTTCAGGTAGCATACTGTATATAAGACTGCCAGTGTGCCTTGTACCCACGGAGGCTTCTTCTTGCACCTGTGGAAAAGATTAGTAAGGGGCTTGTATGGACCCATGAGCCACCCCATACTATTTTTACAAAAATTGTACGGTTGTCCCCCGCCACTGCCGCAACCCCCCTCCAGCTCCCATCCCCCGAATGTACCTTTTTCTTGCAGCAACCCGGGCATGAGAGGGAGCTCGAGGCAGCTGTGACGGATTCGGGCAGGGAGTGGGTCCAGTCTGACCCAGGTATTAACAGATGGGGTTCTCAACCACCTAAACCAGCAATAAACAATCAAAAAACACTAGTGTATTAGTCCCAAGATCTTATCCTGCTTAATTATCACATTAACACTATTAAAACGTGGCTGGCTGGCGATCCTACTCTAATTCATAAAATCAATTCCCACAATAAATAACACTTTAAAAACACAATTCGTACACTTTTAAAAAGAAGGAAATTCATATATGGTTACTGATAAAAACCAAGTTTAAGCAGTCTACAGTATATACTGGTTACAATTGCTCCCAATTGATAGAGTGGAGTACAAGGTAAAAATTAGTTCACATAAAGAGGAAAGGATAGAGTGGCTGATAAACAGGATAGCCCATAGAAATGAATGGAGAGTGGCGGAATTTCACTCTAGTGGCGGAACTTCACTATTAACTTCACTCTTTGATAAATATACCCCCAAGCCTGAAGTAGCGGCGCCACTGGGCCCTGGACCCCCAGTCCAATGCTGCCCCTAACATAAAATATGGTCCCATCTTGTTTGAGGGATAAAGAACAATTTTAACCAGTATATGTCCTGCTTAAACTAGGTTTTTAACAGTAACCACCCCCATACTGCTCCTTACATTGTGGGCACCCTCTGAAGATGTAGTCACCTGCAGTGGAGTAAATACAGTGCACTTGGCCCCCCCTTCAAAAAAATGTTTTGAGGTGCCCGGTGCACAATGCCGCCCCTACTCACCTCCCAACCTGCTCCTTACCTTGCCAGGCCTCTCTGTCCACCCTCTTCATTATGTACCAGATAGCAGCCAAGGAAGGGGATTTCTCTTGAGCTGTAGAGAAAGCAGACCCCATGGCCCAGGTCCCCCAGTACCCCGGACCCCCCAGCGACAAAGGGGTTTGCTTCCGTTATAGTTATGCCACTGGTCCCTTGATAATTATTATTCCCCTCTAAAACAGACAAAAGAAGAAGCATCACAACCTAAGGACTAGACACAGGGAAAGAAAATATCAGCAAAGTAAAGGAGAGAATACAGCTGTTAGGAGCAAAGGCAGCATTAGAGAAGAATAGGAGGAATAAATGGGAGATGACAGAAAGGAGAAAATTCTAAGCAAATGAGAAGCAGGAGAAAAATGCAACTAAAATTAGAATATACAGTATCACCCAAAAAGGGGCTTATTCATGTAGTAATATAAGGGTCAGCGTCTGTGGGAAAGTGCCAACTGTTTAGGTCAAATTAGGCAAGTGTAAGTATTCTTGGGTGTTTGGAGGTTGGTTTAGACTTTAGAGAGCGGCTCAAGGGCCACAGTGGTGTAACTGAATTTGGGGAGCTAAATATGGAATAGAAAATGGTGGAGCCAAGGAAGTCAGAAAAAAAAATACAAAGCACAGAGAGAGAATCCATAATGGATAAAAGGAGGAGGGATGAATTTGCGAGAGTGCAGAGGACTCAGACACAGAATGGAAAAGAATAACTGAGACTGAGACCAATAATTGAGAAATGGATGGGCTAGAAGGAACATTCATGCAAGAAGGAGAACTCAGAGGGTTAGTATAACAACATGTCAGTGGCTACAAATGGGTGACAAATGAGATTTTGTTCCAGTGATTTATCCGGGAAAATCATTTCGCCATCGGGCTGTGAGACCTGGTCTCCTCCACTTATTAAGCACCCAGCCTCCAACAGAGTTATTACTGATGCTGCAAGAGACACCGTTGAGATTAAAGACTGAAATTAACCATCACTCCACTCTGTTGTCCCTACTATCAATCATGTGCTCACAACTAATTGGATATATATATATATATACTGTATACAGTATTATATATTTATATTGATGTATAATTGGGCATGAAAGCTTGGGTTTAATCATTCCACTGTGTTCAAGTACTGAATAACTAGATCAGTGTCTCGTGATAAGGGGTCGTTCCAGGGAGAAACAGTCCTGTTTCAAAAATATCTGGTTCACTATCTTCCCATTGGACCTATGTTTCACTGCTGTTTTACAAGTGAAAGTCGCATAATACTTTTACTGGCAGGATACAGACGGGCCAAACTTTATCTGGTAACCCTCCCAACATTTTCCCATTCCCTCTGCTCCTGTATCAAGCACCTGTCTACTGCCATCAATCCCTGTATCTGCAGAAGACTGTGGGGTGGCATGTAAATTGTGGAATTCACAATCTAGAATCTATATAATATAGATAATATTAGAAATAAAAACATGAATGTGCCTATTTACTAACATTTGAATTTCTATTTTCTACTAATCACATTATTTTCTAATTTTTTTAAAAAAAAAATCTCTAAAAACCCAAAAATTCAAGATTTATCAAGTTAAAAACCACAATCACATCTTATACAAAACTTTGTCAAGTAAAAGCAGTCAAGGTCCCATAATGTCCAAGGAAGCTTCACTACCATTTAGACTTTTACAGGTTATTGGATTTTTGACTTGAATTTTTAGAGATTTTAGAGGTTTTTGTATTTTTAGGCGCATCATTCAGCTTTTTCTTTACGTTCATACTTTCCATATTCAGATCTTTTAATAAATTGCATGGAATTTGTGGCTTTAGAGAAAATGAGATTATTTGTGGTTTCAAAAACCTCTTAAACCACTTCAATGAGAATGTTGATAAATGGGCCTCTAAGACTAGATTTCCTTTGAATGGGTGGAGATCTTCCACAGCTTGAAAGGGTGGATGTTTGCCACATGAATGAAAGCAGAGAAGGCAGTAACCCTTCCAAACCATTTCCAATGTCTCAGTCCCTATATACAGTATTAGACATCCTTCTAGTGTTACCAATACCAATTCTAGTAAGAGAAATGAAAACAGAGCAGGCAGTAACTCTTTCAACACTTTCCCTTTTCTTTGCCCCTGTTAATATTACAAAGGATTCAGAAATATATGATTATAAGGTTCTACCAACACTTGCAGCCAGAAACCCATAAGCCAAATATAATAAATTTGAATGCTAAAAATTCAAGATTTTAACCTGCAGCTTAGAATTTTTGGAAATGGAATGCAAACATCACCTTCTTAACTCAGAGCCAATGGCTTCCTGCCCACTAAGCCGTCACTAAAGCATTAGCATAGAAAGGACCAACGTTGCAAAGGCAAAACACCAACTTGTTGACAAGCTTCTTTCGATCCTATTTGAGCTCCTCCTATTTTAAGCAACTTTAGGTAAACCTAAAATATCAATATTTCGTGATTAAAGACTTATTTGCAAATTTCTTTAGAGACAAAAATAATTGTATGGCCCTATTTAACTATATTCTGCCTACACCAGTTTCCATCAAAGTTAGAATTGCTAATTTAAGCATCTTCAAGTATCATACTCACCAGTTATCACAATACACTGTGGCCAAAAGAGTCCCAACACCTGCCTCTTTAATATCTTATTTCCAGACCAAAGGTTGGTGTTCTTATTGCTCCTATAATTGCTTCTACTATTCTCCCAGTTCATTCCACATGAGTTGAGGCTGAGTTGGGTTGAGGCCAGGTCTCTGTGTAGTCAGGTTCTTCCAGCCCCATCTCAGCAAACCCATTCTGTATGGTCCTGGCTTTGTGCATGAGGACATTATTGTGCACCACTAAACTTTTTCTGCAAAGTTGGAAGTATGAAATTGTCAAGGACATCATTATACCTTGTAGTTTAAGGTTTAAATTCACTTAACCCAGAAGCCCTAGCCCAGTGCAAAAAAAATAAGTATATACCCTTCCACCAAACTACAGTTAACATTGTGCATGAAGCCTTGCCATGTTAATATCTGAAAAGCCAAACTTAACAGTCAAACTGTCAGATAGAGAAGTGTAAATCATGCCCAATGGCAGCAGTGCCATAACTAGGGGTAGGCAGAAGAGGAACCTGCCTAGGGTGCAATGATGTGGGGGCGCTGGGCAGGTGTCTGTTCAAGGGTCTTCTGCCTATTCCTAGTCTGGATTCACTACCCTCTTGTCTCCCTCCTCTGTCACTCTCCCCTTCCTTCCTACCTTCCTCTCCTCATCATTATCCTCTCCCTCCATTATGGCAACGATGCACACTTGTACATGCGGGGGGAATTGTTAGCCGACCGCGTTGCCTAAGGCGCCCGGTTGGCTTGGCCCAGCCCTGAACGGCAGCATCTTTTGTACTGCTCCAACCAAAACTTGGTGTTGCACATGTTGATATTAGGCTTGTTAGCAGCTACTCACCAATAAATCTCCATGCTCCTAGTTAAAAGTCTTCTCCTGACAGAATAAGAATATGAATTGAAAGACCGCTGACACAGTATGGTCCTAATTTTATTTTTCCAATAATTTTTATTGGCATTTATACTATAAACCACCAAAATTAGTATGGTCTTCAAGTGCATTTTTTGTGAACAGAGAAAGTTGACAATGTCTTGCAGGTTCTGCTACATCATTCCAATGATACATACATATAGTGAGGACTAGCCGATACTGCTACAATAACAATTACATCCATAGTTGCAAAATTACACTGAGGGGGGTTATTTAATATAACTCGAGTTTATTTCAGTTTTTTATTAAAACAAAGTCGACCAAACTCCCTTCCACAAACTAAACTCATTTATCAATAATTCTTCTCAAAAAAATCAGAGCAACAAAACATTACATCAAAATCGAGCCTCAATTTGAATTGTATGATTGAAGCTCTGAAAACTCGACTTTATAGAATTGTCGCTGCAAAAACTCGATTATCGGACGAAAACCCAGACTTTGGGCCAGATTCAATTCAGTGATAAAAGGGTTTATCATGTGAAAAGAAATAACAAGATTCCATTTGGGATGCAATTCAATTCAGAAAGACTTATCAAAAGGTTTCGCACGGAAAAACTCAATTAAAGTCTATGGGAAAAAACTAGAACTGAATTTGGATAAAAGTTTTTTCTCCTCAAATTGAATCTCGTCCTTGAGTTTTCAATTGATAAACCATGAGATAACTCTTTATCACTCAATTGAATCTGGCCCTTTATCAGATTATCCAACGCAGATCATGATGCCAAAAAACAACCAGGGACATCTGCCATTGACTACTACATGACCTCGACAGGTTTAAGATTTCGTATTCAGATTTTTTTCGTTTTTCGGATCTTTGGGGTGTAATAAATCTTTAAAAATTTTAGTTTTTTACCCTTAAAAAATTTAATTTTCCCTTTTAAAGATAAATTTGAGGTTTAATAAATGGGCCCCTAAATTCGATATTGTGATATACAGCCCATTTAATAGCTTTCCAATTACTGTATTTCAACTAAAATTAGCAAATTTGCTAAATTTTTCCCAAAAGAAATTGGGAGATTTTGACTGGTCTAAACTGGCAAATACATTTCATGCAATGTTTTGGCTGCGTGGATGTCAAAGCTCTTTATAAATGGGGTGAAGTAAGAAGGACTAGGCAAATTTGCATTAGTTGTATAAGAATTAAACATTTGCAGTGGATATTTATAAATAGGCAAAGCTGGAAATGTTGCTGATATTTCCAAATGTCTCTGTACTTTTTTTCTCACTTCGGTGCTTTTTACTTACTGTATGAGTCAGACTGTATGTTGCTTTTGTCTCAACGGAACTGTATGAAATACATCAAGATAAAGTATACATTGGGGCTCATTTATAAACACTGGGGAAATGTGAAACTTTGCAGTAACGCAGCAGCAAGTAGAACAATGAAAGCAAATATCTGATAGGTTGCCATAGGTTACTACCAAGGGGCTAATGTAATATTGACTCCATTTGTTCCACTGTATAAATCTCACCACTGTCCTTAATTGCCTCCCTTCTTAATGCAACATCCACAAGAAGCAGCATACCTTCAACTCTTCTAGTGTAGTGCACTCTAGCAGCTCATGCCAGGAAGAACGGATGGCGTAGGGGGGCAGAAAATGGACGTGAGTGGGTATAAATGATATGTTAGAGATTTTAAAATCAAAAACATTGGGATGTATGTATCAGAAATGTCCAAGACAGTATCTGCTATAGCTCTAAAACATCTTTAGGGTTGGTAACACTCTTTCAAGTTCAAGATTCCAAGCTTCAGACCACCAAAGTAGAGGCATCTGAGGCTTCCTATACAATAGACTTCAAATTCTCAAGCCTGCATCATTGGGAGCTTACCATAGAGCAGGGAACCCGTGAGCAACATTCAGAAGTAAAAGGAGTTGGGGAGCAACACAAGCATGAAAAATGTTCTTGGCTGCCAAATAAGGGCTGTGATTGGCCATTTAGTAGCCCCTATGTGGATTGTCAATCTACATTGAGGCTCTGTTTGGCAGTACACCTGGTTTTTATGCCACCCAAACTTGCCTTTAAGTTTGGAATTCAAAAATAATCACCTGCTTTGAGGCCACTGGGAGCAACATCTAAGGGGTTGGAGAGCAACATGTTGCTCACGAGCTACTGGTTGGGGATCACTGCCATAGAGCAATACTGTTGTCCTAAAGCATGTGAAATAATTTATATTAAAGGAGAAGGAAACCCCCTGGACACAAAAACTATCCCCCCACCCCCTGTGTTGCTTCCCCTCCCTCCTCCCCCTGGCCTACCTGTCCCGCTGGGCAAATGCCCCTAACTTGTTACTTACCCCTCTGCGCAGGTCCAGTCCACGGAGTTCACAGACGCCATCTTCTTCCACGCGATCTTCCCTGCTTTGACCGGCATTTTGGCGCATGCGCAGTAGGAGCATTTCGACGGTACAGATCTACTGCACATGCGCCAAAAGTCACAAAGTTTTCCGTGACTTTTGGCGCATGCGCAGTAGATCCGTACCAGCGAAATGCTCCTACTGCGCATGCGCCTGTCAAAGCAGGAAGAAGATCGCTTGGAAGAAGATGGCGTCTGTGAACTCAGTAGACTGGACCTGCGCAGAAGGGTAAGTAACAAATTAGGGGGCATTTGCCCAGCAGGACAGGTAGGCCAGGGGGGAGGAGGGAGGGGAAGCAACACAGGGAAGGGGGGAGGGTCTTTGCACCCAGGGGGTTGCCTTCTCCTTTAAGGAAAAGTACTTCAGTGTTAAGTGCTAACTGAGCTGGCGCCGATGGCCTGTTATAGAGACATTGTTGCTGCTGGTGGGATGTAGTGGATTGTGATTCTACTTGGTTGAGAGTAATGAAAGTAAGAGGATCTAATTAAGGACTTTACAAAAACCAAAGGCTCAGTTGACTCATGGGTCCTGTGGCTATGACCTATTAATATTTCTCTGTATTTCACTAACTGCACCTAAGCCACTGTGTGGACAAGCACAACTCAGATGTTATTACCATCTTCAAGAAGGATTTATATATATATATATATATATATATATATATATATATATATAATTACATATTGCTTGTAGTTTCGATAGTACAGATTATAGTTATTAGACGCTTTCAGAAGCCATACTGACGCCATACCTGTTTCTTATATCCAAAGGCAGCTGCTTCTTGGTACAGTACAAGCAACTGACAAGTTCCAGAAGCTGCTGAGGTGGTTAATGGGGAATATGTGCATGGTTAGTCTGCTTTGCCTGGGTTCCAACTTGAATCAGATGAATAATGACATTTCATGGGCTTCTTGAACATATAATGAAAGACCAATAGGTTTCTGAGAAATGGGGCCTTGACATGTAGTGTTCATGAAATGTTGCTCTCCACAGTTTAATGATTTCTGCTTCTTGGGGTCAGTTCATTTATGCATAAATATCATACACATGATCCTATAAATGTGAAGCCATGCCCTTTCCAGAGAAGAGATTTTGTATTTAGAAGTAATGTTCATGTTCGTAATCAGAGCAAGACCTGCACTCCGATTCATGGAGGTCTTGTTACAAATTCTCAGTCTTCTGGTGAACCTCGGTCAAGTTACTAAATGTCAAAGATGCTACAGCCTGAGACTGACAATCCCTGAAATATACCATGCCTAGTGCTGTTTATATGGGAAGCACTAAATAATTATTGTAATAAATGTATGTCAAATAACACACCCCTTATTAATACAGTTCTCCAGGGTATTATAGACCCTGACATGGAGCAGCACCCTATTCCCATTTACAGCCCCCACAAATAAAGTAAATATATTGCACTGTCCATTCACAACATCCCCCCTTTCTGTCTGTTCAATACTTTCACCCATTAATGATCTGTAATATCATTTTAAAGGTTTTACTTTAGAAAGTTAAAGATATCCTCTCAGCAGTCATCAGAACTGTCCTTATTGGGGTGCAAATAGAGGGGACTGCATTGTCCTTGCATAACATCCTCTTTTCTATCTGTTATAGTTCATTAATTTTATCCATAATTGATCTGTGATATAATTTTAGGGGCTGATTCATTAAGGGTCGAATATCGAGGGTTAATTAACCCTCGATATTCGACTAGGAATTGAAATCCTTCGACTTCGAATATCGAAGTCGAAGGATTTAGCGCAAATTCTGCGATCGTACGATCGAAGGATTATTCCTTCGATCGAACGATAAAATCCTTCGAATCGAACGATTCAAAGGATTTTAATCCAACGATCGAAGGAATATCCTTCGATCAAAAAAACTTAGGAAAGCCTATGGTGAAGGTCCCCATAGGCTAACATTGACTTCGGTAGCTTTTAGCTGCCGAACTAGGGGGTCGAAGTTTTTTTTAAAGAGACAGTACTTCGACTATCGAATGGTCGAATAGTCGAACGATTTTTAGTTCGAATCCTTCGATTCGAAGTCGTAGTCGTAGTCGAAGGTCGAAGTAGCCCATTCGATGGTCGAAGTAGCCCAAAAAATACTTCGAAATTCGAAGTTTTTTTACTTCGAATCCTTCATTCGAATTTAGTGAATCGGCCCCTTAAAGGTTTTACTTTAGAAAAGTAGAGATATCCTCTCAGCAGTCATCCGAGTTGCCTTTTTTGGGGTGCAAATAAAGAGGACTGTTAGACAGTGTCGGAATTGGGTCTGCCGCCTCAAGGGCCCACACATACCCATGGGCCCCTGTCCCAGCCTCAACGCCCCCACCTTATTATTTTTCAGCAGTGAGGAGGTCAAGGGGGTAGCAGCCAGGGTTTCCAGCCATGGAGGGGGTCTGGATCGCTGGGGCCCATCAAGTTTTTTCCTGGCGTCCCATTGGCCCAGCCCGACACTGTAGTTAATCTCTGTACTAATACCTTTTAATGCTTACTCAAGGTAAACAGACACAGCAGGCAGACTTTCATGTGGGGGGACGGGACGTGCAAGGAGGTCATTGTTTATTACCCCACTGTTTTAAATCAATATAACTGATATTAAACTCTGATATTTAAGTAAATAACAAAATGTAGAAGGAAATGCTGCATGCTGTGCATTCATTGGACAAGTTGGATAGGTTTTTGTGCATTGAATACATTAGGGTGCTGATTTACTTGTATTTATCTATTTTTTTTTCTGAAAACAAAGTCATCCTAACCCCCTTCCATGAATTGAACTCATTTATCAACAATTTTTCTCAAAAAAAATCGCAGCATCAAAATGTCGCGACAAATTCGGGTGTCAATTCATATCGTATGATTGATGCTCTGAAATCTTGATTTCATCAAATTGGCACTATGAAAACTCGGATTATCAGACAAAAACCCAGACTTTTTTTGGATTACACAAATCGCTATGTCATGAAGCAATTTCAGGGACATCTGCCATTGACTTCTAAATGACCTCGACAGGTTTGAGATGGAGTATTTTCTGACTTTTAGAAGCTTTGGGGCGTGATAAATATCTTTTTTATTTTGTCCACAAAAATTTTTAAGTTTTTCCCATAAAAAACTTGACCAGAAAAATGTTATAGTTTAACAAATGGGCCCCTTACTGTTGGATGTTAAAAAAAACCCCAAAAAGCAGATTTTAGCATAATCATGTGCTGTTGCATGCTGTTGTGATTATGAGATTTTGACGTACAGGTAATAAACAATGAGCCCTGAAAGATTTTTCTGCACTGGGCCCCAGCAAAACTAATGAGTCCCCAGCAATAGTAAGCCAGGGACCATCTCTTCCAGAAGTGCATTACGTCTCATATTTTTTTTTTCAGTTTTTTTTGAGAAAATTCTAATTTGCAAGATGCTCATAAAACCATTTTAAGGCATGGCTTGAGAACATACTGCATGTTATTGAATCTTGCTTCAGCAGCTTTTCATGAAATGATTATTTCTGCCACATTCCTTTGCACACTTTGCCTTAAGGAGAGTGGGATTTAGGGCACGCTGTCTCCCACATCTGCCACAATAGTTCTGCAAAAACTTTCTTTTTCTTTTTGCATTAACTTACTTAAAATCCCACAAGGCATATCAGATCTCAGGGCTGAAAAGGAGGTCACATCGGCATCCCTGTGGAATTCCGAATTAGGAATATTCCGCTGATTAATGTTTGCAAGACGCACATATCATCTGTAGCTTTACATTCTTGAACGCAGAGCAAAGTAGCTGAATGTCTCTCCAGCAGTCAATTAACAGGAGAGCTTCAAATAAATCCCAACTATAAACTGAAGGGATTTGTGGCTTATTATAATGTGACATTTAGGCAAACTAAATATGTATAGTCACCAGGTAGTTGAGTTTGAAAAGCACATGCCTATCAAGTCCAAACATTTTCCCAGATGCTGCTTAATTGTTCATTCTTTCAGAGGAACGTAAAATAATATGTCTGAAACCATCTCCAGTTTGCGCTAGTAGGGTAAAATTGGATATTCCTGGCTTGGCTATAGGACCAGTCCCTGGGTCCACCTTGTTCTGTGTTAGTCCTTGTGCCTACGGCCAATCAAAATTATAAACCCAACGTTAAGCACAAGCAATACAGGGTAAAAGTCACACTTGGGGGCCGATTCACCAAGGGTCGAATATCGAGGGTTAATTACCCTCGATATTCGACTGGGAATTAAAATCATTCGACTTCGAATATCAAAGTCGAAGGATTTAGCGCCGATCGAACGATCGAACGATTATTCCTTCAATCGAACGATTAAATCCTTCCAATCGTTCGATTTTAATCCAACGATCGAAGGAATATCCTTCGATCAAAAAATTTTAGGAAAGCCTATGGGGACCTTCCCCATAGGCTAACATTGAGTTCGGTAGGTTTTAGATGGCGAACTAGGGGGTCGAAGTTTTTTTTAAAGAGACAGTACTTCGACTATTGAATAGTCGAATAGTTGAATGATTTTTAGTTCGAATCCTTTGATTCGAAGTCAAAGTCGTAGTCGAAGGTCAAAGTAGCCCATTAGATGGTCGAAGTAGCCCAAAAAACACTTTGAAATTCTACGTTTTTTTTACTTCGCATCCTTCACTCGAAGTAAGTGAATCGGCCCCTTGATGTGCCCAAGTTTTTTTTTTTTGTAGTGATTTTGGAGTCTATGGGTGTTTTGTTGCAGGTGAAACCTGCTAAAAGATTTGCGGCCTCTGAATGCATGCTATATTGTAGGTGCCAAAAAGTAAAGGTTACACCTGGGCACTGGCACATGTAAAGAGCTCCCTGTACTCAGCGTAACTGGAGTAACATAGTAACATAGTTGAAATCCATTGAATTTAAACTTTTATGTCTATATAAAATCTGGCTAACTGCTAGTTGATCCAGAATTAGGCAAAAAAAAACCCTTCTGAAGCCTCTCCAATTTGCCTCCGAAGGCAAAAAGAATTCTGACTCCAAGATGGTAATCGGACCAGTTCCTAGATCAGATTTGTACTAAGGTATTTTCTGGCTTGATTAAAAGCCATCCAACCCCTTCTTGAATCTATCTAATGTATCAGCCTGTACAACTGATTCAGAGAGAGAATTCATCAACTTCACAGCTCTCACTGTAAAAGACCCCTAACGAATATTTAGATTGAACTTCCTTTCTCTTAATCAGAATGGGTGCCCTCTTGTCAGCTGGGAAGACCTACTTGTAACTAAAGCAGTAGAGAGATTATTGTATGATCCCCTGATATATTTATACATAGTAATCAAATCACCCCTCCAGCACCTCATCTCAACCGTGAACAACCTTGACAGTCTTTCCTCATAGCTAAGATTTTCCATACCTATACCAGCTTAGTTACCCTTCTCTGTACCATCTCCAATTCAATAATATCCCATTTGAGCACAGAATGTTTATGTGCCTAGCTTGTGCCAACAGGTTAAAGTTATTATGAATCCACATAATTAATTGGTTAAGAAAATGTTTCATTTTCATCCACCTGGACTGTCTAATAGTGGGGACAATTGCCATTATCTGGAGCAACCACATTAGAAAAACCTCTCAATTATCCATCAGACTGATACTTGTTATTTTTTCATCACTGCTTAATTTGCTTACAATATCCATGTGCAATTATGCAGATGAATGTTAATGAGCGAGGTTTGTGAATGCTGATATGCTGGGGGTTTTTTTTATAATCACTAAAGAAATCACATTGGGATTACAAGGTTTATTGGGCCTTTTTCCTACTAAATCCCCTTTCCTCCTCTCATTCCTCTTGCAAAAGTCCACCCTAAACCAATTTTTAAATGAAGTTTTTTAAAGTTAAAGAGATATTAAGGGGCCATTTTATGATTGATCAAGCCTTCAGCCTCGAGCAATCATTAAGGAAACCCTGCATGAGTTAAAAAACTCACTCAGGTTTTCATGGAAAAAAACCTCAGTCGATTTATTTCATCCCAAGAGTGTATTCTTAAACAAGGAACTTTAAACAAAATATAAGACCAATATTAGAATAATATTCAATATTTAGGGGCAGATTTACTAAGGTTCGAGTGAATTTTCGAAGTACATAAAGTTTGAATTTCCAAGTAATATTTTGGATACTTCAACCATCGGATAGGATACTAAAACTTCGAATTTACTTCGATTCGAAGTAAAAATCGTTTGAATATTCGACCATTCGATAGTCGAAGTACTGTCTCTTTAAAAAAACTTCAACTTCAATACTTCACCAGCTTAAACCTGCCAAAGTGCTATGTTAGCCCATGGGGACCTGCCAGAGCATATTTCTAAGTTTTTGGGTATCAAAGGAAAAACGTATGAAAAAAACGTTCGAATCGATTTGAAGTACGATCGGGGGTACGATCGTACGATTGGAAAACGATCGTATGATGTATAAAATCCTCCGATTATGATCGATTAGTGATGGGCGAATTTGCGAAAAATTCGCGAAACTGCGCCAGCGTCTTGTCTTTGATGCCGGCGTCCGTTTTTTTGATGACAAATCTTTTTTGACGCCGTCGAACTTTCGCCAGCGAATTTTAGCTCTGCGTTTAGTGAATTGCGCAAATTCGCCGCAAATTCGCCCATCACTATCCTTGATAAATCTGCCCCTTAATATCTTCTTTCTCATTGCAATAATTTCCAAATGTTGTTCCCTGTCAACTGATATCTGGATGAAAATCAGCCACATATCTTCCTGTAGATTGAACATCTAATTGAATTCCATCAGACAAGGTTTGTATTGGTGTGTTACTTGGCTTCTATATCAAAGGGTCTCTGTTAGTGATGAGCAAAACTTCCCTTGAAAAATGTTTCCTAATGCATAGGAGGCAATGGACTTTTTTGCCATAATGGGCATTTTTTTCTTTTGTTTTTGGAGTCAGGGGGTGTTTTTGGTTTTTCCCCCAAAAAAATGCATGGTGAGATTCTAGCGCAGATGAAAATGTTCGAAACACGAAAACATGAACTTCACTGCAAATCTATATCAAGTCAAAAAAATGTTGCTCATCACTAGTATTTGTAGTACAATCCTATCATTGGTCTAAGGCCCAATGTGGGGAAGGGTCTACTAATTGTTGACCTTAAAGGGATACTGTCATGGGGAAAAAAAAATTTTCAAAATGAATCAATTAATAGTGCTACTCCAGCAGAATTCTGCACTGACATCCATTTCTCAAAAGAGCAAACAGATTTTTTTATATTCAATTTTGAAATCTGACATGGGGCTAGACATTTTGTCAATTTCCCAGCTGCCCCCAGTCATGTGACTTGTGCTCTGATAAACTTCAGTCTCTCTTTACTGCTGTACTGCAAGTTGGACTGATATCACCCCCTCCCTTTCCCCCCCAGCAGCCTAACAACAGAACAATGGGAAGTTAACCAGATAACAGCTCCCTAACACAAGATAACAGCTGCCTGGTAGATCTAAGAACAACACTCAATAGTAAAAACCCATGTCCCACTGAGACACATTCAGTTACATTGAGAAGGAAAAACAGGAGCCTGCCAGAAAGCATTTCTCTCCTGAAGTGCAGGCACACGTCACATGACTGGGGGCAGCTGGGAAATTGACAAAATGTCTAGCCCCGTGTCAGATTTCAAAATTGAATATAAAAAAATCAGTTTGCTCTTTTGAGAAATGGATTTCAGTGCAGAATTCTGCTGGAGCAGCACTATTAACTGATTCATTTTGAAAAAAAATTTTTTTCCCATGACAGTATCCCTTTAAGGTGCATGACATTATTTAACAGAAAGGTGCTTGACCATGGCAGATATCTAAAAGCAACCATATAAACTACACAGGCAGATGGGAACAAGTGTTCTAGGAGGAGGGGAAGTTGTTTGTTTCTGAAGCACTAATTCAGTGTGTATATATATATATATATATATATATATATATATATATATATATATATATATATATATATATATATATATATATATATAAAAAGGCTTGAGCACACACTTAGAAAAAACTTCACCTGGGTGCAAAGACAGAGTAGCTTATATAGTGATAGAATGCTGGTGCACACCAGGATTTTCTTTTCAACGTTACTTTATTTAATCCGGTCCACGTCTGGGACCTTTATCAAGACACATTTCAGTACAAGTGAACACATTATATAGAGACTCACCCATCTGTGACCCATCACCAGACCACACCCATTTCCAATTACACGTATTAACCCATGTGTGCAATTAAATAAAGTAACTTTGAAAAGAAAATCCTGGTGTGCACCAGCATTCTATCACTATATATATATATATATACATAAATACACTGGTGTGTAGCCATAAGGGAAAGACACGAAATCCATGTGGGCAGCTATTCAAGTTGATTCTGGGCTATATCCATATCTCTCTACAAAACTATAGACCAGTGATCCACATCCAGTGGCTCATGAGCAACATGTTACTCACCAACCCCTTGGATGTTGCTCCCGGTGGCCTCAATGCAGGTGCTTTTGGCAAGTTTTGGTTTCATAAAAACCATGTGTACTGACAAACAGATCCTCCTGTAGGCTGATAGTCCACATAGGGGCTACCAATAGTCAATCAAAGCCCATAATTGGTGCGCCTAGAACCATTTTGCATTCTTGTGTTACTCTCCAACTTTTAATGTGACTTTTGAGTAAAAAAGGTCAGGGATCCCTGTTATAGACTGTGAAACTTTCTGATATAAAAGAAAGTTTATTTCTAGATGCTGAATCAAAAAATAGAAATGAAAAAAAAATGCTATTTGCAATTTATGGCATGTCTGGTCCTTTAAGTAAGCAGCCAGTCATAGTAAGTCAATCGCTATCCCACTATATTGTGGTCTCAAGGATTGCACATTAGGCTTGCTTCTACTCTGAGTGGGCATGTGCTGCTATGGTATATAGCATTTGCTTTAATTAGTAGCATACAAATATCACATTTAACGTCCATTTATTAGTATAATTTGATTATAATTACAGCTCATTTGTTTTGGCTTATGAAAAAACCCACTAATTATTGCAAAAACTGCACTAAGTAAACCTAAGCAATCATGCAGAACTGGCTTGTGTGGAAATTACAGCATTTTTCTCTAATATTGTAGAACTAGTAGACAGTCAAAGAAATTTTCCTGCCAATTACACAATTTCATAGTTCCAAAGTACCCAATGTTCAGTTGCTTCCTATATTTTACATTTTCTTGCATTATACACCATGTTTACCCTGCTTCCTGAAGAAAAACAAATGAAATTTCTACTTTATTGCCTTTATATATTGCGGCTAATATCACAAGGTAACAGACGCACAGTGATTCAGCTTCAGCCAATTCAGAAACTATAAAGCGTTCAATATGTTTTTGGTGCCTGAGTTAAGGAGGAATAAAGTAAATCAAGAAGTAAACAGAAGAAACACTTGTTTCAAATGGAGATGCATTTGCAGTTGATATTTGGTTCTGTTTGTATTTTTGTATTAAAATATTGTGATAAAGTTTTATTTTATGCATAATAAAAATCCTACAATCCAATAGGTGAATTAACCTATAGGGTTTGGTAAATCGTACAGGTATTTGACCTGTTATCCAGAATGCTCGGGACCTGGGGTTTTCCAGATAATGGATCGTCCTTCCTTAAGTCTACTAGGAAATTCTTTGAACATTAAACACATCCAATGGGCTGATTTTGCTTCCAATAAGGATTAATTACATCTTAGTTGGGATCAAGAACAAACTACTATTTTATTATTACAGAGAAAAAGGAAATTATTTTTAAAAATTTGGATAATTTGGACAACATGGAGCAGGTGTGCCCATATTTTACAAATGCGAGGTCTACTTTTAGTGATGTAGTCCCATTAGGATCTACATCCATAAAAGCATATGTTGGCATAAAAGCATTGTTAGCATTTCGTTCCATGGAACATGTTACTTAAATATTGATTTATGAGAAAATGTATATTGCTACAAACTATTTCTTATGTAGCCTTAACATAATAAATATCTGAATGAAAAGCATGAAATAGGTCTTGATATCTACTGATCACCAGCTAAAGGTCTACTGGTAGATCATGATCTACCTTTTGGGCACCCCTGACATGGAGTCTATGGGAGATGAACTTTCCATAATTCTGAGCTTTCTGGAAAATGGGTTTAACGGAGCCTATAACTGATTGAACAAGTAATACGGACAAGTCTACTAAATAGGGATGCTGTTTCAAACATTCTTCTTGCCAGCATCTACCCCGTGACATGAACCAACCCTATCAAACCAAAAAACAAATGCCCCAGCCGTAACCATCCAGTGCCTAAAAAATAGCAAGGAGGGTAAGATGCTACTCTCTGTTGCCAAACTCCCAAAAATAAGGCCTTGATCCTCAACTACCCCCTTTTAATCCTCTGATTTACCTTATTTCCTCCCTTTTAACCTTCCAAACATTAAGAGGCCCATTTATCAAAGGTCGAATTTCCAATTCATGTGATTTTTTTTTATTTGTAATATACTCACGATTCAACTGGAATATTTATTAAGAAGAAATATGAATGTCTAATATTCGATCGATTGGTTCCGACCCAAACATTCGAATCATATTCAAATGATATTCGATTCGTATTCGATAAGTATTCCCAAGAAAAAAATTGAATGTCAGGAAGACTATTAACATCTCCAAATGGCTCAACAGTAGTGATGGGCGAATTTGCGCCGTTTCGCTTCACCGAAAAATTCGCGAATTTTGTGCGAAATCCGCAAAACGGCGAAAAATTCACAAAACGGCGCCGGCGTCTATTTTTTGACGCCGGCCCGCGTTTTTTCGACGGCCGTTTTTTCCGAAAGAATTTTTTTGACGCCGGCGAATTTTTGCCGCGAATTTTTGCGGATTTATTAATAAAATAAATTCGCCCATCACTACTCAACAGACCTCTGCTATTGGCTTGTAAATGAACTCGGCAGGTTTAAGGTGGCAAATATTTGAATTAGCACTGTTTCCATGGTCGAGGTGTGATAATTCTCACATTTGCATTCGATTAAAATTCAAATGTGTGAATTCTGACACTCAAAAATTCTATTTCTAATTAACTATTTGACATTTTATAAATCTGCCCCCAACTCTGCATTCCACTGCCCGATCAAGGTTCCCTTTTCTTAAGTCTGATGTTTGGGAGAGCACCATTCACGAACAATACAGAAATGTGTTAAATTAATGTCTCATAGTTTGGATGTGACAAGAAGACTTGGAGGAAAAAGGTGTGCACAGTCAGTATAGGAAGAATTCATTGAAAAATATTAAAAAATGAGTTGTCCACTTTCCAGAATACTTTTTGCTAAGTTTGAGTCCTAAATTACAGTTGGGAGAGGGAAGCTGTTTCTTTATTCTCTGTTATTCTCCTGGCAGTTCAATAACTGGCCAGAAGGGGGTCATAGATCTATTTTTTAAAGAGAGGAAGAATGTGTGCTTCTTTAGATTCCACCTGTGCAGGAAGGTGGCGGAAGGTTAGAGCCTTAGCTGAGGCAGGTCCAGTAGGAAAAGCTTTGAATGACAATATTTGTGTAATAGCTCCCTCTGGGGGGGTTATTTACTAAAACTCAAATTAATCTCAGTTTTTTATGAAAACAACGTCAACCAAAACCCCCCAAATGAATTGAACTAATTTATCAATATCTTTTCTCGAATAAATTGGAGCGACAAAATGTTGAGAAAAAATCGAGTGTCAATTTGTATTGTACGATTTACTCTCTGAAAACTCAACTTTATCAAATTGTTTCTTATAATAGGACAAAACCCCTGACTTTATCGGATTATCAAGCGCAGATCACATTGTCAAGAAACAACTTCAGGGACATCTCTACCATTGTCTTCTTCATTTTATCCCCATGAAAAATTTTAGTTTTTCCCTTTAAAACCTCAACCAAATAAATTTGAGGTTTAACAAATGGGCCCTAGGAGTGAGAGTTGGGATTAGGGTAGTCAGTGAGCAGCCTGTGCTCCTACGAGGAAAGCAGAGGGATAAGAGTCCTGGGTAGATCACCCTTTAGGATAGAAACTTAAGGGTAGATGTGTTCCTGTCTAAGTTCAACTAGGAAGGTTTGATGCTTATAGTTGGACATTTCCAAGTAGACTATCCACAGACTCATTAATGGCCCTTGATCTGGGCAAGCAGTTCTGCTTATAAATAATGCTGCACAACAATACTGTATTATATCTAATATAAGTAATTCAAAAACCACAACAACAAAAAAACATCTGGACTTGCTGAGTAATTATTGAAGATGTTTCTCTACTCATCCGAGCAGCTTCTATAGTTCAACTGACTGGTGTGGGAAGTTCTCGGCCTTTGTCAAAACAGCAGCAACCAAGCCCAACAGGAACACCAAAAGAAATAACCGCCCGGAGACACATAGTAGGTGAAACATAGTCATCCCATATGTAGCTGGAGTTTCGGAGAAATCAGGAGGATTTTCAACAAACATCACGTCCCTGTGTTTTTCAAACCTAGCAACACACTGAGACAAAAACTGGTACACCCAAAGGATCCAACGCTTAAAGAAAAACAAAGCAATGTGGTATACGGAGTCCAGTGTAGCGAGGAGTGCACTGATCTGTACATTGGGGAGACAAAACTACTGCTCACCAAGTGAATGGCTCAGCATTGGAGGGCGAACTCTACAGGGCAAGACTCAACTGTCTTTCTACACCTAAAAGACAAGGGACACTCCTTTGAAGATAGCAATTTCCAAATCTTGGATAAAGAAGACTACTGGTTTAGAGGCGTGAAAGAGGCGATTCATGTCAAGGTGGAGAAACCATCCCTGAACAGAGGCAGGGACCTTCGACACCACCTGTCTGCTTCATACAATGCTGTTCTAACATCTGTACGCCCGCGGTTTCAGAACACTTCACACATCCATTCATGCAACTCCCACAAGTAACTGTTCTGTTTCTAGGCGTTGCATGACACACAATCTTATCACATTAACTACACAAAATCAACAACTCTGTGAATTTCAGATGTCACCTCTGAAGAGTTACAATGTGCCGTTGTGATTGGATTAGTGGAAGAGTCTATATGCTGAGAACTTCCCACACCAGTCAATTGAACTGAAGAAGCTGCTCGGATGAGTAGTGAAACATCTTCAATAATTACTCAGCAAGTCCAGTTGCTTTTCGCTTTTTGAATTACTTATATTAGATATACCATGACCTGGATAAATGAAAATCTTCATAGTACTTTTTTATCTGTATCTGGCCTCCATGACACATATACTACAGTCCTGCAATAGAGAGTATTTGTTTTAAGAAACACTGATACCCATTTTGTTATCAAGGTCTGCCCTACCCTTCCTCTCACAATACACAAGGGCCTCTCCCAGGGATTAAAGGTGGCAATACATGCACAGATATTATCGTGCAAGACGAGACGACCAATATCAGCAAAAGACTTAGATATCTGTCATCCAGGTGATCGGCCAAGGCAAAAAAAAAATGATGGGGTGCCTTTGAAGTCTTCCGAACATTGGCCTGCTGAATCATCAGATACAGGTAGAATTTTATTGTTTCTACCAGTATATCTGACGATTTAGGTCTTAATGTTAGTAGAGGAAAAATCATTATTGTAACGTGTATGGCCACCTTAAGTGTTGCATTGTTTATTGGTTCAACTGATTATTTTTCTGGAACAAACATACTTTCTATTTACTTATCAGGTTACAGTATTATGATGTTTTATTAAAATCCTTAGTTATAAATGTAAGTGCCAGTTTTAAGGGCCGGGAAACATTTCCAACCCAGTCGGTAGATGTTCTGTTATTATTTCCAGTCTCAACTTGAAAAACTTCTCAACTTGATGAACTTCTTTTAGGAAAACTCTTTAACTATGTAGCTGTGTAACAAACTAATTACAGAGATCCCTAAGTCCTTCCACACCTTTCAAAATCTCCAGTCATGTAATTGACTTGACAAGCCCATGACATTTTGGAAGAAATTTAGAACAATGTGCCTTATTCAATTCTTGTAGCTTCACCCTTTTAGCAGTGGGTGACCATGGGGTTACAGCCACTCCTATGTTATTTTGTATCAATTTTATAGATCTGAAGCTGCTTAAAAGGTTCAATGCTTCCCTTGTCTGAGGTTTCCATCAGTGCCGAGGGCTCCACACTGGGAGTCTGCACTTCCTTTTTAATCTAATCCATTTAGAAAAGGACTCACAATTTATTGAATGAAGTGGAGAAAATTGATATCTTTTCATTAGGCTGACAAAGTATTTTTCACCGCCGACATCTGTAATGTGTTCTCTATTTAAATTTTATTTATATCAATCTTTTCTTCCAGAAGAACTAAAGTAGGATAAATCTCTTCCACAACTATTCTTATATTATGAGGATTGTCAAACAAGATGCTTATCCGTCATAGTACAGAAAATCACACCCTCAGGAGAGAAGCACAGATATGATTTACACGTTGGGCTTGTCTGTATTTACAGTTTATTTAGGTTTGGGACTAAATCTTTAGACCTGTTGTAAAATGAGACACCTAGGCGGGAGAAGAGCCCAGATAAAAGCTAGCAGTATCCTTGCAGACAGTAAAGTACAAAGCCTAGAACAAGATCGACTCTAAAATAAAATTGCTTCTATAAAGCATATTATTTATGCTATTTGTATGAACGGTGTCAGAAGGCATTACTTCCTAATGTATATTCTTATGAGAAAATGTTTCCAAGTTTGATGGACAGTTTGATTCCCATTCCTTAGGAGAGAAAATAGGAACACCACATACACAAGGAAGCCCTGCAGAGCAAAAGCTAAAACAAGAGCTCACAAGATGGCAATATGACTTTCTTGGATACCTAGAGGTGGAACAGAATTAAAGGATAATGTAATATTAGTTAAGTATTGTCTTGGTCTAATAACCTAAAACAACTAAATATTTTAGCATTTACTGGAGAACCTTTGGATGCAAACATCTGATTAGAGGTTAGTGTTACTACATAACCCCCTATGAAAGCTTTGGGCCAAAGTTCATAACACTTCATAATATCTACACCAAATAACATCCCTGCCAAGTTGGTCATTATATTAAAACTAAGGCTCCTCCCCAGATGCTCTACAGAAGCACTATGCATTCCACGAGATCCTCCAATTCTTCTTGGCTAAAATATACCATTGAGGCATAACCTCAAATTGGTGGTTTATTGCTTAACAGTGAAGTAGTCATTACCTGAACTACAGCTATAGCTAATGTATAATTCTCAATCCAAAACAGCTTTTGGATGGGATCCTAGTGTATGATAAATGCCCTTTTTGTACTATGCTTAACCTAGTACTCCTCAGACCCTGGAAATTGCATTGAATGTGTGCTAGTGTGGTAAGATTGCCAGGGAATAAATATTCTTTAGATGTTAATGCTTACAGTAAAGCCATATCCTCTGATAAGGTGAGGCCATCATTTTAGCCCCCTCTATGGACCAATGTCCTGATGACTTGGTCAAGAGTGGACACCTACCTGACAAACATCTCATTCTGAAACCACTTAAATAAAGATTATTAATCCTCTAAAACGAATAGTGTCTCCCCAGTCCAGCAGTCAAAGAGGGCTCTCCTCCACCCTTAAAAGACACTTTTCAAGATAGGATTGCTGTATACCTCAAAGGTATAAACCATTGAGGGGGAAACAAAACAGATAAATAATATAGTGTAGTACTTGTGAGTAAAATGTCCACATATACAATATATTTTTTTTTTGCATGCCACCTTAATACATATGCATTCTGTGGAATACAATCCCCTATAAACAAGGGGTATTGAAAAGTAGAAATTGCACCCGTGGTGTCTAGTTGTAGTTCCACAAGAGCCCACAATCCGCTTTCCTAGTGAGTTTAGCAGGTGATCATACTTACAAGAAGTAAGTTAAAGAAAGGCTTTAAGATTGGTAGGTGTCCTGGTTCCCTTTTAATCTTCTTGTATACATCATGGGTAAAATGAAGCAACATGTGTGGAAGCGTTTAAACAGTTTTAATAAATAGTAAAAATTACACTCACAAACATTTCTTCTTTAAAATCACTTTAAGAACAGCGCATCCGTCTGGTGATCTCTTGTTCCAGCACGCGTCTCGGGTCTCCGGCTGCTGCTTCCGCACTCCTATTTCACTGCCACAGCTAGCCTGAAACATGTAGCGTTCTTCATGTTCCCAAATAAATAATTTGCAGTCTAAGACTACTGCTGTGGATTTGTCCTGCACTTCGACTTCTTTTCTAAAAGTGAACTTCTTTTCAATACCCTTTGTTTACAGGGGATTGTATTCCACAGAATGCATATGTATTAAGGTGGCATGCAACAAGAAAATTGGGTGTGAACTTAGCACTTAGAACAACTTTTAAAGTAAATGTGGACATTTTACTCATAAGTACTACACTATATCATTTGTCTGTTTTTTCCCCCTTATTCTGAAACCAATAGTATTAATATGAAGTTGCTCCTTTCTTTGCTACTGTAGGGATGTGAAAATCTTAGACACCCTTACACTTTACAGACAGGCACATCCCTAGTTATATGGACGCCTAAAAGGTCCTTATGGGGTCCTTGTGCTTATGTAACTCCTGTAGTTCTCACACTGTACACCAGATGGCACTGTGCCAGAGTATAAAAGGTTTAGGAACCATGAGGTCTGGGTTCATTGTTTTAGCCCAACCAAGCAGGCTGGAAGGGAATGGGTAGTGTTGACCCTAGGCGCCTTGGCCCTAGTAATTAGACAGCTATACTCAATTATAGATCACTCTAGGAGTGATAGAGAGGCTAGATAGTTGAGCAGCTCAAGGCTCCGCCGAGGAGATTAGAGGGATTAAGATCCCAGGGTATTACTGACCCAGAGTAAGGACTAAAGTGTTGAGATTAGGGATGATAGGAATTCCCCTAGTCTGCCACTGGAAGATATCCTGAAAATTGGGCAATACTTCTCACACGCTGCCAACTTACTCCATGCTGTATATTCCCTAGCCTGTAGGGATTCAGCCTATGCGTGCTGTGAGTATATGTTTCCTTTATGCTGCTGTGTTATTCTGTGCTCCATTGTGGATCGATGTGCTTGATGATCTATGTGCTATTGTTTAATAAATACACTTCTATGTTCAACCGTTAAAGAACTACTGGCGCCCATCATTGTGCTATTGCACCTAGTTACAGTTACACTACACCCTGCCTCCACCGCGTTGCGAGGGCTTGCCCCTGAGAAAGAGAGCTCATCTGTGGTATCAGCCCACAAAGGAAAGTAGCTATAACTGCTAAATACAAAGCAGTTTACTATAGCGCTACACTACTAATAGTCTTTACTCTCTACTCTTCTGAGAAGACTTTCCCCTAGATGGAACATTGCTGTGAGATGGAAATGAGAAGTATGAACCTGATTGTGGGTATTCTATGCTCCAAGCCCTGCAATTCAGCAATGGTGTGTGAAGTAATGATATTAAAAATGTAACCTTTATTAATTTACTTTAAAAACTTTTTTACCCGTGAACCACATTCAAATGTAAAAAAGAGTCAAGGAGCAACAAAGGCATAAAAGTCGTTCCAGGGGGTGCCAAATAAGTGCTGTTATTGGGTATAGACCCTATGTGGACTGACTGGAGGGTCTGTATGGCAGTACATCTGGTTTGTATGCAACCAAAACTTGCCTTAATGTTGCTCACGAGCCACTGGTTGGGGAGCACTGTTTTAAAAGAACATATTGCTTCCAAAACACCCCCAGTAATTACAGTGATAGACAGTGGATGTACCAGAAGTTATTCAGCCCCACAGAAATATTATTTTAGGGGCAAGATATTTTTCAACATGTGTAAAACCAGTTTTCAGTCAGTATCCAACTGGGCCCCCTTTAACTCCTGTCCACCCTCATCATTTACAGGCTCTGATTTTATCTTGTGAACCCCCAATTACAATTGCTATCTTTCAAAGCATGAATGAGGAAGAGCTACCTTAAAAACTAGATTAAAAGAGGTGGACAGCTTGCCTCATTCCAAATTGAGGGTCATTTGGATGCAGGGTTGTACAGCTAACACATACTTTAAACAACATCCTCTTATGTATTTGACATCTGAAGGTTCAACATCACTATTCAATCCCACCAAGCTGCATCATTAACTGGAAAGGCAAGTTCCCTTATTTTAACAGGTCCACCTAGCTCTATAAACAAAGAATAATAGACTCTCTGGGGGAAATTTACTAAAGGGCGAAGTGGCTAACGCTGGCGAAAATTCGCCAGCATGACGTCATTTTGGCACTTCGCCGATTTACTAATGGTGGCTGGCGTAATTTCGCTGGTGTAATTCCCCCAAGTAGATAGACTCTGGCGCAACTTCGCCCTCTAACACCAGGCAAATTTTCGGTAGTGTTACTAAGCAAATTCACTAAGTTTTTGATTTTACTGACTGTTCCCTCTATTGCCAGACTTGCCTTCGCCACCTCAGACCAGGCGAAGTGCAATAGAGTAGATCGGACTTTCTCAAAAAATAGTTAAAAATTTTTCTAAGTCCCAAAAAACGCTGGCGTTTTTTCCTATTTAAAGGGCGATAAACTGAAAAAGATTGTAAATTCTTTTTGGGGTACCCTCCTTCCCCTCTACATTTGCTAACATATGGCACCTAAACTATACTGTGGGCACATGTGTAGGGCAATATAACAACTTTATATAATTTTATTAAGGTTCCCTGGCCTTGTGTAATGTAATGTATTTGCTGCAGCAAATACGGCCATTGTACTTTAACTGCACAACGTATGCTAATTAGCCAACGCTAGCGTAACTTCGAACTGCTGAGCGTAATTTCGCCATCAATCGTTACCCTGTACGCAACTTCGGATCTTCATGAATTAACGTTGTCCAGGCGAATTTACGCCTGGCCAAGTGTTGCGATGTGCGCGAAGCCAGCGCTGGCTAATTTTCGCCGGTTAGTGAATTTGCCCCTTCATCTTTTCCTTGCCCTGGGCCTGGCTAAATGTCTTCCTCTACATTGCCTTGGTGCAGTGTGAATCCACTTGCGTCATCTTAAAATTCACCTGAAATTCAGGGTTATATCAATACATTCATGTGCAAATAATGCCCTATGGAGTGCCACAGGTGAAGGAGTTAATTAGAGAAAGTGCTGAAAAGCTTCAAAATTTCTCAGGCGAAGCTGCAGCTCAATGAGACATGATGCCTGGAGATATCTCGAATATTTCAAATTAGTGAGTTTGAAACTTGCTTATTAATAAAAATCAAATGAAGTTGCACATTATCCTTGAAGGAAGGTTCTGAAACATCTTAGAGGAATTAAGGACTTTCACACTCAGC
The DNA here is from genome assembly GCF_017654675.1 of Xenopus laevis. Lineage (NCBI taxonomy): Eukaryota > Metazoa > Chordata > Amphibia > Anura > Pipidae > Xenopus > Xenopus laevis. Next base: position 143,692,229 of record NC_054377.1, on the reverse strand, counting down.
TTTCCAAATGATAAACTAAGCTGAAAATTAGCTAAGCAACAATTAAATAGACAGCACAGCTGACTAAATACAGTATATAGCAGATTTATTACAATATTGGGCCATGGCATGGTTGAAATATTATCTAGATAATTTTCATTCGTCCAGGGACTAGAGGAAAAATATTCTTATCTATGCGTGTAGTTAGTTCCATAACCTTCAGTATGAATTATTATGGTAGATCTTGTGCATCAAACATTTCTTCTCCATATATTTATTATATTTATCATATTTGGAATTTATTTGAAGGTAAACTTTTGCCTATGATTAAGGGAATGCTTTCCCGAAACACGTAAGGCGATGCTTTTACCTCAAATGTTTCTATAAAACCTCCTCAAACCTGTCCGGAGTGCTGCCTGATTTGCTCATTTGGACTTTGGAGAAGACCTGGAAGCTCAGGAGATGTTCCTTAAAGAGGACACAATTCTATCACTGATCTTTGATGCTGGTTTGTTAGGGAACATATCTCCCTACAACAGAAAATGCTCACAAGATTTGAAGTGGTATAAGGTAGAACAAGCAAAAGTGAAGTGGGTTGGGATTAACTAATGGACTGGGGTCAAAAAAGATAAGATGCTATTTACAGGGAAACAAAAAAAAAAGATTTTTACAGACTGAGGTATGGGATGAGGGCATCAGTCTGAAGACCAATTATAGTGAATGTTTATTTACTGCTTTAAATATTATTTTAAATACTGTGGGATGACTTGTTTGCCCATAAGTTCATACATTTGTATGAGCAATATAGTTGGGGTTTTTTGGATTGAACCAATGTTGGGGTGTAAATACAAAATGTTTTATTAACTCAGGTTAGGGTCAGACTGGACTTGCAAGAAACTAGGGAAAAACCTGGTGGGACCCAGCCCAGTCCTGCTCCCTGCTCTCCACCAGGAACATTGCTCCCCTCCCACCCCAATCATGGCAGCACGTCAGAAGAATACAAAAAACACGGGGAAAAAACCCAGTGTCCCCTGGCCCAGCTCTGCTCCCCGTTTTCTACCAGGTGCTCCTCTCCCATCCTGATCGCAGGAGCAAAGTAAGAGGAATGTCATGCAATGTGACTGGGGTGGGGGGCCCCAGAGATAACAGCCCCAGTGGGCCTCAGACATCACAGTTTGACTCAGATGCACAGGTCAAAGAGAGCCACACAACCATAATCAAACCAGTAGTATCATTCTTTGCAAATGTAAATTTCTCATAGACAATTTTTCCTCAAAACTGTGCACTTGTGTACACACAGGTTTGAGGTGAGGGTGCACATCAAATTATAGCGCTCATGGATAATGATGGGCAAATAAATTTGCCAGATGCGAATAAATACACAAAACTCCAGCCAAAAATATTTTTTGGACGTCAAAACTGATACGCGTCAACACTATTCGAATACCCATTGACTTTGACGCCGGCGTCAAGATTGACGCAATTTTCGAATTTTGCAAATTTTTGATGGTGATGGTGGAAGCTATACACAGATCAACATCAGGAGAGTGATAAATAACCCTCCATGGCTTTGTTGGGAAGGCTCATTCATTAGCATTCTCACTTTAGTGGTTTTAGAGGTTTTTGAAACCACTAATAAGCTAATTTACTCTAAAACTACAAATGCCATGTCATTTATTCAAAAATCCGGATATAAAAAGTATGAGCAAAAAAAAAAAAAAGCTGAACAATGAGCTAAAAAATATGAAAACCTCGAAAGTCAAAATGGTTAAAAAAAAATCCAACAGGATAAGTGCAGCTTCCATTGCCTTAGAGTTTTTTTGTGATTTTTACATTTCATAAATCTTGAATTTTTAGAGAAATTTTTAAAAACACATTTTTTTAAAGAAAAAAATAAAATTTGTTGGGAAAAAATTGAACCTCGAATGTTAGTAAATAGTTGATGCTGAGTGACTTTACCAAAGCCAGAAAAAAAACATGGGAAAACACAGTAAAAACTCCAACATTAGTATTAGAAATTCTGTATGCATTTTGTTTTGCCAAAAAAATACAAAGAAAAAAACATTAAAATTTTTCCATGCCTTTTGTTTCATTGAAAAAAAAAATATGTTGAGCTGAAAAAACACCGAAAAAATTGCCTTCCTATTGACTCCAATACATTTGGTGAAATTTATGCAAAATATTTCCATTTTGCATATTTTTCTGGGGTTTTGTGTATTTTGTCAGTGAAGCAAAATGGGCCAGTCTCACTCATCATTAGTCACAGAGGTATAAAAGAAAGCTTAAAAAATAAAAAAGTACAAAAATTCAATGTACAAAAATTTCATTCTCTCATAAATTTGAAAACTCTATGCAGACAAATCACACAGTTTTATTAAGGCCTTTCAAGCAGAACATTTTTTTGTCCAAATGCATTAAAAGTCTATGGACGTTTTTTGTTATGACAACTTTTTTGTCTCTACGACATTTTTGTCCCTGCGACTTTTGTGTCTCTGCAAATTTTTCTGCATATAATTTTTGCCACAGTTTTGCGGAAAAAAACATAGAGATGTCGAATTGCAGAATTTCACTGTGAATCCATGGCTGGAGAAAAAAATTGCTCATTACTACTCATCACTACTAATAAAGATTTCAGTCTATGGATTTTATATTTGTTATGTTTTTTTTAGGGGGGTAAGGTGACTCATTGAACCCATTCTGCTGCCTTTACAATAGCACAAAACTACATATATAATATTTATTAAAAACCACAATGTAATCTGGGCTGTTGCAGCTCAAGAAATGTTTTTTAGTTGTTCTGCATCCAAGGCAAATCTCTAAGACATTACAAAGCTTCTGAAATGTACAATCTTTTAGAAAAAAACCCCTCTACATCTACCAAATGTAAATTGGCAGGGCTCGAACAGAATAATGATTTTTTTTCTTTATTTCAACCCTTGATAATGGTCTATCCTGTGAATTACACAAGCTCTTTGTCTTTTGTTTCCCAAATAAAGCAGTTGCAGTGGCATTTAGTGTAAAATAAAAGATCCAGTCAAAGGTGAGAAATTGTATTACAATACATGAATCAATTACACCAAGGCCAAGTGCTGCATGACCGTAATCCTTAAAACAAAGGCTACACCAACCGCCGCTTAAATGAAGACTTCCCAAGGGCAAATCGTTCTGTGTTAAAAAGCAGTTAAAACATTTTGTGCCGGCGCCCTACCGTTTTTGTGCATAAAAATATTCATTCCAATCCAATCTCTGAGAACCCCCAAGGTTAATGTCTATGTGTAAATGGTAACATTCAATAAGGAACTACAAGTCATTTAATGGCAACAGGGATTTCAAATTAGTTATTTTTGTGAGTGCCACAGATAAGTGCAAACCAATTCTTTTGTGTTTAAAGCAAGATTAAATTAAAATTCCAATGCAGATTTCTTTTTTACCAACATCATTTTAAGACCTATGCAACGTTTTCAGGAGCCAAACAAAAACAGAATGCACAAAAAATCTTTCTTAAATAATATCCAAGTGTTAACATCTACCAGACATTATAAATCTTTGGGTCCCAATATAAATGCCTAAGCTGGGTTGTAGAGCAAGGCAGAAAGGAGATCTGTGGGTGGGGAACATGGATAGAAGAACAAAGTAGAGACTTTGGGGGCCCATTTACTAACAATGGAATTTTGATTTTTTTCCCCACGAATCTCTAAACAAATTTCTAATTTCTTTTAAAAAGCTCTAAAAATGTGAGATTTTGGAAGTGTAAAAACCCCCGAAAAACACAAAGACATATACATTGCCAGGTAAAAGTTGTCAAGGTCCTATAGATGTCAATGGAAAATGCTCACAAGATTTGAAGTGGTATAAGGTAGAACAAGCAAAAGTGAAGTGGGTTGGGATTAACTAATGGACTGGGGTCAAAAAAGATAAGATGCTATTTACAGGGAAACAAAAAAAAAAGATTTTTACAGACTGAGGTATGGGATGAGGGCATCAGTCTGAAGACCAATTATAGTGAATGTTTATTTACTGCTTTAAATATTATTTTAAATACTGTGGGATGACTTGTTTGCCCATAAGTTCATACATTTGTATGAGCAATATAGTTGGGGTTTTTTGGATTGAACCAATGTTGGGGTGTAAATACAAAATGTTTTATTAACTCAGGTTAGGGTCAGACTGGACTTGCAAGAAACTAGGGAAAAACCTGGTGGGACCCAGCCCAGTCCTGCTCCCTGCTCTCCACCAGGAACATTGCTCCCCTCCCACCCCAATCATGGCAGCACGTCAGAAGAATACAAAAAACACGGGGAAAAAACCCAGTGTCCCCTGGCCCAGCTCTGCTCCCCGTTTTCTACCAGGTGCTCCTCTCCCATCCTGATCGCAGGAGCAAAGTAAGAGGAATGTCATGCAATGTGACTGGGGTGGGGGGCCCCAGAGATAACAGCCCCAGTGGGCCTCAGACATCACAGTTTGACTCAGATGCACAGGTCAAAGAGAGCCACACAACCATAATCAAACCAGTAGTATCATTCTTTGCAAATGTAAATTTCTCATAGACAATTTTTCCTCAAAACTGTGCACTTGTGTACACACAGGTTTGAGGTGAGGGTGCACATCAAATTATAGCGCTCATGGATAATGATGGGCAAATAAATTTGCCAGATGCGAATAAATACACAAAACTCCAGCCAAAAATATTTTTTGGACGTCAAAACTGATACGCGTCAACACTATTCGAATACCCATTGACTTTGACGCCGGCGTCAAGATTGACGCAATTTTCGAATTTTGCAAATTTTTGATGGTGATGGTGGAAGCTATACACAGATCAACATCAGGAGAGTGATAAATAACCCTCCATGGCTTTGTTGGGAAGGCTCATTCATTAGCATTCTCACTTTAGTGGTTTTAGAGGTTTTTGAAACCACTAATAAGCTAATTTACTCTAAAACTACAAATGCCATGTCATTTATTCAAAAATCCGGATATAAAAAGTATGAGCAAAAAAAAAAAAAAGCTGAACAATGAGCTAAAAAATATGAAAACCTCGAAAGTCAAAATGGTTAAAAAAAAATCCAACAGGATAAGTGCAGCTTCCATTGCCTTAGAGTTTTTTTGTGATTTTTACATTTCATAAATCTTGAATTTTTAGAGAAATTTTTAAAAACACATTTTTTTAAAGAAAAAAATAAAATTTGTTGGGAAAAAATTGAACCTCGAATGTTAGTAAATAGTTGATGCTGAGTGACTTTACCAAAGCCAGAAAAAAAACATGGGAAAACACAGTAAAAACTCCAACATTAGTATTAGAAATTCTGTATGCATTTTGTTTTGCCAAAAAATACAAAGAAAAAAACATTAAAATTTTTCCATGCCTTTTGTTTCATTGAAAAAAAAAATATGTTGAGCTGAAAAAACACCGAAAAAATTGCCTTCCTATTGACTCCAATACATTTGGTGAAATTTATGCAAAATATTTCCATTTTGCATATTTTTCTGGGGTTTTGTGTATTTTGTCAGTGAAGCAAAATGGGCCAGTCTCACTCATCATTAGTCACAGAGGTATAAAAGAAAGCTTAAAAAATAAAAAAGTACAAAAATTCAATGTACAAAAATTTCATTCTCTCATAAATTTGAAAACTCTATGCAGACAAATCACACAGTTTTATTAAGGCCTTTCAAGCAGAACATTTTTTTGTCCAAATGCATTAAAAGTCTATGGACGTTTTTTGTTATGACAACTTTTTTGTCTCTACGACATTTTTGTCCCTGCGACTTTTGTGTCTCTGCAAATTTTTCTGCATATAATTTTTGCCACAGTTTTGCGGAAAAAAACATAGAGATGTCGAATTGCAGAATTTCACTGTGAATCCATGGCTGGAGAAAAAAATTGCTCATTACTACTCATCACTACTAATAAAGATTTCAGTCTATGGATTTTATATTTGTTATGTTTTTTTTAGGGGGGTAAGGTGACTCATTGAACCCATTCTGCTGCCTTTACAATAGCACAAAACTACATATATAATATTTATTAAAAACCACAATGTAATCTGGGCTGTTGCAGCTCAAGAAATGTTTTTTAGTTGTTCTGCATCCAAGGCAAATCTCTAAGACATTACAAAGCTTCTGAAATGTACAATCTTTTAGAAAAAAACCCCTCTACATCTACCAAATGTAAATTGGCAGGGCTCGAACAGAATAATGATTTTTTTTCTTTATTTCAACCCTTGATAATGGTCTATCCTGTGAATTACACAAGCTCTTTGTCTTTTGTTTCCCAAATAAAGCAGTTGCAGTGGCATTTAGTGTAAAATAAAAGATCCAGTCAAAGGTGAGAAATTGTATTACAATACATGAATCAATTACACCAAGGCCAAGTGCTGCATGACCGTAATCCTTAAAACAAAGGCTACACCAACCGCCGCTTAAATGAAGACTTCCCAAGGGCAAATCGTTCTGTGTTAAAAAGCAGTTAAAACATTTTGTGCCGGCGCCCTACCGTTTTTGTGCATAAAAATATTCATTCCAATCCAATCTCTGAGAACCCCCAAGGTTAATGTCTATGTGTAAATGGTAACATTCAATAAGGAACTACAAGTCATTTAATGGCAACAGGGATTTCAAATTAGTTATTTTTGTGAGTGCCACAGATAAGTGCAAACCAATTCTTTTGTGTTTAAAGCAAGATTAAATTAAAATTCCAATGCAGATTTCTTTTTTACCAACATCATTTTAAGACCTATGCAACGTTTTCAGGAGCCAAACAAAAACAGAATGCACAAAAAATCTTTCTTAAATAATATCCAAGTGTTAACATCTACCAGACATTATAAATCTTTGGGTCCCAATATAAATGCCTAAGCTGGGTTGTAGAGCAAGGCAGAAAGGAGATCTGTGGGTGGGGAACATGGATAGAAGAACAAAGTAGAGACTTTGGGGGCCCATTTACTAACAATGGAATTTTGATTTTTTTCCCCACGAATCTCTAAACAAATTTCTAATTTCTTTTAAAAAGCTCTAAAAATGTGAGATTTTGGAAGTGTAAAAACCCCCGAAAAACACAAAGACATATACATTGCCAGGTAAAAGTTGTCAAGGTCCTATAGATGTCAATGGAAACTGCGCTGAACACTCTCAATCAATTTGAACTTTTAGATTTTCAAATCTTTAGAGATTTTCGAGGCAGTTGTATTTTTCGCAATCAGCGTAATTTTCCGTTCATACTTTTTTTAGTTTTTAATCAGATTTTTTAATAAATCTTGTGACATTCATAGTTTTAGAGGCCGATTCACTAACTTCGAGTGAAGGATTCGAAGTAAAAAAACGTTGAATTTCGAAGTGTTTTTTGGGCTACTTCGACCATCGAATGGGCTACTACGACCTTCGACTATCACTACGACTTCAAATCTAACTATTCGAAGTAAAAATCGTTCGACCATTCGACCATTCGATAATCGAAGTACTGTCTCTTTAAGAAAAAACTTCGACCCCCTAGTTCGCCATCTAAAAGCTACCGAACTCAATGTTAGCCTATGGGGAAGGTCCCCATAGGCTTGGCTAACTTTTTTTGATCGAAGGATATTCCTTCTATCGTTGGATTAAAATCCTTCGAATCGTTTGATTCGAAGGATTTTATCGTTCGATTGAAGGAATAATCCTTCGATCAAAAAAAGTTAGCCACTATTTATGCTAAAATCCTTCGACTTCGATATTCGAAGTCGAAGGATTTTAATTCCCAGTCGAATATCGAGGGTTAATTAACCCTCGATATTCGGCCCCTCAGAGTTGTCAGTTTAGTCATGGTTTCAAAAACCACTAAAACCTCGAAAATGAGACTGTTGATAAATAGACTCCCTAAAAATAGAAGTCAACTTTTTCACTTGGCGCAATTTCTCTAGATTTTTGCCATGCATTTTGTCCTTGAAAAAAAAATGCAGAAAACACCAAAATCATTGTTATATGCCCCTTGCCTTTCATATAAACCAAATCAAATTGGAGCCATCTCCCTTTTCTGTCTATCTAAGGAGCTTTCAGGGTATTGTGTTTGGAAGAAATGGGCAACATGGTTGTCTTTTTTTTCTATAAATCTAAAATGATGCCCATAGACCCTAATGGGTGAAAATAAAATTTGTAGCTCAATTCGTGCACGTCCAAAAAATTTTTATCACCCATCGACTTCAACGCATTTCGGCAAACTTTCGCCCATTTTGTGAATATTTGGATAAGTGAACCGGCGCAGATTCGACCATCATGTATGTATGTAAAATAGTGGGAAAGAACTTCTCTAATGTGGGGAAATGTATGTGCTATTGAAGAGCAAGAAATGCCTTAATAAAAATGTGTTTGTATGTATGAATGCTGGGTTTTATTTGGAGAGGTTGAACATGTTCTTGTTTTTTGTTCTTTTTTCAACCCAATTTAAATATGTAACTATATAACAATGTGCTTTTGTTTTCTCCTTTACTCCAATGTATTCCGACTCTTTTGTGAATTCTTCAATAGTTCACACATCTTTCAGTGGAAAAAAGTGGGCTAGTTTCCCTCTGTACTATTCATTAATAAAAGCCTGGGACGCAAGTGCTAGAGCAAAAAATGCACAATTCCTTTTAGAGCACTGTACTAAAAGGATCTGAGCACTTTTGCAATTCACATTAATTCTTTTTTTTTCTTTTTATCAAGATATTAGCAAGTTTTAATCACTAAGCACTGGGCCTACTATGTATTGTAACAATTGTAAGCTTAAAAAAAGCTAGAGCAGATGAGCATTCCTGAGTCACAATCTCACATTATTTTGGCACTGCACACATTCTATGTACCCTTTAAACCTATGGTGCCAACTCCAGATATACGCCACATCAATTTTGCATAAAAATGTCAATAAGGTACAAAAGCCCTCACAATTATTGCAGTATTATTTCAGTATGCCAATGTCAACAATGTTTTTGGAGTCCACCTCAACTTGGTGATTGAAGTCTTTGCACCTATCCTATAATTTTTATACAATTATTATCTGTAGTGGTAGACAGAAATAAGTGACCTACTTGCATTTCACTTCTCCAAAGCATTTGAGAATTTCTGTCCAAATTTGTAAAAAATTATGTTTGCAACCAAATGGATTAATCAAAAGGCATATTCAACAAGCAAAGGCTTAAAAAATAACTTTTATGGGATAGCACTTTTGTTAGATTCAATCATAAGAAATCTAAATTTAAAATAAGTCTTAGAATTAGAAAAAATAAATTATGTTCACTTTCTGCTGTAGAGAGATGGCAACAAAAGCTGATGTTACTTTTACATTTTTCTAAATTAGTCTCTGCTAAGCTCAGATAAAACAGTATGGAACATGGGAACTTCTGTGTTAGCAATAATATAAATTTAGACCATGCAGACAGATGAAATATGTATTTTGGTCTGTATATTCATAAAAAATATTACAACTCGTATATACTTCTGTATTTATTTTTCTTTCAAGCAGCTTTTAAAGTGAATATTTAGCAACAATGGGTCGAATTTATAGCTATTCGTGTAAGCAAAAAAGAACAGTAAGACACATTTTTGGGCACATTTATTAACAATGAAATTCCAGTTTTTTTCTTCAATTTAAGGTTTTTTTTAATTGATAATTCAAATATGACTGAAACTAAAACGACTGTTTAATTTATGTAGAAGTCACTGGTTCTATTAGCATTTTCACTTTGAGTTTTTGAGATTAATTTGAAATCTGGCAGAGTACTTGGCAATGAAGGATAGAATATGTTCAAGTTCTTTTTTCACATTCTTAAAAATCTATTTTTTATTCAATCAGAACACATTCGAGATTTTCCGAGTTTTCACTTTTTTTGAATTGCAAAAAAATGTGAAAATTTAAAAATGTAATTTTCTCTAAATCGGCCTCCACAAGGTTGATTTATTATTAATAGGGTTTGGAATGTACAGTTCAGCTGCCACTTAAAGGGATATTTGCTGTAAAACCCACATTTATTAATGCATCTTCTCAAAATAACATTTACACTACTGTGGGAAAGGCTAGAAAACGTATCTTAAAAGTAAATACATAGGAGCATAGCCAAATATAATTTCTGCAAAATAATAACAATTAACAATTTGCGACTTTGTGATAACCGTTCCATTCAGTAAATTATTACTTAATTAAAATAACATTATAGCATTTTCCCAGTGGAAGAATTTATAAACCTAAATTGGTTTTTACCCTCTACTAATAAAATGCTAAATGTTTACTTTTCCCAAATAAACAAAAAGATACATGCTCCATAGGGATACAGTCATCACAAAATTTCCCTTTTGTTATTAATAATGATATTTAATTTTTACACAATTTTTGAAAAGTTTTCTGTTATCTATTATTTCTGTTTCTGCTATTTAGTGCATGTTCAGATTTCATATATTTCTATTAATAAGTTGTTTGGGTTTTTTATTTTTGCTTCCACTTTTTTATCTCTTTTACGCACATTATAAAATCAACTATGGGCATTCAAAGCAGTGGTGTAATGAACACGAATATACCTGAGAGCATAGAATCCCAGCCATCAAGCAAGATGGTGTTTCTAATTATCAAAGGAAATAGAAATAGTCACATGATTTCCTATAAATAGTTTCACCCCATGCTACAAAAAAAAAGCCAGCAACCTTTACAGCAGTAAAATAAAATGTTTTTCCCTAAAACTGCAATTTTACACATTATTATATTATTTATTAAATACTTTGGGGCAGATCAACCAAAAGATCTAAAATTGGTGAGTTCAAGTAGAAGTTAATGGAAGTTAGCATTTTCAATTTATGATTTTGTGATAAATTTGAAATCGAAGGGTTGAATGGGATTTCGTCTGCATTCAGGGTCGGACTGGGCTGGCGAGACACCGGGAAAAAACCCAGTGGGCCCCACTGGTGGGTCCCCGCCAGTCCAGACCTCCCATGATCCCCTGATCGGCAGTTCTCCCTTAAGAAACAGCTTGTGCATGCGCACAGGATGCCGGCGCATGCTCATGCCAGAGTTTGCACATACCATGGAAGTTTGTCATGAGGGGGCTCCGAGGACTGCTAGGAGGGCCCTTGGTGTCGCAACCCCGGTGGGCCCCCAGTGCCCCAGTCTGACCCTGTCTGCATTGGGTTTTTTTTAAAACGTCTAAGTGACAGAGTTTTTTATTTTTTTAGTTTTTTTAAATAAAGTACACATTCATGATTTTTGAGTTTTTTAATTTAAGTTTTTTTTAAGTTTTAATAATTGCCTTTTTGTTCAGCTCTAGGTATTGCGTTTCTTTTCTGTTAAGACCATATTTCTATGTATCTGTAAATTTGTTACAAACTAAAGCTGGCCATAGACTCAAAGATCCACTAGTTTGGCACCAAACGAGCGGATCTTTCCCCGATATGCCGCTAACTGCCTGGCTATATTGGGGGTAATTCGAACGTTCGGGCGAATGGTCGAACGATCGAATTACGATACGCCACGGGTCGGTCGGGTAAAAATCCAACCTTCCCGATCGATACTGTGGCCAGATATCGATCGGGAAGACCCGTTGGAAGCACCCATACATGGGCAGATAAGCTGTCAAATTGGTCTAAATGACCAATATCGGCAGCTTTATCTGCACGTGTATGGCCACCTTTAGGGACCCATGATCAAATCAAATCAACGTCAGTATTAGGAAAGCTTTTCGAAGGGTTAATAAAGGATAAGATACTGGACTTCATAGCAAATCATAATACTATGAGTTTGTGCCAGCATGGTTTTATGCGTAATAGATCTTGCCAGACTAACTTAATTTCTTTTTACGAGAATGTAAGTAGAGACCTCGATTCTGGGATGGCAGTGGATGTGATTTACTTAGACTTTGCTAAAGCATTTGATACAGTGCCACACAAAAGGTTACTGGTTAAATTAAGGAATGTTGGCCTGGAACATAGTATTTGTACCTGGATAGAGAACTGGCTAAAAGATAGACTACAAAGAGTGGTGGTAAATGGAACATTTTCTAATTGGACCAGTGTTGTTAGTGGAGTACCGCAGGGCTCTGTACTAGGTCCCTTGCTTTTCAACTTGTTTATTAATGACCTGGAGGTGGGCATTGAAAGTACTGTTTCTATTTTTGCAGATGATACTAAATTGTGCAGAACTATAGGTTCCATGCAGGATGCTGCCACTTTGCACAGTGATTTGTCTAAACTGGAAAACTGGGCAGCAAACTGGAAAATGAGGTTCAATGTTGATAAATGCAGGTTATGCACTTTGGCAAAAATAATATAAATGCAAGTTATACACTAAATGGCAGTGTGTTGGGAGTTTCCTTAAATGAAAAGGATCTAGGGGTCTTTGTAGATAACACGTTGTCTAATTCTGGGCAGTGTCATTCTGTGACTACTAAAGCAAATAAAGTTCTGTCTTGCATAAAAAAGGGCATTAACTCAAGGGATGAAAACATAATTATGCCTCTTTATAGGTCCTTGGTGAGGCCTCATCTGGAGTATGCAGTTCAGTTTTGGACTCCAGTCCTTAAGAGGGATATAAATGAGCTGGAGAGAGTGCAGAGACGTGCAACTAAATTGGTTAGAGGGACGGAAGACTTAAATTATGAGGGTAGACTGTCAAGGTTGGGGTTGTTTTCTCTGGAAAAAAGGCGCTTGCGAGGGGACATGATTACACTTTACAAGTACATTAGAGGACATTATAGACAAATGGCAGGGGACCTTTTTACCCATAAAGTGGATCACCGTACCAGAGGCCACCCCTTTAGACTAGAAGAAAAGAACTTTCATTTGAAGCAACGTAGGGGGTTCTTCACAGTCAGGACAGTGAGGTTGTGGAATGCACTGCCGGGTGATGTTGTGATGGCTGATTCAGTTAATGCCTTTAAGAATGGCTTGGATGATTTTTTGGACAGACATAATATCCAAGGCTATTGTGATACTAAACTCTATAGTTAGTATAGGTATGGGTATATAGAATTTTAATTAAAAGTAGGGAGGGGTGTGTGTATGGATGATGGGTTTTCATTTGGAGGGGTTGAACTTGATGGACTTTGTCTTTTTTCAACCCAATTTAACTATGTAACAATTTAACTATGTAACAAAAAGATCTAACATTTTATGGTTCATGGCAAAGGTTGCCAAACTGTGAAGCCCTCCCCAAAGGCTTAAATGCCAAGGCATGCTCTAACCAAAAATGTCTTACAACACCAGTTTAGAACCATGATTAAAACCATTTACATTTTTTTAGGCAAAAGGAACAGTGGATTTTCTTTCTTAACAAATTGGTATTGTAGTCAAGTAGAGCTTTAATTATGTCTGTTTGATGTGTGCAGTTACAATAGTGCAAACCCATTTCTACCTTCTCCTTCTTCATTAGGTTTCTCTTTATTCATGTTACAGAAAACCCCACATCTCTATAGGGTAAAAGAAAGTCAAGACATAAACAGGGCTCATTTTTATACAGTGATAATAAGATGGTCACCATTTCCACTGATGAAAAACTAGAAGACCCATGGATAGGCAGTAGTGATAGACAGATAGACAGACAGACAGACAGACAGACAGACAGACAGACAGACAGACAGACAGACAGACAGACAGACAGACAGATAGATAGATAGATGGATGGATAGATAGATAGATAGATAGATAGATAGATAGATAGATAGATAAATGGATAGATAGATGATAGATAGATAGATAGATAGATAGATAGATAGATAGATAGATAGATAGATTGATAGATAGATAGATTGATAGATGATAGATAGATAGATAGATAGATAGATAAATAGATAGATAGATAGATAGATAGATAGATAAATGGATAGATAGATGATAGATAGATAGATAGATAGATAGATAGATAAATGGATAGATAGATGATAGATAGATAGATAGATAGATAGATTGATAGATAGATTGATAGATGATAGATAGATAGATAGATAGATAGATAGATAGATAGATAAATGGATAGATAGATGATAGATAGATAGATAGATAGATAGATAGATAGACAGATAGATGATAGATAGATAGATAGATAGATAGATAGATAGATAGATAGATAGATAGATGATAGATAGATAGATAGATAAGGATAGATAAGATATATAGATAAGATAGATAGATAGATAGATAGATAGATAGATAGATAGAGAAATCCAATGGACAGACAAATAATAAAGATAGATTCACGCATATAGAAATGATGAGCACTGCAGTGAAGTTTTGTTACATTAACGTAGAGTCACATACAGACAAAGTAAAATGACATTGATGATAAATTGTTAAAATCCATTATGAGACAAATGGTACATTGATTTATTTAATGTTTTGTATCAAACCCAGAGAGGTCCTCACTCACTATAATAGCTTCATGCAGAGTCCAGGTAGCACGAAACACCATTGTTGGGGTTTAACCACAAAAGCATCCGACAATGTATTTTTTAGATTAAAGTTTGGCCTAAAAGATTCAACAATGGTTAAAAAAGACCTGGAATATAATACAGTATGTATGATACAATATGCGGATTTATAAATGTAACAATCTCCTTACCTTGGTAAATGGGAATGTACATGCAGGGTTTAGCAGATCCAGGATAGTAATTTCCACCAGAACAAAACACACCTCCTGTAGAGCCTTTAATAGTATGGAACAGAGATATAGGACTTCTACTTCTCCTGTCTTTGCAAAGTACATTTTCCATCAGATTTATCAACTCCATGACTTGCAGTGCACAGTGCTACATCGGCTTTTTGTTTTGTCATTTTTATTTTTGATTTTTGTTTGCGTTTGTTGCCATGTTTTTTCTCAAACTCAAATGTTTTATAGGTTTGCCCCATAATTTCATATACCTGTAAGGGGGTTATGTATCAAGATCTGAATTTATCTCAGTATTTCCAATATCCAACTTTGAGTATCTCCAAATTCCCAAATGGACCTTATTTACGAAGAAAAAAGCCCAAAAAAATAGGATCGGGCAACACTCTAAAAACTTGGGAGCTTTTGCTCCGAAACCATCAGATATCGATACAGACATCAGTGCAAACACTGGGACCTACCCCATTGACTTATAAAGGACCTCAAGAGCTTTTAGATGCCGGGGTTTTGGATTCAGAGTTTTCCTACCATTGGACTTTAATAAATCCCGAAAAATTCAGATTTTTTTTAAGGTCTGAAAAATCCAATTTTTTCGGATTTCGAGTATTTGGAGCTGTAATTAGGTGGTACTATTTATATTCAGGACCATCATGATTTGTGTATCAGAAACAGTTGGACTGCTGGGAGATCACACTCTGGCACTGGTATTCACTGCTACCCTTTTGCGGGTTCCAGAACTGGAAATCCAACAGTCCAGTTAGATTCAAAGCAGATTACAGAAAATGGTAAAACAGAATCATTGTAAAGGCAGGCAAGGAATCAGGGCAGGCATCCAGCAATTAGTAAGCAGGCACTGAATCAAAAACCAGTAGATCAAAATGGGAACAAGAGCTTAGAAAGTAACTGTAACAATCAGTTTGGGCATTGGAAAAGGACTTTTATTTAGAATTTGGGCACCAAGAGATGATGTCCGAGCATCAAAGGGCAATTCCAAATTTCAAAATTGCCAGTTCTGGAACCCGCAAAAGGGTAGCAGTGAATACCAGTGCCAGAGTGTGTCCAATGTGATGTCAATTCAGAAGTATGCACAGACAAACTCAAGGACCAGCACATCAAGAACTAGGAAGGTGCACTGGCTTCCCTGGACGCCTTACAAGAACATGTAAACAATTTTGCAAACGTCAAATATATGCATGTGTTCATGCTTAATTCTTTTTGTGACCACGAAATACATTTCATCACAAAACTTTCTTTAAAAAGAAATCAGATTTTAGTATGTATAACCTCCTCCGAGAGCAAAGTAATGTTGTTGTTATTTTGATTAGTTTGGTTTTTATTGTGTTATTTTTTGTTACATTGATTTTCAAAAAAAAAAAATTGTGCTCTAACCAAATTCTTTTTGTGGTCCTAAATAAATTCTGTATACAGGAGTAGGATTATGGAACCACAAAATCGAATGAATACGAAATATGTGAAAACATATATTCAAATGTAGGGGTCTGGTATATTAAACACCTCTAATAATATTGGCAGGCTAATCCCCAGTGGTATAGATGCCTAAATGGGTCCTAACAGGGGACCTATTTCATTATTCTGCTTTAAGCTATACCCTTGGTGTTCTCAACAGTGACTAGTAAATGGCACTGTGCTAAAGTATAAAACCCTTTGTAGCCATTCGCTCAGGGTGCATCTTGTGTTGGCTATAGCCTGAGCAGGCAGGCAGAACTCAAGTGGAACCTAGACAGGTCAGGTTTAGAAAGGATATGCTACTCCCCTTAAGATAGATAGACAGGCTATTTAGCTGAGCAGCTCAAGGCTCCGATGAGGAGAGTCAGAGGTATTAAGATCCTGGGTACTAATTTCCCAGAAGTAGGGACTATGGGGGTTATTTATCAAAGTCCGAATGTATCTCAATATTTTCTGCTACAAACTCCGATAAAATCCTCTCGTGTTTTTTACGCTTATTTATTAATACATTTTCCCCAAAATTTGCTTTGCGGGAAAAAAAAATCTGATTTTCACGTTTTTTTCGAATTTTTTCAGTCGATTTTCACGATTTTTTCGGAATTTTCACCCGAAATCTCCAAAAAATTTGGGGTATTGCACGAAACCCAGCGCACATCATAAAATCATTGGGACTTCTCCCATTGACTTATATGCAACCTTGTATCAATTATTTGAGAGAAAAGAAAAAGATAGATGCAACCTCGACAGATCTGAGATGCCGGATTTTCAGATTCTGCCTTTTCCATCCTCTGGGTTTAATAAATTCCGAAAAATTTGTGATTTTTTAAAAGTTCGATTTTATTTGTAATACTGTACCAAAGTGCTGTGAGTATTGCCTATCCACTGTTCTGTATGATCCTGTTTTGCTCTTATGTACACTCCATTGAAGATTGTATTGTTCTATAAATTTGTTCATTGGTTAAGTTATAAGAACCACTGGCGCCCAATTCTTGCACGCTGCATATAGGGGCAAACTCACTAAGCGCCGAAGCGCCGAACGCTAGCGTTACTTCGCTAGCGTTTGGCATTTTTGTTACTGCGCAAATTCACTAACGAACGCTGGCGTCGTTTCGCTAGTGTTACTTCGCACCCTTACGCCTGGCGAAGTTTCGCTAGCGACGTAACTACGCAAATTCACTAACGCGCGCAGTGTACTGAACGCTACCTTTTACGCTAGACTTCCTTCGCCACCTCAGACCAGGCGAAGCGCAATAGAGTAGATAGGGATTGCTTCAAAAAAAGTCAAAAATTTTTCTGAGTCCCAAAAAACGCTGGCGTGTCTTCTACATTATGGGTGATAGGCTGAAAAAGATGGAAAATTTTTTTGGGGCTCTCCTCCTTCCCCCCTACATTTCCTGACTCATGGCAACTTACCTAGACAGTGGGCACATGTGTAGGGCAAAATAAAATTTTTATTTGAGGTTTTGAAGGTTTTCTAGCCATTTGTAGTGCTGATACGTATTCCTCCAAATTAGCCTTCGCTAGCGTAACTTCGCTTCACTTAGCGAATCAACGCTAGTGCAACTTCGCAACCTTACGCTATCCCTGAGCGCAACTTCGGATTTTTGTGAATTTGCGAAGCGCTGGCGAAACTACGCCTGGCGAAGTGCGGCGAAGTTACGCCTGGCGCAACTACAAATCTTAGTGAATTTGCCCCTTAGTTACAGTTACACTACACCCTGCCTCCACACCATTTGCAAGACCTTACTCCCTACGAGATATATATATATATATTTTATATATATATATATATATATATATATATATATATATATATATATATATATATATATATATATATATATATATATATATATAAAGGATCAGCGCTTTCCATTTGCGGTGAAATATATGTGCTGATTTGGGGACCTTTCTATCCTTCTATCCATCTATTGTCTATCTATCTATTTATCTATCTATCTATTATCTATCTTTCTATCTGGTATACACAGCAGTATTAGGAATGCAGATGAGCACAGTGCCGTTGCTCGCTGCAGGTTCCTGATGTCTGACTCCCTGACAACAAGGTTTTCCCTGTAACCTGATAAAAGAGGAGCCTAATGAAGTAGTGAGGTTGCACGGCTGCAGCTACACAAAGCAATATGAATAAGTAAAGCCGACTTGGCCACAAAACAAATTCATTCACAAAGAAAATCCGCAGAGGCCTCCTTCAGCATCTGGACATTGTGTTTCTAAGAATTAAAAAGACATCAAAGGGTTGTACTGGGGGGAAGCTTTCAACTTCCTGCAACATAGGAAAGTGATTGATATGCCAGAGCTTGAGTTGGGGAGTCAATCTGCCTGGCACTGCATTGAAAATGTTTTATGAAAGGCTGGTTTATTATAACGGCATCCTACAAGAATTTAGAATGAAGCAGATAGTTCCCGCACTCCACTTACACCTGTTTGCATTTTTATAGTCACTCTAACACATGGTTGGTCCCTTTACTGTTACAAATGATGGTATAGTACATGGTATTATGTATAACTGATGAGTTGTGAAATCACACATAATAAGTTGTAATTGATCTAACATCCCAATCCATGAACTAATCATGCCCCTTCAGGACAATTTTGTCCCCTGAGCCGCTGCCCCCTCCCCTCACTCCCCAGTGCTTACCTTTCCTTTGCCGGAGTGGGTCCAGGGGGGCTGCAATTATGCTCACTTGACTAGAATAGCCACATTTATGGTTTAATAATAGGAAACTCTGCTCCTAAAGTTACCAGGAGCAGCTTTTTGCCACCCCTGGTAACTTGTGGGCTGCTGCTTCCTGAAGCGAGTTTCTCATACATTCAACTGCTGTACCTTAATACAAAATACATGTGCAAACGAAGAAGGAAGATGAGCTTCCCCTTTTACTGAGGCTTCTTCAAGCTGTCTTTGTACATTTATTAGACATAGAGGCATATTTTATTCAAAGAGAAAGCATACATTAAGTGCATAAGCAGCCCTGTAGTGAGGCTAATCCATAGCCTGCATCCCCATCCAGGGTGGCCAGGAGCAACAAGTGGGGACAGGGTCGGACCAGGCCAGCTGAACACCAGGATTAAACCCAGTGGTCAATGCTGACCTAGACCCCTGCTGAAATAAGGTATGCATGGCACCACTCCAGGGTGCAGGGGGGTTGCAGCTGGGGTGGGGGTGCAATCCCCTGAAACAGCAAACCTGGTGGGCCCTGGACCCCCCATTTGACTCTGGGTGGGGGGGCCGGTCTAAAAGTTAATCAAGAGGTCACTTCCAACCGTGGTAAATTACAGTTTATGGAAGTGATTTATATATCTCAAAGTGTATGATCAAATGGGTTCAAGAGGGCTGGTGTCCAAAGGGTCTAAAAAACACTTGTGACTACTTCCTGAAATAGGCAAGTGAAGATTACATATTTCCCCATGATGGAGTTAGGGCTGCAACTATTGGAAGAGGAAGGCTGGGGGGGGGGGGGAAATCCTTACAGGGGCCTGTTTCACATTTGCAAGTTCTGCACAAAGAGAACTGCATGTCGTTAAGCTCCCACCTGGCATGCAAAGTAGACAACCACTTGTGATATAGTAAATATGCCTAACATAAACAATATGGCTGAATTATTGCATGATCCTTAATGATTACACCCAACCTGCAAAGTAACCTCTCAAAGTTATGGAAAAGGACCTTGGGGTTCTTGTAGATAATAAACTTGGCTGTAGAAAGCAATGCCAGTCAGAAGCATCAAGGGCAAATAAGGTCTTCAGTTGTATTAGATGGGTCCACATCTAGAATATGCCGTACAGTTTTGGTCTCCAGTGCTCAAACAGGACATTATTGTATTAGAGAGGGTCCAGAGAAGGGTAACTAAGCTGGTAAGGGTCAGGACACACAGGCAGATTTGGGGACAAATCTCCTCTCCTTCGGGGTGACTAATCTCCCCGAACTGCTTCCCCTGCTATCCTGCTGGCTAAAATGTAAATCGCCCTCGTCCTCGTGAGGCAACTTTGGATCCCTTCGGAAAACTAATAGCTCCGAGTGCCATCCCGCCGACGACTTACATTTTAGCCAGCGTGTGCCCTGACCCTAAAAGCTATGGAAAAGCTTAGCTATGAGGAAAGACTGACCAAATTGGGGATGTTCACACTGGAGAAGAGGCGCTTAAGGGGTGATATGATGACTATGTATAAATATATAAGGGGATCATTATTGATGGACGAATTTGCGCGTTTCGGCGCCGGCGAATATGCCGCAAAAATTCGCCCATCACTAGGGATCATATAATAATCTCTCTAATGATTTATTTACCAGTAGGTCTTTCCAGCTGACACAAGGTCACCCATTCTGATTAGAAGAAAAGAGGTTCCGACTAAATATTGGGAAGGGGTTTGTTACAGTGAGAGCTGTGAAGATGTGGAATTGTCTCCCTGAATCAGTGGTACAGGCTGATACATTAGATAGGTATAAGAAGGGGTTGGATGGTGTTTAGCAAGTGAGGGAATACAGGGATATGGGAGATAGCTCATAGTAAAAGTTGATCCAGGGACTGGTCCCATTGCCATTTTGGAGTCAGGAAGGAATTTTTCCCTCCCTGAGGCAAATTGGAGAGGCTTCAAATGGTTTTTTTGCCTTCCTCTGGATCAACTGGCAGTTAGGCAGGTTAAAAGGTTGACGTGTGTCTTTATTCAACCTAACTTACTATGTTACTATGTTACTATGTAAACACCCCTGGTCATGGTAGCAATAAAGATAGCCTACAAACAATATGGCTGCTCATGCCCACCACCCCACAATACAAATACATCCCACTTTTGAGAGACTTTGATAAAATGTAGGAAAAAGGATCACTGTAAGCACAAATTGTCTTACGTTCCCAGTGCCATATAGAGTGATAGACTGCAGACATTTTCATGATACCATAATCTGGCACAATGATTGCGAGATGTGTCAGTATTTTTTTTTTTAGTACATCCTAAATAGCAGCCCCATTGCTTCGGTTTTCGCCTGTGGTACCGGGGAATGTGATTCAGCTGCAGAGGCAGCCGAGCGTGACGCTTCCTTCTCGCTGTCTGACACCTGGTCCATGTGCCGCTGGCAAATCTCATCTCTTTGTGCAGTCGTCACAAAACTGAGATTGGGAAATCCCTGGGCAAAATTGTGTTTTTTTTGTTTTATTCTTGATGTGCGTGATGCCTTGCAAATCGCCTTTAAACTAACAACACGGGGAAAAACTGCAGCAACTTTACTATTCTCTTTCATTCTATAATGCTGGTACGTTATGTTCTACACAAAGCTTTGCAGAGAATGTTTAAGGGAACAGTGAACATTGATATGAATTTAAAATATGATGCAGGATAGTATATAGTATTCTAAGGTTTATATATACAGGTATGGGACCTGTTATCCAGAATCCTCCAGACTTGGGGTTTCCAGATAAAGGGCCTTTCTGTAATTTGGATCTCCATACCTTTAGTCTACTAAAAAAAAAATCATTGTCACATTAATTAAACACAATTAGAATGTTTTGCCTCCAATAAGGATTAATTATATCTGAGTTGGGATCAAGTACAAGCTACTGGTTTATTATTACAGAGAAAAAAAAAATCTGTTTTAAAGTTTTAAATTCTTTTAAATGATTAAAATGGACCCTATGGGAGACGGCCTTCTCTTAATTCTGTGCTTTCTGGATAGCAGGTTTCCGGATAACGGATCCTGTATATCAAAAATGAAGAATTTGAATGGAGCTCCTCTGTTAACTACCTTCAACATTCGGATTGAATTTAAAATTTTATTTTAAAGAAAGTAGAAAGGCTAATAATTCAAGAAATTACATACATTATACATTTTTAAAGTATGTATATTATTAATAATTGACTGTACAAGAAATTTCATCTGTAATCATTCATTTTAGTTCCTGTCCCAGTAGAACTTGCCCTGCAGTTTCCCTGCTAAGGTATATAGACATGCACAAACTTCATGGTGATAGTTTTCATGTCCTCCGCTGGATGATATTCTTTGGTATCTGACCCACTGGCGTCAGGCTGAATGGATGGATACCTTATGAGTGGCCATATCTTTTGATCTGGTAAGTTCAGGCTGACAGTCTGAATAACTGGAGCTCTAGGAAGTGAAGAGTTGATCTATCTATGCACTGGCTGCAGAGCTGGGCCAAGGGCACCCAAGTACCTCTTGCCCCCCCCCCTTCGACTCTCTACCCTGATTATTTGGCTGCTGTCGGCTACTACATACAATAGCACCCCTTCTTATTGCAACCTGACCCCCCCACTTGCCGCCTCGCTCTGCCCACTTACCCTTTCAAGTAAGCCAGGGTGGTGGGAGTGGAGTGTATTCTGCAGTCCTTTTTTGTGGGAAAACACTGCCACCCCAAAAGATGCACCCTAGCCATCTGCCTTTCCTACCAAGCCTAGTTCTGGCCATTACTAGCCAACAAGATGCATCAGCAGATGAACCAGGTCGAATCAATAAACAAACCAGTATGCATGATACAAATAAAACAAATACATTGGCAGGGATCATCCACTAAAAATACATGTATGATTATCCATTTTAACACACAGCAATACTGACCTGCACTTGTGTCATTAATGTCTAGTGATGGGCGAATTTATTCACCAGGTGCGAATTAACGGCGAATTTGCGAGATTCGCCGCCAGCGAATAAATTCGCGAAACGCCTGCGAAAATTCGCGGAAAAAATTCGCCGCCGCAAAAAATTTTTTTCTAAAAAATGGACGCCGGCGTCAAAAACGGGCGCCGGCGTCGAAAAAATGGGCGCCAGCGTCAAAAACGGGCGCCGGCGTCAAAAACGAGACGCCGGCGCCGTTTCTCAAATTTTTCGCTGTTTCGCAAATTTCGCGCAAAATTCGCCTATTTTTCGGCGAAGCGAAACGGCGCAAATTCGCCCATCACTATTAATGTCTTGTAGGATGATCGCGGTGATGAAAGCATTGGGGGCCGGCAATTCATTTTACTAACTATGCAAGGGAAGCTTCCCATATATACAGTATTGCTGAATATTATTATATTCTCTAGTAGTGATGGGCGAATTTCTCCCATTTTGCTTCACCGAAAAATTCACGAAACACAAAATTGCCAGGGTTAAATTCAATGGGCGTCCGAATAGTGTTGACGCCCAGCGTTTTTTATGTGAGTGACTTTTCAGAATTGTTTTTTGACGCCGGCACCTCTTTGCCACTGGGGATTTTTCACAAATTTATTCGCTGGTGGCGAAACGCGGAAATTCGCACCAGCCGAATTTATTCGCCCATCACTATTCTCTAACAACTTCTTTCTATTTCTGTATATTTAAAAAAAATACTAAACTGATTAAAGATCACATATATATGCTCCCATTCACACAATCTTAACCTTTTCTATATTCTTCTTCTTTTTCAGCTTCCATAGTTATTGGGAAATGGTGGTGTGAAATGGAACCTTGTTTAGAAGGAGAAGAATGTAAAACCCTTCCTGATAACTCGGGATGGATGTGTGCAACCGGCAATAAGATCAAAACCACAAGAGTAAGTATAAACTGGCATCACCATTCCAAAACGGCATGTGCCTCCAAGCTGGGAATATGGGGATGAGAACATAAATTTGTTGAAAAAATTAGTTAAATCCCATAATATTGTAAAGTATATTTAATATTTGTAATATGACTATATGGTTTCCTTTATGGCTTAAAATGTTTGATGTTTAAGTAATTAGATGAGAATATTTTTTTTTAAAATGCATTCATAATGAAGTAGTTCTAGCAGGAATCAAATTTTGCCAATTTTTCATTTCATTTCAGTACATCCCTTACATACACTTTATTAATATTGCATACACCATGACCAGGGATGTGTAGGTTTCGATAAGTCCTCTGATTTCCATTAAAGAATTATTTAAGGGGGAAAAAAATTTAATTTGGATGTTTTCGTAATAGTAAATAATAGGGATGCACCGAACCATAATTTTTGGATTCAGCTGAGTAAAGGTATATTCAAATTTGGAAAAGAATTAAAAAATAGTATTATCTGTGAAATGAAACATTGTTGCTAACAGTTATTGCATTTTACGTGACTTGGTGGGGACTCAATTCTCAATTCTCATATTGTTTTTACCAAGCGCCAATCGAGTAAGTTTGGCAGGAAAAAAAAAACTTGATTACTAGTGAAATTCACATTGCTCCGTTCATTTTCAATGAGTCTGTAAAATAAATAAAACGTTTTAAAAATCTTCAAAAATAAAATGTATTGAATGTTAAGATTACACCTCCCATGGAATTCCATAAATAACGTTAACATTTCTTCATTCAGATTTTCGAGATTTTTTTTTTTCTAAATAAATTGAGTTGAGAGTTTGGTTTAGGTTCCCTTGCAGAACAAGCTTGGATTCAGGACAGATACCAAACTGAATAATGGATTGTGTGCATCCCAATTAAATCCTTTTATTCAGCTTTCTTTCTCTGCAATCATTCTTGCCCAGGAGGCAGTGCTGTGAAACCTAACAGAGGATCTTCAGAGCACTGACTTATTTTCATTTGAGAGTTAAGGGCTCGCACATAATAAACTGTTTATGGGTTAATTCTTAATGTGTTCTTCCAAGGCTTGAATTGACACGTTAGATTATTCCTTCCAAATATCCATCAAAATAGCCGTATATATATATACAGGTATAGGATCCCTTATCCGGAAACCCGATATCCAGGAAGCTCCGAATTACGGAATGGCTGTCTCCAATAGACTCCATTTTATCCAAATAATCCAAACTTTTAAAAATGATTTTCATTTTCTCTGTAATAATAAAACAGTAGCTTGTACTTGATCCCAACTAAGATATAATTAATCCTTACTGGAAGCAAAACCAGCCTATTGGGCTTATTTAATGTTTAAATTGATTTCCAGTAGACTTAAGGCACGAAAACCCAAATTACGGAAAACCCAGGGTCCCGAGCATTCTGGATAACAGGTCCCATACCTGTATGTGTGTATATATATATATATATATATATATATATATATATATATATAATCTATCCATTGATGGATGGTTCATGTCCATATTACATATATCTATTGTCCCTGTTAGTGATGGGGAAATAAATTTGGCAGGCACGGATTCCATGCAAATTTCTGCATTTTGCCGCCCACGAATAAATTCGTGAAACTGCTCCAAAAATTTGCCAGCAAAAAATGTGCTGCAACAAAATAATTGGCGCGTCCATAAAAATTATTTTGATGCCCACTGACTTCAATGTGTTTCACAATTTTTTTGCCATTTTGCAAATTTTTCCGGCTGAAGCGAAACGGACGGATTCGCCCATGACTAGTCCCTGTATGTGCTCATGTCTGATTCTTATAATTTTTTATTCTTGATTCTTTGATTCTTCATCTGATGCAGCCATAATTATGGGAATGGGCTTGGTGCAAAGACCCAGTAGACTGGAGATGCATTTACATGGTAGCCTAGCCAATCATATCCTTGCACCACCCCCAAATCCAGCAGGATTAGATTAGACTATAAAATGGGTAGGTACAGGGGAGCTGGGAAGAGGAATTTTCTGCAAAATATAGGGATGTTTTGGACTGTATGCCACCACTTTATTTTGTAGAGAAATGGAAACTAAATATTAAATTATATATAGGATAGTAATATACCGTTATGCTATTGTTTTCCTTTAATGTTTCTTTTTCTGAATGTATACCACTTATGGTCCTTTAAAAAAGAGTTAAACTTCAAATCCCAACATGGTTTATTGGGAAAAGTTTGTAGTTGAACATCAAGGGGCCACCAGTTGGAAATAATAAAATGCAGAATGTCTACTTTTGTAGGGGTGGGAGTTTTACATTTTTGTTTTTTTCAAGTTTCAGGGTCACTTATGACCAACTTGATGCAAGGCAGGATGGCATCTGAGAGGCCCTGAAACCTTGTAGGTATAGTGATTGTTGGCACCATAAAGATTTGACATTACAGTTACAAATATGACTGTTTGCTGTTTGCTCTATGAAACAACCTGCTTTGCAACCACCAATGTGTTTAATTTTGATATCTAGGGGCAGATTAATCAAAAGTCGAGTTGTGTTTTCCAGAAACAATTGAGGGCAGTTTTCAGTCAAAAAATAAAATTTTCTGGATTTTGTAAAAACAAAACAAATTTGGAACAAAGCTGGAATTAGCTCAAATCTGAAAAATACTCCAGCTAAAACCTGTCGAGGTCATGTCGAAGTTAATGGCAGCGGTCCCTTGAACCATTTGAAGATGTTAATATCCTTCATGACAATTGTTTTTTTTTTTTAATGGGTTTTGCTCGAAAACTCAATTCAAGCAATTTGAGTTTTTTTCCACGGAAAAACTCAATAAATTTTTTTGGGTTATTCACCCCGAATTCACAGATTAGAGTTTTTTCCATTCATGTTTTTCCTTAAATCGGAAAACATTGAAGTTGTGAGTTCATTCGAGGTATAAAAAAAACCTCTAAAACTCAACCTTTGATAAATAACTCCCCAAGGGGCATATTTATCAAAGGTAAATCGAAGTTAAAAAAACTTTGTATTCAAAAAGACCAATCGAATGGTGGTCAAAGTTTTTTGGGGTCGAAGTGGGCCTACTTCGATCTACTTCGATTCAAAGTTTTTTTAACTTCGACCTTCGATCTCCCAAACTCCCCCAATTGCGATGGGTACCCAAAAATTACTTCGAAATTCGAAGTTTTTAACTTCGAACCTTCACTTCGACCTTTGATAAATCTGCCCCCAAGTGTTACAACAGTGTATTTTTACTTTTTATACTTTTTATACAAAATATTGTTACATTATATTATATATTTTCTGTGCATAGGTATTTATGTATAGATGCAATGAAGTAGGCAAAGATTTCCCTTGTTTTATCTAACCTAAATTTTAGTTAAAACATTGAATACACTGTAACATGAATGTTCTGAATAGATATGAAGTGATAGAGCTTGATATTTTATGTCTGAAAGGGTTATCTGTAGTGATGGGCGAATTTCGCCGCCAGCGAATAAATTCGCAAAACGCCCGTAAAAAATTCGCCAGCGTAAAAAAAAACGGATGCCAACGTCAAAAAAAACGGACGCTGGTGTCACAAACGGCCGCCGGCGTCAAAAACGGGCGCTGGCGTCAAAAACGAGACGTCGGCGCTGTTTCGCAAATTTTTTGCTGTTTCGCAAATTTTTAGGCGAAGCGAAACGGCGCAAATTCGCCCATCACTAGTTATCTGTGCTTTCTGGCCAGACTGATACTCTGCCTCTGCTCCATGAGAAACTGAATTTATTTTGTTGTGTGTAGTGATTGGCGAATTTATTCGCCAGGCGCGAATTCGCAGTGAATTTGCACGATTCGCCGCCAGCTAATAAATTTGCGAAACAACCGCGAAAATTCACCCGAAAAAATTTGCCGAGTTGAAAAAAAACGGACGCCGGCGTCGAAAAAATGGACACCGGTGTCAAAAACGAGAAGCCAGCGTTTCGCAATTTTTTTGCCGTTTTCGCGAATTTCGCGTGAAATTCGCAAATTTTCAGGCGAAACGGCACAAATTTGCCCATCACTAGTTGTGTGTTTTGTTGTGTTATATCTCCCTCCATAGAAGTAAAACATATCAATAAGGTTAAACAAAATCTGCTAAACTGGGCACACCCCATGTACCCTTGTGATGCTGCCAAGTGTAGGGCAGGCCAGACTACCCAAAGCTTTAGAAGGGCATAAGTAGGGAGTAGCAAGAAGCTAAGGTGTTGGAAGATTGTACAGCAACCCCAAAAATTGATATTAGCTTGTTAGCAAAAATCTTAATATTTAGTACTCATTTAAGGTAAGCACACAAATTGGTCACCAATCTGGCGACTAACTGAATTGGTAAACCATTACTTGCCCATATTATCTATAAACAAATAAAAATCCAAGTCAATAAATCAATGCCATTGATAAGCGACCCTACCCTTAAAGGCAATTTTTTTAAATTTGAGGGAAAAAAAGATTTTGGGGAAAAAAACTTTTTACTATTGCCAAATGTATTGTTCTCAAGCACTAGCATACAGTGTTTAACTCAAATAGAATAATGGTGATTGTGTTGTGAGAAAAGGGGGCATATTAAAGAAAATAACATTATTTAATTTGCTTTCATAGGGGCTTTACTAAACTGGAAAAAAACGAAATAAAGTTTGAAATATTCTGAGAGAATTCATATTGTCTTCTATCGAAACCCAGCAGCTTTAACTTTAACTAGTGAGTGTTTTCATGCAAATTTTAAAAAA
Source organism: Xenopus laevis (assembly GCF_017654675.1). NCBI lineage: Eukaryota > Metazoa > Chordata > Amphibia > Anura > Pipidae > Xenopus > Xenopus laevis. The sequence goes on along the minus strand of NC_054377.1, from coordinate 143,663,925 downwards.
AATTAAAATAAATCACGACAATTGAAGTTGTACTCAAGAATATTCACTATCATGTTTTTTCACCACATTTCTTCTCTAATTGCGGACAAACACAATCTATAATTTCAAGAAAATTGTCCCTTTCTTAGTAACAGTTCATTTGAGGGTGAAATTATGGCATTTGTGCACCTTCATGTGTGACCAAGTCACAAAGAAACAACTGGGTCCCTTCCTTTTGGCCTCATTGGGTAAATCAAGAGTGACTGAATAACACAATGGTAGGTCTTTGTGGGGTCACCTTAAGCCTTGGGTGATAATCTCTCTCAGCAGGATGCATTAGAGAAATTGAAGGGACTTGTAAAACATAGGAAGGAAACATGATTTGACCTACATTTGTATATAGCATAAATAATATGTTGCTGTCCAGAATATTCAATGTACTTGTTCATGTTGCCTTTAATTTATATTTACAATTTATATTTATTTTTTTATTTTTTTGTATTTTATTTAACTGATTTTTTTCACAGTCAGAATTTTAAAAAATAAATTATTTTTGTTGCAATCAAGTTTTTTTCTATAATATTAAATAAATATAAGAATTTTCAAAAAATCAAATAAGAAAATTAATAAATCTACCTAATTTATTGCCTATTAATTGCCTATTAATTGAAAGTTCAGATTTAAAAAAAATGGCAAGTAAAGTTTATTTTTAGGAATGCACCAAATCCACTATTTTAGGATTTAACTGAATACCAAATCTTTTGCGAAAGATCCGGCTGAATACCGAGCCAAATATGAACCCTAATTTGTATATGTAAATTAAAGGGGAAAAGAAACACTGCACGCAGCGAATATCAAAAAAAATGTTGGCTTTCTTGTTTGTGTACTAAAAAGTCATGTGATTTTTTTTGGATTCAGATGCAGTTCAGCCAGGCACTTGGAATCCTGCTGAAAAAAACTCTTGACTTGAATACCAAACCGAATCCTGGATTTGGTGCATCCCTACTTATTTTTCACAATAATTTAATCAGTCAAATTTGTAAAAATAAATGATTTTTGTTGCAATCAAGTTTTTCTTCCATAAATATGGGAGCAGTTGAGAAAAATGTCAATTTTTTGAAAACAAATACAAAGAGGAAATGAATAAAGCTACCTAATTTATTAAGTATTAATTGAAAGTTTAAATTAAAAAATGTGGTAAAATCATGGTAAAAGTAAAATCTGGCAAGCTTTTATAGATACACAAGGGGGGTTGTGGGAGCACCCGCATTGCTAAGTAAAAATATATAGAAGTATAAGGGAAGTGCTACTGGCATATCCAAATGGGTCAGTGCACATTCCCTGGGCCCCTGTCTAAGTAATTCAGTAGATATGCAAATGCATGTGTTAACAAAGACAGGGGTTTTTAGTTGCAAAGTTATGATCATAAAGTTGAAAAGCCACCATACCACGTCAAGGTAAACCCAATATGGCGGTCCCTAACTTGTTTACCTACCAGTCATAGTATTGAGGATCCTGTGTCTCTCTGCATAATAGCATTAGTAAAGTAAAAAGTAAAAGTCTGCTGAACCTTGGTTTCTGGAGGGCTAAATCCTCCCCCGCTGCTGAATTGCAGCATTTAAGAGAGAGTGATTGCCCAAACCAACGCCCATTTTTGACAAAAATTTATAAATATGGTGCAGTTAAAAGCTGGATATGCCAGTAGCACTTTCCCTTTTACTTCTATATATTTTTACTTAGCAATGCGGGTGCTCCCACAACCCCTCTTGTGTATTTGCTCTTACAGTCTGTAGCTTTGGCTAAGCTTCTTGTGGCTTGTAGCACCCCCCATACCCACCCCTATTAATTAATAGTGGCCCTATGCTTTTAACTGCACCATATTTATAAATTTTTTTCAAAAATGGGCGTTGGTTTGGGCAATCACTCTCTCTTAAATGCTGCAATTCAGCAGCGGGGGAGGATTTAGCCCTCCAGAAACCAAGGTTCAGCAGACTTTTACTTTTTACTTTACTAATGCTATTATGCAGAGAGACACAGGATCCTCAATACTATGACTGGTAGGTAAACAAGTTAGGGACCGCCATATGGGGTTTACCTTGACGTGGTATGGTGGCTTTTCAACTTTATGATCATAACTTTGCAACTAAAAACCCCTGTCTTTGTTAACACATGCATTTGCATATCTACTGAATTACTTAGACAGGGGCCCAGGGAATGTGCACTGACCCATTTGGATATGCCAGTAGCACTTTCCCTTTTACTTCTATATATTTTTACTTAGCAATGCGGGTGCTCCCACAACCCCCCTTGTGTATAAGCTTTTATAGATCTCAATGGGTGTTTGCTTTAACACTCAAGCTATTTTATATTTCACTATTTTGTCAAATTTGTAAAAATTTTAGATTTCTCTTACAATCAAGTTTTTTGCCATAAATATGGTAGCAGTTGAGATAAAAATGTCAATCTTTCAAAAAATCTAATGAGAAAATTAATAATTCTGCATAAATGTAAGGATTATTTTAGAAAAATAAAAAGTTCCCTTTTTAACTACAGAGCTTGAGTGTAAATTGTGTTTTTGTTTCAGATTCATCCGAAATCCTAATCATCTCCTGACAGATAACACAGTGATCAGCTGACAGGAAGAAGAACAGGCCATCTTAAATCTTACAGACTATATTAAGGATTTACAAGCCAAATGGATATTTTTCTTGCACTTTGAATTTTCAAAACAAAAACATTTAGTGATTTCAATAATGTGAAATGAAATGACTCACAGTAAGAGCAAAAATGTATTTTAGATTTTGACAAGGATGGCAGAAACTTTGGAATGTGTTGGTGGTGGAGCTTGAAACTTGGGTTTCTAGACTTGACACAATCTGAAAATCATGTATATATTCCCCGCCTCGTAAATCAGTGGAAGGCTCTTTCTGTTTTTTTTTTATGCTTTGGAACGCTATCATATTTGTATCACTGAAGCAAAAAAAGATAAGGATCAACCTACCCAAGAACTTGGAGCTGAAAAACATGTGGAATCAAGATCTTCCTTTTATTCTTGATCAACATGCTGATTAAATCTATTGATTTTTTTCCCTTTTATTTTTTTCCTGAGACTTTCTACCCATGTGTGATAATAGCATGCAGACTATAACCATGTCCATGTTTTTATTATTAAACTGACAAACTTTATGTTGATGGCTCGGCCATCTTCCAGTTAAGTATATACTTATGTTTAGGAAGATCCACAAGAAAGATGAGCATGGAAGACTTACCATAAGCATTTCTATTGCACATTCACTTTTGAGAGCAATAGCTTATGATGGGTTGGTTTGCATTAAAGGTGTAAATAGAAATAATAGTTGAAGGTTTTTTTCTGGGGCTGTATGCAAGAATCCTTATCTGACTCCACAATGTTTGCAATTGCTTATCCCTTTGAAGAAAAAAAATAATCTTCCTTAACATCATTTGGTTTGTTGCTTTTTTTAATGCCTAATAACGCTTATATGGAGTTTGAAAATTCACGTTCTTACATTTGAAAGGGATTTTAATTTATTGATGGGTTAATTTAAGCTGCAATATTTCTCCTACTTCTGGATAATATCATTAAACGTGTATAACTTCTTATAATAAGCCTTTTTTTCTTTGTTTTGTGTTTGTTTTCTAGTTACTTTAGGGAACTCCTGTACATTGTTATTGGCTGCATATCAAAAAATGAAAGTCTTAATAGTGAACAACAGCAAAATAGGAATAGTTAGATTGTAGTTTATTAACATAATCGAGTTCCTTCATGGTTACCGGAACAGGCCTATTAAAGCCCATTTATTGAAGGTCGAATTTTTGTGATATTAGAGCTTTTTGAAACCATAATTAAACAAATTTTCTCTAAAACTACAAATGCCATGAAAGTTATTTAAAGATCAGATTATAAAAAGTATGAAAGGAAAAAAGCTGACCGATGCATTGAAGAATAGGAAAACCTCTAAAATCTCTATTGTCTCTAAAAAAATTTTATGAAAACGTCCCATTGACTTGTATGGGACCTCAACTACTTTTACTTTGTGAAGGTTTGTATTAGAGTTTATCGTGGTTTTTATATTTAATAAATCTTGAGTTTTAGAGAAATAAACAACCACAACTTTTTCGAGGAAAAAATATGATTAATTAAAAAAAATAGAAATCTGAATTTTAGAAAATCGGCCAAATTATGCCTGCCATTGATATAAATGTGTTAGTCCCTCTGACCTGGCAGGATTGATACTCTAATAGACTTCTTTTTTGTGAAATTACATGATTCATATCATTAAATCTTAGGGAATTGCCATGCTCTAAGGTATTGGTTTGGCCCAGAACATTAGGGTACAGATTTACTAAGTTTTAAATGGTGAATTCGAATTGTTGAATTTTTTTAAATCAAAACAAGACATTTTATGGGCTGATTTACTACATCTCTAATTATTCTCAGTTTTCTATGAAAACAAACTCAACCAAACTCCATTTCATGAATTGCTACTAATTTATCAATAATTTTTCTTTCAAAAATTGGAGCAACAAGACAAAACCATGCGTCAATTCATATTGTGCGATTGACGCTCTGAAAATACAATTTTATCAAATTTTTGCTACTCAACTTTTTAGGATTTCCCAACTCAACTTTTTAGGATTATCTGATGAAAACCCAGTCTCGGATTATTCAGCACAGCTCACGATGTCAAGAAACAACTTCAGGGACATCTGCCATTGACTTCTACATGACCTCGAGTATTTTTAGATTTGGATTTTAAGCTACTTTGGGGTATGATAAATCTCTAAGAAAAATTCCCCAAAAAAAGTTTTCCCCCAAAAAACCTCGATCAGAAAAAAATTGAGGTTTGATAAATGGGCCCCTTATGGTACAGGCATGTTTGGGAAAGAGACCTGTAGGCTGGAATTAAAAGCACTTATTTATGCTCATGCCTCTTGCTCTGCCATCCAGTTCCCAGTTGGCCTTTCCTAGAGCCTGTCTATAATACTGCCTTTCCTTTGAAATAACACATTAGAAATGTTCTGGGCACATAGTAACCTGCATCCTCCTACTTCACTCTCTGTCTAAGATAAAATAAATGGAACATAGCCGTTAAGTCCATAAATGTGGCAAATTCTCCCTTGAAATACATTTTCCTTTACGAGCAACCTATTATTCAGCTTATCATCAAGCATTCAAATTAGCCGAAGAACATTACACACACCGGTAATTTTTTCATCAAATATATTGATTGATATTTACAAAATGAATCTACACACGGAGCAATTTATTGCTTGCTGTTCTCATAATTACAGAATGATTAACCGTGGTTTATGCCCAGATAAAATCTGACATTTTAATTCTTAGCATAAACATAAACAAAGAGACCACACTACGTTCTGGGCAAGGCCATTATTTTAATTGATACAAATGCTGCCAAAGGTCATTTGCTGTTTTCCAAGGAAAGGCGCGTTGCACTTACATGATAATCGCTCTCGCTTTGCTTTCAGAATACATTTTTTTTTGTTGTTTTTAAAATGCTTATATTATTTAATTCTATATGATCTTTTGAATTACAACCTAAGAAAAGAAAACAACTTCCACCAGGATATTTGGATGGTGGGCGGTGAAGGTCACTGTATAATTTATGTGTATCGTTTAATTTGGAAACAAATGGAGGAATAGTTTTATAGCATCCCTTTAACTTCTCTTATCTCTGCAGCTTCTAAAACTACCATTAATTTAGACAAAAACCACCAGTCTTGTCTAATACAAACAGAATAATGGGCAGGAGGTAAAACCAAAATCATCATGGCTACACAGCAGTTTGTTTATATAAACTATGGTAGTACTTATCTGTTATCTACTGTGTATCCTGTGCTGAATGGCTGCCCCCGTGGCTACACAGCAGCTTGTTTATATAAACTATAGTAGTACTTATTTGTTATCTACTGTGTATCCTGTGCTTGAATGGCTGCCCCCATGGTTACACAGCAGCTTGTTTATATAAACTATAGTAGTACTTATCTGTTATCTGCTGTGTATCCTGTGCTTGAATGGCTGCCCCCATGGCGACACAGCAGCTTATTTATATCAACTATAGTAGTACTTATCTGTTATCTACTGTGTATCCTGTGCTTGAATGGCTGCCCCCATGGCTACAAAGCAGCTTGTTTATATAAACTATAGTAGTGTTTCTGAAGCAAACACACCTGTTTTACCAGCACAGGGCAACAGTACATTACATTGTCATTCCTTTAAAACATGTAACACCCTCTTGAACACCCCCCATGGGCCAAGGTTTTACATTCTTACTAGTGATGGGTGAATAAATTTGGCTGGCGTGAATTTTGCGGCGAATTTCCGTGTTTCGTCGCCGGCGAATAAATTCGAAAATCTCTCGTGAAAATTCACCAGGGAAATTTTTAAGACGCTCGTCCGAAATGTTGCTTGCGTCTAAATCAGTGTGCGTCAACACTATTCGGACACCCATTGACTTTAACGCCAGTGTCAGCTTGGACACCGGCACCAATTTCTGATTTTCATGATTTTAACATGAAATGGTTAGATATCACGATTTTCCAACAAATTTTTCGCCGTTTCGTGAATTTCGCTAATTTTTCAGGAAAACGGGAGAAATTTGCCTATCACTAGTTCTTACCATATACCAGGTCCTGAGTCCCCTTTGCAAGGTAAAAAGGTACTGGGAATTCCCTCTCATGGCAGTGCCTCCACCTAATGGAATCTGGAAATACACCTGTGGGTGGCTCCATTAGGAAAACATTCAAACACACACAGTGCCGTATAGCAAATATAAACGTTATAATAAAGAAAAAGTGCAGAAGTAATTATGCATTCAAATAACAATGACCCACTACCCTGGGTAACCTGTTTCAGTCCAATCCTGGCACCTTCCTGCCAGGCAAAGTCCCACACTCCACTTTTGGCTGATAAAGAGTCTCAGTCCCTTTTCCCCAAAGAGCATTACTATCCCCAGGTAGCGCTACCTGCCCAAATACGTCTCCTGCTAGGCAGAGGTAATTTGCTCCCACGTGGCAGGCACAGCAACAAACGTTATAATATAAACGTTATAATAAAGAAAAAGTGCAGAAGTAATTATGCATTCAAATAACAATGACCCACTACCCTGGGTAACCTGTTTCAGTCCAATCCTGGCACCTTCCTGCCAGGCAAAGTCCCACACTCCACTTTTGGCTGATAAAGAGTCTCAGTCCCTTTTCCCCAAAGAGCATTACTATCCCCAGGTAGCGCTACCTGCCCAAATACCTCTCCTGCTAGGCAGATGTAATTTGCTCCCACGTGGCAGGCACAGCAACAAAGCATGTTCACAAACAAGTGACATGCTGGATCCTTTTTTTTTTCTACCCTCCCTCAGGCACAACTCACCCTCCAGAATCTGCCAGACACACTGCACAGGGACAAGGCTCCTGTCACTCTAAATTGAACCTGTAGCTCACAAGCATGGGATTTCCACCATGCGGTTTCACATTTTAAGGAACAGAGGGGAATTAACCCTCAGTATCTCTACAAACACTTTAAATTTTTTGGTGTTACTGTTCCTTTAATAATTATGGCCCATTAAAGGATAGGTAAACCTTTAAACATAAGTGAATGTCCAATTGATGAGGGTGATATTCTAAGAACATTTGCATTGTACATGCATTATTTTTTTTTACATATAAATAGCGGCTAAAGAGTTCAGCTTTGAAAGTCATTTATTTCCAGAAATGCTTTACTTCCACAACCCTCATTGGTCTTTGGATATGACTGTTTATACTGATATTTCCACATAATTAATATTGTCAAAAGTAACATCGGTAGCTGCTGAACCAATTAATGGATGAACCGAAGTGCAAAATTCTTCTCAGTTCTTGCTCTGACAGTTATAATGTTGAAAATGTCACAGTCAGAGGCTTGTAATGGGCTTCTGCGCTCTTGTGTACTAATGACTTTGGACAGAGTTTGACAGTGCAATTTGGGTTTTATGTTGACTTTCTCACAGACAGACAGACCTTTAGGTGTCCAGAGCCACATATATCAGTTGTTTTCAGAACTTGTTTCCATGAGCATTTGGAAGAGCATATACTGTAAGAATTCACACTCAAGGAAAGCCCTGGAGCTATAAGCGCAAGGGATCTGAATGATGAGCAGCCAGATTACACTGGTTTATGTTTAGAGATTGGAACCAGAACCAGATGCAGCTGTGATTGGGTGAGAAGCAATGAGTTAAGGCAGAGGAAAGCCGTGCTGGGGAGAAGAAGGTCCGGACAGAAAATTCTTCACACTTATAATTTTATAACCAGATCAAAACATCATCAACATTTTAGATCACGTATTTTTACTTGAATCAATCTTATTGGTCATCTTAATTTAAATTTTATGTCATTGGATTCTATTATTAAGCATCATTTGTTACGAATAGTGATGGGCTAATAAATTTACCTGGCACGAATTCACAGGGAATTACGAGTTTTGCCACCACCGAATAAATTCGGGAATCTCCCGCGAAAATTTGGCAGCAAAATTTCGCCGGTGTCAAATTTATTTGGACGCGCATCCGAAAAGTCACTCGCGTCAAAATCGGCGCGCGCAACAACACTTCAGATGCCCATTGACTTTAACTCCATTGTCAGCTTGGACGCAGCTGTCAATTTCCGATTTTTACTATTTTTCATGGAAATTTCAGATTTTCACGATTTTTTCACTATTATTCACTTTCTGATTTCACGATTTTTCAAAATGTTTCCGCAAAAAAGGAGAAATTCGCCTATCACTAGTTACGAAGCAGATTTTTAGACATTAGCTTGTCAGACATAACTTATCCTTTTTCCTATATGATTTATTGTACTATATGATTTATTTTGCCTTTTTGTGTGACGAACAAAAGAATTTCAGTTCCTATAACATTTTGGGCACGAGCAAGCAAGAATTTTAAGCTTAACACCTTACTAGCCAACTTTGTCAGCTTGACCTGACTTTGAGGCCCATTTAGTATATTCAATCTTAACAAAAGGAAAAGCAAGAAGAAAGGAAAAGATAAGAAGAAAATGCAAAAGCAAAAAAGAAAGAAAAACATTTTTTCCTGTTCCTGTTTTTTACACTTTGCAACCTGGCCTCTCTTCATAAATGAGTTCTTCAGTCTTACTATAACTGGCTTTAAGGTTGGGCTTCCCAAGCTACAATTTGGAGCCCTCCATAGATTCCTCCTTGGTGGTGTGGCTTTAAGAATCTATGACTTTGAAGCACAGCATTAATGTAGAGACAGCACAATAAAAACTTTTTTGGGGACATGATTTATTATGATTGCAAGTTATTTTTGGAGCTTTGTGATCAAGTTCACCAACTATAGATAAAGGCTTGCAGGCTTAGTAACACAGATATTACCACCATTGTGCGCTACTATACTTACAGGTATGGGACCTGTTATCCAGCCTGGTGTTTTCTTGATAATGGATCTTTCTGTAATTTGGATCTTCTAGAAAATCATGTAAACATTAAATAAACCCAATAGGCAGTTTTGCCTCCAATAGGGATTAATTATATCTTAGTTTGGATCAAGTACAAGCTACTGTTTTATTATTACACAATTTTTTTTTAAAATATTTGGATTATTTGGATAAAATGGAGTCTGTGGGAGACGGCCTTTCTGTAATTTGGAGCTTGCTGGATAACGGGTTTTCAGATAACAGATCTCATACCTGTTTTAAACTTTCTAACTGCTGATTTTCGGCTTCCAATAGATAAAGGCTTGCAGGCTTAGTAATATAGATATTGCCATCATCGGGCACTACTATATCTATTATCCTTTCCAACTGTTAATTCTCAACTTCCAACTATATGCATTGCTCAAATCAACTAGCCCTGTATGGAGCCCCTAAAGATATCTCTGTATATGTCTCTAGCAGAGAGAAGACCGAAATCTCTACCATGCCTAGGACCCCATTTCCATTTATACTACCACCAGGTGATTTCTCCAGCTTAGAGCAACCCAACTCAAACTTACTTGGTTATGAAACTTTTCAATTAATATTTTAAATAATTTGTATTAGTAAAAAACACGAGGGTCCCAAAACAGTCAGAGAAAATCCAGAATGACTTTATATGGAATGGAACGGCTTCTTTGAAGAGGGAAAAACAACCTGGAGAGCTAAAGTTAGCAGAGAGACATTGGGTCCTGTAAGAATGAAGAGGGTGCTTTGCATGATTTATCTTCGGAACTGTTAATGGTCTTTTATTATAATGTTAAGAGATTTATTAATTTCTCATTTTATTATCTGAAGGACATAAATCATGATATTGGTACTGGAGACTTTCTGCAGCCTTCATTTAATTAAATAGAGAAAAATGACAGTGTCGGGCGGATTAAGTAATCAAATTGTGTTCCAATGCTCAGATTATTTTAGGTTATTTACAGAGCAAACTGTCCTCCTATGGTTTTTTGTTTGTTAACTATTTTGTAGTTGGGACTGAGCAAACCTTCAGAAGGTTGTGTGGTTTCCTATTCTTTATTCTCAATATATAGTAAAAGGGGTGGCAGCCTATTGCCCCTTAAATTCAGGAAATATATTTGCACTTCAAAATTGTACAGGCATAGGACTTGTTATCCAGAATGCTCTGGTCCTGGAGTCTTCCAGATAAGGGATAGTTCTGTCATTTGGATCTCCATCCCTAAATTCTACTAAAAAATCATTTAAACATGAATTAAACCCAGTAGGATTGTTTTGCCTACAATAAGGCCTAATTATATCTTAGTTGGAATCAAATTCGAGCTACTGTTTTATTATAACAGAGAAAAAGGAAATTGTTTTTAAAAATTCTATGGGAGACGGCCTTCCTGTAATTTGGTGGATTCTGGATAATGGATTCCATACCTGTATAAGAAAATACCCTACTTGGTATTGTAAGGCATCATATAATTATTACATTTTAATGCGAAAAACCACAAGGCAAAGATTGTGGGTTAGTCTCTAGGACCTTCGTTGACTGATACCAAAGCACTGACCACAGGTGGGCCTAGTACTTTTATTTCACATACCTTCCTAACAAGGCCCCAGGAGAAATTGTTTTCAACCTTTGGTCTTTGGTTCCAACCTTCTCTGAGCATCTTCTTTGTTTTTTCTTGAAAAGGCGCCAACTGCTACTGGGGCATTCTGAGATTGAGAGTTGTGGAGAGGCGACAAGCTCTAGTCTCCAGCTCTGAAGGCTTTTCATACGGTTCTTTCATGATACAAATATATTGTTTAAGGTTGACGTATTGTAGTATAAGAATAAATGAGCCCACATTACCATTTTTCTGTTTTATCCTCAAGCAACAGAGCATTACATTAATTGACTTGTCTTATTAATTCAATAAGCTCCTTCCAATCTGAAATGCTAAGCTCGGTTTTCGTTCCTTCTTCTTTTCCTTTTTTTTAGCACTTCTTGTTGTTGCAAGAAGGGCTCTAAGGCTCGGGTTCCTCAGATGTGCGCACTTCACTGAATAATTTAATGCTCTGCTGAATGTCTACTTTTTTCATGGTTCAATATAATTCTCACTGCATACAGCGAAGAAAAAACACTACACTCGTTATGTCAAACACAAGGTTCCTAAAACAAAAAAAAACAACCTAGGGCACTAATTCAGTAAATGTTTTCCAGGACCAACTTCACTGAATAAAGCGTAGGAAGTTGCACTTGACCAACGGTATCATTCAATGGTAATTCCTATATCATTGATAACCTATCATTTATAATATCCCTCATTACCCTTTAGAATCATTTTAAATTATGAATTTTTGCTTTTCCCTAGGGGTCCATTTATTAAACCTTGAATTTATCTGGTCGAGGTTTTTAAGGGGAAAACTCAAATTTTTCATGGAAAAAGGAAAAGGAATCTGAAAATACTCCATCTCAAACCTGTCGAGGTCATGTAGAAGTCAATGGCAGATGTCCCTGAAGTTGTTTCTTGACATCGTGATCTGCGCTGGATAAAGTCAGGGATAGTAGAGTTTTTGCAGCGAAAATTTTCTAAAGTTGAGTTTATGATAGTATGATATGAATTTGTCTTGATGCATTGTCGCTCTGACTTTTTCGAGAAAAAATGATAAATAAGTTCAGTTCGTGGAAGGGAGTTTGGGCGATTTGATTTCATAAAAAACTGAGATAAACTCAAGTTTTAGTAAATAACCTAAGGGGCATGTTGAAATCAATGGAAGCTGCCCTTCTTTGTTTGTGGTTTTAGATGTTTTCAGAGATGTTTGTTTCCGTACAAATGTTCTTCCATTCAAGAAAAGTTCAAGGTTTTCAGATTTTTTTTTCAGATCGCTCAGTGGCTAATTTTTGTTTGTGTTTTTTATAACCTGATCTTTCACGTCATTCGTGGTTTTAGAGTAAATGAGTTTAATCGTGGTTTTAAAAGCACAAATACCACTAAAACTCCACCGTTATTAAATGGGCCTCCCTGTGTCCTTACCCCTTTGCGTAAACTGTATATTCTATATGTGCTCTCCTAATTTCAACTTTAATTTTCTTTCTATGTATTGGAGGTCACAAGGGCATTTCAAACAGTCAATCACATTACAAGTATCACAAGTAATCAAGCTATTTATCCTAAATTCAGGTGGTCTGTTTGCAACCACACTTTGTAACTCAGTTGCTAACTTAAGAACATGCCAATGTTTTTTTTTTTAAAATAATTTCTACCCTGTAGCCATTCTTACTGAACTTTGTTACAAAAGGGACTATCTCCTTTTAACTTTTCCTTTAGGATATGTGGGAAGATTCTCTTTTGTAATGGTAGGCAGAGAAGAGACAGGGACACATACAAATGCAGAAAAATAAATACTTTGCCTTTAATTGTTGAACAAAAAACACAGTGGGGCAGATTTACTAAAGAGCGAAGTGGATTTCACCAGAAATCACATCAACAGGGACATCGGCCATTCACTAATAGGCGCAGATGACAATTCGCCAGTGAAAGGGACTGCTGCTAGTGTTCATTCGCACTCTATAGCCAGACGACTTTTTGCTCAGGCAAATAGTCGTAGCTCGCGGATTTTACTGAACGTTGCCTCTTTTGTTAGAGTTGACTTCGCCACCTCAGCCCAGAAGAACTGCTACAATGAAGCTAAATCTTCCTCAATCTTCTGTCAATTACATCATGTCCTGTCTGCCGAAAATACATATAATGTTGAAAAACGCTGGTGACTTTTCCTTTTTTTAAGCGTGATTTCCTGCAAAAGTCCAAACAAACATTTTACCCCAGACATTTGAGGGCCATGGAACCAGGTCCGGACTGAGAATTAAAATAGGCCCTGGCATTTCAGGTACGCAGAGGCCAAATCAGCCCACATAGAGGCCCAAACAGCCCCACCAGCCCACTAAATACTGACTTTCTATGGGATCTTATAGCAGCCCCTCTGGTATTTGGCAGAACCCACAGATTGCCAGTCCGGGCCTGCATGGAACATTAATTTTACAGTGGGCGCATGTGTCTTAATTAACTCTCTTGACTTTATTAAGGTTCCTAGTACATTTGTAATAAAAAGTGGCCACTTCAAGCATTTGCACCAACATCTCTAATACATAAGACTCCATACAACTTTAATATACCCGCCCTATTCAAATTAAGCTAAGCATAAGATCACAAGCGACTTTTCGTTAGGCATAAACAAACGCTAGCGATTCTTCGCTAGGAAATGCTTACACTGAAACAGTATCGCTAGCGAAAAGTCACCAGCGCCGGCGCCAAAGACGCAACTTTGCCTATTAGTGGATAAGCGAAGTGGTGCAAAGTGGTGCGAAGTGTGTGAAACTGGCAACAATTTGCCCTTTTGTAAGTCAGCCCCATTAACAGGGTGTTTCTCTTCATAAGGCAATATAGCATCAAAATATAGCAGTCTCTCATATATGAGATCTGACTACACCAGGGCATCTCCCAGACTCTGGTCCACTACAAGGTCAGCAAGCTGTTACTCACAGCTCCAAGTCAGCTTTTCTGCTGTACTTTCATCAAAACACTCAGCATCTCTCCAGCCACAGTCACCAATCCCTTGGCACTTGCTTTCTCTCAAGCTCAGGCACTCTGTTTTTTGTTTTATCAGACACTCTCTGTGTCTTAGGCTCCACAGGCCAATTGGTCCGCTCTCAGGCTTTTGTTCCCACACCAGGAACACCCAGGACTGTGTCTCTTCCAGACATCCAGGGAAGAGCCCATAGGTATGAGAGCGCAACCCTTTTACCTGCAATGGCAGCTCTGCTCTCAGCTGCCATCTAATTACTTGATTGGAGGGAATATTAACCCTATATGGAGTAGGCATCCCCTTCAGCTTAAAGTGGACCTGTCACCCAGAAATTAAAAGCTGTATAATAAAAGTCCTTTTCAAATCAAACATGAAATCCAAATACATTTTTATATTAAAGCATTTGCAGCTGTTGTAAACTCATTTAAAAATCTCAGCTGTCAATCAAATATTGTCTGCCTCTGCGCCTTAGACAATTACTTTCACTTTCCATTCAGCACTTCCTACATGTCACTGCTCTCCCCACATTCCCCCACTTCTCTTCACCATTTAATTGTGTAGCCAGTACATGGGGATGGACATCAGGTCCCCCATTCTGGTGCACAAACAAGATTCTGAGATGATACAAGACTTGTCTTAATAACAGTGTCCACAATATGGCTGCTGCCTGCTTGCTATAATTATGAATTCCCAGACTGATGGAAACAAGATTCAACTATTTTATATTGTGTAAGTAAAGTTCATTTTGCTTGACTAACGGGATAAAATAGGATTAGTGATAATTTTTTTGGGTGAAATGCATTAAATGCATTCTTTTCTCTACATTTTCATGCAATACAGATGTCACACATCTCATGTCTCTTCATTCCTTTGCTTCTGTAATAACTCTCTAATCATGTTCCATCTCACTCATTTAGTGGTATTAGAGCTTTTTGAAACCATAATTAAACTGTATGTCTCTAAAACCACGGATGCCATGAAAGTTATTAAACAATCAGAATATAAAAAGTAGAAATGGAAAAAAAATGGAGGGGTTATTTACTAAAACTTGAGTTTATCGCAGTTTTAAGAAAACAAAGTCGACCAAACACCCATTTAAGAATGGAACTCATTTATCAATAATTCTTCTGAAAAAAATCATAACGAAAAAGTGTTGAGAAAAATCAAGCAGCAATTCATATTGTATGATTGATGCTCCGAAAACTCAACTTTATCAAAATGACAGTGCGAGAACTCGACTTTTTGGTATCTAATCAGATCCTACAGTGCAGTACAATAATCCAGCCAAATCATAGGCAGTTTCCTCATAGCCAGTATAGACATAAACTATAGGTATTGCCCTGTACTAAGCACAATTCAGCAGGAACAGTCTCCTAAGTTTGCTCATAGTCTGTACAGAGAGATCCCATAAAACTACTGCAGCATAGGTATTCTCCTGTACTAAGCACAATTCAGCAGGAACAGTCCCCTAAGTTTGCTCATAGTCTGTACAGAGAGATCCCATAAAACTATGGCAGCATAGGTATTCCCCTGTACTGAGCTCAATTCAGCAGGAACAGCCCACTAAGTTTGCTCATAGTCTGTACAGAGAGATCTCATAAAACTATGGCAGCATAGGTATCTCCTGTACTAAGCACAATTCAGCAGGAATAGTCTCCTAAGTTTGCTCATAGTCTGTACAGAGAGATCCCATAAAACTATAGCAGCATAGGTATTTCCATGTACAAAGCACAATTCAGCAGGAACAGCCCCCTAAGTTTACTCATAGTCTGTACAGAAGCACAATTCAGCAGTCCAATATTAATGTATGGTTGCCTATAAAGAGACAGCTTTACCTCCCACCTTTATGTACTGTGACAACTAAAGGTTAATAGGCAGTTAGGTGGGAAGGAGGAGAAGAATCACTACAAATACTGCAGTTTTCACAAATGAGGCGGAACTCATAAGATTGTGATGAAGTGTTGTAGTTTTCCAATACATTTAAGTGGCCACATACTGTTAATTACTCACCCCTGCATGTGGCCTGGTGATATATGGCCATGAAACTCTACAATAACCTCTAATATCTTTATATTTAACAGATATATATATATATATCAATAATCTTCGGACCAGCACTCCCTTTAAAAACTTGGTAATTTTATTATTATTCTGTAGTATCAAATACCCGACGTTTCGGTCCACATTTGGACCTTTTTCAAGGATGATACAAAACTTTAAAAATCCACAATAAATAACAAAAGTGCTCCAACATAGACCAATCAGTGCCCTCATTCAATTAACAACTCAGTGTGAATCATGTGTTACAATCAAGTGTCTCTCACACATAGCGAATGTGTATATACTCATTGGAATATATATATACTGAGAAAGATCTGAATTATGAGAGTGCCACAGGGAAAAAAAATTCTGTCTTTTTCTCCGTAATAACACAGTACCTTGTACTTCATGGTAACTAAGATGCAAAATGAATCCTACTGGGTTTATATAGGGGATTATTTATTAAGGGGTCGAGTTGTGAAATCTGGAAAAATTTGAGTTGAATTTTTAGTGGAAAAAAACTCAATTTTTTCAAGATTTATTATATCCCGATGCTGCGAAAAGCCACAATCCAAAAATCCACCATCACAGACCTGTCGAGGTCCTGTATAAGTCAATGGGAGAGGCACCTATCTCAATTTGAAGTTTCCGTGGCCTGTGCTGGGTTTTGACTTTTTTTTTTTTTTTTTTTGAGCCATTCGGGAAAAAAGCCTGAACAATTTGAGTAATTCAGGAAAATCCCAAAAAATTTGAATGATTCAGGTTTTTGCTAGATTTGATCGAGTTTTTCCACGATCCAATTAAATCGAGATAAGCTAAAATCGGGCATGGAAGTTTTATTGTGGTTTTTTTTTTTTTTAATAAAACGTGAGATAAATTCGGAATTTTAGTAAATAACCCCTTAATGTTTAAATGTTTTAAATACATGATCAAAATTGCAGAAAAAAACATGAAGCAGAAAACCCCTAAGAATTCTAAATTATATATATATATATGTATATATATATATATATATATATGTGTATATATATATATATATATATATATATATATATATATATATAGATATATATATATATATATATATATATATATATGTGTGTACAGGTATTGGACCTGTGATCCAGAATGCTCAGGACCTGGGGTTTGCCGGATAACGGATATTTCTGATATTTGGGTCTTAATGCCTTAAGTCTACTAGAAAATCATATAAACAATAAATAAACCGAATAGGCTGGTTTTGCTTCCAATAAGGATTAATTATATCTTAGTTGGGATCAAGTACAAGCTACTGTTTTATTATTACAGAGAAAAAGGAAATCATTTTTAAAAATTTGGATTATTTGGATAAAATGGAGTCTATGGGAGATAGCCATTCCATAATTCGGAGCTTTCTGGATATCGGGTTTCCGGATAAGGGATCCTATACCTGTACAGTATATATATAGAAAGTACATTTTTTAGAAATACTGTAGAAAGAATACTATGAAAGAAGTTCAATTTATGAAGCATAGGTAGGGAAGCTACAGACCAGTTATCCCCTTATTGGGGCTCATTAGCGCAGCATGCAGTGTCTGATCAGAATATCTCATACTTAGGGAGTGATATTCATTGTACAGCCCATTTATAATCAGAGAAGTACAGCCCTAGATATGACAGGTGCCTTCACTGAAGAACTCTTTTGCTGCACCTTCCTCGACATTCCATGACTCCCCCCCTCCAGATTTTATTCATGGGAACTGAATATTGTTTATCACAGTAAAGGTCTAGTCAATCACAGAATCTGAGCAGTTTGGAGACATAAAAGGGGTGGAATATGGATTTATTAACCTTGAGAAAAGTAGATGTTCTGCTCCTCAAAAATTCAGCAAAAAGTTAAAACAAATCTGCATTGTGTCAGCTACAGCTCACCTCTAAATAAGTTCAGCACTCAAAGAGCTCACAGATATATATATATATATTAGTGTTGCACTTGCTATAGCTTATTGTAAGCAGTGGCACATGCTATTAATTCTCTTCTTGTTGATTATAATAGACATTAAGTGGCTCATTTATTAAATCTACATTTTTCAATGAATTTTTTTAGAGATCAATCATACCCAGGCACATTTCAGCTATTACTGCCACCTGAGGTGGTGTTCAGAATGCTGCCCCCTTCCACCCGTCGCACTTACTTAGAGATTGCCGACGGGGGTCCAGAGGGGGCCGCCTCTCTAGCGCAGAGAGCTCAATTTAATAGCCGGAAATTTGGCTCTTAAAGTTACCTGGAGTGGCTTTTTGCCGCCCTGGTAACTTCTGGGGAGCTGCCGTCTAAGGCAAGATGCTTACCTTGCCTCGTGGCAGAAACGCCCCTGATCATACCCCAAAGCTGATAAAATGCTGGATCTGAAAATACTCCATCTTAAACCTGTCGAGGTCATGTAGAAGTCAATGGCAGATGTCCCTGAAGCTGTTTCTTGACATTGTGATCTGCGCTGGACAGTAGTGCAACTATCGGGCGCGGGTGCAGCTTGTGCAACTGTGCACCCACCTCCAGAAACTATTATCGCTGCGAATTTGCACAAGCGCTAACCGTCCACCCAACTCCAGAAACTATTATGGGTGAGGATTTGAGAAATCTGATTTGCACACGCGCTAACTTCTGTCGGGCCCTGAGGGGGTTCGGGCTAGTGATGTGCGGGTCGAGACTCTATCCGCCCGCTTCCTACCCACACCCGACCCGGGCCCACTGCTCCCCTTTATTTATAGACCCGTGCCCGACCCACAGTGACGTTACAAAAGGGGCGGGGCAAGCGGAAGTCTATAAATTCCGGCGCCGGAAGCCGGCAGTACTAGGTGGCGGGCAGGGAGAGCAGGAGAAGAGCTCGACCCGCCCGAGCATTTTATTCAGGGATCGGCCCAAACCCACCTGACCCGCGGGTAAACCCGTGGGTCCCGCGGGGCCTGGGGTCGGCCCGCACATCACTAGTGCGGACTCCGGTGCAATTGCACCCGCTGTATTTCCGCTGCTGGCACCGAATAAGCTAATAAAGTTTAGGTTTTTGTCCGATAACCCGATAAAATTGAGTTTTCACATCGACAATTCGATCAAAACTGGCAGACGTACAATTCGAATTGACACCCGATTTTGTGGAGATGTTTTTTTGTCTAGAAAAAATATTGATAAATGAGTTCAATTTGTGGATGGGAGTTTGGTCGACTTTGTTTCAATAAAAAAACTGAGATAAACTAACCCCCTGAGGGGAATTAAAGGAGAAGGAAAGCCCCAGGGCGCAAAACCCCTCCCCCCTCCCGTGTATTGCCCCCCCTCCCTCCTCCCCCCTGGCCTACCCCTCCCGCTGGGCAAATGCCCCTAACTTGTTACTCACCCCTCTGCGCAGGTCCTGTCCACGGAGTTCACCGTCGCCATCTTCTCCCACGCGCGTCTTCTTCCTTCTCTGACCGGCGTCTTCTGGCGCATGCGCAGTAGGAACAGGTACCGGTACAGCTCTATTGCGCATGAGCCGAATGTCACGAAGTTTTCCGATTTCACTTCGCGACATTCGGCGCATGCGCAATAGAGCTGTACCGGTACCTGTTCCTACTGCGCATGCGCCAGAAGACGCCGGTCAGAGAAGGAAGAAGACGCGCGTGGGAGAAGATGGCGACTGTGAACTCCGTGGACAGGACCTGCGCAGAGGGGTGAGTAACAAGTTAGGGGCATTTGCCCAGCGGGAGGGGTAGGCCAGGGGGGAGGAGGGAGGGGGGGCAATACACGGGAGGGGGGGAGGGGTTTTGCGCCCTGGGGCTTTCCTTCTCCTTTAAGGTTGCATGAGAAATCGAGGGATCCAAAACACTGACCTGGTCACTTCCATTATCCTTCCCCATTATACCTAACCCCACTTAAACTCCACCCAAACCCTTTCCCTTTAATGGGAAGTCCCGTGGCCAGTGTCGGACTGGGACACCAGGGGCCCACCCAAAAACCTTTGACTAGATGCCCACCAATTAATCTTAGCCAGGGGGCAACTCTTAGTACTGTTTTTCTTCCCCTCCTCACTCAACCTCTATTCTCCTAGACTCTTTTCTTTACATACTATAATCTATTTTTCCATCTATTTAGCCTCTTTGTTCTCATAAAAATAGGGAATGACCATGAAATAGGCCAAATGTTTAGCAGCATGAGGTTCCACTGACACCTGGGCCCACCGGGACTTTTCCTGGTATCCTGGTGGGCAGGGCCGCCATTAGAAATCACGGGGCCCCGTACAACAAAATTTTTGGGGCCCCCTGGGCCCCGCCCACACTGACGACCAAGCTCCACCCCATATCCCGCCCACTCCACATCGCAGTTAAAAGACCACACAGACATCAGCGCTAAAAAAGTAACCCCCCCCCACACAAGTTGTAAAAAGCTATTGATGGTCAGGGCCCCCTTATAAAAAATTGGGGCCCCAAAAAAAAAAAAAAAATTTTTTTTTTTTTTTTTTTTTTAAAAACATTGGTGGCAGGGGCCCCCTTATAAGTTAAAAAAAACTTGGGGCCCCAACAAAAATTTTTTAAAAAAACTAAAAAATAAACAAACATTGGTGGCAGGGGCCCCCTTATAAGTTAAAAACAAATTGGGGCCCCAAAAAAAATTTGAAAAAAAAAAAAAAATTTTTTTGAAAAAAAAAACCATTGGCGGCAGGGGCCCCCTTATAAGTTAAAAACAAATTGGGGCCCCAAAAAATTTTTGAAAAAAACATTTTTTTTTGAAAAAAAAAAAAAACTGGTGACAAGTTAAAAAAATACAAAAAATTTAAAATTTAAAAAAAAAAAACCAATGGTGGCAAGGGCCCCTTACGAGTTAAAAAAAAATAATTGGGGCCCCAAAAAAAAAGTTTTAAAAAAAAGATTGGAGGCAGGGGCCTATAGAATATTAAAATAATACATTGGTGGCCAGGGGATTTAAAAAAAAAAAAAAACCACAAACTGGTGTTCAGTAGGATTGAACTCATGGCTTCAGTACTTCCACTTCGCCTCCTTTCATGACTTCGGGTCTTTTCACCGCTTCAGGACTTCAATTTCGGCTCTTTTCGTGACTTCGGGTCTTTGCGCTGCTTCAGGACTTCGGCTTCGGCTGTTTTCGTGACTTCGGGTCTTTTCGGCGCTTCGTGACTTCGGCTTTTTCCGTGACTTCGGGTCTTTTCGGCGCATCGGCTTCGGCTTTTCGGCACTTCCGCATTCGGCACGCAAGAGGCAAGACGTACGGCTCGGGCGCTCGTAAGGGGGGCCCGTATCTTCAAAAAATGCAGCGCTGCCGGGCCCCCCTTCATGCCCGGGCCCGGTACGCTTGTCCCCCCCTGATGGCGGCCCTGCTGGTGGGCCAGGCAGTTTGGGCCCCATTTTTTTATTTGTATAGCGCTCCTTGAGGGCAAAGCACTGTACAGCAAAACAATAAATTAGTAACAAACAAGGGGTCATTGCAATAATAAGTAACAATAAGTGCATTATTAGAAATACAATTTACATAAATAAAAAATATAATTACAATACAGATTAAGTGCTCAGTGTCAAGGAGACAAAAGGATGGAGGACCCTACCCTGTAGGGCTTACAGTCTAAATAGGAGGGTAATTTACAGACACAATTGCTGTATCACTACTTTTATTTAAAAACGTTTATAATGTTGTCATGTGTTAGCTTGAAAACAATGTGCAGAAGCCAACATTATAAATCATGCCTGAATGTGTCCCCTTGGCTTTAACAGAGGTTTAAATAAAAATCTATTTAATAAATAAAAAATAAAGACATTAATTCATTGTGCACCATGACAGCATTTTAATACCATATTGTACACACTTTTATAAAGACTTCCCCCACTTTTATGTATTTTTTTATATATACACTAATACAAGTGTTGGCATTTTGTTGCCCGTAGTCTACAACAGGCCCGGACTGGCCATTTGTGAATTCGGGCAAATGCCCGTTGGGCCGCTGTCTTTGATATGTAAATGGGCCGCACGGGCCTCTCTACACAGCCTGCTGTCACAATATTGTTTCCCGGCTGAGAAGGAGCATGCGGGAGCGCTGAAGGCATGCAGCACGGATGAGCTCCCCACCGAAGCGCTGAGCCAGAGGGAGATGACTCGGGACGGAGATGAGCTCTCTGATACAGAAGGTGGCCTGGCAGACTTTTCACAGCAGCGGAGGGGTCGGCCTGGGCCCGTTGGCGGAGAGCTTGGGACAGCTGCGGAAAATGAGCAGGGTGCGAGCAGAAGATGTGGGTCTGGGAGCAAACCAAGTTCCGCGGCTTTGAATTGCCTGCAAGCGGCAGGGGCAACAGGCAAGGAGCCCCTCTATACCTCTCACTTTCATCCCTCCGCTGCTCTCCTACCAGTGCGGCTCTGTGCGCCGGGCAGCGATGCGCTCCGTGGGAGAGTTTGGGGATAACAGCCCGCGCTGCCTGCTGGCTCGGCACAGGGAGAACCTAAATCAGATCAGCCCTTTGGATGGGCCCGCTGCCTTCCTGGACATCGTGGCACCCCCCTACGACTCGGCAAATGGCAGGTATTGTCATTGCAATCAGCTGCTGTTTCTACCACCGCCCCTCCCGGGGAAAGTGATGGGCCTGCCACCGCCGGCCAACTCTGCCAGGGGAGGCCGTTTGTCTTTGGCCAAACAGACCAACAGTTTTCCCTGAGGGGATCCCACCAATCTCCTATACAGATCTCCTATCCATAGGGTCTCACAGACCTCAGCTATGCAAATGGACATTACAGCCAGACCCCCAGTAGAGCCGCCATGAGTTTAATTTGTGTGGCCCCTACAAGGCATATACCGTGTCTCACTGCACAGACCCCTCTACTATAAACAGGCTAGGGTTTTGGCCCTCTCTGGCATTTATAGGGGTTCCGAAGCCTCATCAGAAGGGGCCTAGGTCATCCCAGTGCACATAATTCATCTGCAGGCTCTGATTGCCCCTCTTCCACTTTAGGAGTATGGGTAAAGGGTTGGCCAATCACCAGTCCATACAGACTCCACATGTTCAACTGATGGTCAGTTTGTTTGCTACAGAAAACACAGCAGTTGGCCCTTACAGGACCTGAAATTATCAATCTTATGGGCGCATGTTCATTTGTAATTCAATAACTCATATGCCTGCACTGGGGTGATCTTCATACCTTAAGTCTACTAGAAAATCATATAAACATTAAATAAACCCAATAATCTGATTTTGCCCCCAATAAATACTAATTATATCTTAGTTTGGTTCATGTATAAGCTATTGTTTTATTATTACAGAGAAAAAGGAAATAAATTAACATATGGATTATTTGATTATAATGGAGTCTATGGGAGATGGCCTTTCCATAATTTGGAGCTTTCTGGATAATGGGTTTCCAGATAAACAATCCCATACCTGAAGTGGGCTGCTTTGATTTTATTTGCCAGGGCTGCTTTTTTCTCCCAGTCCGGCCCTGGTCTACAACATGGGTCAGATCGAACGCTGGTGATTTCTTTCTCTGTTCGCGTATGAATATTTATTTACCGTCATAAACTAATTATTCTTAACCTTGTTAACATAGGAATAAGTCAGCAGCATATGCAACGCTGCTCTTGGGATTTAATGGGCAGATGTACGCAGTCTATCTCCATGGGAAATACTTATATTAAATGATGTGGGTAAAGCTCTGTTAAAGGAAGGCATTTTGAGTTTCACCTGGCAGCAAAGTATATGTAGTGGGAATAATGTTCATGTTAATGCCGGGGGGGGGGGGTTTAGAATATAGAAAAGCTGGTAGAAATATCCTTATGTAAGATTGCTTGTGATGACATCACAAAAATCTTCCTCTATAGGAACATACATAAATGTTTTATTAGCAGATGCTCAGTATAGAGCTTTCTTGCCTCCTCACTGTACAGATTGGCGGTGAAGGAATATGTTCTTGCAGGGCCGCCATCAGAAATCACGGGGCCCCACACAACAAAATTTTCTGGGCCCCCTTGCCACACCTTCCTTAACCACGCCTCCATTGACCACGCCCCACCAGGTCACATGGACATAAGCACAGAAACAGTAAAAAAAAAAAAAGCATTTTGGCAAAAGGGTTACTAAGCCTGCCACCACAGGGGCCCTTCCTTGGGGGGGAAATCAGGGGCCTTTCCTTGGGAGGATTAGGGGCCTTTCCTTGGCAGGATCAGGGTCCCTGTATTGATGGTTCAGTGGCCCTTCCTTTGGGGGATGCAGGGGCCTGCATTGGGGCTGCAGGGGCCCCATAAGGCTTCAAGGTCCCGCTTGGGGCTTCAGGGGCCCACGTGGGGCATCAAGGGCCCACACGGGGTTTCAGGGGCCAGCATTGGGGCTACAAGGGCCTGCGTTAGGGCTTCAGGGGCCCGCATTAGGGCTTCAGGGGCCCGCATGGGGGTCCAGGGGCCCGTACGTGGGTCCAGGGGCCCACACGGGGGGTCACATTGGTGTTCAGGGGCTCACATTGGTGAGCCCTTGATGCGATGTGACACGACTGTCGGATGCAGACGCTGCGTCTGCAACCAACAGTCGTGTCGCATCGCATCAACAATGCAACACGATCCAATAATAGCATTACTTACTTTATTTCCATCGCATCCGTCGTGATGCCTGTGTTTTTGTGCAGCGCGTCGGATTGCGCCGGAATCGTCCTTGGAGTCCTGCCCTTAGAGTCAACTTTGTTTTAGAGCAATATTACTCCCGTACACAAAGCAAGATCTCAACTGATTTAGTTTGAAAGAACCTGACTGGCCAACTGACTGCAACTAAATAACGATGAAAGATGAAGTGGAACACTAAATCCAAGCAAGACCTGATCACCCAAATCAGTGCCGAACCTTAGTAATGCTCTAGAGCTGTGGTCCCTAACCAGTGGTTCATGAGTAACATGTTGCTCACCAACCCCTTGGATGTTGCTTCCAATGGCCTCAAAGCAGGAGCTTATTTTTGAATTCCAGGCTTGGATGCAAGTTTTGGTTGTATAAAAACCAGATGTGCTGCCAAACAGAGTCTCCTGTAGGCTAACAGTCCACATAGGGGCCTTCATATAGCCAATCATATCCATTATTTAGGACGCCAGGAACTGTTTTAATGATTATGTTGCTCCCCAACACTTTTTATATTTGAACGTTGCTCATGGGTAAAACATGTTGGGACTCCTTGCACTAGGGCCTGAGTTGAAGTAACATCCAGTGGAAAACCATCCTCAGCAAAGTAGAGATGGATGGACCAACCTCATATTTCAACATTGGGTTTTGCAATGAGATGCTGGACAGGTAGGTGTCCAGAGGCTATTGAGATTTGTACTTAAGCTCTTATTTATCCTCTTTCAAATAAAATCTGATTGCTTAATGTCAATATTACATAGGTATAACCATGCAATACAACTTTCCGATTTCAATTTAGTGAGAAAAAGATTTATCATGTGAAAACTCATGGACAAGATTCAATTTGAGATGCAATTGAATTTAGAAAAACGTATCTCATGGTTTATCACATGAAAATTAGGTAAAAAACTGGAACTGAATTTGGAGAAAAGTTTTTTCCACTGGAATTGAATCTCGTCCATGGGTTTTAAACGTGATAAACTTTTTCTCACTGGATCTCGCCCATTGGGCCAGATTCAGTTCAGTGAGAAAAACGTTTATCACTTAAAATGTCATGGACGAGATTCAATTTGAGATGCGATTCAATGGCGTTTTCACATGATAAACCATGAGATAAGTTTTTCTGAATTGAATCTCATTCTGAGTTTTCATGTGATAAACCTTTTTCTCACTGACTTGAATCTGGCATTTTTTAGGTTAAAGTAGAGAGATCCAATGTAGATTTGTTTGTTTGTCAGAAAGAAATAAACCTATTTTGTGTAAATATCTAAAATTGAGTGATTTTATACTCGTATCCTCTGCATAATCAGAAAGATCATTTCTTTAGATAAACAAGGAAATTAAATTACATATCGGTGCAGAAGAGCGTTGGCGTGAAATGTGATTATGCGGTTCTTTTCTTCTTGTTTAATTGTGACAGTAATTCTCTAGCTTTAATAAGTGTATACACAGAATTAACACTGATAAATAAGGCTCTAAAATACAGATGCATCAATAAATAGGCACTGCTGTCTCTGTTCCATTGTATAGTCAGCTCCAAATAGATTATCTGTGTAATCAAGCAAAAGAATATTAGAGTTCCCTGGCTCACTCATGTGTGATATAAGATAATCTTCTACTGTCCATTGGCTTCCAAGAGTGGAACGTAGTAAAACAGAGGAGTCACAAGACAGAGAATAGACTAGTGATGTTCAGACTTTTTGGGTTGAAGGGTTGAAGTCATTTAATAAGAGGACTCTCTTACCCATACAAATATAGAAAAGAAACATTTTTGTATGCTGAAAGAGTTCACCCAAACTGGCTCCCTAACTGGCATTAAAGGGGACCTGTCACCCTAAAAAATAATCCAAATCCTATTTTATGATGTTATTGAAACAAAATTTTTGCTTGCACTTTATAAATTACTTAAATCTTGTTTCTTTTAGTTTTGGAATTAAAAATCCCATGAAGCAGGCAAGCGCCATTTTGTGGGCATTGTGAATAGTGTTGGGTGAATTTGCGCCGTTTCGCGCAAAATTTGCAAAACGGCGAAAAATTTGCAAAACGGCGCCAGCGTCTCGTTTTTGACGCCGGCGCCCGTTTTTGACGCCGGCGTCCGTTTTTTCGAAAAACTTATTTGCTGGCGGCTGGTGGCGAATCGAGCAAATTCGCCGCAAACTTGCGCCTGGCGAATAGATTCGCCCATCACTAGTTATTAAGGCAAGCTTTTTCATCATGCCAAAATCTGGTTTATGCAACAGAATGGGGCACCTGATGTCCATGTCCTGGCACTGACTAAGCAATTAGATGGTGAGGAGAGAAGGGGAATGTGAGGAGAGCAGTGACATCAAGGAAGTGCAGAATGGAAAGTGAAAGTAATTGTCTGCTTCACCTCTATGCCTAAGGCATAGAGGGGCAGGCATAATATGATTGACAGCTGAGATTTTTAATTGAGTTAATAATGGGTATGGATTCAAGAATAAAACAATTATTTGTGTTTCATCATCAATTTGAAAAGTACTTTTATTATACAGCTTTTTATATGTTAGTGACAGATCCCCTTTAAAAGGCGTGTTAAAGTCTAAAATAGAATAAGGCTAGAAATGCTGTATTTTGTATACTAAATATAACCATGAACTTACTGCACCACAAGCCTAATCAAACAAATAATTTATGCTTTCAAAGTTGGCTACAGGGGGTCACCATCTTGTAACTTTGTTAAACATCTTTGCAAGACTAAGACTGTGCACATGCTCAGTGTGGTCTGGGCTGCTTAGGGATCATCATAAACAAAGCTGCTTGAGTTCTGCATGGCTGGGAAGTAAGGCGGGGGCTCCCCCTGCTGTTCATAAGTATGATTGTTCCCCTGCAGAGCAGTTAGGGACCGTCTGACAATTCCTATCCACAGCAGTAAATGAAGGGAGAATTTCACTGCACACAGTCAGGTTTCTTATAAAAACGGTACACATTTTTTAATTAAAGTATATTGGAGATAGATTTCTTTTTCATTAAAGAAAGTAAAAATGGGATTTTATTGTTTTGCCTTTACCAGACTGATTGACATTCAAGCTGGGACATCCAGGAATATATAGGATAACAAATGAACACTCCCTTCTAAACTTTCCCCTAAGTGGCCTTCAAGCTGTGGTTACTTAGCTCGTACCAATGGGTTTTGTCACCAACAAGGCTTGAATTAACTTTCATTTAATGAAACACTCCATAGGTTGTTATTGATATCCATTAAATTGGGTGTAGCACGCAGTAACACAATCCATATTGCAGTGATCTTGATTCTCATCCAAGTGTTAGCTTTCAACAAAAGGTCTACAACTAAGACCCTCTTGTTGGGCTTTCTACAGATATAAATGAGTGCCTGGGGTACTGACAATACAGCTTCTCCTCAAGTGAAACCTTGACTGTTCTTAGCTCTGCATAGACCCCTATCTCATAATTCAACAGCACCAAAACAGGACAACTACCCATAACATTGACTAGACATTTTTCCCCCAACCCATGGTTATTCTTTACTGGGGACTTTTCTAAAGGATGACATGTTGATGACATGATGGTTATCCCTTCAATATAGCATCTACCCAAAAAGTGTGCCTGTCCAAATTTCACCCAATATATCTGACACCGGTGAAAAATAAATCCAGCAGGTCCGGATTTGTGGAAAGGCCACCAAGGCCTGTGCCTAGGGTGGCAGGATTTTAGGGGCTGCATGCTGTCCAACCACATTTTTTAAATTTTTTGGGCAACAATCCCCATTGCTCCAGTCCCAATTCTGAAAATTATTGTGAATAAAGGGGAGGGGCGATAAACATCAGCAGGCCTAGGGGCACCCGCTATATAAATCTGGCCCTGTGCATGTTGTTTCTTCCCCCAACTTTCTTGCGGGGGGCACTCTGCATGATTATATATAATATATGTATATATACAATAAGATACATTTTCACTTAAGCTTCTGTTTAGGATGAAAGTCAGGTTAGAACAAAAATAAGTATAATACAATTTTGCAAGGTTTTGCCTCTTTTTTTTTTTTAATTATTTTGCTTTGTTGTAGGTTTTTGTGCGTTTTTGGCTGAGTTCAAGGATATATCTATTTGCTCGGAGCCATTGCCCTGCACCTGCACACCCATGCTGGGAACGGGAGCTCAAAGATCTTTGGGAACATTTGGAATTGTGTTACAAAAAGCTCAATATGAGGCATTAAGTAACCCCTCAGGCGCCATCAGTGCTGCCAAATGCTGGTCATTTTGGCAGAATCTGTAACAAACATCCTTCCAGCTTCAAAGCCAGGGAGACCAGCAACTGTCAGATTATCTCTAACCCACATGCACATTTAACTCCTTCTTGGTACATAAATCACAAATGTATAGAGGACTCCAATATAAAGTCATTCGAAGGAGAATCACAGGAATGTTCAATATAAAAGCCTTATTCTCTGTAATATTAATTTTAGCTGATGTTGTATAACAGAATCATACAGAGAGTCAATGATCCCATCCCCAAAAACAATACATATTCATGCGAGGAGAGGAATTCTCATTTTGTAGCAAGGAATCAACGGTTTTGTCAAACAATGGTTTTGGAGGGGGATTAAAAAATGGGTGTTTGTTTTATTCTACTTAAAGGTTCCCTTAGCAAACAAGAAGAATTTTGGTTTCATTAGTCAACATCAATTGCTGACAGGCTCCCATTCAAATTATACAATTGTAAATTTCGGTACATTCTATGATCGGGGTCTGATTTGCATAGCGGGCGCCCCAAGGCTGACTGTTCATTGCCCCTGTCCCCTCCCCTTTATTCGTCCAAATTTTCATCATGGGCATTGGGGCACAGGAAATTTAAAAAACGATTGTATCTCCTGGTTGTCCCCAGTGTTTTTGAAGTAGTGTGGGTATGGTTGGGCAGCATGCTGCCCCCTAAAATCCTGCTGCCCTAGGCCAGGGCCTTGGTGGCCTTTCCACAAACCAGGCCTGTCTATAATGGGCTATTTAGTTACTGGCAGTTCTCTTTCTCTTGTTCATCAACTGTCTCTTGTCTACAACAATCTAACAATTTGCCCCTTCTCCAAGTTGACAGTTGCATTTTCAAAGATACCTGCTGCGATTTGCAAGTTGCTCAGTATATTGGATATAAAGGGTTCCATTTGGGGCTCTTACCCATAGTAAATGAGCCTGATGGTCTTATTATGAAAGAGGAAAAAAGAAGAAATCCATAAGAAAATGAAGCACGGTTGTTAACATATACACTGTGGGGACAGTAGTGAAATGTTTTTGGACCTTTCCAAATAGTAAATCCCATATCTGTATATATATCTATGGGATATAACATATATATATATAACCTGGACTCTGAAAATGGCACCTATTTTCATGTATGGCCACCATGTCTGGCTGTATCACACCCTGTCACTCCCCAGCAGTGCCCAATAAGCTTGGACATGTGAACTCAAAGCTCAAGCTTACAGTGAGCTCCAGGTCAATGATCACTGCCCATGATGCTCTACCTGGATATGATGCAACTAAACATGGCTGCCACCAACTTTGCTGCACAGCTCTGTAGTTGCGGCACAGGTATGGGAAAATGTAGGCCGCCTTTTGGGAGTTTGGGTGATGTGGTTTGGGAGGGAGGCCTGTGCAGCCCATTGTATAAATAAAGGTTCAGTTGTCCTTGAAGTTTCCAAACAACATTGTACTTTATTTATATCTTTTTCCGAGCCATATGTCTGTGCCACGCAGGTATTTACAGCAGAAATGATGGTTATCCAGTGACAGTGTGCTGGATGTAAGGCTTTCCATGGAAGCTACGGACTCAGAGTGTATTCATTTGTCAGATCAATCTGAAGCCTCCACCAACAACAGCTCAGAACCTTTAGGAGCAACAGTGACCCGTTTAAGTCCCGAATTTCTGCTTTTCTATTTGCTTATAATATTATCTCCAGATACATGCAGTATATATGTGTATGGTGTGAGATATACATTTAGAGGTATGACATCCTTTATTTGGAAACCCATTATCCATAAAGATCCAAATTATTGGAAGGCCATCTTAAATAGGCTCCATTTTATCCAAATAATTAAATTTTTTAAAAATGATTTCCTTTTTCCCTGTAATAATAAAACAATTCGAGAAATGGTAATTTTGTCATAGCTGATGCCGGTGCCCATTAAAGCCAATGGATGTCCGTTATTCATCCCCGGCGTCAAAATTGGTGCGAATAACGAGGGTTAATTAACCCTCAGTAATCGACCCTATGTAAATCTGCCCCTATGAGTGCCAGTAATTGATTTATTTCCCAGGACGCCTTTTCCCAAAATTTCTGTATACCTTGACATTCCCAAACCAATTAGATTTAGTCAGCAGGTGTGTGGCTGCATTTTGGACATATATCTGGTATAGTCGGTTTTATTAGGTGGAGCTTATGTTGAAGTTAAATAGGATCTATGTAAATATCTAAATTGTATCATCTTATCTTTAGTACTGATTAACTGAAGACTACATGGGTTCCCACTGGGATGAGCAAACCATTGGTAGGTTATTTCCACAAAATATTCCGGGTATGGGATCTGTTATCCAGAATGCTCGGAACCGGGGGTATTCCAGATAATGGATCTTTCCATAATTTGGATCTTCATGCCTACTATAAAAACATTAAATAAACCCAATAGGCTGGTTTTGTTTCCAGTAAAAATGAATTATATCTTAGTTGGGATCATGTACATGGTACAGGTATGGGACCTGTAATCAAGAATGCTCGGGACCTGGGGTTTTCCAAATAACGGATCTTTCTATAATTTGGATCTTCATACCTTAAGTCTACTAAATCATGTAAACATTAAATAAACCCAATAGGCTGATTTTGCTTAATAAGGATTAATTATATCTTAGTTGGGATCAAGTACAAGCTACTGTTTTATTATTACAGAAAAAAAGGAAATCATTTTAAAAAATTGGATTATTTGGATAAAATGGAGCCTATTAAAGATGGCCTTCCAGTAATTTGGATCTTTCTGGATCTATTTCCAAATAACGACCTTTCCTTAATTCTGAGTTTTCTGTATAATGGGTTACCGTATAATGCATCCTATACCTGTACTATTTTAATATTACAGAAAAAAAGGAAATCATTTTTAAAGAATTGGATTATTTGGATAAAATAGAGTCTATGAGAAATGCCCATTCCATAATTCGGAGCTATCTGGATAATGGGTTTCTGAATAACAGAGCCCATACCTGTACAATCAAAGAGCTTTTTTTTTAACGTGATACAGTTACGGATGGAAATTCACGTTTTCACAAGTGGGGAAAATTTTTACAAATCCAAAATTTCACCATGATTTTTTGTTTTTCCAGAAAAAAAATGTTTGTTTTTTTTCACACAGATACAAACACCAATATCAGTAAAGGTATGATATCTCTTACCCAGATACCCATTATCCAGAAAGGTCTGAATTATGGGAAAGCCATCTCCCATAGAGTTAATTTTCATATAATTGAGTGGGAATATTAACAGCTCATCCAGAACAGGGTATCTAAGGACAGGGACGAGTAATTACATTTATCTCTAATGACTTGTGTAACTTTCAAGCCTTGGGGGATAGAGAGTTTTCTGAATAAAATAACTTTTGGTTCTGTGTGACTCGCGATCTAGTTTATAATTCATTGTGATTGAGAGACTACTTAAGAAACACATAATTGAACACGTCCAGTCCCGCCCTTAAGTTATAGATCATTGTGGGTTTTTGCTTTGTTCCAGAACGTGCCACTGCCCTTATAGAGTAATCGTTAGTTCAATGACTTTAATGTCTTTAGTAGCGATGGGCAAATTTGGGGCGATTCGCCATGAAATTTGCAAATTTCCCGTGAAATTTGCAAAACGGCGGAAAATTTGCAAAACGGCCCACATTCGCAGGTGAATTTTTACGAATTAGCCGCGAATTTGCCCATCACTAGTCTTTAGCTATGGAAATAAGTAAATTAGGGAAAATGTATTTTTATTAGAAAAATCCAACCAGCAAGAATAGGATGGAATGCTTTTATTTATCTTTTATTTATCTGTTTATCCCCATAAACAATCACTCATTGATCAAGTCTCTCATTCCCAGTCTCACAGAAGAGTAAATTTATTTCCCCTCCCCCATAAAAAGTTATTTTTTTGTGGCTCCCTCCACCTGCTGGAAAGTGCAAATAAAGGGGGCTATTTACTAAAACTCTAATTTATGCCATATTTTTGTTAAACCAAACTCGAACCAAATTTCCATCCACAATTTTATCTTATTCATCAATAAAATAACTTGAAAAATTTGGGTTGGGAAAAGACCTCAATGAAATCGACCGAAAATCCGAATTGTACAGATTTTTTCATTTTGACGGCCAAGTTTCTTATTTTTTTTTGGGTAATTACCAGAAAACCTCAAATTTTTCAGATTATCAGACAAAACCCAGCACAGATCACAGTATCTTAAAATTGTAAAAGGAATATCTCCCATTTACTTCTACATGACGTTGACAGGTTTGAGATGGCGGATTTTCAAATTCGGACTTTTGTAGCTTCAAGGTATAAGAAATCTGAAAAAATTTGAGTTCTTGGCCAAAAAATCTTTAACAGAAAAAATTAAGTTCAGTAAAAAGTGTTGCCCTGCTATGACCTGTAATTCATACCACTCTGTCTGACCTCACAGCTAGTGATGGGCGAATTTTTGCCGCTTCGCTTCACCAAAAAAATCACGAATTTCCTGCAAAAAATGCGCAAAAAAACATGAAAATCTAAATTGACGCCCGTGTCCAATTTTGGACGCGCTTCCGAAAAATCTATTGCGTCAATTTTGACGCTGGCGTTAAAGTCAATGGGCGTCCGAATTGTGTTGGCGCGTGCCCACATTTTTTTGACGCAGGTGAATTTTCGCTGGAGATTCGCGAAATGTGGAAATTCGCCCCAAATTCGTGACAGGCGAATTTATTCGCCCGTCACTGCTTACTGCCTCCCCACACACAGTCACAGGGCTTACTACACCCACTTCATCGATTGGTCAGATACTGCATAAACCTTAATCAATTTGAGGGAATGATAAAATTCCCCTAACAACCATGCATTGATATGAATAAGAGACTGGAATATGAATAGGAGAGGCCTGAATAGAAAGATAAGTAATTAAAAGCAGATATAACGGTTGTTTTTGATTGAGAACTTTACCCCACGAAAATGTTGCTGTGGACACTGTTAGTGACACTGTGACTGTCTATAGGGGGGCTGGACTCCCACTCATGACGACTGGTGGGCCACTCAGCTCCAGTATTGATCTACTGATAGTACAAAGAAATGCAACATTTTATGGTTCCGTGTAATTTAAGGCACTGCTTATCTGCCTTACTGTCCAAATCCCTAACAAGCAAAATCCATAATTGGCCAATGGGCACTGCATTCCCTAGTATAGTCTAAAATGAATGTAAAAAATTCCAGGAAGTTAAAGGAGAACTAAAGTCTAACTAGCTAAAAATGTACATGATGTTTTGTGCTTCTGTACCAGCCCAAGGCAACCACAGTAACAGTAAAGATCTGTGTCTCCAAAGATGCCCCAGTAGCTCCCCATCTTCTTTTCTGCTGATTCACTGCACATGCTCTGTGCTGCTGTCACTTACTGAGCTTAGGGACCCACTCACAATATACAGTACACATAGAATAGAAATGTCACAATATAAGGCTGATTATTAATTAATACAGATAATTACTACATGGCAGCACAGAAACCAGTGCAATTAGCATCAGAATTTAATAATCAGCAAACCTGTAGCATCAGCTTATATTACAGCCAGGGAAGCTCATTTTCTGCTGGATAATTAGTGACGAGCCCTAAGCTTAGCTTCTCAACAGCCAATCAGAGCCCACTGAGCATGTGAGTGTCACAGACACTTTCCAAGATGGTGACCCCCAGTGACAAGTTTGAAGTCCTGGATCATTGCTGCTATTGACAAGCTGAAACTTTAGCCTCGTGCAATAAGTTCAGTAAATAAAATATGTTATATTTAACCATATTCATTTTTAAGGCTTAGTTCTCCTTAAAGCCTGCAGGCAGAATTGATGCGTTCATCATTATATCTGATTCTTTAGGATTCTTTACACTCACTCACCAAACATGTACCCAGCAAAGTCACCTATCTTTCTCCTGGTATTATAAAAGCAACATACAGATAGATGGAGCCAGTTTTTTTTTGGTCTAGTGTGCTGTAGCTGATGGAGGCTAATGAAAATCATGAGCATGAAAATCTGTGGCTCTGCAGACAAGTTGCGGGTTTAAAGCAATTTTTCTTCATATTATACACTATAGATAGGGATGGGCAAATTTTTTCGCCTTGTTTCGCCGAAAAAATGACTGCCATAGGCTTGTATGGTGGTGTGCGTCAAAATAAAAAGACGTGCGTCAAAACAATTTTGCCGCGCGATAAACAATTTTTGCCGCCCATAGACTTTAATGGGCGTCAGCGACATTTCGCCGGCTGTGAATTTTTGACGAAACGGGTCAAATTCACCCATCCCTAGCTATAGACACATATAAGAACCATTTGCTAAACTACAAGTCCCATTATGCAACAGCAACCTTTTTTTTATTTATTTATTTTGGCCTTGTTGTTTCGATTGTAAACACAACCATGAATCTCAATCTCAGTCATAAATATATGGTTCATTCATTTTAATGTGGGATAAAACGCACCCAGATATTATCTGTTGGAGGCTGATTTATTATTAGTTGTGCCTGTGTTTGTAAACTAGTAATAGATAATGTATAGATGGTACTATATGAGACGATAAAAGCTGCCGACAGACCGAGACGGCAGCTTATTGGCCCATGTGTGGGGCCCTCTACTGGGCTTCCTCAAGCGATATCTGGCCGGAAGTCAGCCAGATGTCAATCAGCCAGGGTTAAAAATCCCATTGGATCGTGCCCGCATCTGTTGGCTGATGCTGTCCCGCGATCCAACCACCCATATTGGCTGCATTATGATCAGATCATTGGGCCCTAGGGCCCACAATTGGATCAGCCTGATATCGCCCACCTCAATGTGGGCATATCGGGGAGAGATCTGCTCATTTGGCGAAATTGGCAAGCAAGCAGATCTCTAAGGGGCACATTTACTTAGCTCGAGTGAAGGATTAGAATAAAAAATACTTCGAATTTCGAAGTATTTTTTTAGCTACTTCGACCATCGAATTGGCTATTTCGACCTTCGACTAGGACTTTGAATCGAACGATTCGAACTAAAAATCGTTCGACTATTCGACCATTCGATAGTCGAAGTACTGTCTCTTTAAAAAAAACTTTGACCACCTTCTTCTCCACCTAAAACCTACCGAGCACCAATGTTAGCCTATGGGGAAGGTCCCTATAGGCTTTCCTAGCAATTTCTGATTGAAGGAAAATCGTTCGATCGATGGATTAAAATCCTTTGAATCGTTTGATTCGAAGGATTTAATCGTTCGATCGAATGATTTTTCCTACGATCGTTCTAACGAACAAATTGCGGTAAATCCTTTGACTTCGATATTCAAAGTCGAAAGATTTTACTTCGACGGTCGAATATCGAGGGTTAATTAACCCTTGATATTCGACCAATAGTAAATGTGCCCCTAAGTGTAGTCAGAGGCTAGGGCAGATTAACTGTATAAATAGGGTTGGCATCTTTTTGTGGAATAATAGCAGCCTTTGGGATGGGGGCGGGTAGATATGACATCATGGGGTGGGGAATGGGTGGAGCAAAGGCTGATCCATGGTTATATGGGGTAATTAGGCAGTGGAGAGGTTCAGTTGAAGGAGGGTTTTATAGGGTGTAGCAAATTTATAGAAATATTGGGCCAGCCCTAAGTGATGATTTACTGGCCTGGCTGGTCAAATACTGGCTGAGTGGTAACTTTGTGTATAGAAAAAGAAATATATATATATATATATAAAATAATAAATCTGTGGCCTTCCAGTTGATAATAAGTAGAACCTGCAGGAGCTGCAAAGCAGTTATAGACAGTCTGTGCAAAGGATAAATAAAGAGGCAAAAACCTGATACTGAACAACACCTTTAATAAATAATTGGCAACATTTATCATCATTCTGCACTATTCCAACATTTTTCTTTCCCTGTGTTTTTTTTACACATATTTCATTGGCAATATTTATTGCAAAAAATGTTTTTCTCACGAACCATAACGTTCCCATGGCCATCCACTGTGAAGACTTACCATACAAGCCTACATCTTTCCATTTATTCTTATTACCTGGATTAATTTTTCCCCTTAGGTTATAATGGTTTTTACCATCACAGACCTGATGAAAAATACAAAATTGATGTTTTAACTGCTTTAGTAAATAGGTAAAGTTATTGTAAAGCCATTTGGCACAAGAAAAAAACACCCATTGCTTCTATTCAGTGGTTTAACTAGATATTACTGGGCCCCGAAGCAAATTCTTTTTCAGGTCCCCAAAATGTTGACATGTTTTACCAATATTTATTGAAATTATATACGAATTGGGGCCTCCTGGGGTCCGCTTGCAGTTTTTTTTCATAATCACATTAAAAAACAAAATAAAAAGCTACCCAAGTAACACCTTGTTTATTTTTTACATTGACCCTTGAGTTATAATAAATTCATCTCTTAAGGGGGTTATTTACTAAACTCTGAATGCAAAAATCATGAAACATTTGTGATTTTTTTTTTATAAAATCAAACTTTTAAAAAATCACCACTTTTTCAGAATTTATTAAACACAGAAGATCAGGGTCCGAATCAGAAAATCCGGCATCTCAGACCTGTCGAGGTTGCATATAAGTCAATGGGAGAAGTCCCAATGATTTGGGTTTCGTGCAATACACCAATGTTTCCTGAGTTTTTGGGCAAAAAACATAAGAAATCAGAGTTTTTGGGTGAAAAATCCAAAAAATCTGTGTTTTTGGGTGAAAAAATCTGAAAAAAAAGTGTTTTTTTTTCCCGCAAAGAAAATTTTCAGGAAAATGTTATAATAAATAACCGCAAAAAAAACGATCGGATTTGATCGAAATTTTTGTAGCAGAAAATGTTGAGATAAAATTGGACTTTCATAAATAACTCTCTAAAAGCCAAAATTCAACATGTATTTTTTGATAGCCTGAAGCTCTTCTGTTCTGCTGTTAAAGGGATACTGTTATGGGAAAAAACATATTTTCAAAATGAATCAGGTAATAGTGCTGCTCCAGCAGAATTCTGCACTGAAATCCATTTCTCAAAAGAGCTCAACAGATTTTTTTATATTCAATTTTGAAATCTGACATGGGGCTAGACATATTGTCAATTTCCCAGCTGCCCCAAGTCATGTGACTTGTGCCTGATAAACTTCAATCACTCTTTACTGCTGTACTGCAAGTTGGAGTGATATCACACCCTCCCTTTCCCCCCCCCCCCAGCAGCCAAACAAAAGAACAATGGGAAGGTAACCAGATAACAGCTCCCTAACACAAGATAACAGCTGCCTGGTAGATGTAAGAACAACACTCAATAGTAAAAACCCATCTCCCACTGAGACACATTCAGTTACATTGAGAAGGAAAAACAGCAGCCTGCCAGAAAGCATTTCTCTCCTAAAGTGCAGGCACAAGTCACATGACCAGGGGCAGCTGGGAAATTGACAACATGTCTAGCCAAATGTCAGATTTCAAAATTGAATATAAAAAATCTGTTTGCTCTTTTGAGAAATGGATTTCAGTGCAGAAGTCTGCTGGAGTAGCAGATATATTTTGAACATATAAAATGATTCCATCAATGTAGAAGAGTGCATCCTGTACTATGGCACATGCTATCAATTAGCAGTCTGTAGACATATATAATCCACATTCCAGAGAGCTGAGATGCCTCCAATAAATGTTTCACAAAAAAGATCTGGCCTTTGAGATCCGCACACTAATTTTATGAGAAAATGTTATGGAGCGGTGTCAGAGGGCACAGAAGATAAAGGAGAAGTTGCTTTTGTATTTGGGATTTTAAACTTTGTGCTCCGCAGCTTAAGCCTTTGAATTTCTCACTCTGAAGATCCACTTGTGTATTCTTTTGGATCGTAGTTCTCGATTAAGCAAGTATCTCCGGCACGTTCTAGCTGAAACCGTAGATACGGGCCAGGCTTCATAATAAGACACAGGAGTTTTTTTACTGAAATGTATTTTTCCTAAAGGAGGTTATATGTTTCTAATAAACTGTAATGAAAATAAATAGGTTATTAGATGGGATCATATGGGATAATTGACCCAATACCTGTATAACTATAGGGTGATGTGAAACTCTCCAAATTCCTTTCCAATGGTTCTGTCCCTTTAACCCCTAAACCTAAGCCACGTCCGTCATCTATCTAACCCAAGGGCCCTCAACCTTTTTTACCCGTGAGCCACAATTGTAAAAAGAGTTGGGGAGCAACACAAGCATGAAAAACCTTCCTAAGAGCTGTGATTGGCTATTTGGTGGCCCTATGTGGACTGGCAGCCTATAGGATGTTCTGTTTGGTAGTGCATCTGTTTTTTTATTGCAACCAAAACTTGCCTCCAAGCCAAGAACTTATAAAATATGTATGATAAAAAATATCATTAAATCAAGCCGAGTAAACCCCTTACTATAAAAAGACAGTAAAGTATTCACAGCTGACACACTTTTCTCTTTAAAGAAGTGTACTGATCTGATCAAAACAAACTATATAGACATAGAGGTTTTGTTATGTAAAATAACAACCCAAATCCAGGACAACCTCTGGATACCAGTCATAGTATATTGTATTGCTTATAACAACCACCTTTGGATTTGAGTTTGACCCTTAGCTATTCAGTTGTCATCACATCTTAACTTCATTAGAATCTAGAATTCAGTGATCCCCAACAAGTGACTCATGAGCGACATGTTGCTCTCCGACCCCTTGGATGTTGCTCCCAGTGGCCTCAAATCAGGTGATAATTTTTGAATTCTTGTAGGCTGCCAGTCCACATAGGGGCTTCAAAAAGGCCAATTACTGCTGCTCCCCAACTCTCTTCACATCTGAATGTTGTTCAATGTTAATGGGTAAAAAAGGTTGGGGACCCCTGATCTAAGGAATCCCACAGGCTCAAATAGGAGGGGCTGAACATAACAGATAGGGCTAAATAAGAATTACATAGTCATAATCAAAGGCAGGTACAAGACTCAAGGCAGCCAGGTCCAAGGTTCACAACCAGCAAAATGGAGCTGTCAAGTGCCACTTTATGAAGCTTTGACATGGAGCTTGTACAGTTTTACCTGACAGTACACTGCCTACTGTCAAGCACAACTTTTGTTGGACCAGTAAAGGGATACTGTCATGGGAAAACGTGTTTTTTTTTCCAAAACGCACCAGTGAATAGTGCTGCTCCAGCAGAATTCTGCACTGAAGAAGCAAACAGATTTTTTTATATTTAATTTTAAAATATGACATGGGGCTAGACATATTGTCAGTTTCCCAGGAGCCCTCAGGTATGTGACTTGTGCTCTGATAAACCTCAGTCACTCTTTACTGCTGTACTGCAATTTGGAGTGTTATCACCCACCTCCCTTCCCTCCCCAGCAGCCCATCAGTAGCCTATCAACAGAACAATGGGCAGCTAACCAGATAGCAGCTACCTGACACCTCTGCTGTTTTTTCCGTTGGGTGCTATTCTCATGTCAACCACTAGGTGTAGCATGACCCATGCTGTCAGGGTCCAGGCGGGTTTTGATAGTACAAACTAGCCAAGGTATGGATTTTGGCTACTTTTTGAGCCTTTGGCTGGTTTTTACTTTGATAACCGGCCAAAGTTTTTTCTTGCCCTAATGTGCCAAGCCTGCGTCTCCCAATGCATGTTGGTTAATGTAGTTTTTGTTTAAAAAATGTGCCGACTGCCAAGTTTAATGCAAGACTACAATATACAACATGCAACATGCAATGGGACTGACTTGTGTAGTCGGGAGTTACCAGATTTTGGGCTCAGTATTCTCGATTTTTCCGTTGACTTTCCTCAATTTCAGACAATTTTGGGGCAAATATCAGCTGGCCAACAAAATGTCTAGAGGTTGAATTGTTTTACCAATATTTATTGAAATTGTATATGTATTTGGGCCTCATGGGGCCCCCTATACCTCCTGGGCCCCACTCTGTAATTACGCCACTGGTGAAGGGCCATTTTGCTTCACGAAAAATGTGCAAATCAGTGAAGATTGAAAAAGGCGTATTTTCCCATAAATACATTTATTTTTTCTTCACTGCACATGTTGTGTTATTTTGGGCTACTTTTGAAGTGCTTCTTGGCTAGTTTTGGGCTGGTTTTGTTGCTGACGTAGGCTGGTTTTGAAAATTAGCAATCCTGCATGTTGTGGTATAAAACAATGAGAAGGGGAGAAACAAAAGCTATCTCAAAGCAGTTACATTCTGAAGTGCTGGCTCGTTCTCAGACTTTAAGTGTGGAGATCCTAATTCAGGATAGATCTGTTATATGGAAAACCCAAGGTCCCGAGCATTCTGGATAACAGGACCCATTCCATTGTACATCTTTTGTCTGTGAGCATGTAGCTTTTGCACTAACATGGTATCCATGAACAGATTACTGAATCATTGGTGATCTCAGATTGCTTTTAGGGTGGTGACCCACACTAAGATTCCGGGGTGATTAGTCGCCCAGCAACAAACGTCCTCGACCAATCTCCCTGAAAAGCCTTCCCGCCAGCAACTTCGGGCGACTTTGGAAAACGAAGCATTCCAAGTGCCATCCCGCTGGCCAGCGGGAAGGCTTTTCAGGGAGATTAGTTGCCCGAAGAAGAGTAGGTTTGTCACTGGGCGACTAATCTCCCTGGAATCTTAACGTGTCACCACCCTCACTATGCACAGAGAGGACTCAATATGCACTGGTACTGAGAGGAAACGAATTCAAAACAGCAACATTAAGAGTTTATACTGGCACTAGGGGGCCGATTCACTAAGGGTCGAATATCGAAGTCGAAGGATTTAGTGCAGATAGTTCGATCGAAGGATCGAAGGATAATTCCTTCGATCAAACGATAAAAATCCTTCGAAACGAACGATTCGAAGGATTTTAATCCAACGATCGAAGGAATATCCTTCGATCAAAAAAAGTTAGCCAAACCTATGGGGACCTACCCCATAGGCTAACATTGTCTTCAGTAGCTTTTAGATGGCGAACTAGGGGGACTAGTTTTTTTTAAAGAGACAGTACTTCGACTATCGAATGGTCGAATAGTCGAACGATTTTTACTTTGAATCCTTCGATTCAAAGTCGTAGTCGTAGTCGAAGGTCGAAGTAGCCCATTCGATGGTCGAAGTAGCCCAAAAAAAAGTTTTTTATCTTCGAATCCTTCACTCGAAGTAAGTGAATCGGCCCAATAATGTATAACATAGGGTAAAAACTCACTCCAATTAATATGAAAAAAGAAATTCTTACTTATGAACAATATTATTTTTTCAACAGACTTTTTTTTTTGTTCCAAGACAATAATATAAAACCTTTGCCAGCGGAAACAAATGCACACCCTGCATTCATAATGCAAGTCAAAGTGTCAGATTTTGCCATTTGGCTTGGGATGTAACGCAGGGATCACTATACAGAAAGTAACATCAGCTGCTAACTGGCATTTAAATCTTACATGATGCGGAAAATTTCTGACTATTCACATAACAAGAGTTGGATATGAGGATAAAGTTTGACAATCAGACATCTTGTGTTGACCTTCGGGAAGGCCACAAGGGGATTTGAGCTTGTTAGCACTTGGAGAATTCTACAATATGCACTTGAAGTCTCCCGTGTCGCCAGAAAATGAGAAAGTGATCAGAATTTAAGTGTTTAAGACATGAATAGAAGAGATGAGCTCTCCGTAGTTTCGGCTCTAACCTTCTATACTAAACTGGCAATCAGACTTTACCCAGGGAAATCAAACGCTAATGCTCAGAAAGATCTGTAAAGTTAGTGGCTTAGAAATGCCTCAGCAGCAAGAACGATTCCATTTATATGAAAGATAAATAAACCAGTACGATGGAATACCTGGGCTGTTAATGGAATGCAGGCATTGTGAATAGGTAATGGGCAATGGAATTAAAAAATGAACACCTGAGTTCAGATTCACTAATTGGCAAATTTTTGCCAGCGTCAGCTTCGCACCCATCGCACCACGTCGCCAGGTGCAAATACGCTACCAATACATCAATTCACTTAAATGCGAAGTTACATCCCGGCCGTCGAAAGATGATGACTTTTCGCTAGCATTACTTAGCTGTGCGACCATTTCATATCGAAGATGCGCTAGCATTCATTTGTGCCTAGCAGAACTTTCAGGCCCGGATTTGCGGCATGGCCGCATAGGCCCGGGCCTAAGGCGGTAAAAAATAGGGGCGGCATGCCGCCCAGCCGCATTATGGGGACGTTCGCATCCCCGTTCAACTACACCAGCTGCGCCGTTTTTCCGCTGGCGCGCTGGGAAGGCGGGCGCTAGGGCCGCGCGGCCGCCTGGTCGGACCGCACTGCCTAGGGGCGGTCGGAGAAGAAATCCGGCGCTGAGAACTTCGCTAGTGATCTTGCGCTTAGGTCATTTTGCATGCGGCGGGTAATTTAAAGTTGTATGGATGTTTTAATTGTAAATGTTGGTGCAAATCTTATATTACACATGTCCAGGGAACCTTAATAAAGACAAGAGAGTTAATATAATGCCCTACACATGAGCCCACTGTAAAATGAATGTTCCATATGTTTTCAAATTAGGAGAAAACCGGTTACCCAAAAAAGTAAGTTAGGACTTTTGCCAATCCTGCCAATCCGTCTAAAAAAGAATAAGGCTAGAAATGCTGTATTTTGTATACTAAACAGAAACATGAACTTACTGCACCACAAGCCTAATCAAACAAATAATTTATGCTTTCAAAGTTGGCTACAGGGGTCACCATCTTGTAACTTTGTTATACATCTTTGCAAGACTTAAGGTGGCCATACACGGATAGATCCGCTCGTTTGGCAATGTCGCCAAACGAGCGGATCTCCCTCCGATATGCCCACCTTGAGGTGGGCAATATCGGGCTGATCCGATCGTGGGCCCTAGGGCCCAACGATCGGATCCTAGCGTTCGCCAAACGGGCGGTCGGATCGCGGGACCGCATCAACAAACAGATGCGGCCGCGATCCGACGGGACTTTCGGCCAGATCTCGATCGGGGAAGCCCGTCGGGGGCCCCCATACACGGGCCAATAAGCTGCCGACACGGTCTGTCGGCAGCTTTTATCGACCCGTGTATGGCCACCTTAAGACTGTGCACATGCTCAGTGTGGTCTGGGCTGCTTAGGGATCGTCATAAACAAAGCTGCTTGAGTTCTGCATGGCTGGGAAGTAAGGTGGGGGCTCCCCCTGCTGTTCATAACTATGATTGTTTCTCTGCAGAGCAGTTAGAGACCATCTGACAATTCCTATCCACAGCAGTAAATGAAGGGAGAATTTCACTGCATAC
The DNA here is from genome assembly GCF_017654675.1 of Xenopus laevis. Lineage (NCBI taxonomy): Eukaryota > Metazoa > Chordata > Amphibia > Anura > Pipidae > Xenopus > Xenopus laevis. Next base: position 143,619,816 of record NC_054377.1, on the reverse strand, counting down.
AATCAGGTTTCTTATAAAAATGGTACACATTTTTTTAATTAAAGTATATTGGAAATAGATTTATTTTTCATTAAAGAATGTAAAAATGGGATTTTATTTTTTTGCCTTTACATGCCCTTTAAAAAAGGAAAAGTCGCAAGCGTGTTTTTGAACTTTAATGCATTTTCAGCTCACAGGATATGATGTAAAGTGACAGAAAATTGAGGAAGATCTTGCTTCTTTTTAGCACTTTGCCTGGTCTGAGGTGGCGAAGTCAACTCTGGTGAAAGAGGTAACATTCAGTAAAATATGCATTTCAGTGAATTGTTGAGTAGCGAACGTTCGCCAGAGCAAAAAGTCGCCTGGCAAAAGAGTGCAAATGAACGCTAGCTGCTGTCATGTTAGTGAATTGGCGCCTGCCCATGTTACTGAATTGGTGGTGTCCCTACGTGTGGCAACGCTGGTGAAAAATCGCTAGCATTACCCACTTCGCTCTTAAATCTGCCCCCTGCTTTGAGGCCACTGGGAGCAACATCCAAGGGGTTGGTGAGCAATGTGTTGCTCATGAGATATCGATGCTGTGTACAAGACATAGATATATATTTAGAGAACAGCATATAGCATTAAAGAGGAGACTATGGGGCTGATTTACTAACATTTAGATTTCTATTTTTTTTCACCAATCATGCTTTCTCTAAATACAGTATTTGTGGGTTTTTTTAAAAATAATCTCTAAAACTTGAGATTTACGAAATGTGAAAACCCCAAAAAACTCTAATATAAAACTTCGCCAAGTTAAAGCAGTCGAGGTTCTATAGAAATCAATGGGAGCTACATTGATCCTATTGGACCTTTTTTTAAGACATTCAATCTTTTAGAGGTTTTCAGATTTTTTTTTTTTTGCATGTAATTGTCCAAAAACTAGAATTTAGGGAGGTTTTAGAGGTTTGCATATTTCTTAGCACATTGTTCAGTTTTTTTTTTTTCTGTTTCTACTTTTTAGAATCGGGTCTTTTAATAACTTTCATGGTATTTGTGGTTTAAGAGAAAATTAGTATATTTATGGTTTCAAAAAGCTCTAATACCACTAAAATTTGACCTTTAATATATGGGCCTCCCAGTTTCATTGGGGGTAGAGGTTATCACAATTAGTCCACTTGATTGTGTCCTGTGTAACTACTGAAAGTGTCACTGTGTGCCAATAGTACTCCGTCTATTGTGAGTCATCATTAGTACCTAAAAAGTAATATGGCTAAAAATGCTGTTGTTTATATACTGAATGTAATCAGGCTTGTATTGTGAATTCTATATGGAATATATACTGTATATTGCTCAGTAGTGATGTGTGGGCGGGCCTGACACCTATGGCTCGGGTCGGATTCAGGCTGACTGCCACACACATTCTGTGGGTCATGGGCTGGTTCGGTTTGGGCTCTTCTTCTGCTCTTCCCACCCACGACCTTACTCTGCTGGCTTTTGGCTCCAGCAGCCTCCATTTATGGAACTCTTCCATTTATGCATGCCTGCTCCATCCCCTTTTGAGAAACAGGAACAGAAAGCTCAAACTCCCCCAAATTGATGGTGTCTGGTGCTGAACTGGAACATACTTGCCTGCCACAGGATTATCAATGTATCAAGTCAAATTACCAGCAGAACACCAAATCAGTTGTAAAGATGCAAAAAAGGGATTTATTTAGCCCAAAACCACATATCAACGGGCAACGTTTCGGCCCTCAAGACCCCTCCTTTTGTGACACCAGAGGTGGGATGGTTGGACACGGGACCATAAATGGATTTTCTGGCTGGGTTCAGGTCGGATGCGGGTTGGGAGCATGTGGCAAGTGACAGTAGCCCAAACAATGTGCTGTGAATGGCATAAAAGTAGATGGGGAGCTACTGGGGGCATTTTGAAGGGGCATAAGGGATGTGGTGGTCTTGTACTTGAAGAACAGCTTAAGACAGAAGTATGGTATCTCATATCTAGCCTTTTTCATTTGATGAACTTTAAATTGTATTGTATTGGTCCATTCATACTCAAAAAATTGTCATTGTCCATTTATGAACCACTGCTGCCCATTTGAAATACACTTGACACACGCTAACTTACAACATATTGGAGGGGGACTAGACCAGTGGTTCGTTGTTTGTCAAACCCTTGGATGTTGCTCCCAGTGGGCAGTGGCATCAAAGCAGGTGCCTATTTTTAAATTCCAGGCTTGAAGGCCTAAAAACCAGATGTACTGCCAAACAGAGCCTCCTGTAAGCTGCCAGTCTATATAGGGGTATATTTATCAAAGAGTGAAGTTAATAGTGAAGTTCCGCCACTAAAGTGAAATTCCGCCACTCTCCATTCATTTCTATGGGATTTTTATAGGCGTATTTATCAAAGGGTGAACTTTCACTTCACCCATTGATAAATACGCCTTTCAAAATCCCATAGAAATTAATTGAGAGCTGCGGAATTTCAATCTAGTGGCAGAACTTCACTCTTTGATAAATTTACCCCATAGTGTCTACCAAATATCCCCAACTTTTATCTCCATTTTTTTTTTTTTCATTTGAGGTTCACGGGTAAAAAAAAGGTTGGGGGTCCCTGCTCTAGAGTATAGTCCATGCCTTGTAGTAAACCATAATGAGCACTTGGTGGTCAGGTTAACATTACAAAGACATAACGTGCAGCTTCTGTTTGGATTTAAGCATGACATATATTTGAAGCGTTTTTAAATGCTGTGTTAAAACATTGCCATGCCAAAATGATTTAAGGTATCTGTAAAGCAGGGTTATTGGCTATTGTTTAATGCAAATGATTTCTACAAAAGCGCCATTACAAGAGCAATGAATGATCTTTCGATGCCGAACATTAGACAAGACGGGATACATTCCGGCCATTTATTTTGGTGTACATGATGGCTTTCCTACTTTTACATTTTCATTATCTCTAGAGCCCAGAAGCAAGCACCATACATTGTCTTTCTGATGACATTAAGAACGAGGAGCAGCGCCATTATTCAAACCCGGCTGTGGCGCTTGAAGACATAACGGTACCCAATTATTTGAGTCCCATCCCCCCCCACACACACACACACCCCATATATATTTATTATAACATTTTGGTTGCCCGATTTCTCTAATTTCTCTAGATATAAAGTGGTTTGGAAAGCTGGCAAGGAAACAATCTATGTTGACAGATTAGTCTTTTGTCAAATACAGATCTGGCGTAGAGTAAAGGCTGATGATTTATAAGTATATTGGATGCTGCTCTTTTGTCTTCCATTAAACGCTTATTATCCTGCTGCTAAGTAATGCGCTAGGAATAACAAATCAGCTCCTCTTTATGTAAAACAAATATATTTAGAGAAACACCAAATCTGGGATTTCCCAAATTTTAGCACTTTTTGGAGGATTTGGATTCAGTGGATACCTTAGTGCTTATCCAGAACAAAATCCGAACCCTCGCAGTCATGTGACTTAGATAGATGCCCAAAAGTGACAATTCTTGCTCAGATTACATTTAAATTTGAATATGCAAATTGTGGTCTAACACCAGTTCACTACTTAGACGAATATTAGAATTGGGGTGTTGGGAGGAGAAGTTAAAAAGAAGGAAGAAGAACCTCCCGTTAAATACTGGGAAAATAAACCCCATTTCTGCTTTTATTCACAAGTTATCCCCAAGAGATTTTGAAACTAAAGATAAATGCCCTCTCTGTGTTGGATATCCAGCATGTTTCCTAACTGTTGAATATTAAAAAGAAGGTACCCTGTCTCTAAATTAGGATTGCCTTGTTAAAAAAAACAACTTTAAAGGTATTGTCAAGATTTGTATCGTATAGTTTTTATTAGTGAATAACACTGTGAACACTGCAAGTACAATTATGGGACCTGTTATACAGAATGCTGGGACCTGGAGTTTTCTGGATAATGGATCTTTCCATAATTTGGATTTTCATACCTTAAAGGAGAAGGAAAGGTTAAAACTAAGTAAACTTTATAAGAAAGGTCTATATAAATACACCAGTAAACCCTAATGCTGCTCTGAGTCCTGTCAAAAGAAACACCACATTTCTTTCCTTCTATTGTGTACTCATGGGCTTCTGTATCAGACTTCCTGTTTTCAGCTTAAACCTCCAGGGCTTGGGCTTGAGCAGGCTCAGTTTGCTCCTCTCACCCTCTCACCCTCCCTTCTCCCTCTTCCCTCCCACTGTAATCTGAGCCCAGAGCTATGAGTGAGCAGGAAGAGGCAGAAAGTGATGTCACACCAAGCGAATATGGCTGCCTCTATCCTAAACAAACAGAGAGCTTCTAGAGCTGTTTCCTCAGTAATGGTAAAGAATTTTACAGAATAAATATAGTGTTATAGCTTGCACTATAAACTGCCTCAATAGATTTCCTTTTTCTTTAAGTCTAATAGAAAATCATGTAAACATTAAAAAAAGCCAATAGGCTGGTTTTACCTCCAATAAGGATTAATTATATCTTAGTTGGGATCAAGTACAAGCTATTGTTTGCCAAGTAAAAACACCCATATAACGTATAGCAAAAAAATGTCGCTCAATTTGAAAAATGTTGGGTGGTTTGATGCCCATTGACTTCAATGTATTTGCCAACTTTTTGCCATTTTGCGAATGAAGAGAAAAGGTCACATTTGCCCATCACTAGTAATATCTACCACAAGGTGGGGTATGGGAGCATTTTTAGCAATGCAGGTGTCAGGGAGATCTTATCTGGAGACCTTCCTATTGTTTTGCTGATGGGTTGCTTGGAAAAGGTGATATAATGGTAGAGTGATTGAAGTTTATCAGAGCACAAGTCACATGACTGAGGTCAGCTGTGAAACTAACATGTCCAATATCAGATTTCAAAATTAAATATAAAAATATAAAAACATCTGTTTACTCTGTTGAAAAACAGATTTCAATGCAGAATTAACTAATGCATTTTGTAAAAAAACATGTTTTCCCCTGACAGAATCCCTTTAAGGCATGCCTACAGGGTGGGGGGGGTTCACATCTTGGGTTATCGTCTCACTTAATCCCTTTTATACTTAGTTTGGAAGCTTCAATCTGAACCATCATCCCATTATCATGGAATAAGTACCAACTTCCAAATGTCGTACTCAGGCGTCAGACAACAACCAAAAAATGGGAACTGCAGAATAAGAGCAACAGTAGTCAGGATGAACAAATGTGATGCAGGGTCAGATTGGGCCAGCAGGACACAAGGAAAAAAACTGTTTTTTTGGGCCCCGCTGGCCTTCACCCTGCACTGCCGCTTTCCTTACCTCCCTCCTTGACGCCGGGCACTTCCCTGACCTCCTTCCCTGGCCCTCGGTGCACATGCACAGGTATGCAGGGGGAAAGAGGGAGGCTATGGATGTGATGGGGTGGCCAGAGGGGGGTTGTGGGGGCTCCTGAGGCTGCAGGTCCGATGGGCCCTGGGCTTCCCAGTCCAACGCTGACAGGATGAGCTTCGATGTGTAATTTCCAATTTCACTAGTGGCAAATCCATGCAAGTATTCCTCCATGCTCAGTTCCAATAGGCAACATTAACCTTCCACCTAGCCTTCAACATTTACCAATGGGACAGGAGTCTGCTTAGGAGATTTTGAGACCTGAACAACTCGGAGAAAGAATATCTAGACTGAGGGTACAATATTGATGGAGAAGTTGGCACCATGTTTGGATGAAAATGGCAACACGGGAGCTTTTTTGTCGTGTGAAGAACAATAGAAAGGAGCTTCTCAAATAATGTATACGCTACTATGCTAAAAACTGATATGTTAAAAACACTTTAACTGCAATGTAATTCCCACTGACTCCTATGCATGCTTTGTTATCACAGGAGCCAAAGTTTCTTTCTCTGAGAAGTCGTCCCCAGTACATAGCTTATTTACCCAGTGACTGTCACTGTCTGTGCCTACAAAGGCAATCCATGCACAGTTCATTTACAGATCTGACTATTTACCTTTTCTAACTATGGACAGTACCAAATCCCTAGGTGCCCTGCTTGCCCCTTGTACATATTTGCTTTCCCTACTTGTCTGTATTGTGACAAAGTCTCCTGCTGCTACACTACAATCCTATTTCCTATTAACTTCCTATTTGCTTTGAATTGGGAGTAAGATGTGACAGATGGCAAATATCAAGAGCAATTGTGAATGCAGGCGAGCCTTGGCAATAAAACCACTTGTTCCCAATATACAGCATTTTGAATTTGTTCCTTAAATCACATGGGGAATATGAAAATCATGTTTTTGGTGTATCTGTGCTGTATAAACAACATTACTGATTATCGGATGTATTTTGCATACCCCAAACTAGTACTTATCATACTAAATGCCACCCAAATGTTGTGGGACAGTCCTGAATTGAGGATAACATAAGTGGTGAGGTTCACCAGAAATTGTCACTTTTATATTAAAGTGGACCTGTCACCCAGACACAAAAATCTGTATAATAAAAGTCCTTTACTAATTAAACATGAAATCTAATTTCTATTTTTTATTGAAGCATTCATAGCTGCTGTAAGCTCATTTAAAAATCTCAGATGTCAATCAAATGTTGTCTTCCCCTCCTCTATGCCATGGGCATAGAGGCGGGGCAGACAATTACTTTCACTTTCCATTCAGCACTTCCTAGATGTCACTGCTCTCCCCACATTCCCCCGTTCTCTTTACCATTTAATTGTGTAGCCAGGACATGGGGATGGACATCAGGTCCCCCATTCTGGTGCACAAACAAGATTCTGAGATGATACAAGACTTGTCTTAATAACACTGTGCACAAAATGGCTGCTGCCTGCTTGCTATAATTATGAATTCCCAGACTGAAGAAAACAAGATTCAAATAATTTATATAGTGTAATTAAAGTTAATTTTGCTTGACTAATATGATAAAATAGGATTTTGAATAATTTTTTTGGGTGACGGGTCCCCTTTAATGAAATGTAGATACATAAAATGCTCTTCGTTAGACAGATTGCAAGGTTTCTTAAAGGGGTAGTTCACTTTAAAACTTTTTGTAGTGAAGTACTGACTGAAATTCTAACAATTTGCAGTTGGACTTTATTTTTAATTTGTTTTCCAAATTGGCACCTTGTTATCCTCTCTCTCTCTCTCGAGGCCACAGGTGGTATATCACTTTATGTTGGGGTTACGGCACCTCTTCAGGATGGTATTTGAGGGAGAACAAATAAGGGACCACCCTTGTTCTACGCTCCTGCATAGAAGCAGACGGGTGCAGTCAGTTTTGGACTGAAGTACCTGGGGCCTACAAGTGAACCTGACTCCAAGTTTCCTCAGACCTTGGCAGGCCTGGGAGTCAAAATAGGCCCTGCCATTCCAAGTACACAGAGGTCCAAACAGCCCCCTACCAGCCCAAACAGCCTCCTACCAGCCCACTATATGGTAACTTTCTATGGGACCTTACAGCAGCCCCTCTGGCATTTGTCAGAACCCACAGATTGCCAGTCCGGGCCTGCCTCAGACCCAGCCAGTGACATCATCAGGGATGGCTCCAGGTGCACAAAAATATTCTTGGCAGCCTGTTCCTTCCAGCAGGAATAAAAGCAAAACAGTTGAATGCAGTGGTGGTGGGCAGCATGTTGGAGCATTGAATGGTGGCTCCTCTTTGTAAAAAGCATCCATCAGACCAGATCCTCCACCCATCACCTTTTGCATCAGCCAGGGAACTTTCTTAAATAACATTTGGGCAGGTTGGGAGATTTGTCCATCATAGACTCACTGTTTTCCATTGGATGGATGGATGACCATGTGCCATTAGCCAATTACACAGATTAATTAAACTCCTTACATGTATCGGTCAAAAATTATTTTGTTTGCGGAAGCCCAATACTAAATAATACATATTTAAAGGCCATGTTTGCAGCTCAGCAATGTGACATCCATTCTAATCTGGTTGGTTGTTTATTTAATGGCACCTTTTAATTTCTTGCTAATCAATGGCGTGTTCCTAGCACGAGTAAGCCTTGCCCTAGAGAGCGTCTTTATAGCTATAATATATTCACGGCTAATCTGATTAACATATGAACTGCTTATGTGATTACTGAGCCTTGCTTAGAGCTATGTTGATGAAAGGCACACTACTAACCTCAACTATTTTTATTTGCTTAATTGTGGCTAGAACTGGGTAAGGTATATATCACACATTCTTTATTGTTTCCTCTATTGTTGTAAAGGATATGATTAAATTTAAGGGGCCAGTTTTGTAAGGGCCATTTATGAATCACCCACAAGTGATGAACACAACGGAGAGCACATATTAATGCAAATTATTAAGGAACTTGAGTCAAAACATGCTCCTGCACTGCAACGTGGTTTCCAATGTGTCCTACCTGCCTCTGTTGATGAATTTGTTTGTCCATTTCTGTTCTCTCATTCTGACTCTTTATATTTGTACTTACCAACAAATACACAGCTCCCTTTGTGAACTCTACTTTTTGCATCAGATGTGTTATCTCACACAAGACATAGAATGCAGCCGGCACCCTTCCATGGCACAGTCAAATGCTCTATGTATGGGCTCAAAGCGGCATCATTTTGCACCCTTTAGCCCTCAAATAATTGCCTCTGTATCAGTAGTATACGAGCCTAAAAATATAGAACATGCTACCACTTTATACTATTAATTTGCATTTCATCTAATTGTATTAATAGAAAGGAATCGTTTAGATGGAACTGTTTCAAATCCTTTGCCAAATCCAAAAATAGTGGAAGAATCACTAGCACTGTGCATCGCACAAGAGATATGCCTCTTTAATGAATTTAACTCTTTGTAAGACTTTTCTTGTCCTTTAACAAACCTTCAAACTTGCCCTCAGAAGATGTCAGACTTACTAGCCTATAATTGCCAGGCAGAGAATGTAATTCCTTTTTTAGGAATTAAATCAGCTTTCCTCTATTTTCTTGGCACCTAACCTATAAATGTTATTGCCAGTCTGCCAAGTAATATCTACCTTACTAAGTGATGCCTGTTATATTACTGTTTGCTCCAGGGATGCCCTTATCAAGAATAGAGGCAAAACGATAAAATTCTCAATTTGAAGCTGCTAGTTCTGCCAGGCACTGCTTGAGTTTGCACATATAATATTTACCCAAATCCTTTCCCAGTCAGATATCATTAGTCCCTTTTAGAATATGATTTGCATGCACAATTGTCTTCCCAATGGCACAACCTTGCATGAGTCAATATTGAACCTCACCTGCTATTTAACTTCCGAGTGTCCTGCTTATGCAAATCTTACCATAAGGTGGAAACACCCCAGTAAGGATCTTATTATCTTGCATAAATTCTATATCAGCAAACACAGTAACAGCTCTCGCTATGATATCCAAATATCCAAGGTCATTTATGAATGCATTACAAATGAGAGGTCCCAGGGACAGAAGTCTGTGGGACTCCACTTATCAGTGGTACAACTAGACACTGCCCTATTAATCCCCACTTATCTCAAATTATCCTCTCATCACATTCAAGGACCAAAGCATGAAAGATTTAAAATATCAATACTTTTTGTTAAGGAAAACCATAAAACATGATTTAAGAACATCAGTGAGGATGACGGTGTATCTTTTAATTTAATGTGCATGCAAAGAGAGGAGGACGTCGAGTACTGCGCCTGGAGAAGCTCACTACTGGGATGGGGGCTCCTGAGGGCATGTGGGGGCTCTTAAGGGTAGCAGTCCCAGTGGGCCCCATGCACCCCAGTCCGACTCTGGACTCAGGCAGAAAAAAAGTAATCTAGAGTCAATCAGGGATGGTCTACTTAAGTAGAAAACACATGGGAATATTTACATTCTCAACTATAGTTGTGGTTGCACAATATTGGGCATGGTTGCTAACCAAATTGACACCATTCATTAAAAGTACACTTGGCTAAAGACATTCCTTGTACCTCCATATAGTCGGTGATGGTGCTTCCATCCTGCCTGTTCTGACATACATGTGCATCTATTGACAAAGGGGAACCTTGGAGCAACCGCCACCTTCAAGCTAGTGGTAATTTCACATTTGCCACAGTGACCTGCATCCAGCGCCAATTCTACAGCAGGAACCACCTGAGGTTGCAATGCCGCCCACCCTCACACACCAGTGCTTAGCTTTTCTTGCACCGGAGTGGGTCCTGGTGGGGGGCTGCATCACTAGTTTGACTCTTAAAGTTACATGGGGAGGCAAAAAGCTTGGCACTGCCATCTGAGGAAAGTTTCTCAACTTGTCCTATTGACACAGCGACCATTCCTGCATCAATACTCATGGTGGTTTTACAACTGAGGAATCTTGGACATGTAATTTTGATGACAATCAACAGAAGTGACACCACCATGATTTCATTTTCAGTGTTACTGAGTCTGCATCAAATGTAATGGTGCAGGTGCAAAATGGAGCTCCCCCTGGTGGCCGTAATGATGCTGGAATAGTAGGGGAAAGTGCTACATTCTGGGTAAAAAAAAAAGTATGGTAAATTTCACTTTATATGTATGAATAGAAGATGGCTCACCGTACCAGAGGCCTCCCCTTCAGACTAGAAGAAAAGAACTTTCATTTGAAGCAACGTAGGGGATTCTTCACAGTCAAGGACAGTGAGGTTGTGGAATGCACTGCAGGGTGATGTTGTGATGGTGATTCTGGTAATGCCTTTAAGAGTGGCTTGGATGATTTCTTGGATATACATAATATCAAAGGCTATTGTGCAGGGCCGGGCCAAGCTAATTTGGCACCCTAGGAAAGGGCTGCAATCAGTGACCCCCCCCCCCCGATTACCTTTTCCCACCTTACAATTATGTTATTTTTGATAAAGAAAGGGTACAACACATTCATGAATGAATCTTGCCCTTTATATAAATATGTAATGTTAACAAACAAAAATAAGGTACACTAAACAAAATATAGCTCCCAAATTTGTACCTGTGCCTGCAAATCTGTGCCAACAGCAGCCAAAATATTGGCCCACAAATCAGTCTCTGTGCCAGCCAACAGCCAAAATATTTCCCCCAAATCTGTGCCAACAGCAGCCAAAATATTGCCCCCAAATCTGTATCTGTGCCAACTAGCAGTCAAAATATTACCGCCAAATCTATGTGCCAGTGCAGCAGCCAAAATATTGCCCCCTAAATCTGTACCTGTGCCAACAGCAGGAGCCAAAATATTGCCATCCAAGTCTGTACCTGTGCCAGCCAACAGCTAAATATTGACCCAAATTAGTATCTATGCCAGCCAGCAAAACAAAAAAATTGCCCTTCAAATATGTGCCAGGCCAGAAGCCAGCAGCAGATTATTGCCCCAGACGATCTGTACCTGTGCCAGGAGTCAGCAGAAAATAAGCCCCGAAGTCATCTAGACTGGTTTTCAGTCAGTGTGTATAAAGTCACCACCAGGCCCAGCTTTCTTTAAAGGAGAAGGAAAGGTTAAAACTAAGTAAACCTAATCAGAAAGGTCCATCTAAATACACCAGTAAAACCCCAAAGTAGTGTTGCTCTGAGTCCCCTGTCAAAAGAAACACTGCATTTCTTTACTGCTATTGTTTACACATGGGCTTCTGTATCAGACTTCCTGCCTTCAGCTTAAACCTCATTGCCCTGGGCAAGAGCATGCTCAGTTTGCTCCTCTTCAACCGCCCCTCCTTTCTCTACTGTAATCTGAGCCCAGAGCAGGGAGATACTCAGACAGGAAGTGATGTCACACCATGTTAATACTGCAGCTCCTATCCTAAACAAACAGAGTTTCTAGAGCTTTTTACTCAGGTATGGTAAAACATTCTACAGAATAAATATAGCATTCTAGCGTGCACTATTGCAGCTAATCTATTGGCAATAAAATGCCTCTGTAGCTTTCCTTCTCCTTTAATCCGGGCCAGGCGACACACAGCGCACCACATCAGCCCAGCTTTCTGCCTCTTTTTGGGGCCCAATGTGGTGTGACGCCGATGACTGCGCGTGTCGCTTCCTACAGCGTAGGCGCCACATCGCTTTAGGAAGAAGAAGCGCAGCAGCCAGCAGGAGACGCCATTGCCAGGAAGTAAAAGGGAGGTGGGGACTGGGGAGCGCTGCCACTACCACTTTACTACAGGATTGCATACCGGGGGTGTAATAAATACTAACAATTAGATAAAAAATAAAGTTGTATTAAAAAAAATGTTCCCCTTAAAAGTGCGCCCCCCTTCAATTGCGCCCTAGGCAGGCGTCTGCTCTGCCTACCCCTAGTTCCGGCCCTGCTATTGTGATACTAAACTCTATAGTTAGTATAGATATGGGTGTATAGAATTTATATGAAAGTAGGGAGGGGTGTGTGTATGGATGCTGGGTTTTCATTTGGAGGGATTGAACTTGATGGACTTTGTCTTTTTTCAACCCAATTTAACTATGTAACTATGTAACTATGTTACTATGTAACTAGGTTAAAAAAATAGACTTTTTTTTATGAAGTGTGAAAATGCAAAAAATAAAGAAGAAGCCTAACAATAATATTGAATTCAAGTTTTCAATAGTTGACCATCCAAAAGTTCCTGTGATGTGTGAGATGCGTATTCTTCCCAAACTGCACAAATCTCTATTATAGACAAAGGTCACCCCATTGGTCCTGGGATTCAGAGTGAGAGAAATGTCAATAAACAAGTGGATTTCTATTATTTCTGAGAGATATCATCCAGCTCTGGCACTAGTTACGAGAAATAAAAATGTGAAACACTGAACTGAAAGAACAGAGGCTCGAGAGCAAGAGGAATGGAAGATCAAAGAGAACACAAGATAAACACTGAATTAAAGATGGAATCAGAATGAAAAACCCGCAGTGCTGTTAATCAAGCTGACGACCGGCACTGATCCAGTGACAAAAAGACACAAAACCAACATTATTCAGCCTTGTGATCAACTCATCATTGGCTGGTATTTGTCGCTGGTTGTCTTTCTTTCATTTTTTATTAGAAATGTAATGGCTGTTTCAGACACTGTCGGTACAGGCTAAGGCATTGCTCCAGTTTAATGTAGCTCTTTATATGTTTTTAAGTACAGGTATGGGACCTGTTATCCAGAATACTTGGGACCTGGGGTTTTCTGGATAAGGAGTCTTTCCGTATATTGGATCACCATACCTTACATCTACTAAACAAATAATTTAAACATAAAAGTAAACCCATCAGGCTGTTTTTGCTTCCAATTAGGATTAATTATACCTTAGTTGGGATCAAGTACAAGCTACTGTTTTATTATTACAGAGAAAAAAGAAATCATTTTTAAAAATTTGAATCTATGAAAAGGCACTGAAGTAGATCTAACTATTAAGACATAAGAGGTTTTTTTTACACAACAGAAACCAATGTGCAAAGTACAAAGAAAAGGCCACAACCTGCCATTTTTTTCACTTTACACAATTTATTCTCCTGTTTATAAATTGCTATAGGTCTCTTTTCAGGGCACAGAGACCTGCAGTTCTTCCCAAGTGCTACCTGTATTGAACTCCAGGCAACAGTTAATGAACCCTAAGTTATTGTTAATAGTGATGGGTGAATTAATTCGCCAGGCACTAATTTGTGGTGAAAAATCCACCAGGACAAAAATAGAATAGATTTGTCGCACGTCAAAATTATTTTTACGCCTATTGACTTCAATGCGTTTTTTGGCACAGATTCGCCCATCACTACGGTACTTGCTGCTCCAGCAATAAACTATGCACTTGACTCTTGATCTGTAGGTATGGGCCCTCACATGAGTTTGTTGCTGAAGTATACTTCTCCAGTATAGTTTAATAAATGGGTGCCATTGATTCTTGAACTTAACAATAATGGCTGGATTCACATAGGAGTCTTTGAGAGGACTGGGCACAAGAAATAGGATACTATAGCAAATATTCACAAAAATAGATTCAAGCATCAAGTGTTTTACCCATCAGGTGTAAGTAGCACCCCAAGCTTTTAGGCCTCTAACGTAAAGCACAGCCTGAACAGTTCTACCCTTTGGTCTGGACACTTGGTTCCTACTCTTTGGTAGTTCACCTGGGACCCTAATACATACTAAATCTCTTCAGTGGACCTTAGGCTGCTCACTAGCTACCCTATTCCTATCACGCCTGGATGGATCTATAACAGTGAATAACCTCACCCTGTCTTTCTTACTAGGCCCCATTGGCCTAGGCGCCAATCTTCTCCCACTTTCCTTCGCAGGGGGAATCCAGGAAGAAAAGAGACAGAGTACATGTGTGTTTTACTATATATATATATATATATATATATATATATATATATATATATATATATATATATATATATATATATATATATATATATATATATAGTATAGTGACCTATACTAGGCAGTTATAGGAGACTACATTATCATACAATGGGACACAGCTTTCCATTTAGTAAACTCTAAATCTTGGTCAACACCTTAGGGACTGCCTAAATAAGGGGTCACTAAACCAGCCCCCCACATAGATAAAGAGAAAATGTGAAAACAAGGCAGGAGGTGGGGTAGTCGTGTGGGAATGTGGTACATTGTTGCTGCTTAGGTTTTCTTTTGAGGGTTGATCCATTATACCCCATGTTTGGTGGCCAGATTATATCAACATTAAGTCATAAGTCTGTTGATCCTCTGAGCAGTGTGGGGAGCAAAACAATACACTAGAGGAGGAGTCCCAAACTCTTTTTACATGTGAGCCACATTCAAGTTTAAAAAAAGTTGGAGGGCAACATAAGCATACAAAAAGTTTCTGGCAATACCAAATATGGGCTATGATTGACAGTTGGCTACTGGTAGCCTTATGTGGACTTGCAGCCTACATGAGACTCTGTTTGGCAGTACACCTGGTTTTTTTAAAACCAAAACTTGCCTCCAAACCAGGAATTCAAAAATGAGCACCTGCTTTGAAGCCATTGGGATCAACATCCAGGGGGTTGGCGAGCCACTGATTGGGGATCACTAGACTAGAGTGCATTGTGCCAATGGGTCTCCAGTTGGACAGCCCTGAAAGAATCGTGTAGGTTTACTAAAGGCATTTTTATAGATTATTTTTGGTGTACTATCAACTGGAACTGCTTTGTATCTGTGGACTCGAGAGGACAGGCAACTGTTGAGAAGATTTGGCCTGTAAGGAGTGAAACTTGATACTGGGAGGAGTTCAGGAAGTAGCAAGATAAATCCACTAGGGAGGATAAAAGGGGTTATATAGGGATTATAATGGAGAGAGCTTCAGAGAGGTGTATGAGTTTTTGGGCCTATGAAGAGAAAGATATTGTTGAAGACTGTGTAGAGGACTGGGTGAGAACATTGAGATAAATAGAGAATATAAAGAGTAGAGACAGGGCTAGGCTGTATAAACAAAAGAAGAAAGAATGGCCAGTGCATTCCCTGAGAAAGTAACTATGACAATGGGACTGGGGTGAAGGCCTGGGTGGTAACTAGGAAAAATGGAGCTAAGCCAAGTTCTGGGGTCCTTCCTTCTTCCATGGTCATGACTGCAGTGTTTGATAGCTCATAGGATCTGAATCGGCGACACCTTTTAGGAAGTTTAATGCTTTTGTCCAAGCTTACAGCATCATCTAGTCCAAGTGTTCCTGTTCTCTAGTCCAAAAGCATCAAAGAATCATCTTATTTTAAAGGTCATACTCAACTCATACTGCAACATCCTGAGAGCTGAAGCAGTGGCTTAACTAGATATTACTGGGACAACAGTTAAGTATTATAACCCCAATTTGGTTACTGTCTCTTTAAATAGCAATTAAGCCTTGGAATTCCAGAGTCCCTTTTGCCTATGAACAGTACTTGGAACTGGGATTTACAGCACAGTGCCTCCACATGGAGAACACTGAGGAGCACACCTCAGGGGATTTCCACTAGGAGAAATAAAACAAACAGTTTGCAATAAAACAAATATAAACTTTATTTAAAACTGTATTTAGTAACTTTAAATGCAAATCACACTATATCACTTTACTCTGGGGAACCTGTGTGGACTATCAACCCCTGGCACAGTCGCTCAATGCCACAGTCCCACACCGGATGGATAAATGTAGAATAAATCCTGTCAGTTCAATGTCCCTTCCCCAAGAGTTCTTATGTCCCCACTACCTGCCTCAAGGTACCTTTCCCTTTGAAAGTAGTAGCTGCTCCTACGTGGCAGGTACACAAGCAAGACCTGTCCTCACCCTGAGGGAACACACAGTGGCCAAAGTACCCACAGGCAGGAGATATAAACTGGCTCTCATTGAAGCTGAAATACTTTATCAAAGCAGAGCAAACAGAGCCCTTTCCTTCTCCTTCTTCCTGGAAAATCCTTTCAAGCAGCACTGTCACTCTCCACAGATCTGATTCTCCCTAACTGTTGCAACACTGATCCCTTTATAAGCTCTGTCGGAAACCCCATACATTTGGCTGCTAAGTCAGGCAGTCCCCCTCTCCCAAGGATGCACTGGGGCACCCAGCCAATCAGATAGGTCTCCAGCCTATAACTGGGCTGGATGATGTACAGACAGGAAAACAGGGGAAGGATTTGTCTGATCCCCTTTCAGGTATCCCAAAATGTCTAGAGATTGAACTGTTTTACCAATATTTATTGAAATTGTATATTAATTAGGGCCTAATGGAGTCTGCTTCCTCTGTAGTTACGCCTCTGCATTGAAGGTCTCCTATTTTTGCCTTGAGGTTGTGATTCATCCACCTACTGAAATGCAGTTTAACAGGTTTGTTTGCAATCTATAAGTGTATTATTTCCTATTTTCCAAATATAAACCCGTGCATAGCGAGGACAGACATTACGTAGAATGAGTGCTACAATATAACAAAGGAGCGACTGGCAAAGTCACCTTGGAAACAGTTCTATGGAGCAGGAGACACAATGGGATGTTAGTGGACTTTCCTGTTTTCTCCTCTGTTTTTACTGTGAATATTTATTTTTAGAACTGTAATTTTATGAGTGCTAATTGCCTGGCAGGATAAATACTAATTATATTTTGAAGGAGGGGAAAAATAACGAGGTGTTTCCTAACTAGTCATTATCTTTGTGGAAGTGCACAGAGGCATCATGTTGGCGCACACATTACCTAGATTTAACTGTAATAAAAGCCAAACTGTGATTATCAGCCACACAGTGCCTCTTCTGTACTCAATATTTCATTGCGTTAGATATTAACATGTGCTGAAATTAAGGCGCATTAATATTGATGGCGAGCATATTTCTGGAGAAATTGCGGATTTAGGGCTTTTTTTCTCCAGCATAGACAAAATGAGCACTAAATGTGATGTTCATCTATAACGGGACATTATTATCCAAATAAAAGGTTTTACATGTGTCTGATAACAAAATGATATGGGGACTCTTTTCTGGGTTTGGGGTTCAGTGTGGGACATTTGCAGGAGCTGACTGACGTATCCACAAAGTCACATATCATTTATTGATTAAATACATTTGCTGCAGAAACATGCTTAGTACAGGGGAATGTCTATGCTGACATCATTTTATAGTACAGGTATGGGACCTGTTATCCAGAATGCTCGGGACCTGGGGTTTTCCGGATAACGGATCTTTCCATAATCAGGGTCATGGTTATACATACACAGGACTTTTTTTTCATTGAAACTCTATTGTACTTGCTGGAAGGGCCCATGTGACCCATGGGTTAAAAATTGGGGGCACCTGGGGGGAGGAGCATGATTACTTATTAATATGGGGGCCCCCATGATTCCTGACAATGATGCCAATATCTTTTATAGTATTAAATTCAGCATGAGTAGTCCTCTAAGTTTACTCATAGCCTGTACATGAATATACCACAACTTCATGCCAGTATTGAGCACAGGGCTTTGGGTATATGAGCCCTGCTAGAGTCCTGCACAGTTCCAGCCGGGCAGACTCATGCCTGAACTGGACCCATTGACCTACAACCCGACCCACACCACCAGCAAATAAGTTCCCCTACCTAGACCCACTACCTGGCTCACAAATAGTTTACTTACCTCCTGACTCGCGAGCTGTGAAAGTGGAAGTGACGTCGTGCTGAAACCAAAATAGACGAGTAAGGTGCCATAATTTGCACAAACCTCAGAGGAGGATAAATCCCGCACCTTAGCCAGGTACCCAGATGGGTTACCCGTGTAATACCCACATGATCAGGGAATCTGCCCAAAATCTGCCCAAATTCGGTAAATAGTGTGCAGGTACTCACGGGTAGTGATGGATGAATAAATTTGCCAGGTGCAAGTTTGCAGCCAATTTCAGTGTTTTGCCGCCGGTGAATAAATTCACGAAACATCAGCATAGTTGCGCACATAAAAATTGACGCGTGTCAAAAATTATTCAGACGCCCATGGACTGCATTTGGACAAAAGAGGAGCACGTATAAAAATAAAACGGGTACCGAACCAGACAGAATAAAGCAGTTACCTACTTTATAGTTGGTGGGAATAAGCCAAAAATGACTTATCCCAGTGGTCACTGATGCTTTTATTCACAAGCTGCTTTAGTTCAGATTTCGGACTCCGTTCTCCAGGCAGGAACCATGGTTTATATCATTCAGCCGGTCAGCAATTACCATTCTAGCCCCTTGGCCTGAGCCTCATATAAGAGGTAGAGTTGTTCCTTTTTCTCTCAGATTTAGTACATCTAAAGCAAAGTCTATAAACTTACACAACATGCTAATTGCTCCCCGTAGCGTTATCCGACTTCAGCATATATCTTTTGGCAGAAAAAAGTAGGACAAATGGGTACTCGAAGGTACCACGCTAGCAAATGCAAAATGACTGTGTGTATTCTTCCCAGCTTTGTTTTATGTAAGGGGGATACTGGGACAATTTTATAGCGATCACCAAAAAAATTAATTTAGAAAAGACAATAGGTAAATAAACATGTTGTTCCTAAATGAAAGGGGATTTTGTAACCTTTGTGGAGAGAATAAGAGGCAGACGAGAACCAGAGAGGTTATTAAAAATGTGTAAAGTGCCAAGCATCATATATTCAATGGAATAAACGAATTTACCTGGGATATGTGCTGAGTGTATCACAATACACAGAATATACAGTATACATGAAGTTTACCGTTAATATAAAGGGGAACTAACCCATTGCACAGTCCCCCTACTCAGACAAATGTAGAGCTGGGCAGTGGGATTATGTCATGTAATTTCTGCTTCCAAGATCCCTGGTACTGATCGCCAAGCAGGAGGATGCACACTGGATGCCAATCTGGTTTATAGTGTCTATGCTCTAATATTGTTTACTACAAAGTCTCCGTTTTTTAAAGAGCAACCAAACCTAGATTCAGGTTTATTAAAAAGGTTTTCTAGTAAGGAAGAGGGCCACTGTTTCCATTCCCACAGAGAAACAACCCTATGCCTCATAAATTGCATATTTCCATCTGAATTCCACTGACATAGCCATTCTTCATATACCTGCACAGACAATGCATTGCCCAAACAGCTGGTGTATGCTTCCTTGTGGTCATTTGACTCCTCCCACACCAAAAATGTAGTAATAATAAAGCTACTAAGTAAGAGGACCCTCCCCACTAGGAGACCCAAATTATTATTGCAGTGTCTGCCACACTCCGTGTGTATTGGGCCCTGTCAACTAAAAAGAATGGCGCCCAAGATGAAAAAAAAAATCTAGCCTATAGTGCAGGATTAGCTAAAATGTGTAGAATTCAGCGATAAACTGGCACAAAGACTGGACTTCACTTTAAAATAGATACAAATTAAAAGTTTTATTACGCAAAAAGGAACATCTCAGAGGGTGGCCTTACACATTTTGTGCCTCAAGGTCACTTAGTCATAGGCTTTAGTCTTTAGGATTAGCTATAACCCCAGTTAGTGTTGTCCCCTGGTCAATATCTAGCTCAGGGGTCCCCAAACTTTTTAACCTGTGAGCCACATTCAAATGTAAAAAGAGTTGGGGAGCAGCACAAGCATGAAAAAGTCCCTTGGCTGCCAAATAAGGGCTGTGATTGGCTATTTGGTAGCCCCTATGTGGACTGGCAGCCTACAAGAGGCTCTACTTAGGAACTTACTTTGAAGCCTGGAATTTAAAAATAAGCACCTGCTTTGAGGACCCTGAGAGCAACATCCAAGGGGTTGGAGAGCAACTTGTTGATTACGAGCTACTGGTTGGCTGTAAATTTGCATTTACCTAAACTTTCCATTCTCCCTGCATAGTTTTACCTCCAACCTGCAATCTCCACTCCACCAAAGCTGTCCCTCTGCTTCTGCTCACAATCTGAACACCCATTATCTGTCCACAATCAGCCTTTTAACATCACCCCATCCCCTTTCAAGTAGTGGGTGTTATGGAACAGTGGCAAATGTGTCAATTCTGTCCCTGAGCCGCCATGTTTATACTTCATTACTGTAAAACACTGCCAGCTAAACACCCAATAGTGCTGCAAGTTCCACCCCTTATGCAGTTCATGGATAGGACCATTCTTCATGCCCAGACACCATGTGGGACATTTACTAAGATTCGTAGTTGCGCCAGGCGTAACTTCGCCGCACTTCGCCAGGCGTAGTTTCGCCAGTGCTCCGCAAATTCACTAAAACCCGAAGTTGCGCTCAGGGGTAGCGTAAGGTTGGGAAGTTGCGCTAGCATTGATTCACTAAGCGAAGTTACGCTAGTGATGGTTAATTTGCATACGGCACCAAATTCAAATTTCAATGGAGGAATATGTAGCAGCACTATGAATGGCTGGGAAACCTTCAAAACATCAAATAAAAATTTTATTTTGCCCTACACATGTGCCCACTGTATAGTTAAGTTGCCATGAGTTAGGAAATGTAGGGGGGAAGGAGGGGAGCCCCAAAAATTTTTCAATCTTTTTCAGCCTATCACCCATAATATAGAAAAAACGCCAGCGTTTTTTGGGACTTCTTAACTTTTTTGAAGAAATCCCTATCTACTCTATTGCGCTTCGCCTGGTCTGAGGTGGCGAAGGAAGTCTAGTGTAAAAGGTAGCGTTCAGAACAATGCGCGCGTTAGTGAATTTTCATAGTTACATCCGTCGCGCAAATTCGCCAGGCGCAAGGGTGCGAAGTTACACTAGCGAAGTTACGCCACCGTCCGTTAGGGAATTTGCGAAGTAACGAAAATGCCCAATGCTAGCGAATTGATGCTAGCGTTAGGCGCTTCGGCGCATAGTGAATTTGCCCCCATATTCCAGCATGACCCCTTATAATACTTATAATACTCTCACCTGCACCCCACAATGGCATTCAAGCACAGAGAAAGAGGGCCAGACAATAGGAACCCAGAAGATAAACCCAAAAAGGGACTTATTGGAGCAAGAACTGAGTAAAGTGAATTATTCATGGCTGGAAAATGCAGTCCTCTATATGTGTGATCCTCAACCAGTGGCTCATGAGTAACCTAGTGGCCTCAAAGCAGGAGCTTATTTTTGAATTCCAGGCTTGGAGGCAAGTTTTGGTTGTATAAAAACCAGGTGTACTGCCAAACAGAGTCTCCTGTAGGCTGCCAATAGGCAATGACATCCCATATTTTTGATACAATCATATATTTTGCTCTACAATTTTTTCTATAGTTAAATGTGGCTTACGGGTAAAAAAAGAATTGGCGACCCCTGTTCTATATAAATAAGGGACAATAAAACAGGTTGAAAAGTGGCTGGTACATCAGTCTCAAGCTTTCATGCAGCTACTTACCTTCTACACAAAGAAATCAAAATGCATTATTCCAATGTATTTATATAGCAGTAAATGACTCCCAGGGTGTGCCAGGAGAACATTGTATAAATATTTGTGTCAAGCCTACCTAACAGCAGGTACGGAATTCTGCTCCGACGCCAGCGTTAGGAGGCCCTTGCTTCATTTGCACAAAGTTTTCTTGCTGTCAAGCTGTAAAAGTTCTACTTTGCCTTAATAAATCAGCAGCCAAATCTATTCCTAAGGCTCTTCAGATTCCGTGGACTTGCAGAAAACTGCAGAAATAGCCATTATGTGGTATAATTTTATGAAAAGGAGCTGATCATGACAGGATAGAAAGTGCCCTTTATTAGCAAGCTGAAAACTTTGGAATAAGATTTATACCTAATGTCAATTTAATTACCAGCAGTGCCAATTCCACCGCGCTGAAAGACTGAAGTCCAACTTTTGATTTTCTTCTTAGTCACTTCTATACAAACCTTATAGGAACTTACCAAAGGTTGGTGTTGCAGTGGGTTTCTATACTTTAGCTAGATTTATAGCAGATCTTCATTCATGATCCAATATATTACATGCTACAATTTATATTTAAAGGGGAAATACTGTGAGCTCTGTTAATACTGCCCCCTTTATAGCACCACCTTTGCTAACCAACTATAGAAGAGTGAATGATCTGTTTTGTAATGTGAAAATAAAAACAAAACTTGATTCTGGACATCACATAGGTGTTGTGAAGGTGGACAATCCATGGGCAAATAGAACAACAGGTGCAGTGGGTACTGTATTTAGCAAGTGTAGCACTGTCTTGTTCCTCTGTGTGCTGCATGATGTGCTTTTCCTTCAAATCTCATGGTGTAATTTAATGCTGGGAGTCACTGTATCATTTAATGTGTGGACAGTGTTGGACTGGGATGCCAGGGGCCCACCAGAAAACCTTAGACCATGGACCCACTTTCCAAACTTTTATTCCTCCTCTCCTCCCTCAACCTCTATATTCTCCTAGTCTTTTATATCTACTTACTATATTCTTTAATAATTAAGCATATTTCCCATAAAAAATAGGGAATAACCCTGAAATAGACCAAATGTTTAGAAGCAAGAGGGCCCACTGGGAGTTTTCCTGGTATACCTGTGGGCCAGTCCGACATTGTGTGTGGAGCAAGTGTATTGTTTAATGCTGGGAGTCACTGTATCATTTAATGTTATGTATCATTAATGTTGGGAGACATTGTGTGTGGAGCAAGTGTATTGTTTAATGCTGGGAGTCACTGTATCATTTAATGTTATGTATCATTAATGTTGGGAGACATTGTGTGTGGAGCAAGTGTATTGTTTAATGCTGGGAGTCACTGTATCATTTAATGTTATGTATCATTAATGTTGGGAGTCACTGTGCTGTACCATTAAATTCTGGGAGTCACTGTATCATTTAGTGTCGTGTATCATTAATGCTGGGAGTCACTGTGCTGTACCATTAAATGCTGGGAGTCACTGTATCATTTAATGCTGGGAGCCACTGTATCATTAAATGTCATGTATCATTAATGTTGGGAGTCACTGTGCTGTACCATTAAATTCTGGGAGTCACTGTATCATTTAACGCTGGGAGCCACTGTATCATTTAATGCTGGGAGTCACTGTACCATTAAATGCAGGGAGTCACTGTATCATTTAATGCTGGGAGTCACTGTACCATTAAATGCAGGGAGTCACTGTATCATTTAATGCTGGGAGTCACTGTACCATTTAATGCTGGGAGTCACTGTACCATTAAATGCAGGGAGTCACTGTATCATTTAATGCTGGGAGTCACTGTATCATTTAATGCTGGGAATCACTGTACCATTTAATGCTGGGAGTCACTCTACCATTTAATGCTGGGAGTCACTGTACCATTTAATGCTGGGAGTCACTGTATCATTTAATGCTGGGAGTCACTGTATAATTTAATGCTGGGAATCACTGTACCATTAAATGCAGGGAGTCACTGTATCATTTAATGCTGGGAGTCACTGTACCATTTAATGCTGGGAATCACTGTACCATTAAATGCAGGGAGTCACTGTATCATTTAATGCTGGGAGTCACTGTACCATTTAATGCTGGGAGTCACTGTATCATTTAATGCTGGGAGTCACTGTACCATTTAATGCTGGGAGTCACTGTACCATTTAATGCTGGGGGTCACTGTACCATTTAATGCTGGGAGTCACTGTATCATTTAATGCTGGGAGTCACTGTATCATTTAATGCTGGGAATCACTGTACCATTAAATGCAGGGAGTCACTGTATCATTTAATGCTGGGAATCACTGTACCATTAAATGCAGGGAGTCACTGTATCATTTAATGCTGGGAGTCACTGTACCATTTAATGCTGGGAGTCACTGTATCATTTAATGCTGGGAGTCACTGTACCATTTAATGCTGGGAATCACTGTACCATTTAATGCTGGGAGTCACTGTATCATTTAATGCTGGGGGTCACTGTATCATTTAATGTTGGGAGTCACGGTGTCATTAATGCTGGGAGTCACTGTACCATTAAATGCAGGGAGTCACTGTATCATTTAATGCTGGGAGTCACTGTACCATTTAATGCTGGGAATCACTGTACCATTTAATGCTGGGAGTCACTGTATCATTTAATGCTGGGGGTCACTGTATCATTTAATGCTGGGAGTCACTGTATCATTTAATGCTGGGAGTCACTGTACCATTTAATGCTGGGAATCACTGTACCATTTAATGCTGGGAGTCACTGTATCATTTAATGCTGGGAGTCACTGTACCATTTAATGTTGGGAGTCACGGTGTCATTAATGCTGGGAGTCACTGTACCATGAAGGTATAAGCTGGCGAAACAGATTCTGGCGAAAAGGTAACATTGTAAAGTTCACACTTTGATGAATTTACAGAGTAACGAAAATTCGCCTGACGAAAGTGCACGAAACTAGCGCTGAGCTTTTTCGCTAGCAAATTGTCCTCTATGCCTTTTAGTAAATTGGTGATGTCCCTGCGGTTTGTCATTTTGGCGGATTTTCGCTAGCGACGGCCACTTTGCCCTTAAGTCATTGTATAATTTAATGCTGGGAGTCAGTGTATCATTTAAAGTAGGGAGTCACTGCCCTTGTTCTACTGGTACATACCTGTGGGCTCTCTATTTTTTCTTGTGTTACATGAGTATGGGCATTTGCCCTGCAGAAATGCTAATAAAGGTGTTGACACATGGTACATGGAATGTTACAATTTCAGTATTTGTACAAACCAGTAACTATATTGTTTGAATTCTTTTGGAATCTTTGGAATCTAGAACTGTAGAGAATTTGATCGCATAACATAAATCCACTTTATTTAGGGAGAGAAATTGCCTTTACCTGATGTATCCAGCTCTTGCTTATAATTGCATTATGATCCCCAGTGTTACTATGCAGCTGTCTGATCTCTAAAAGCCGAAATGCACCCTCTTGTCTCAATTAGTTTGCACCTGTTTCTTATATGTTTCACTGTTGACTTTACAATGCTTGCCTTGTAGCCAATGCATTACTTTTCCTGATGGAAACTAAATTCAGCTTACATATACAGATGTAGTTCTAATAAACAAGTACATTTCCATAGCTGTGTTTTTGTATTTTTCGAAACCTCTTTCATTTTATAGAACGGTTCTGTTTCCACCTAGCATCGGAAAATGGAAAATACTCTCTGGCTGGAGAGGCTATTGTGGTATCATAAGTCATAGCCCAGATTACTATCCCTCTTTCATTTTTTTTAAACATTTCTTTGGTCCATGGCTCGTCCGGCGGCGCAGAGACCTGATCTTACCTGGTGGAGCCTTGAGATTAAGAAAGTGTCCGAAGAGACGACGCGCTTTGTTATTAATGATCCCCTGTAACACCTCCAGGAATGCTTTCAGCACAAGGGCACGGAAAAACTAATATTTAGCATGCCAAACCTTGACATTCACAGGAAAAATACCCTACAGCCTCTCATTGTCGCCCTGTGTTGTAATTAAAGAGGAAATATATTATGATATGGTATATTATATTCATTATTACATTTATTTATGTCATTAGGAGCCTATTGATAAAACATTTAAACAGGGAAAGTAACATTTTTTTTTAATTTTTAACTCTTTTTTGATGTTTATAGAAGTTGTATTTAAACCCACCCTAAAAATCTAATTTGAACAAAAATGAGAAGGTGAATGACTTCCAGCAACAGTTTCACCCTTTACAAATATCTGTAAGGGGGGTCATTTACCATTGCACCTGCAAGCACGGCTGTTCCAAAATCAATGCAACAGAGAAAGAAATTATCGGAGCAATTTATTAAGATATTTGCATCCAAACACACTCCAGCGGGGCTCATTTACAATCACAGTTATGGTTGCACAATAAAATGTCATTGTTGCATGTATTGACTCCATTCATTAAAGGTATATGAGTCCAAAGCCATGCCTTGCACTTCCGTGTACTCACTCATGTATAGAATCATTGTAAGTTAGGTTGAAAAAAGACACACGTCCATCAGGTTCAACCTTTTATGTCGATATATAACCTAATTGCTAGTTGATCCAGAGGAAGGCAAAAAAAACCTTCTGAAGACTCTCCAATTGGTCTCAGAGGGGGGGGGGGAATCCTTCCTGACTCCAAGATGCAATTGGACCAGTCAACTTGTGCTAAGAGTTATTTCCAAAAACCATGCTAAAAAGTGTATTGATGCAGGGGATTCCTGGAGCTGCTGCCCCCCCCCCCATTAAGCTGCCAGTAGCTCCAGCAAGTGTCAATATGTGCAGCAAACTTGCACCTTAAGAACCAGTTGCAGACGTCATCTTCAAATGTAATTTTTCATTTTGATACATTGGCTGCAAAAGCATCTGATGCAACTCCACCTCACGGCCTCAATTACCATGTGTCACGATCGCATGAGTCCCAGGAGCTCCGGGCGGCGTGTCTTCCTCCGCCGGCGTCGCTCCCAAAATGGCGGCGTCCATGGCCGCCACGTGGGTAGCGGCGCCGGCGCAATGACGTCAGCGTGGCGCAGGAACACCAGCGCAAAAACGCCAGCGTCAGTGACGTCACTAAGGCGCCAATATTTGTGTATTTAAGGGCGCCCAGGACGCCAGAATGGCGCCCAAGTATAGGATACATTTCTTGTGTTTATCCTGGGTTCCCTGTGAGCAGTTTATTATACTGAATCTTGTTCCTGTTTGTTATCCTGACCTTTTGCCTGGACTTTGGATCTTGCTTCTAATCTGCCTGCCCTTGAACTATTGCCTGAACTTTGATTATCCGTTTGATTTACCCTTTGGACACCGCGACTTTGATCCCTCAAGAGGGCTTCCTCCTTGATCCTGACTACCTCCCTGGTGGGAGCTCCCGGCTGCCTGACACCCTGGAGTTGTGGAAAAAAAACATGGCATTCTGGGTCATAAAATGGCTATTTTGTACAAAATTGCACTTTGCATACTGTACTTGCAGTAGTAGATGACAATCCTGCCTCTCTGATGAATGATGCACAATATTCTCTAATGCAGTGATCCCCAACCAGTAGCTCGTGAGCAACCTCTTGGATGTTGCTCCCAGTGGCCTCAAAGCAGGAGCTTATTTTTGAATTCCAGGCTTGGAGGCAAATTTTGGTTGTATAAAACCAGATGTACTGCCAAACAGAGTCTCAATGTAGGTTGCCAATCCACATAGGGGCTACCAAATACCCAATCACAGCCCTTATTTGACACCCCAAGAAGATTTTTCATGCTAGTGTTGCTCCCCAACTCCTTTTACTTCTCAATGTTGCTCACGGGTTCAAAAGGTTGGGTATCCCTGCTCTAATGAATCCAGGAAACGCTGCCCCCAGTGGCCAGATCATCTTCATAAATGCTATATTGCTCCCTTGATTTTACAGTTTGTAACTTTTGAACTATCCATCTCTCCCATGATGCTGGAGATACCACAACCCTGAACCTAGCAGTAGTTCCAGTGTTCCCACAGTGGGTTGCAATAATAGGCGCACCAGACTTGCACCCAGTGGAACAGGTGCTTTAAACACAGGCCCTGGAAGTGACACAACGTTCACTCTGAAAAGTCTAGCCACAACTTGCACCTAATTCACATTATTACTGTATGTCTGTTTTGACCCTTCAGGTGAAGTTGTGGTGGGAAAACTCCCTACTGCAATTATAGGAATGCTGCATTATGGGGAGAAAAATGCTGATAAACATCCAATCGTGAATTTTTAACAGCAGCAATATTTCCTGTTCTATCTTTGTGGGTGACCAGTCGGACCCCAGAAACTTAAAGGAGAACTAAACCCTAAAATGGCTAAAAATGTCATATTTTATATACTGAATTTATTGTACCAGCCTAAAGTTTAAGCATCTCAATAGCAGCAATGATCCAGGACTTCAAACTTGCCACAGGGGGGTCACCATCTTGGAAAGTGTCTGTGACACTCACATGCTCAGTGGGCTCTGATTGGCTGTTGAGAAGCTAAGCTTAGGGCTCGTCACTAATTATCCAGCAGAAAATGATCTTCCCTGGCTGTAATATAAGCTGATGCTACAGGTTTGCTGATTATTACATTCTGATGCTAATTGCACTGGTTTCTGTGCTGCCATGTAGTAATTATGTGTATTAATTACTAATCAGCCTTATATTGTGACATTTCTATTCTATGTGTACTGTATATTGTGAGTGGGTCCCTAAGCTCAGTAAGTGACAGCAGCACAGAGCATGTGCAGTGAATCAGCAGAAAAGAAGATGGGGAGCTACTGGGGCATCTTTGGAGACACAGATCTTTACTGCTAAAGGGCTGTGGTTGTCTTGGGCTGGTACAGAAGCACAAAACATCATGTACAACATTTCTACCTACTTCTTAAGTTAGGCTTTAGTTCTCCTTTCAGGAAGCGTCTCCTGACACTTTTCTGTTCACTTCTATTACTATTCCATCTAGGCCTGAGCAAAGAAACATCGGTTGATGCTTCCATTATCAGTAACTTGAAATTTTGCTGGTGTAAAACTGTTAGTATCATGAAAACTAAAAGAAAAAGAAAATAATGATTGTAAATTGTAAAAGAGCCCAGAATAGCAATTTTACATTTAGTAATACCGGAGGGTATATATCAACTTTAAGTAATGGAATTTCTAAAAGATTGTACTATTTCTCTATTACTTCCATCAATTAATTGATAACTCTCTCCTCGTTGATTTCAACTTAACTAAATTGCAATACTTTCTAAATAAATCTTTTTATTTTGCTAGAATACTTTGTATATTTTATAAACACTTTGAGTTTAAATGTGCAATTGCTGAGTGGGAGCCTGGTACCCCTGGGAGAGACGGATAGTTCAAAAGTTGCAAATTGGTAAAATCAAGGGAGCATTATAGTATTTATGATGATGATCTGGCCACTGGGGGCAGCGCTTCCTGGAATCATTAGAGGATATTAAATTTAATCTATGCAAAGATGAAGGTATTGCAGCTCCCATTTAATAGATACAAATATTCAGATATATCAGGCAATAACTTTTCATCATATGCTTTATAGATTATTTTTAGGAAAACATAAACAAGAGTAGATTCTGCCTCTCCCTTTTGCCTGCTGTGTATTTATTCTTTGATAGTAGAATGCAATATATCAGTTCATAGTTCCTATTTACTAAAGGTAATTGAAAGTGCATTAAAGAAACAGTAAGACCAAAAAATGGAAGTGGTTTGAATGAATGAAAATATAATGTACTGTTGTGTTGCACTGGTACAACTGGTGTATTTGCTTCAGAAAAACGACTATAGTTTATATAAAAAAAAAGCTGCTGTGTAGCGATGGGGGAAGCCATTCTAGCACAGGATAGACAGTAGATAACAGATAAGTACTACTATAGTTTATATAAACAAGCTGCTGTGTATCCAAGGGGGAAGCCATTCAAGCACAGGATACACAGTAGATAACAGATAAGTACTATTATAGTTTATATAAACAAGCTGCTGTGTAGCCATGGGGGAAGCCATTCAAGAACAGGACACACAGTAGATAACAGATAAGTACTACTATAGTTTATATAAATGAGCTGCTGTGTAGCCATGGGGGAAGCCATTCAAGAACAGGACACACAGTAGATAACAGATAAGTACTACTATAGTTTATATAAATAAGCTGCTGTGTAGCCATGGGGGAAGCCAGTCAAGCACAGGATACACAGTAGATGACAGATAAGTACTACTATAGTTTATATAAACAAGCTGCCGTTAAGCCATGGGGGAAGCCATTCAAGCACTGGACACACAGTAGTTATCACAGGAAATTCCCATCTTGGATTTTGTTAGAAGTGTCTGTGACTTGCACATGCTCAGTGGGCTATTGAGAATCTAAGCTTAGGGTTTGTTGCAAATCATCAAGCAGTAAATAAAGTTTGCCTATCATTTAAGATGATGCTACAGGGCTAATTATTAAATGTGGATGGTAATTGTGTTGGTGTCAGTCCCTAAGCTCAGTAAGTGACAGCAGCACAGAGCATGTGCAGTGAATCAGCAGAAAAGAAGATGGGGAGCTACTGGGGCATCTTTGGAGACACAGATCTTTACTGCTAAAGGGCGGTGGTTGCCTTGGGTTGGTACTAGGTTTGCCACCTGGCAGGTATTTTTCCAGCCTGGCCGGTAAAAATGGCTGATCCCAATGTTATTAATAGTTTGCATGTTTGCCTCACTGCTTTAGTTAAGCTTTAGTTCTCCTTTAAACTCTCTTGCATTAGAAGGCTGTGAACAGCCAGCCAGTAACAATGGAGCTTTGGGAAGACTGAAACTGCAAGTGGAGCCTGTAGCACCTGGGAAAGAAAGAAAGGAAAGGGTATAAGACACA
The DNA here is from genome assembly GCF_017654675.1 of Xenopus laevis. Taxonomy (NCBI): domain Eukaryota; kingdom Metazoa; phylum Chordata; class Amphibia; order Anura; family Pipidae; genus Xenopus; species Xenopus laevis. The sequence continues at coordinate 143,589,335 of NC_054377.1, read as the reverse complement.
CAAGGGTGATGGCCCATTGAGAATATAGTCCGTGCAAAGGCTGATATTCCATAGCTCCCATTCATTCTTTCCTATATACCGTATGCAGGTATAGGATCCCTTATCCGGAAACCCAATATCCAGAAAGCTCCGAATTAGGGAATGGCTGTCTCCCATAGACTCCATTTTATCCAAATAATCCAAATTTTTAAAAATGATTTCCTTTTTCTCTGTAATAAGAAAACAGTAGCTTGTACTTGATCCCAACTAAGATATAATTAATCCTTATTGGAAGCAAAACCAGCCTATTTGGGTTTATTTAATGTTTACATGATTTTCTAGTTGACTTAAGGCATGAAGATCCAAATTATGGAAAGATCCATTATCCGGAAAACCCCAGGTCCCGAGCATTCTGGATAACAGGTCCCATACCTGTATAAAAAAAACTGTACTGTTTCACAGCCTGACCTTTGATAATAACATTTTTGGGTACAACAAATAAGGGGCACGGCCTGATCTGATCGCCGGACAAATAAGCAAAGGATCTACCGTCCATTTTAAAGTCTGAATGACATGATTATCCTGGGAATTCTCGTGTTAATTGACAGTTGGGAATTAAATTAAAAATCCCTGTATGGATATAGCTGTCTGTCAATCTGCAGCATAGTCGCCGCACTGCCTGCACGGACTGCATAATAATATCTATTCCAACCCCGGTGTCGATCTTCTCTTCCTGATTAACATTTCCGAATTCAAATATGTCACATCAAATCCCATCATCTGCAGACGTGTCAACGTTCCTCTTCCGGAAGAATCGTAAAGGTATAAATATTATACTTTTCCAGCCATCAGTGTTAATTACACCCATTTGCATCTTGGAAAAATAAACGTCTTGGAAGTGCGAAGACACTAAGTAGGTGTCAATCTTGGCAGTGCCACTTGTTAAACAGTGACAGTTCCCTTTCTCCAGAAAAGCCAACTCTGCGAATGAGGGGGAATCTGTTAAACACCATTAAATAGCACAGTTCCTTAGCAGAAATATCACTTGGGTAATGATATCTTCTGTTTAAGTGCCAAATTATGACAAGCGTGACAAGCTTTATAGTAATCGGTTCTGACTGATAACATTGTTTAAATTAAGTTAGATAGGGGGCTGTATTGTATTCTGAAAAGACTAAATAAAGTGTTAATAATGTTAAAATCCATGCATTAATATCTTCATTTGATCTAAATTGGATTAAAGTCTCTTGCAAATGAGATTAAAGGCCTCCTAGTATTGCCTAGGCAGAGGCAGCTGTAATTTGTCCGTTACTTTAACGGCACTGAAAAAAGATTTTGGTTCAAATTTGGGTCAAATGTGGAGAAATGTGCTTTATTGGGCAACAGGTGGCTTCCATACTTATCAATAACATGTGGCACAAAGGGTTAGCAGATGTTCCTCCACCAGCTGAAATATAACAGAGAAAAGCTATGTATGTTATTAGTCTACGTTTCCTTCTAATGGGTTTGCTCAGATTATATAATATTGGCCTATTGCAGCCTAGATCCTTTTTTTTTTTTATTAAACCAATCAAAAGCAACCCAAGCAGTGATATGATAGGGCAGTTTGACTGATATCAACCCTACAGACAGAACATCAGCCCATGAATGGCCAATGTTGAGGTTTTAACTGTCAGTAAGGCAATTGACATGAGGCAGTCGGGTTGCTGATGCAACATAAGAGTGTAATGACCAAATCAATCATCTTGATCTTCATTATAATTAAAACTGAGCACCATAATTTTGAGATCAAAGCTAAAAACCATCAAGGAAGCGGTAGCTCAGATGGGTCACCTAAAGTCAGAAGGCATAAGGGGCAGGTGACACTTTTTGCATTTCAGAGTCAGCTCTAGAGCAACCCAACTGGCCAACTTAGGACACTTAAAGGGATACTGTCATGGGAAAAAAAAATTTTTTGAAAATGATTCAAAATGAATCAGTTAATAGTGCTGCTCCAGCAGAATCCTGCACTGAAATCCATTTCTCAAAAGAGCAAACAGATTTTTTTATATTTAATTTTGAAATCTGACATGGGGCTAGACATATTGGCAATTTCCCAGCTGCCCCAAGTCATGTGACTTGTGCACTGATAAACTTCAATCACTCTTTACTGCTGTACTGCAAGTTGGAGTGATATCACCCCCCTCCCTTTTCCCCCCAGCAGCCAAACAAAAGAACAATGGGAAGGTAACCAGATAACAGCTCCCTAACACAAGATAACAGCTGCCTGGTAGATCTAAGAACAACACTCAATAGTAAAAACCCATGTCCCACTGAGACACATTCAGTTACATTGAGAAGGAAAAACAGCAGCCTGCCAGAAAGCATTTCTCTCCTAAAGTGCAGGCACAAGTCACATGACCAGGGGCAGCTGGGAAATTGACAATATGTCTAGCCCCATGTCAGATTTCAAAATTGAATATAAAAAAATCGGTTTGCTCTTTTGAGAAATGGATTTCAGTGCGGAATTCTGCTGGAGCAGCGCTATTAACTGATTCATTTTGGAAAAAATGTTTTTTCCCATGACAGTATCCCTTTAAGGAAATTGGGTTGCTAAGAGCAGGCAGTTCATCAGCGTTCCTTGATGATTTGGTCCTGATGAAACACAAGGCAACGGAGCACCTTTCCCCAAGCTTTACTGGCAATTAAAAGCCTGATGCCGGCTGTCTCAGCTGAAGTGGAGGAATGGGGTCCTGAGTTAAAATAACAGCAAGCCAGTGGGAATGGGGTGATCATAGGAGATGGTGGCTCCTGTTGGATATAAATTGCTTGTGGAAGGACTACACCTGTCCAGTCTCCTGCCAGGGAATCAAGACCTCAACTTGGCTGGTGGCCACTGCTATGTGGAAACAAGGAACCATGTTATCATCCAGCTGACTCCTCACTCCGTATGCCTTGATGTTATCAACGGGTCACATGATTCCAAAAGCCCTTCAAACCTTCAAAACCGCACATTGTATCAGTGTGAAATCCTAGGACACATAGTAATAGCTACTGTATGTATGCTTTATTATATACCATTGCTGTTTCCTGAGTACTCTTTATTGCTTCTTACTCTGACTCTTGCCCGGTATCTAGATGATGATGACCTTGCCCAACCCCTCTGGTACCTTGAATTCGACTTGGGACTGGCTCTTTATTCTACTGATTTCTAGCACCAGCTTCTTCCTCAGTCCCAACAGCCTGCTCCCTTGACCTTTGAGCAAATTTTCCTTTGGGAAGGCCAGATCTAGGAAAAATTGGATGCTTAATGCAGCACCAGAGAGAAACCTTCATGTAAGAAGGGAGCAGAGTGTGATTGAATGGCAGCATGTTCTTCATAGAGTTAAATGTTAGTGCTTAATAAACTCCCATCCCCTTTCACACACACCCAACCTGCACTCACTCAAGATCCAATGGAAATAACTAAATGCTGCTTTTTATTCTTTTATTTAACAAAACACGTACAAATAAATGATAGGTTGATAATGCATTGTGAAATGCATTAAAAATTGCCGTCTGAAATAGCATATATTGGCCTAGTAATCACATTCTCTCAATGCTGCCAATTTAAAAGCAATTTTATTTCACAGTGGAAAAAAAAATTGAAGACATTCCCTTGGATGGAAATAGTAAATGACTTTAAAATATCAAAGTTAGAAGTTCTAATAACATCCAAAAGGCAAATTGTCCAATAAAGAGTCACTTCCTGAAGATCTTTACGTCCTGTACCTGGATATGAAACAGATCAGAAGAACGTAGCGTCTAAAGATCTGCAATTTATCTTCTAATTTATGGGGGGAAATTATGTCAAATATCTAATATCAAAAAATGGCATTATGAATATTGCAACAATATACATACCATTTACAGAAAATTTGATTTCACTATTCTTTCCAGCCACAGTCTCTTCCCAGAGACTATTATCCACTGTTACTATAGGCACCATCTCTCCCTACTATATCTGCTATCCCACAGTCACACTCCCTTCCCAGAGACTATTATCCCACTGTTACTATAGGCACCATCTCTCCCTACTATACCTACTATCCCACAGTCACACTCCCTTCCCAGAGACTATTATCCACTGTTACTATAGACACCATCTCTCCCTTCTATACCTGCTATCCCACAGTCACACTCCCTTCCCAGAGACTATTATCCACTGTTACTATAGGCACCATCTCTCCCTACTATACCTGCTATCCCACAGTCACACTCCCTTCCCAGAGACTATTATCCACTGTTACTATAGGCACCATCTCTCCCTACTATACCTGCTATCCCACAGTCACACTCCCTTCCCAGAGACTATTATCCACTGTTACTATAGACACCATCTCTCCCTACTATACCTGCTATCCCACAGTCACACTCCCTTCCCAGAGACTATTATCCACTGTTACTATAGGCACCATCTCTCCCTACTATACCTGCTATCCCACAGTCACACTCCCTTCCCAGAGACTATTATCCCACTGTTACTATAGACACCATCTCTCCCTACTATACCTGCTATCCCACAGTCACACTCCCTTTCCAGACACTTCAAGAACTGACTGAGATGAATAACTGTTGGGTTATTTAGCTTTCAGCTAAAAGCTGAAGCATTCTGTTGCACATAACAAAAGGCTGCTATATATAAGTATGTTAATGTTAGTCTGTTTTGTTTACTTAAATGGAACTTTAATGGTACTTTAACATCTTCAGTGTTGATCAATCCAAGTTTACTAATGCCCTCAAAGACCAGAAAAGAAAAAATGATTCATATCTCTTCATGTGTGAATAGGTTACAAGCTGACTTGTAGTAAGATACACAGAGCAGCTGCACAGTAGGAAGTTATCCAGGCCTGAATATGTGAACCCCTTATACATGACCATGACTCAATTTAGCTTTGGTTGCAAAAATCTGGTCACAATTGACAAATCATCCATTTGAGGCTCAGGCCAACCAGCTGGAATATCACAGATAACTGTCAATTCTTCCAACAATCATTATTGCAGGAGAGGCAAACATCTTTCCATGAACTCCCATCGAATGTCGCTTTTGTTTTTATCATTTGTTTGATAAACGACATAGAATGCAATAAAGCAAACATGCACCATGGAACCTCATTGGCAGCCGAGCTGAGGCTCTGATATGTTTTGATGAAATTGCTTAATTTAGTGGGACACCAAATTGAGCAGAATACTGATTCTTTCCAAGAGGGTTCTGCAGCAGCTGTGGTCCTCCTGTCTCTCCAAATTCCCTGGCCAAATAAATTGTATGTTGCTTAAAATGTAAACGCTAATCTTTAAAAACTATTAACCACTTGTCTGCCATAAAATGTAGAATCTATAAAGCTGGCTTTCAGTTGCCTAACTGTCAGCTCCAAGGCTTCAATGCTTGGTTTCTATCATGGGAAATCTGGTATTCAGAGGGTTAATGAAACTGACTCCCTAAATCTCATCTCACTACACGTTTCCAGCAGCTTTTAAATGTTTCCAAGCCGCAGGTACAAAGAGGTTAACTTCTCAAATCAGGAATGACAGCAGTTTGGCGCATTAATTTTAATGTAGAGAAATCTAATTTCCCGTCCTGAAACAACATATGCATGTTGCTTTTAATATAATATAGGTTGCTGGCAAATATGAAGATATTATTTTCCTGTGGAGTGTTTTATTTCTGAGAAACCAAACAACTTGCCGGTCCCTTGGAGACCAGCCTGTAATTATATTGTCTTGCTAAGAACAGCATTTTAGAAAACAACTCACTTGCAACTTCTCTTTTTAAAATGCGATCACATGAAAAAAAAAAAAAAAAAAAGAACGTTCTATATGAATTATCCACGGTGCGGCGGATTGTAATGCTTGGATATGGAAAATTAAATCAAAGTTATTCAACTCCAAGGAGGCTTAATGTTGACAAAAGTTCCATATTACACAGATGGTTGAAGGTAAAAGACATTATTTTCGGCATTCATCATACGCTCCTTTCCTGGGCATTATTCTCTCCGATGATATGACCAAAAGTTCACAATATCATGCGACTAGCTGCTGGGTACTGTAATAACATTTCTGCTATCACACGCACTTCGAAGAAATAGCTTTTTAACAGAGTTATTTGCCTGGCAATACAGGCAGTGGGGATACTATAAGGGGAGAAAACCCAATGGCTGCATAGGGAACCGTAGATGGGGAGGTGCCACTTTCACCCACTTTCACCCCCTGCCCGGGTGCAACTTGGTTGAGGCAAGAAATATACTCTGCTGCAGGGCCTAGAAATATAATTTTCTATTGCATCATTTCCACACTATATAAATCCATTTATATCCCTGTATGTCATAGTATTATATGTCTATACCTAAAGCCAGGGCTCCTCAACCTTTTTTACCCGTGACCCACATTAAAAAAAGAAAAGAGTTGGGGAGCAACACAGGCATGCAAAAAAATCCTGGGTTGCCAAATAAGGGCTGTGATTGGCTATTTGTTGGCCCCTACGTGGACTGGCAGACTACAGGATTTTGTTTGGCAGGGCACCTGGTTTTTATGCAACCAAAAGTTGACTCCAAGAATGGAATTAAAAAAATAAGCACCTGCTTTGAGGCCACTGGGAGCAACATCCAAGGGGTTGGTGAGAAACATGTTGCTCATGAGCCTCTGGTTGGGGATCACTGCCTAAAGCTGTGGACTTATGTCTGCCTGTATGTTTTGGTCAAAACAATGCCAACCGCAGCAGTGTAACAATGGCGCATTGGGCCCCCTTGTGAAAAATCTTCAGAGGGGCCCGGCACACATCTACATGGCCCTCGTTTAAAGGGCATGTAAAGTCTAAAATAGAATAAGGCTAGAAATGCTGTATTTTGTAAACTAAATATAAACATGAACTTACTGCACCACAAGCCTAATCAAACAAATAATTTATGCTTTCAAAGTTGGCTACAGGGGGTCACCATCTTGTAACTTTGTTAAACATCTTTGCAAGACTAAGACTGTGCACATGCTCAGTGTGGTCTGGGCTGCTTAGGGATCGTCATAAACAAAGCTGCTTGAGTTCTGCATGGCTGGGAAGTAAGACGGGGGCTCCCCCTGCTGTTCATAAGTATGATTGTTTCCCTGCTCAGCAGTTAGGGACCATCTGAAAATTTCTATCCACAGCAGTAATTGAAGGGAGAATTTCACTGCACACAGTCAGGTTTCTTATAAAAATGGTGCACATTTTTTAATTAATGTATATTGTAGATAGGTTTCTTTTTCATTAAAGAAAGTAAAAATGGGATTTTATTTTTTTGCCTTTACATGCCCTTTAATCTCCTGCCCACCTGTGTCCCCTTTTCCCGTGGCAACAAGGTAGATAAGAGAAAATGAGGGGTGATTTCTTAACGTTGTAGAGGAGAGGAAGTAGACTGTGCTGTTTGAGGCACTAGCTGAACTAGTCAATTGGGGTTTTTGTGCTGTCTAACCTCTACTAAGGTTTGGCAAAAGCTGGATGTTTAATGGATGTTTATGGGATTTATAAATAATAAAAACTGAAAAAGAAAGACCCCAGTGAATAATGAGCTGACAGATAAAAGTACAAATACAGGCAAGGGTCTTAGCAGGCAGCAATCAGGCAAGTTTAGAAACAGGCACGTTGTCAGGGCAGGCAGCAAACAATCAAAGTCCACATAACAGGCCAGGATCAAAACCAGGGAGTCAGAAAATGGGGAAACAAAGATAGGGCAGGAAAGGACTCACTGGATTCCATGAGACAAGGAATTTAATGTGCAGGAAAATAGGATATTCAGATAAGATACTGTACTTGGGATGCTGTACTTGGGAGGCTCATACTAATATGTGGATCAAGAAAAGCTCAACCCACACCCAACCCTAACCCACAAAACCTTAGCCCACACCCAACTCTGCAAAATGTTGCCATTGTAGGACCCACACCCAATCTGTAATCACATCTTCCTGTTCTGTACGGTACTTCTGGATCCAAGACATAGCATTTTCGGGAGCAGTGGAGAAATGTACTTCCCAGTCTGACATGAACCTAACCCTAACCTGCAATGCTTGGTCAAATTTCAACCAGAACCCACCCAACCAGGGGCCACCCCACTGGTCACCGCTGGTTTTAGGTCAACACACATGACTAGAGGCTTGATCAAGGCAATAGCACAATGATCCAGCCCAGGGTACTGGAGGATGCAGGCTAAAATATCTATTTAATACTCAGGACTCCAGCACAACAAAACAATAGTGCTACCCACTGAGCTGCCAATGAGGGGGATTTTCCCATATGCACCCAGCGTTATCTAGCGTTGTCAGTAAAGTTTACAATACATCATGCATATTTGTTCTGAATCAATGTTAGTGATTCAGATGAAAGATGAAAAATTTGCATCATTTTGGCAAAGCAATCATGGTTCCCCTACTACTTCTAAGGCCAATATCATTCTTGGTGTTGGCCATTGGAAACATGTCTGTAGGCAGTTCACAAAGAAAGAGGATGGAGTGGAAACGTTGACCACGCTATTCTAAATGTCTGGCTAGTAACCAATGGCATCCATAATGAGTTGGCCAACATGCTAACAAGTTGCAATAATGTTGATTATTGACACAGGGAAACCCTGCAGCGACCTCCATCTCAAAACAAGGCCGTATCCCCAACGTTCCCACAATGCCCTTCATCAATCCCCACAGTAGAGTTGCACCAAAAGAATAGGGCACCCACGGCACTTAAATAAGGAATAGCAGACACTAACCTGACTTAGCAGTAACCCCCTTTCCCCAGTGACTGCACCAACGCTGGTATTCTGGGGGAAAACACATAGCGATTCCCACGAAATTTCACTTTGCTCACTACAATTTCAGTCATAAACGAACCCTATTAACACCAATAAAAAAATAAATACTTGTCTTCCGTGATTGCATCGACTCGATTTGGTTAGGTAATTACAGGCTCGTTCGAAAATCAAACAGAATTTTAAAGATAACAATCAAAATCACAAACGAACATTGAGAGAAATAGAATCCTGTTCTCCGACGTAGATATTTCTGGATCTGATAAAGACGTTTGCACTCTGTAAAAATGAATTATATTCTGTGCAACAAGCCAAGGAGAATTCCCACTGAAGTTGTTTTTCTCACAATTTTATACTGTTTATAAATCAAGATTAATGAGGAATCAAACAGATAACTTGCACTTGGTCGTAAATCTGCTGCTCTCGGCGTGGAACGGGGATGAAGAATTTGAAGATTGGAATTCTTTAAAATTTCTGCTTGTAGGTAGGATACTTAAAATGACCACAGTCTTCATGTTTTACCACTAAGGCGAAACCGCAAAGGAATCGGGTTCAGCTGTTTTCAAAATAGTGAATTCGGTGCATCACTAAATAGTACAGGGAGTCCTTGAGTTACATACACTCAACTTACATACAAATCACACTTTCAAACAGAGACTATTACAGTAATGTACTGTGGTTTGCTTGGCCTTTATTAGCTTTAATAAACCACCTGCCCCAACCCCCTCTGGTGTGTGTTGTCAACTGTGGAGCACATAAAGGTATAAATAAATACTATGTATAGACAAATGTCTGTCTTGTTGCATTTAATAAATAAATGTATATGTTCCAACTTACATACAAATTCAATACAATACAATCCTACAGACCCTATCTCGTACATAACCTGGGGACTGCTTATAGTAATAACAATACATTTGTAGCCTTACAGAGCATTTGTGTTTTAGATCGGGTCAGTGACCCCCATTTGAAAGCTGGAAAGATTCAGAAGAAGAAGGCAAATAATTAAAAAAACTATAGAAAATGAATAATAAACACCAACTGAAAAGTTGCTTAGACTTGTCCATTCTATAACATACTAAAAGTTACAACAAAAAACTGTAACAACAAAAAATAAGTGTTTTAAAGAAGCGTTACCCTGCACTGGTAAAACTGGTGTTTTTGCTTCAGAAACATTACTATTGTTCATATAAATAAGCTGCTGTGTAGCAATGGGGGCAAACAAGGGAAAGTTGTGCTCACCATTCATTTTTAAAAACATTAGGCAGGGGTGCAATGAGGTTGTGACCACAAAATTCACATACACAAATACAAGAGATCGTCTGCACTCAACCCATTATCAATTTATTAAGGACATTGAAACATTTTGTGCCTTAAGCTACTAAAAATGCCTTACCCTTTAAACAACACAGGGATTGTTTGTCCATATATTGCAATATATTTAAACTGGTCAACTATGTCAAAGTCATCCCATATCTGGCCAGTCCTACACTTTGGTGCATTCATTAAGAATTCAGTTGCTTCATTATACATTTTACAAAGAGAACTAAGTTTTACCTGCAACTTACTTGCTGCTTTCAAAGTAAAACTCCCAAACTTGACTGCCCTTTTATTAGACACCAGTGGGATCACCTGACTATAGCTGGGAGGGGTGGGAGCTACAACATGGAGCTGGTCACTGCTCCTGTATAACTATAACAAACAAGGGAAAATTGTGTTCACCAAAAATTTTTGAAAACATTAAGAGAGGGTGCAATGTGGTTGTATTTAAAAATAAGTGGTGAGCACAACTTTCCCTTGTTTGTTATAGTTATACAGGAGCAGTGACCAGCTCCATGTTGTAGCTCCCACCCTTCCCAGCTATAGTCAGGTGATCCCACTGGTGTCTAATAAAAGGGCAGCTAAATTTGGGATGAAAGCAGCAAGTAAGTTGCAGGTAAAACTTAGTCCCTTTGTAAAATATATATTTAAGCAATAGAATTCTTAATGAATCAGATGAAAATTAAGCGCAGGACTGGCCAGATATGGGATGACTTTGACGTAGTTGTTCAGCTTAAATATATAGTGAATAAAGTACCCCCTCTTGTAAAATATAAGGATATTATAAGTTACAGAGGAGTTTCATGACCATATAAAGTACGAGGCCGAAGGCCGAGTGTTTTTATACAGGTCATGGAACTCCGAGGTAACTTCTAATATCCTCATATTTTACAACTGGGGGTACTTTATTTATTATAATACACAAATTTTAGTGAGTCATGTGACAGAAATGACATCACTACTCACCGTTTATAACTGATGACATCACTACTCACCGTTTATAAGGATATAATTTACAGGATATTCATGGCTTTTGTGTATTATATTGCAATATATGGACAAACAATCCCTGTTTTGTTTAAAGGGGAAGGCATTTTTAGTAGCTTAAGGCACAAAATGTTTCAATGTCCTTTATATGTTGATAATAGGTTGAGTGCAGCGGACCTCTTGTATTTGTCTATAGCAATGGGGCAGCCATTCTAAGAAGAAAAGGCTCAGGTTACACAGTAGATAAACTCTGTAGAACATAATGGTGTTATCTGTTATCCACTATTTAACCTGTGCCATATAGACTTTTTCACTTTCTGCCTTTGCTACACAACAGCTTGTTTATATGAACTATAGTAGTGTTTCTGAAGCAAACACTTCTGTTTTACCAGTGCAGGGCAACAGCAAATTATATTTTCATTACTTTAAAACACTTTAATTTTTTGGTGTTACTGTTCCTTTAAAGGTGAACCACCTTTTTGAAGTTTATCTTCTGTGGTATAAAGGCTATTTATCAAAGCTAGCAGGCAGAACTTCAGTATTTCATTCTACCTGCATTATCCTGTAGTCCTTCTCATATCCATTCCTTTTTCCCCTCTCTTCTTCCCTCATACCACAGCACAGAACTGAAACTATAAACCTTAGATCAAGTTGAAAAAAATTAAATTTCTGGTGAAGTCTATTAGCAATAGAGGATATGCCTTGGGTTGAGTTGTATGAGAAGCAAGAATAACTTTATGATCAGACTGGCCCACTGAGACACCAGAAAAATACTTGCGAGCCCTAAACCTGTTGGACTTCCAGCACCGCTGCTGTGCATTCCACTGTGGAACACATGGCCATCTTTAATTTTTAACAACAAAGTACTGCTGGGTTAGGGACAGCTTTGGCTGGTGGTCGGAAAACGGGAGCAGGGTGGCGGGTCCTTTGGTGGCTGGAGTAGTGGCGCTGGGTGGTGGGCCTTGGAGTCCAACTCTGAATCTCTGAATTTTAACTTGGCATAGCTTAGCAAAATTTCTTTCAAACATGGTGGTTTAGTATTCCAGGCACAAAATGGGTTATTTCTAGCAGGGAAAATCCTTGCTCATTTATTGCAGATGCAATGTTTCGGGGCGTAACCCCTTTGTCAAGCCGAAACGTTGCATCCACAATAAATGAGCAAGGGTTTTCCCTGCTAGAAATAACCTATGTTGTGCCAGTGATTTTTATTCTCTTCACGAGGAATTTGAGGTCGCCAACACCTCCTTCATTGAGCACCTGGGACTCATACAGATTAGGAAGTCCAAGGTGTGCGAGGATAATTTCTTCCCTATTCCTTTGGTTTAGTATTCCAGACATAGGGCCATTAGTGGAGGAGTCTGAACTGAAAATGATAGCAGCCACACTCAATATACAGAGAAAACAGTTCTTTTTTTAATTCCAGTGCTATAACTAGTGATGGGCGAAAAATTTGCGGAACGGCGCCGGTGTCTCGGTTTTGACGCCAGCGTCCAGTTTTTTCAACGCCAGCATCGAATTAGCACCTGCCCAATAAATTCGCCCATCACTAGCTATAACTAATACTGGAGTAGTCACTATGGTGATGAGTAAGATCTAACAGGTACATACCATTGTCGGTCAGAATTAAGATGACCAGAGAATTGTTAGATTGAATGTCTTTGCCAGGGCAGCCATCGGGGGGGACAGGGGGGAGAGTTGTAGGGGGACCCGAGGGTGAGGGGGGCAAAGCCACGCCGCACTTTCTTGATAAGCCGGGCCCCCCTGCTTTCTGAAAGCTGCTGACTTCGGGAAGGCAGGGCGGGAGCACAAGGGGAGGTATCTTCTGTCCATTACTTCCCCTTATTGGTCACAGAGTTTAAGTCCCGGATGAGCTGCTAAGGGATTGGATAGCTGAGGTTTGAACTTCTCCTCCAGCTCATCCAATCACCATGCAGCTTTACCAGGACTTGAAATTCTGTGACCAATAAGGGAAGAAAATGCTGTTACTGGAAGAAGATGCAGCCACCTGTGCTCCCCTCATCCCTTCTGTAGTTGGCAGCTCACTTACAGCAGGTGGGCCACACTAATTAAGTAAGTGTAACATGGCAGGGCCCCCCTAAAGGTAACCCTTTGTGTTCCCTGTTGTGTGGTGGGGCCCTGGGCACCAAATTTTTTTTAAACTTCTGGGGGGGGGGCAAGTTTTTTTACATGGACGTTTATGGGGGGCCCTGGCCACCAATTTTCTTATAATGTGAGGGGGGGCCTGGCCACAATTTTTTTCCCCATGTGGGGTCCTAGCCACCTATATTTTTTAATGGGGGGCTCTGATCACAAATGTTTTTTTCAATGGGGGGGCCCTGACCACCAATATTTTTTTATTATGTGGGAACCATAGCCACCAATGTTTTTTTGTTTTTTTTAGTGGGGGGTGGAGCTGTGGAGTGGGGAGGGCTGACCTGTAGGTGGGGCTTGTGGTGGGTGCAGCCCAGGGGGCCCAGGAAATTTTTTCGTATGGGGCCCCTGCGATTTCTGATGGCGGCCCTGGTCTTTGCTATATGTACAAATCCCCAAGGTCACTCATAAAGGCACAGAAATATTGTGAGCGACACCATCAAAAGTGAATGGAAAAGCCGTGCTTTAATATAGAGGTTGCAGAAGAGAATATAAGCTTGCATGCTCAGAGTTGCAGGCTAAGAACTTTATCCGCTAAAGTTCACTTTTTCAATCGATGGGTCATGTTTGTTGTGCAGAGAGCAAAAAGCCTGATATCAGCATAATGGTGGCTCTGACATACTGATCAGGCCCAGATGAAAAGAAATGGAGTAACAATATTAATAGAGAGTTCAGTGGATGGTGATCCTTAACCCTGCTAAATACAGTCTACCTTCCATACACTGCCGTGCCAACTCAATCATTAAACACCATTTGACGGCATGTCGGTAACGCGCGCACCATTCAGACTATGAATCGGGATGAAAGAGGCTTTTCATTAGAACTTACAGAGAGGTGACCTAGAAACACAGATCTTTTATTTCTGTCATAAAAGAAATTGCAGATAAAAAGCTGTTAGTTAAAATGACAAGGAAGATTCTACATTTTTGTCATGAGACCCATGAAGTAGTGGAGGGGAGCAGGGCATGATAATGTCCCCTTCCTGCTTCACTGGGGATGACATTGCCCCAATATAGGCTCAATTAGCATCACTCCTTCCTTATTTGATCACAAACTGGATTATTTTTGCAGGTAGTTGGAAGTGGCTTGATTCTAAGCCTCAGGGGTAATTTAAATGAGCAGTTGGCAAGGTGGGTAACTGTATAGGCGAGGGTAGGTGGACAACCTCCGATGAGGGCTTTAAGAAAGGAGCAACCAAGCTATATGTTGAGTCTAGGGTTGCCAACTTATTTAACATTCATTACCAGCCAGGTGGGTGGTGTGACTCTGAGGGGACAGGTCCATGAAGTCAGGGGTGGACATTCAGTTATACTTACTAATCACATAGCGGCTCTCTCTGGCTGGGTGTAAAAACTTTGTGATGGCTAGGCATCTAGTTATGGCAAAACACAGAAAGAAATCGTCAGCGCTCGGTCTAACTCACGCTGTGGCGTTGACCAGCTGCCGTAGACAACATTGTCCCAGCGCTTGGACTAACCCACATTCTGGAGTTGACCAGCTGCCGAAAACGATAAAGAGCCAATATTTGTACACGAAGAGAAAAAGAAAATTTGCCAGCGCTTGATTTGCCTTTAAAAAATAATTACAAAAAATTAGGTGTTAGTACCACAGTTTGGCCAAAACATGTAAACTCACGTGCCACGTCAAGGCCCCTCATTGTAAATGGGAGCTTTTAAGCCCCAGCCAACAAACATACACCTGTGAATAATTTCCTTCCTACACTATTAGCATTTTAGCTCTGTAGTGCATTTAAATCCAGTCCCCCAGTAAACATGTGACTGGGTAATAAGAACATAGTGCGCCTCCCCTTAACTAAGGGGCTATAGTGAAATAGGAAAGAGCTTTTTAGCTTAAAATCTCCCAGCTTTCTCACTAGAGCTTCTGAGCTAAGGGTAAGTGCACAATGGTCTTACTGGGGGACTTGATTTTAAATGCACTTCAAACTTATAATGTGAATGAGTTTTGTGGGTGTTGGTTGGTGTTTGGGGTGCTTTTGTGTTAGTCTAACCTGTGTGCAAGGTGGATGGGAGACTGAGTGAGTGACCCCTGATAGCCACACCTAAAGTCACGTGCGGTTGGCAGTACCGTGTCCGTGACAGAACTCTCACAAATAGTGTAGGATTCGCGTACAATGAGGGGCCTTGACGTGGCACGTGCGCTTACATATTTTGGCCAAAGTGTAGTACTAACACCTCATTTTTTGTAATTATTTTATAAAGGCAAATAGAGATGTCGCGAACTGTTCGCCGGCGAACTTGTTCGCGCGAACATCGGGTGTTCGCGCTCGCCGGAAGTTCGCGAACGTCGCGCGACGTTCGCCATTTTGGGTTCGCCATTGTTGGCGCTTTTTTTTGCCCTCTCACCCCAGACCAGCAGGTACATGGCAGCCAATCAGGAAGCTCTCCCCTGGACCACTCCCCTTCCCTATAAAAACCGAAGCCCTGCAGCGTTTTTTCACTCTGCCTGTGTGTGCTGAAGAGATAGTGTAGGGAGAGAGCTGCTGCCTGTTAGTGATTTCAGGGACAGTTGAAAGTTTGCTGGCTAGTAATCGTTTTGATACTGCTCTGTTATTGGAGGGACAGAAGTCTGCAGGGGTTTGAGGGACATTTAAGCTTAGGTAGCTTTGCTGGCTAGTAATCTACCTTCTACTGCAGTGCTCTGTATGTAGCTGCAGTGGGCAGCTGTCCTGCTTCTGATCTCATCTGCTGACTGCTGCAATAACAGTAGTCCTTGTAAGGACTGCTTTTATTTATTTTTTTGTTGTTTTACTACTACTACTACTACTACTACTATAAGAGCCCAGTGCTATTAGTCTAGCAGTGTTGGGGAGTGGGACTGGTGTGCTAATCTGCTGCTCCTAGTAGTTCAGCAGCACCAACTTTAATTTTTTTTTTTAATATTCATTTTTTTTTATTTTACTTTTTTTATTTTACTACCGCTGTAGTAGTGTATAAGTTGACCTTTTAGGCATTATTTGCCCTGTAGGCATTATTTGCACACTGTTTTCTTCAACCCGCCATCGAGCTGTGTGACCTTGTTCACATTCTGTCTAAATATCCATAATATTACCGTCTCCAGAAAAACACCGGAGTCACTTTTTTCAAGCAGCCATAATATATTTTACGTAATCCGTATCCACCGCTGTAGTAGTGTATACGTTGGCCTTGTAGGCATTATTTGCACACTGTTTTCTTCAACCCGCCATCGAGCTGTGTGACCTTGTTCCCATTCTGTCTAAATATCCATAATATTACCGTCTCCAGAAAAAACACCGGAGTCACTTTTTTCAAGCAGCATTCATATATTTTACGTAATCCGTATCCACCGCTGTAGTAGTGTATACGTTGGCCTTGTAGGCATTATTTGCACAGTGTTTTCTTCAACCCGCCATCGAGCTGTGTGAGCTTGTTCACATTTTGTCTAAATATTGATAATATTATCGTCTCTAGAAAAACCACTTGAGTTACTTTTTTTCAAGCAGCATTCATATATTTTACGTAATCCGTATCCACCGCTGTAGTAGTGTATACGTTGACCTTGTAGGCATTATTTGCACACTGTTTTCTTCAACCCGCCATCGAGCTGTGTGACCTTGTTCACATTTTGTCTAAATATTGATAATATTATCGTCTCTAGAAAAACCACTTGAGTTACTTTTTTTCAAGCAGCATTCATATATTTTACGTAATCCGTATCCACCGCTGTAGTAGTGTATACGTTGACCTTGTAGGCATTATTTGCACACTGTTTTCTTCAACCCGCCATCGAGCTGTGTGACCTTGTTCCCATTCTGTCTAAATATCCATAATATTACCGTCTCCAGAAAAAACACCGGAGTCACTTTTTTCAAGCAGCATTCATATATTTTACGTAATCCGTATCCACCGCTGTAGTAGTGTATACGTTGGCCTTGTAGGCATTATTTGCACACTGTTTTCTTCAACCCGCCATCGAGCTGTGTGACCTTGTTCCCATTCTGTCTAAATATCCATAATATTACCGTCTCCAGAAAAAACACCGGAGTCACTTTTTTCAAGCAGCATTCATATATTTTACGTAATCCGTATCCACCGCTGTAGTAGTGTATACGTTGGCCTTGTAGGCATTATTTGCACAGTGTTTTCTTCAACCCGCCATCTAGCTGTGTGTATTATCGTTTCCAGAAAAACCAACTGAGTTTTTGTTGTTGTTGTTGTTTTTTAAAAATAATGCCAGGCAAAGGCAGGCCGCCACGCAGAGGCCGTGCTAGGGGCCGTGCTGCTATGCAATCCTGTGGCCCTAGCAAATTGCCCAGTTTTAAAAAGCCAATGACCCTGAACTCCCAAAATGCTGAAGAGGTAGTTGACTGGCTTACACAGCACACCCCATCCTCTACCGTTTCTAACTTTACCACAACATCCTCCTCATCCTCCACTGCTATGGCCACCCCACGTAACACTTCCTCCACCACCGGTGCCCCTTCTTCACTGGGGTCAGAGGAGTTATTTTCCAATGAGTTTCTTGAACTGAGTAATGCGCAACCATTATTGCCAGAAGAAGATGAAGGAGATGAGGACCTTACACCAGATTTAATTCTGGCAGAGAACACGATAGAGATGGACATAATGAGTGATGAGGAGGAGGTCCCCGCTGCTGCTTCCTTCTGTGATGTGTCAGAAGAAATTGATGCATCTGAGGAGAATGATGATGAGGAGATTGATGTTTTGTGGGTGCCTAGTAGAAGAGAGCAAGAGGAGGGTAGTTCAGATGGAGAGACGGAGAGTCAGAGAGGCAGTAGGAGAATAAGACTTAGAAGAAGCAGGGAGGACAGCCCGCAGGGATCAGCAGGGCAACAACATGTATCGGCACCTGTGTTCAGCCGGCCAACGCACCCGCCATTGCCGCCAATACCGCCAACTCCGCCAACTTCTACTGTTACCGCCAGATCGCACACTTCCAAAAAGTCAGCAGTGTGGGATTTTTTTAATGTGTGTGCCTCTGACAAAAGCATTGTAATTTGCAATGAGTGCAGTCAGAAACTGAGCCTTGGTAAGCCCAACAGCCACATAGGTACAACTTCTATGCGAAGGCACATGAGCGGCAAGCACAAAGCACTTTGGGAGCAACACCTCAAAGGCAACAGGCAAACTAAAAGCCACACTCCTTCTGGTCCAGCATCTTACTGCTCTACCTCTGCTCTCCTTGACCCGTCTGAACCACCCTCCACTCCGCCTTCCACCTTGACCACCTGTTCCCATTCCCAGTCATCTGCCACCAGCCAAGTTTCTGTGAAGGCCTTGTTTGAGCGTAAGAAGCCAATGTCCTGACTGTCACCCCCCTTGCCCGGCGTCTGACAGCTGGCTTGTCTGCACTCTTAGCCCGCCAGCTTTTACCATACCAGCTGGTGGACTCTGAGGCCTTCCGCAAATTTGTAGCAATTGGGACACCGCA
Organism: Xenopus laevis; assembly: GCF_017654675.1. Taxonomy (NCBI): domain Eukaryota; kingdom Metazoa; phylum Chordata; class Amphibia; order Anura; family Pipidae; genus Xenopus; species Xenopus laevis. The sequence goes on along the minus strand of NC_054377.1, from coordinate 143,570,685 downwards.
GTGGAAGGTACCCAGCCGCAATTTTTTTTCTAAAAAGGGAATACCACACCTGTACCAACATGTGCAGAGCCAAGTTACCGCATCTCTGTCACTTAGTGTTGGGCCAAAGGTCCATATGACTACTGACGCATGGTCCTCCAAGCATGGTCAGGGCAGGTATGTCACCTACACTGCCCACTGGGTGAACTTGGTAATGGCTGGGAAGCAGGGAATGGGTAGCTCAACAACAACAGTGGAGTTGGTGTCACCGCCACGGATTGCACGCGGTTCTGCCACCACCTCTACTCCTCCATCGCTCTCTACCTCGTCTTCTTCTTCTTCTTACTCTGCTGCTGGGTCCTCCTTCTCCTCCTCCACACCTGTGCACCCCCAGCTCCCCCTAGGCTATTCGACGTGCCAGGTACGCCGTTGTCACGCTGTCTTGGGGATGACGTGCCTGGAAAGCAAAAACCATACCGGATCTGTACTCCTGTCATCTCTGCAGTCACAGGCCGATCGGTGGCTGACCCCACACCAACTGCAGATCGGAAAAGTGGTGTGTGACAATGGAAGCAATCTGTTGGCAGCGTTGAGACTAGGCAATTTAACACATGTGCCCTGCATGGCACATGTGTTAAATTTAATAGTCCAACGTTTTGTCTCCAAGTACCCAGGATTCCAGGACGTTCTCACCCAGTCCAGAAAGGTGTCGGCCCATTTCAGACGTTCCTACACAGCCATGGCACGCCTTGCTGACATTCAGCAGCGCTACAACATGCCAGTCAGGCGTTTGATTTCTGACAGCCAGACTCGCTGGAATTCAACGCTCCTTATGTTGGAACGTCTGCTGCAACAACAAAGGGCCGTCAACGAGTACCTTTTTGAACTGGGTGGTAGGACTGGATCTGCACAGCTGGGGATTTTTTTCCCCCGTTACTGGGTGCTTATGCGCGATGCCTGCAGGCTCATGCGACCTTTTGAAGAGGTGACAAATATGGTCAGTCGCACCGAAGGCACCATCAGCGACCTAATACCCTTCGCTTTCTTCCTGGAGCGTGCCGTGCGACGAGTGACAGATGAGGCTGTAGACCAGCGTGACGAGGAGCTGGAAGCGCACGATTTCTGGTCGGAATCACCAGAACGAACCCAGGCACCTGCTGCAACGCAGGGAGAGGTGCCAGAAGTGGAGTCAGAGGAGGAAGGTGGCTTTGTGGAGGAGGAGGAGGAGGACCAACAGGAGCAGGCTTCCCAGGGGGCTAGTGGTGACCTTTTGGGGACCCCTGGTCTTGTACGTGGCTGGGGGGAGGAGACCGTGGATGATGCAGTCCTTGATAATGAGGAAGCGGAGATGGATAGCTCTGCATCCAACCTTGTGAGAATGGGGTCTTTCATGCTGTCATGCATGTTGAAGGACCCCCGTATCAAGAGGCTTAAGGAGAAGGACCTGTACTGGGTCGCAACGCTACTAGACCCTCGGTACAAGCATAAAGTGTCAGAAATGTTACCAACATACCACAAGTCCGAAAAGATGCGGCATTTACAAACCAGCCTGCAAAACATGTTGTACAATGCTTTTAAGGGTGATGTCACTTCAGGAACTCATCAACATTCCAGGGGCAGAGGTGCCAGTAATCCTGCCACGAGCACACCTGCAAGGACAAAGCCCTTTGGCCAGTCTGTAACGTCAGACATGCAAATGTTTTTCTGTCCAAGGCAGCGCCACAACCCTTCTGGATCCACCCTCAAAGAACGCCTCGACCGGCAGGTAGCGGACTACCTGGCATTAACTGCAGATATCGACACTCTGAGGAGCGATGAACCCCTGGACTACTGGGTGCGCAGGCTTGATCTGTGGCCAGAGCTGTCACAATTTGCCATGAACCTCTTGTCTTGCCCAGCCTCAAGTGTGCTCTCAGAAAGGACCTTCAGTGCAGCAGGAGGGATTGTAACTGAGAAGAGAACTCGCCTAGGTCACAAAAGTGTCGATTACCTGACCTTTATTAAAATGAATGAGGGGTGGATCTCGGAGGGTTACTGCACGCCGGAAGACTTGTTCTGACTTCTATGCAGCTGTCCTTCTCTTCAAGCCTCATGACTCCACACACAGCTGTCCTTTAGCGTCCTCCTCCTCCCTCCGCCACCGTTACAAACTAGGGTGCAAACCCTACTGGTTTAATTTTTTCTGGCCTCTGTGCTTCAGTGGCTGCAACCAAAAAAACTGGGCAAACAATGTCTACAAGGTCAACGTATGGCAAAAAATGACTATTTTCAGCATTTATATGGCATATTTTTTCTGGCAACTGTGCTTCAGTGGCTGCATCCAAAAAAATGCATATTTTCTGCATTTATATGGCATAATTTTTCTGGCCTCTGTGCTTCAGTGGCTGCAACCAAAAAAATGCATATTTTCTGCATTTATATGGCATAATTTTTCTGGCCTCTGTGCTTCAGTGGCTGCAACCAAAAAAATTTATATTTTCAGCATTTATATGGCATAATTTTTCTGGCAACTGTGCTTCAGTGGCTGCGACCAAAAAAATGACTATTTTCAGCATTTATATGGCATATTTTTTCTGGCCTCTGTGCTTCAGTGGCTGCGGCCAAAAAAACTGGGCAAACAATGCCTACAAGGTCAACGACGTTGACCTTGTAGGCATTGTTTGCCCAGTTTTTTTGGCCGCAGCCACTGAAGCACAGAGGCCAGAAAAAATATGCCATATAAATGCTGAAAATAGTCATTTTTTGCCATACGTTGACTCAACGTATATGGCAAAAAATGACTATTTTCAGCATTTATATGGCATATTTTTTCTGGCAACTGTGCTTCAGTGGCTGCGACCAAAAAAATGCATATTTTCTGCATTTATATGGCATAATTTTTCTGGCCTCTGTGCTTCAGTGGCTGCAACCAAAAAAATTTATATTTTCAGCATTTATATGGCATAATTTTTCTGTCAACTGTGCTTCAGTGGCTGCGACCAAAAAAATGCATGTTTTCTGCATTTATATGGCATAATTTTTCTGGCCTCTGTGCTTCAGTGGCTGCAACCAAAAAAGTTTATATTTTCAGCATTTATATGGCATAATTTTTCTGTCAACTGTGCTTCAGTGGCTGCGACCAAAAAAATGCATATTTTCTGCATTTATATGGCATAATTTTTCTGGCCTCTGTGCTTCAGTGGCTGCAACCAAAAAAATTTATATTTTCAGCATTTATATGGCATAATTTTTCTGGCAACTGTGCTTCAGTGGCTGCGTCCAAAAAAACTGGGCAAACAATGTCTACAAGGTCAACGTATGGCGAAAAATGACTATTTTCAGCATTTATATGGCATATTTTTTCTGGCAACTGTGCTTCAGTGGCTGCGTCCAAAAAAACTGGGCAAACAATGCCTACAAGGTCAACGTATGGCAGTTGTTTAAAGAGAACAGTAGATTACTAGCCAGCAAAGCTACCTAAGCTAAAATGTCCCTCAAATCCCTGCAGACTTCTGTCCCTCCAATACAGAGCAGTATCAAGCAGATTACTAGCCAGCAAACTTACTATCATCTGTCCCTGAAATCACTAACAGCTCTCCCCCTACACTATCTCTTCCAAGCACACACAGGCAGATTTTTCAGATACATTTTTGCCCTTGATCCCCCTCTGGCATGCCACTGTCCAGGTCGTTGCACCCTTTAAACAACTTTAAAATCATTTTTCTGGCCAGAAATGTCTTTTCTAGATGTTAAAGTTCGCCTTCCCATTGAAGTCTATGGGGTTCGCGAACCGTTCGCGAACCGCTCGCGTTTTTGCGCAAGTTCGCGAATATGTTCGCGAACTTTTTTTCCGACGTTCGCTACATCCCTAAAGGCAAATCGAGCGCTGGCAAATGTTCTCTTTATCTAGTTATGGCACTAGTAAATGGGTAGTGAAGAGCTTTGCATAAAAATCCACTAAACCATGGAAACATTTCCAATATATTGAAATGTCACCAAAATTTTGGCAAATGTATTGGAGTCAATGAGGGTTTTAACATTGCATAATGTCCAGTCACTGCATCAAGGAATTATTTTTTTTAAAAGAATTCATTTATTTCTAACCCACTGATTATATTTAAACTATTTTAAACCAAGTTGTAGTTATCCCTGAATGGATATGGCTGCAGGAGAAATTATGGTGGGTGACTTTAGATATAAAGTTGGGGTATCTCTAGCTACTGTGGTTGTACTTACAAATGCCACAGACAAACCAATACAACATATTTAGGAAGTAGAAATTTACCTCTAGTGAACAATCATATCTGGGTTTAACTTTTGTTTGTGTTGAGGTGTGAAGATAGACTGTAGTAGATAAGAGGGACTGTACTCACAGTCCCAGAGGTCTTCCAGTCATCCTTCTGGGCAACCACCTTAGATGGCATTACCATGAGTTGCCATCTGCAAGGGAGAAATCTGATTCTATGGGGTACCAGACAATTGCCTGTAAAGTGGGATGAGTCAAGGGTTAGGGTTTGGGTAGTTTATGGATCCCTGGTGCTGGAAGTCACAAAGGATATCCGAGCTGTAGAGGACCTGGGAGGAACCTGGCCTTGATGTCACCAAAGTCTATATAGTGCCATCAGAGTCTATAAAGTGCTTATTGCAACTATTTCCAGCCAGAGAGCCTGTCCAGGAAACTGCAGAGGTCATTAGGGTTGCCTCCTGTTCAGTTTTGACCCAGAAAGCCCAGTTTTCAGAAGGGCTGTCTGGGACAAAACTGTCCTCCTGGGGCGGGAGGCGACCATCACAACCATGCCCCCATGACATCACTATGACATCATCTCCCACACCAGGAAAAGGTAGAAACCCTATATTAGACTTGTTTTTAAACTACAATTAGTGCAAGTCTCAGAATCCTAATGGCAAATTTTGATAACCCTGATATTTTTAAGTTTTTTAGTGACCCCAGACTGCTTTCAGTAACTAATCCCATCTTCTGTAATAACATCAATACAAAACACAGTTTTGTATTGATGTTATTGCCCAGGACAGTGTTGCAAAACTGCAATGAAAAGAGTTCTGCTGCAGCTAATTGTAATCAAAACTCCCAGTCTCGGCCACGATATTTGTCTTACACCACTAATTTCCCCAATTCTGGGCATCATCAAATAGCAGCACTCGTGCCAACAAGTTAATTAAAAAGCCAAAATATGGCGCAAAAAAAAAATTAAATAATACCCGCTCATTTCATGTAATTATTTTGCATTTAATTGAACGATGCATTGCTTTTTGGGAATTCAGCCGCAATTATGGAGTAAAATAACTGTTCCTTGCCAATTCTCGTTCATGGTGTCAGAGTCAATTAGAGAGTAAAGGGGGAGTTTTTTGGACATCCACTAACAGATGGAGATCTCGCTGTGTAAATCAGAAATATTGTAGAATATGGGAGAAACTGAGACATAGATTGGGGTAAAATTAGCAGAATCATTACATTTCTTAGATGAAATTGAGAAGAATCATTGATTGTAAGCTCTTCAGAGCACACATCTGTCGCAGTGTAGTGGAAGCTGCATCATAATTCAAACATATATTTAAACAGCTGTGGATAAAGAATCTAAGAGGAATTGAAAAAGAAATAGCACAGTACCCCAACCTATTGGGACTTAGCCCCACCCTTCAGTATGTCAACTCCCAACAGCGCCAGAACAGATGCTTTATTGTGGAGCAACAAACTGAAATAACAGGGTTTGCACTGATGCAGGAGGGCAGAATAGAATGTAGGGTAGCTGATTAAAGGAACAGCAACATTAAAAAAGAAAACTGTTGTAAAGTAATTAAAATATAATGTACTGTTGCCCTGCATTGGTAAGAATCATGTGTTTGCTTTAGAAATCCTGAAATAGTTTATATAAACAAGCTCCTGTATATCCATGGGGGCAGCCATTTAAGTTGAAAAGGAGAAAAGGCACAGGATACACAGCAGATAACAGAAAAGCACTGTAAAAGAATTCAATGGTATTCTACAGTGTGAACATGTTATCTGAGCCTTGAATGGCTGCCCCCATAGCGACACTGCAGCTTGTTTATAGAAACTATTGTAGTGTTTCTGAAGCAAACACACAAGATGTACCAACACTGCATTATAGTTTAATTACTTTAATGTAATTTCATTTTTTGGTGTTACAGTTCCTTTAAAGGCATATGGACACTATTGTTGCTAAATGTGGGTAACTATCCCTTTAAGATACAGGCCCAAGTCTTTGCACCAAGGGTTTGCTTTTCCTTGTCCTTTTTTGCCTTTTTCCAGTAGCCATTAACTTTGATTTTATTGACCTAATTTCTGGAGCTAGCAGGAGGTCTGAAAACATCCATCTCGCCTACTTCTTGGGTTCAAACTGGCCTTTATAGTCTAACAACTGGCCAGCCCCCCCAAGGCACATAGAAAGGTTACAAATTCATGAAAACTTGGAATTTTGGTGAATATCCAAGATTGAGATTCCTTGACTCTGTATTAACTGCAGGCTAAAGTCTTCCTAAATTGCTTAGATGTCCCACATTTTCTGTCCAGTACAGTAAACCTAAAGGAAAAAGGAGAAAGGGGATTTCAAATTAGTGTTGTTTGTCTTTTTGACATGGAAATATTAATTCTATATTTTTTTTCACATTCTGGCTTGTAGAGGTCTTTAGAGCCTAATCCCTCCTTAAACACAGCTGGCTGAAGATGTTGTCCTCTTCTCATAGGTCTGCATCTAATTTCTTTGTCCTGGGGCGAAATGATTGTACAGATTGGTGACTTTACCAAGCAAGTGGATCTACCCATTTGTGGTTAGTTGAAGACATTTGGGGGGGTACAAAGTCTGCACAAGGTCTAGCAACCCAAACCAACCAATGAGATGTTTGCTTATAACCTGCTGATTTGTTGCTGTAAGTTACTTGACCTGGTGCCAACTTTCTGACTTTTATTGCATTGCCACCTTAGTTTTTGATGCTAAGTAGGCAAATAAATGGTTCACCAAACTCAGATAATTAAATCTTCCTTGAGTTACTCACTGATATCTCCATCTGCTAGTCTGAAAGCAAAAAAACGTAAGCCAATCTCTAGAGCAGTGATCTCCAACCAGTGGCTCATGAGCAACGTGTTTCTCACCAATCCCTTGGTTGTTTCTCCCTGTGGCCTCAAAGCAGGTGCTTATTTTTTGAATTCTTGGCTTGAAGGAAGGTTTTTGTTGCATAAAATTAGATGTACTGCTAAACAGAGCTTCCTTCCCTTTAGATTGCCAGTCCACATAGGGCTACCAAATAGCCAGTCATATTTAGCACTCCAGGAACTTTTCATGCTTATGTTGCTCCTCAACTCTATTTACAGTTGAATGCAGTTTACGGGTAAAAAGGTTGGGGACCCTGCTGTAGAGGTTGCGTCCCAAAGATGACAAATTATTCAATCCAAGGTGTTTTGTGACTTGCCACTCATTTCAATGGCCAAATAAATCTGATACCATTGAAAATGTAAAGATATGGGGAGAAAACAGCATTCCAATCACATGTGTACACCACATCCAGTCCCTATGCTTCCCAATATGAGCAAACATTGAACCACCTTGTTGTGCTGAGGGAGCAATGAAACATATCTCATCATCTTTCACAGCCAAAAAAATCAATGCTAAGTAGCCTGCCCTGCGCGATTCGGTTACAAATCATACATTATTAACGCAAGTCTTTTGTAAAAAGTTCCTGTAGACAAGGTTACTTTGTAAGTTAAAATGTTTCCCCATACAGCTCTATGGCATAACAGCTGCTGGTATTTTCATGATAAAGTTGATAGATGTATATTTTGACAGTGCATCTGTCATTTTAGCCTTTTAAGCCAGGAGGTTAGATAAGCACTTAGTACATTCAGGTGGGCCATTAAGTGATGTTAACAGAACCTCAAACAGCCTACTGTATGTAGTGTTTATCTGCTGGGAAGAAGACCTTGATGCCTTTTGAAATAAACTGTTAGTGGGCCATTATACCTTTGTTTGATTCCCTATTGTATTAGTCTAATTAAAGCATTAATTGGAGGGTGTATAATGATCTCTATTGTTTGATTTTCCTCTAGATTCTCGTTGAAAGTGATAGAGAGCCAAACTGCAGTTTCAGTCTTTCTTATAGGGGAACTATCGTGAAAATGAAAATTTAAGATAAGCTTCAGCATACTGACATAAGAAGTTTTATAAATACAATCAATTAAATATTCTGCATTGCTTCTGAAATAATCACGTTTATCTTCACATCCCTCGCTCAGCATGTTTCTCTTCATTCTCTCTTCATTCAGGGTGTCAGATATTCACTGACAGTTAGATCCAATATATCTTATAGGGGGGCTCCTTTTGCCTAGAAGATGTATTAGAGCTCCTTCTGTTCAAATCACCAGACATCATGTCTCTCTACATGCAGGACTTGTGCAAAAGGCAGTTATTTTGTTAGATTTTATCTATTTTATCTATTTTTATTAGGGGCAGGTTTATCAAGGGTTGAATTTCGAAATAAAAAAAAACTTTGAAATTCGACCATCGAATCTTCGAATATCGAAGATTTTTCAACGGATTTTGCAATCGAACGATCAAAGTAAAATCGATCGAACGATTAAAATGTTCGAATCGAACGATTCAAATCGATTTTAGCGTACGGTCGCACGATTTTACTTCGATGTGTAAAGACTTAGAAAATGGTTGTAGAAGGTCCCCATAGGCTAACATAGCACTTCGGCATGTTTAATTTGGCGAAGTATTGAAGTCGAATTTTTTTTAAAGAGACAGTACTTCGATTATCGAACATTCAAACTATTTTTACTTCTAATCGAATTCGAAGTAAATTCGAAGTCCTAGTATCATATTCGATGGTCGAAGTATCAAAAAAATTACTTTGAATTTCACATTTTTTTACTTTGAAAATTCCCTTGAATTCACTTCGACCCTTGATAAATCTGCCCATTAATTTAGTTCGGAATTATTGCTGATGGTTTTCCACTCCCCAAGCCTAAGCTGGCCATAGATGCAAAGATAAAATTTTATGAATCTTCAGTTCATACAATTTTCAGACCATTTGTGGATCGCGCCAACATTTTTCGTGCCATGGCGATCAGGACAAGTTAGAAGATTTCTGTCGGCTAACTATTATATCTCTGCATGTATTGCCTAACTGACAATATCAATGGATTACTGTCACTACTATTTGTCGGACATAACTTTCCTACAATCACTCTTTGAATTAATGGCCAGAATATTATCTGATTTGTACTACTTTATTTAATCTGAATGGCTGGTGTTAGGTCGAGAGGTTGCAATGAACCAAAAAAAAATAAGAAAATGAATAAATAAGTCTGTCAGAAATAAGGATAAAATCAGTGCATCTATTGCCAGCTTTATGCAACTGGACTACTGCTTCAATTTGGTGAGTAAAGGTGGCCATACACTGAGAGATCCGCTCGTTTGGCGATGTCGCCAAACGAGCGGATCTCTCCCCGATATGCCCACCTTGAGTTGGGCAATATCGGGCTGATCCATGCTGCCCAGCTGCATCTATTGTAAAAAACAAAAACAAGGTCAAGCCAAGGTCAATACCAGTAAATCCAGGAGGGCAAGGAATGCTGGAACAAGAAATTCAGGAATACAGGAAAAAGGAACGCAGGTCTTACAGGGACACACACAGTGAGGGGAGCTAAGGGATTTTGTTAAGGGTTTTACAATTGCCGGTAAATTTGTACTACCGGCCCCCGGCATTGGCAGGCGTTTACCAGCTAGGCCAGCAGATAAGGTGTGTGCACATATAGGTACTCGAGAGGGGGTGGGAGGGAAAAGACCCGGGCCGGCCTAGGGGAGCCGGAAATAGAAATCTGGCCCCAGGGACGTAACTATAGAGGAAGCAGACCATGCGGCTGCAGGGGAGCCCAGGAGGTATAAGACCCCCAAGAGGCCCCAATTCATTTACAATGTCAATAAACAGGACAACCTCTAGACTGGAAAATAATTTGCTGTGGGGCCCAGTAATATCTAGTTACACCACTGCCTGGTCCCTAAACTAAACAAATTTAACAGGAACAGTAAGCCTGTACAGAAAGACAACATAAAACATCACAGGAACATAGGAACATAACATAGGAAGTCTCTGTACTAAGCACAATTCAACAGGAACAGCTCCTTATGTTTACTAACCTGTAAAGAGAGAGACAATAACGTAATGCCAACTTGGATGCCACCCTGCTCCAGGAACACCCCCCAAATTAGCCTGTACTTAGTTAGGTTTGCAGTCTAGATATTGCCTTGTAGCCTTCACACACACTTTCCAGGACATCTCACATATTTGTCATTGCTAACTGGGGCATTGACTATTAGAGTAAAACTAATTTCCGCTGTTTAGATGCTTTCTTGTTCTTGCATTCCTAAGGCATACCTTGTTTACTGTTCTTTAATCCTAGCAGTTGTGAGGTGGGATGTGTTGGAGGTCATTTGACAGCATTTATAATAAAAGAACAGAAACTTTTATTTGCAAAAAAACATATAAATTCAAAAATCAAGGTAAAGCCCATTTCAAAGATAAATGTGACGAGGAAGAAAAAAATCAAAGATATAGATGCATTCTATCTACAGCTTTACTGATGGCAATGTAATGACATATACTAAATAGTAGTTCAAGACACAGAATATCTTAACTGTGTTTCCATTATTATTTTTTGCCTATTTGTTTTTGCATTGACTCTACTGTACCCTAATATTCAGCAAAATGGTACTGTCCTCTGCACTGCCCACAAGCAAGGGTACAGCTGGGATAAGGCACTTGGTAGAGCATTCACCTTGAAAAGTGCCCAGATTAGCACAGCAAGTGGGCAGAACATCCTACACAATTTCCATCAAAGACTAATGTTTCCATGTTAGCTGCTTGAGGAATATTTATATTCTTACAGGTTCTGTGAGGTTCTTTTATGAATATGTTGGTTTTGAATGTCGCTATCATATGCTACTAAACCTAAACCTCTTACTGATGGACTGCTACTCTGAGGGCTATATAACATTATTATTACTGATAACTGTTTAAATGGAACCCCCACAATGATATTTTTATGTTATCCAGCCTACCCAAGGGGTCTGTATGTTGACTTATGTGATACCATCATTCACTGTTGGACTGGGGCAGGTGGGGCCCACTGGAAAACCCAAGATGAGGGCCCACCTCCCCCATGTAAGGGCCCTCTCTAGCACACCACCTTATGACACCCACTTCCAGCACCATGATTTGCACTGCTGCCGATCAATTGCTGGATTCCGGACCCTTATGCTTCACCACATCACTTTATAGCCTTTCCATTCAAGTGGACCATGTGGCCCAACACGACTAGGGCCTGCCAGATTTTCTCCCAGTGCCCTAGTGGTCCAGTCTGACACTGCCAACATCTCATTATATTCTGGCACCTGTGTAGGGACCCTGAGGTTTGGGTACTTTTACTCAGGCAGTCTCCCCTTGGTAATAGGACACCTAAGGGTCCTGTAGTTATCTCAGGCAGCTATGTCCCTTTTCCTGGGTCTATATTAGTTCAATGGGTGGTATAAAAATATAAAGGGGTTTAGCCCCATATGCTCAAGGTCTGTTCTGGGACCTTGCCTCACTGGGAGGTATTACAGGTCCAGGTCTGCCAGTGGAAAAGCCAGATAGAGTTATTTAGTGATAGTGAGAATGGTAATAGTCACTCTAGGAGTGAGAGTCAGCACATGGTAGTTAGTGAGTAGATGTGGCTCCAACGAGGAGAAGTAGTGGGGTTAGGACCCCATGGTGTGTAAACCACTAGAGTAGGAACTACAGTGGTTGAGTTGAGGACCAGATAGGGTACCAAGAGCCCAGGCTGAATACAGTGGGTGAGGTGAGGACCAAATAAGGTGCCAAGATACAAGACCCCAGGATGAGAAACCCAATCCTTTGTGTTTATCCGGAGGGATATTGCCTAGTGAGAGTGGTAATTATCCTTTGAGGCTTTTATTGCTGCTGCTCTGACAAAGTTACCTGGAGCACCTTGTATTCCCCTGGGGGGATTATTGCTTGCTAACCCTATCCTGTTAAATAAACAACCTGGGGTTTTCAGAATACTGGATATTTACATAATTTGGATAAAGTCTAAAATCATGTAAACATTAAATAAACCCAATAGGCTGGCTTTGCTTCCAATAAGGATTAATTATATCTTGGTTGGGATCAAGTACAAGCGACTGTTTTATTATTACAGAGATAAAGCAAATCATTTTTAAAAAATTTGAATTATGGATAAAATGGAGTCTATGGGAGAAGGCTTTTGCATAATTCAGAGCTTTCTGGATAATAGGTTTCTGGATAACAGATTCTATACTGTATAGACAGAGGAACTAATCCCTTTACTTAGGGCTATTACACTGGAGGCCTCTCAGCATCATGATATTTTTTATGATCCTCAACCTACAAGAGAAAGCATTTGAGGAATAGATCAAGCGCATCCTGATAGAAAGGAAATGAAAGATGACCCTTGTCTTATGCAATCCTCCTGGGGTTCACATTAAAATTTCCACATAATTTAATGATATGCTAATATCCATTAGTTGAGGTTAAAGGAGAACTAAACCCTAAAAATAAATATGGCTAAAAATGCCATACTTTATATAATGAACCTTATTGCACGAGGCTAAAGTTTCAGCTTGTCAATAGCAGCAATGATCCAGGACTTCAAACTTGTCACAGGGGGTCACCATCTTGGAAAGTGTCTGTGACACTCACATGCTCAGTGGGCTCTGATTGGCTGTTGAGAAGCTAAGCTTAGGGCTCGTCACTAATTATCCAGCAGAAAATGAGCTTCCCCTGTAATATAAGCTGATGCTACAGGTTTGCTGATTATTAAATTCTGATGCTAATTGCACTGGTTTCTGTGCTGCAATGTAGTAAGTATCTGTATTAATTACTAATCAGCCTTATATTGTGACATTTCTATTCTATGTGTACTGTATATTGTGAGTGGGTCCCTAAGCTCAGTAAGTGACAGCAGCACAGAGCATGTGCAGTGAATCAGCAGAAAAGAAGATGGGGAGCTAGTGGGGCATCTTTGGAGACACAGATCTTTACTGCTAAAGGGCTGTGGTTGCCTTGGGCTGGTACAGAAGCACAAAACATCATGTACAAAATTTCTTATTTACGTATTTAGTTAAGCGTTAGTTCTCCTTTAAACATTTAGTGAAAATGTTGTGGGTTTGTAGCAAAATTTATAAAACAAACAAGTAACCTGAACAAAAGTAATTTGAAATAAGAACACAACAAAGGCTTGCTTTATCCATAACCTAACTTAGGCCCGCGCCTTGGGCGGCAGGATTTTAGGGGGGGTGGCATGCTGCCCAACCACACCCACATTGGTTCAAAAACACTGGGGATACGCTGGAGATACAATCATTTTTCTAATTTCCTGTGCGCCAATCCCAATTGCTCCAGTCCAGCCCAGCACGAATAAAGAGGAGGGTACAGGGGTGACAAACGGCATCTGGTACCAGTAAGCTCCTGATTTAATGCATATGGTGCTCAATGGAAGCTCCAAGGTCCTGGAACTACCACCAGTATTTTATGAATATTCCATATAGATGGTTTTCCTTTTTTGGCCTTTTCTTGTGTTTAGTAAATATGCCCTCAAGTGAGCTCTTGATATCACTGGCTTCAGGCTTCATTTATTGATCACATTGAAGTCTCAGGGGGTTTGCTGCTGAAGAATGTGCCGTTACTTTTTGCTTTTTTGGTTTGAAAGCACTTAGCAGTATTCCATCCTCTTGTCCCATAGGATAATCTAATCAACTGTTTCACATAAAGACAACACTCTTTTACCCTTCCACCAGTCAATACCAGATGACCAGTGTAGTTATGATTGGGCCAATCAGGCTGCAGGTTGTGCTTGTTCGGCACCTGTGCAGACTTTTGGGGTGGATGTTGGTGCCATTTGGACTTTCCCAGACGCGTCTTTATGTTCAGAGGCTGAACAGGAGCTTCACAAACACAAGGTTCATCCTTAGGACAATCCTTACTGAAGCCCTTGCTTCCATGCAGAGATATCCATGTAGAGTTTGTCGCTCTGGGCAAGTATCACTACTGTTCATCGCATCAATTATTTCTGTAGAAGTTAAAAGAAAATCTGCCATGTAAGAAATGAAACCCAATAATGAATCCAAAGTGCTTCATTGTTTTACAAAAGCAAAAAAATGTTATCTTCCCCATTAATTAAAAGTGTAAAAAGCAAATATACAGCTATATTTAAAGGGGCAGATTAATTAAGGTTCGAGCTGTTTTTTTTTCCACGAAAATTTAAGTTTTCACATTTTTGGGTTAAAAAAAAGTTCTCATGAAAAAACTTGAATATTCGAGATTTATTATACCTCGACCCTGGAAATAGTTTGAATTCGAAAAACCTGTTGAGGTTCTGTAGAAGTCAATGGCAAATGGCCTTGGATCAATTTGAAGAGGTTAACAGCCTGCTTGATGTTCAAGTGTTTTTTCGGAATGTTTTGGCTGAAAACTAAAACTGAGAACTTGATTTGATCGATTCTAGTTTTTTTTTTGCCGAAAACTTGATCAATCGAGTTCACAGGTTGTGGGGCTCAAGCTCACACATTTGAGTTTCTTATTAAATAAGATACCATTCGACTATCGACTTCATTTGATGTAAAAAAAAAACATCTAACACTCAACATTTGATAAATAACCCCCTTTGGTTCGCCTTTCAAATAACTTTTAGTATGATGCCGAGAGTGATATTATGAGACAATTTGCAATTGGTTTTCATTTTTTATTATTTGTGGTTTTTTAGTTATTGGCTTTTTAAACAGCAGCTCTTCAATTTGCATTTTAAGCAATCTGGTCCCAAATACCCTAGTAACCATGCATTGATTTGAATAAGAGACTGGAATATGAATAGGAGAGGTCCTGAACAGAAAGATGAGTAATAACAATAACAATTAATGTGTAGCCTTACAGAACATTTGCTTTTTAGATGGGGTCAGTGAAGCCCATTTGAAAGCTGCCAAGAGTCAGAAGAAAAAGGCACATAACTATAAAACTATGAAAAATTAATAATGAAAACCAATTGAGAAGTTGCTTAGAATTGGCCATTCTATAACATACTAAAAGTTACCTTAAAGGTGAAATTGCAAACTGGAGAGCTGCTGAATAAAAAGCTAAATAACTCAAAAACACAAATAATAAAAAAAGAAAACCAATTGCAAATTGTCTCAGAATATCCCTCTCTACAGCATATTAAATTAACTCAAATGTGAAGAACTCCATTAAAGCCTAACAAAGTTTTCAGGTGGCAGCAGATAAGGTTGCACCCAAATCTCACCCTGACTGTCCTTCAAGTTGGGCTATCAGGTGTATTTTGGAGCAAAAACACATTCCCCCCTCCACTGCTCCAGCCCCCCATAGTTTTGGATTACTGCAATAAGCTGACCATACATATGGAGAGGTATGGCCAAACAAGCAGAACTCTCCCAATATGCCCACCTTCAACGAACCGCTGCAGTCCTTAATGCCATGGGATTTTTGGATGGACATCAGGCTGACTTTTCGCCAGGAAAGCCCGTCAGAGGGCTCCATACACTAAGCCAATTTCATCTGTTGGGAGCTTATATCTGCCCGTGTATGGACAAGGGATAACCAGGGCTACAGTATTTATTCAATAACTGGACTACAGGGTTGGTCATTCTGTGCTGTCTCTCTGTACTGACCTACATTATGTACCCATGGGAAACTACTGCATGCCACACACTGCCAGGGAATTCATGTACTGTGCATAAGTCCAACTGCCACCTTTGAGGCAGAGGTAGTTCCATGTCCACCTACATAAACAGGAGCGCTTATGCATGATTTGGAGCAGGAGGAAGGATGGACACCATGGCACCCAAGTGCAGAACTGCAAGGATCATGTTTGGAGTAAACTACTTATAATAAATGGCGTCAACTCCCTCAATGACAAGTGCATTTTTGTGCAATCTCAGTCAGAAATGGCCTAATTGTTGTACTGAGCACCCTTGTGCACCTATTGATGCAGAAGTGCAACAGATTTGCACCCCAAGAATTGCATGCTAATGCAATCAGGTTCGGATTTGTGAGCAGGCCACAAAGGCCCAGGCCTAGGGCGGCAGAGAGTTGGGGGCGGCATGCCGCCGCTGGCTGCATTTGAACTTGGGGATGAGTGTCAGATTTGGCAGTTTGAATCTCCCCCCCCCCATCTAGTCACCAGCTCGACAAACGTGAGTCAGGTATGAGGGAGCAAGTCGAGAGCGGGTCGGGTGCAGGGGAGGAGAGGGTTGGGTGCAGGGGCAGAGGGTCGGGTGCAAGTGGAGCAGGGGGCGGAGCTGGTTGGGTGGCCTATGGGCGCACAGTTTATAAATACAGCCCTGAATGTAATTGCATGCCAGAAGTGATCCCTTCCCTTATAGAGTGCTATAAAATCATCCCCCTCCACTTCAGTACTGTCACTCAAATGGGACAGACAAGGAGTAAATCATCATACTGTGATAGGAGGGAGAATCTGATTAAAGACCTTCAACTCCTCCCATACATTTTCTCAACAACCATAGGTGCATATGTAAACATGCAGTAAAAAGACAGTATGTTAGAACACAGTATCCGATTCAGTAGCTAAAAACTTACTTTAATACATACCCAAAAAAGATTCATGTAAACATAGCCAAGAAAGCAAAATCTTATTGGAAACAATATGCCATAAAGATCTGTCTGGATTCATAAAGGGGACCTGTCACCCAGATATAAAAAGCTGTATAATAAAAGTCCTTTTCAAATTAAACATGGACCTCAAATTATTTTTTTTAATGAAACATCCATACCAGCTATTAACTCATTTTAAATCTCCGCTGTCAATCATTATTGCCTGCCCCTCCTCTATGCTTTAGGCACAGGGTTGCAAGATGGTGGTTTTCCAGCCAAATCGGGCTACTGATTTAAAGCCCAGGCGGGTTGTGAAAGTACAAGCTAGCCAATGTACAGATGTGGGCTACTTTTTGGGCCTTTGGCTAGTTTGTACTTTGGAAACCAGCCAAAAGTTTTTTCTTGCCCTAATGTGCCAGACCAGCATGTTGGGTAATGTAGTTTTTGTTTAACAATTATCCGACTTCCAAGTTTAATGTAAGATTACAGTACCCAGCATGCAATGGGACTGACTTGTGTAGAAGTCGGGAGTTACCAGATTTTGGGCTCTGTACCCCAGTCTCCCGTCAATCGTAAGCATTCGCTCATTTCCCAGTGACTTTCCTCAATCTCGGACAATTTTTGGGGCAAAACCAAAATGTCTAGAGGTTGACCTGTTTTACCAATATTTATTGAATTTGTTTATGTATTAGGGCCTTATGAAGCAAAATGGGACAGATTCATCCTTCACCAGGGGCGTAAATACAAAGTCATACGGGGCCCCCTATACCTTTGTATTTACACCCCTGGTGACGGACGAATCTGTCCCATTTTGCTTCATGAAAAAAAAATTTAATGGCGTATTTTCCTATATATTTTTATTAATTTTTTAGACTTTTTTTTAACGCTTGAAATATTGTGCTATCTTTGGGCTACTTTTGAAGTGCCTCTTGGCTAGTTTTGGGCTGGTTTTGTAGCTGACTTTGGCTGGTTTTGAAAATTAGACCTGGCGACCCTGCCTAGGCAATTACTTTCACTTTCCATTCTGCAATTCGTAGATGTAACTGCACTCACCACATTCCCCCTCTCTCCTCATCATCTAATTGTTTAGCCAGTGAATGGGCATGGGAATCAGTTGCCCCATTCTGGCACATAAACAAGATTTTGGCACGATGCAAGGCTTGTCTTAATAACAGTGCCCACAAAATGGCACCTCCCTGCTTGCTGTGACTGCGAATTACAAAACTTAAAAAAAAAAACAAGATTTAAATACTTTTTATAGTGTAAGTGAAGTTGGTTTTGCTTGACTAACATCATAACATAGGATTTGGAATAATTTTTTAAAGTGACAGGTCCCCTTTAAAGAAACTGGCATTTACACAGAATGATAAATCAAACACAATGAATGCATAAAACTAGACGGAGATGCTTTTGTTTTCTACCTTTGCTTTAAAATAACGCTGCTTTTTCTCCCCTAATGATGAACTGGTTCAGTGCAATCGTCGAAAAAAAAACAATGAACGTGATGGACGGAAAACAAACGCATTATTATTTTTAATTGCCCACTCTAGCGGATTGAAGTCTAAAAACGATGCATAAAAACCATTAGAGCAAGTGAGAAATGAAATGGAAACTCAAGCTATTTATTACACCACTATCGACAGCAAAAATAGGAAGATAAAGAAAAAGTCTTGATTTATTTACAGTTATTTTGGTTTTAGGCCAATGTCCGACTGTAGGTATTGCAAATTGGGAACAGAATAACATCATTGTCCATCATGTTGCCGCAAAGATTGGATATTCAAGGTACAGTTTGTTGTTGTCTTTGTAATGTCCATGTCCACCAAATCCAAATTCTGAGACATTGGACTCGGTCTGCTTTTCCCCTTGGGAATCTTACTATTATGTCATTGAGTATTTCGATCAGGATAGACTTATCTATCCGAATATGTCTCTTTTCAAGTTATCAGGAAATATCTTCAAACAGGAAACAAAAGAGAAGATGGAGTCTTAAAAGTCCAAAGTTTCTTTAATCTGGCAAAAAGTAATTGAAAGCAAATCTTAATATCGATGTGTTGATAATCTTCAGCAATCCGATCTTGTACTGCAATAAAGTCCTTATTTGCTACCGTGTTACCTGGAAAATAACAAGAGGGAGGGAAGAATAAGTATGGGAATGGATAAATGTATAACAAGTTTGGCTTCAGAAACACAGTTGGAGCAGGCTTTGAATTCTGCTTCAAACCCACCATTTATTTCATTAGGGAAAAGGAAATGTATGCTAGAAGTCAAGAGAAGGTCTGCTCCATCTTTACCATAAATATTATCAGCTGTGTTCATGAATACCTCTTGGCTGGGTGTTGTTATTACACTGAGCTGTTCCATACCTTGCATAATGGACATCACAACTCTACCTACAGCTCAAGCTCTTCAAAACTGAACTTAAGGGGGTTATTTTATCAAAGGTCAAGTTTTAGAGCTTTGTGAGCTTTTGTAAACCTCTAATGAACTCGAATGAACTCACAACTCGAATGGTTTCCATGTAATCGGGGTGAAATCGGGGTGAAAAACTCGCATACTCAAATCGATCTAGTTTTCGAGCGAAACCTACCGAAAAAAACTTGAACATCATGGAGGCTATTAATATATTCAAATGGTTCAGGGGATATCTGATATGGACTCCTACATGACCTCGACAGGTTTTAGATGGTGTAGTTTCGGATTCGAGCTAACTCAAAAATCATGAAGGCTATTAACATCTTGAAATGGTTCAAGGGATCTCTGCCATTGACACCTACATTTCTGCATTTTCGGATTCAAGCTATTTCCAGCTTCGGGGGTATAATAAATCTTTATATCTCTAATTAAAAATTTTTTTAAAAAAAAACTCGAAAAATTCTAGGTTTTTTTCGAACCCAAAAAAAACTATTTTTGAAACCCTCGAAAATGTAAAATGTTTGTGGAAAACACAACTCGACCTTTGATAAGAAATCCCCTAAATTTTGCCATCATAATTGTCTGAAGACCTGACAGATTAGATCATGAAAACAAGGAATCATATTGGGTCTACACTTCTTGGGAAAGTACATTATAGTTCCTTATTTAGAACTAAATGGCTCCCTAACAAAATTTTAGCTCTGGCAAACAAGCACATGCAGCACTAATGGCATCATTACCTTTCACGGACCTTCAAAATTTCTGCTTGAGGCATATTGTATTTGTCTGTGCTTTCTTTTGCTGCATGTCTATTCTTTCCAAATATCATAGTAATTATCTCTAAAACTAGGTGCAGATTCCCTCATTTGTCAGTTCAGGAACACTATAAGGTGGCAAAGCTAGCTGGGAGTCTTTAAGTAGAGTTTAGGGTGAGGAGATGGGAACAGTTAAAAGAAGACCATCATTGCACAGGGAGAATTCATTATTACATGTAAATTAAATGTAATATACGTGTAAATGGGGCAGTTAGAACAATATTGAAGGATGCTTTGCAAGCAGTGATAATACAATCTGTAGCCTCACCAAAATTTTTGGTTGCTGTTGGGGTCAGCAATCCAAGCAACAAAATAACATTGGACATTGCAAGCTGCAGAGAACCAAATAAAGTAGGAAAATAGTTTTAAAAACTGGAATGTAGGCAATGTTAGCTTGAACCTTCTGGTAGGAGAAAGTTTGTTTTGCCGATAGGTGCCCTTTAAATCAAGCACAGTCACAGAAGCGAGTTCCCGAGCTTAGCGAAAATGGAAGCTTCATTCCGCCTAGATTATTATAAAAAGTTGGTTAACAATTTCTGACTTCTATTCTCAAGGGAAGTTGAAAATAATGTGATTTATGGAAATGTAAAGGTTGCAGGTTGATGAAGATGGGCTTCTAAAATCAGTTTCAGATACATAGGCAACTTTTCCAAAATACTCATCTGGAAACTTTGCAGGTGTACGATGTGAAATGAGCACATACCTGCTCACTTATTATGCATTAAACTATTTGATTGCGTGCATGTAGATGCGTTGGGCTGTTTCTCATAACTACCAGGCGCAGGATATAAGGAATAGAGAGTAGGGTTTAGGCCGATTTTTCTTATCATATCAAATGCTGTGAATTTTTTTTCATGCAAGGAAAACATCTCTGCAAATTCATGTGCATTTACAATGAAGGAGAGGGGGGAAAACAACCGTAATCTTAAAAGTTGCATTGCCGTAAGGAAAATGCTCACAGGGCAGCTTTCTGATGGTCTCTGATATCTTGTTATTAAAATAGGTTTGTATTGTTTTCTGGGAGAGAAGGAAGCTTTACATCATCACAAATTCATTAGATTGTTTGCGTTGTCAAATACAATTTGAATTATTATCGGTGATCACATACATAATGCTTAAGAAAGACCACGGAGGCATTGGAACGCATAATTTACGGATGCATTTAAATTTCCCTACACGGCGATGCATTGCAGAGCGGGAAGACTACAGAGGAAGATATATACCGAGGGGAACCATATTTGTATTACAAAGGAATGCAGACGTTGACGGGAAGGGAAAACCACTTGACCCATCGAGTCTGCCCATTCATCTGGTTTCTGAGAGTTAAAGGTAAATATAATGTATTCTGGTTGAGAACTTGACTGGCTCCATGAAATTGTTCATTAGCTCATACGTTAAAATATATTCCATTGTACTCATATGACCAATTGGCTCACTTTGGGGAGGTTAAGCTGCTCTAAACGCTCATTTTTAGTTGTGCCTTGGCTGTGTAAGACTAAATTAAGAAAAAGTTAAATAACCATTGGCTTGGTTACAGGACCTACACGCGGGTTCCAGGGAAAGGCACCTCTGTAATGGACTTCTGGGGAACATTACTCTGGTTAGATTTCACAGCAAGGACTCCTTCCTTTGAGAGACAACAGAACTTGTGAGGCAGTTGGTGTAATCCCTTTTTCAATTTGCTACTGCCCACTTATATAAAGGAATATAAGAAGCAACATCTTTCCTGTAGGGCATGGTAGGACTTCTACATTACCATAGATACATGCCTGCCATACAAGAGCATCATCAGTTTTCTTTTAGGGTTTTTGGAATTAATAAATACCAGAAATGGTATTTTCCCATGTCTAAGGGCAGAGACACACGGGAAGATTCGGGGCGACTAATTGTCTCTTCTTCGGGTGACTAACCTCCCCAAAAAGCCATTGGAAAACGAAGTGCTCCTAGTGCCCGTTGGCAAATTTGATTCTAGCCAGCAGGATGGCACTTGGAGTGCTTCGTTTTGTGAAGTTGCCTGAAGTTGCCCGAAGTTGCCTGACAAGGAAACTTCTAGTCACTTTGGAAAACAAAGCTATCCGAGTGCCATCCAGCAGCAATTTAGATTCTAGCCGGCAGGAAGGATTTTCTGGTAGATTAGTCGATCGAATCTTCCCATGTGTCTCTGCCCTAAGACAACAATACCATTTTTGACATGACCAGAAGACAAAGCAAAACCCTAAGGTATGAGGCAAGCTGGGAGCCTGAAGCACCAAACTCCATAAGAAGGAACCCAAAGGAAGACATTAGGTGGGAGAAGCTGTTAGGGTAGCTAGGATAGGAATAGTTTTGTCATAGCTCATCTTAGGGATGAGAGGCAGAGAGGGAACAGCTAACAAGATCAGCCAGTGCCCCATACTAGAGTTGGAAGAGGTTAGCACCTTGGCTGGTAATCCGCAAATTAGGGCCCAAGTGGAGGGTTTAGGTTATGGGAAGGACCCTTAAAGCCAATACCCAAGAAGTTGTGATGAGGGACCCAGCAGGAAGCCTGGCAAAGCTGGTATTATTGGGTTAAGCCCCGTGAAAGGAGGCGTAAGAGTCCCCCTGAGTAAAGGTACTGGAGGCTGAAGGTGAAAGGGGTGAACAAAATGAAGGAAGGGCAGTGTGTCTAAATACTTGTGACTAACTGTAATTCTGCAGGTGTACAATTCATTGTAGATGACTGTGGATATTGCTTCTTCCCTGTGTAAAGAAGGTGACCTGCCTGAATGTGATGCTTGCACAAAAGTCAAATAAAAATTGTGTGTGTGCAAATCACGGCACTCCCATATCCCTTGGTCAGATGGGCAACTTTTATATTAATAATGAAGCATGTTCCACTAATGCAAGGACTGCCCCCAGAATAAAGGCAAAGTCTTCTGAAATCAGAAGGTATTTACTTGTCTCATGCCATACACACAGCGCTGCCTAGACACCGAAATTGAGAGTTTTAATTCTCCCATAAGGCATCATGGGCGGAGACATGCAAATCACTCCTTTATGTCCCCTTTGGTCAACTATGCATCTAGAACAGCTTATTTATAGCACAGATACAGCCTAATGGTTCAGAGTCATATATCCAAACTTGCAGACAGCCTGTTTCAATCTTGTTAGATCTCATCAGTGCAAGATATTGGAACATGGCTTGGAGAGGTCACCCAGAATAAAGGAAATGGAGCCCCATTTAATACAGAATATAACTATCACTTTTGCTCACCCCTGCCGATATTGGTGTATGCCACAAGTCCTTCTTAGTATTTTTGGTTAAAGGCAAGTGACCATACTCAGGGTCCAAATAGCAGGCTGACAGTTACATGGCCAACCACCTACCCACTACCAACCTATCTTGTTACATAGAGTAATTATTTGTGGTTGAACAAAGACAAAAGTTGAATACTATTGCAATGTAGGTTTCACGCCTCTTGACTTTGGGCTGGCATGTCATCTACAGGGTCAGACAGGCCTGCAAGATTATCAGATGAAGTCCTAGTGGTCCCCAGTTGTGGAAATGAGTCATTAGACAGTTCTTGTTTTCATCTTGAGCCTAATTAAAAGCTATAACACTTGGCACTGTCTATATTTAATTAGAATGAGCCCTGAATGTCAAGTATTCTAGTGGGCCCTAAAAACCTCAATCCAAAATGATTTTTTTTTATTATACTGCTAGTGCAAAACAGCAGAAACTCTCCGACCCCAAACAATGCATTGCAATGAAATGATGGTTCCTTCAACACTTGCCTTGGTTGTTTTGATTTTGTTTCCGCTGCTGCAGGACCAACCTGAAAGATCAGGCAACACTTTGCAATCTTCTCCTTCCATACAGGGATTCATCTGACACCACCACTTCTGGATCACGATAGAAGCTGGAAAATAAACACAATTTGCATTTTAGCATTCGCCACATTTCAGGCCTATGAGAAATCAATATGGTTACAAATAAATTACCCGTTCAGCAGAAATAATGAAAAAAAAGGGTAAAACCACTATAATTATTAAATAGCAGCAACAGGTCCGCCTATAGGGAAGCCATTCAGGCATTGCCTTAGTACAGGGGAAAATTACAAGACACATCTTGTTGTTATACAGAATAATTACTAGTTTAAAGACGCGCTCCGGTGTACGAAAATGACGGCTTTAGCACCAGCAATGACATACACTACTGTAATTTTAATAGAGCAGAAATCGTTCCCGTTTTACATACACGCGAGTGTTGCACAGAAGTGGTTTCATTTATTCCTCACCCTCTATAAATTAGTCATATTAAATGGAACCACGACCTTCCATCAGTTTTCCACTTGTTTGCTCTATCGTGTATCATTAAGAGCCGACTGAGCATAATGTGATGCTAATATGCAGTATGTACGAGATTAAAAGTTAATTGAACTAGAGCATATTTGGAATATACTTCATATAATGACTATTAGTGTAAAGGGGTGATGGGCACTTAAAGTGACACTACAGTTTTTTAAATGATTTGTTTCCCTGTTTTTTGGTATTTCTCTTTTCCTGCTATATCGACCCCTCCCTATATTCGAATTGAGTTATAATCAACAGCTTGAATGGATTGTACCTGGCAGCCCAAGGAAAGTGGCACAGGTGTAGCCAGCCTGGGCAAGGAAACGGACCTCTCTATAGCAGAAACTGTAAACACTTTACCGGATGTAGATACATTTTAATTATCCTTTACCTCTTGCCACTGCATCCAACAAAGTTGTGCTTCTAGGCAACTTTCGGGAAAAGACAAGAGTTTCAGATATTTGAATACCACCATGATTTATCCTTGTATGAGGAAAGAACTAGACGGAGCATAAGGGCTCATTTAAAAAGTGGAAGGCCAGTTTCCAAAAATGGGTGCAATTTATAATTATTTTGTACATTGCACCATGCTTTCCAGTGTGGAATTATTGCTGCAGTTCTCTGTGTTTTGGAGCACAAAGACCTGTTGCTGCCCCTATATACATGGCAGAGCTTGATGTCAGTAACTCCCTGGTTTGGAAGTGGAGACCTGTTACTTTCAAGGCACTGCTCTGATGGGATGCCTTTTGTTTTGCTGCCTCTGTGTCAGTTTTCCCTAGTCCACATCCTCCAGCTGCAAGCATTTGCTCATTTGAGGGGTATTTAAGTCTGATTCCCAGATACCCGCATGTTGAATTATTGGCCTTCCTTCTAACTCCAGACCTCATGTCTGACTTCTTGATTTTGATCCTGTTTCAGTTCCTGTTCCTGCTCCTGTTTCTGCTCCTGTTTCTGCTCCTGAATCTTGTCCTGTTCTGCTCCTATCTGGTCCCTGTTTCCTCTGATTTTTGATCTCCCAGTATTGATCTCTGCTTGTTTATTGACTTTGCATGTACTCTGCCCGTCCTGACCTTTGGCCTGTTCCTGATAGTCTCTGTCTGCCGCCTTCCCTTGACTTTTGGCCTGAACTTGGACTTGTTTTTGTATCTCCTTTATATCCCTCTGCAGAGTCTTTTTTCCCGTATTAAAAACTTTTGACTTCTTGTACTAACTTACTGTCCTCACTGGTGCCAGGGATTTGAAATCAATCATTGCTAAAAAAAAAAAAAAGGCATGGTCAGAGAGACTATGTACTGAAGAAAGGCTAAACTCAACATAATGAGAGGTAAAGTAATAGCTATGAGAGTAAAGTGCTTGGCTATTTGGTAGCTCCTAAGTGGACTGGCCGCCTACAGGAGACTCTGTTTGGCAGTACACCTGTTGCCTTCAAGCCAGGAATAAAAAAAAAGGACCTGCTTTGAGACCACTGGGAGCAACATCCAAGGGGTTGGTTGGTTCATGTTGCTCACAAGCCACTGGTTGGTGATGGTCCACCAGGCCCCTAAGCAAATCTACTAAAGGTGGCCATAGACATAACAATTATGATCTTTCTTAGAAAAGATCTTTCTAAGAAAGATCGTTGGTTTCAATACACACGTGTAGAGCTGAATCGTCAGATATACATATAGAAACAATAGAATTCTACCTGTATCTGACGATTCAACACTAACAATGGCCGATGTTCAGGTGCCTTCACAGGAGCCCAATCAAAATTTTCCGTCCAGCCGATCAACGAGCCGACAGATATCCAAGTCTTCTGCCGATATTGGTCGGCTCTTTTCCCACCATACACGCACTGAATATCGTATGAAAATTCGTTTTGTACGATATTATCTGTGCGTCTATGGCCACCTATATAACATGTGACACTTCAAGTCTGAAATTGTCACAATTTCTCCAGTAAAGCAATATCTGGAGACAAGTTTAGGTTTCTATAAAGTGCAATAACTGAATTAAAAGTATTCCCAATACAGAGCCCTGCGGTACACCACTTACAAGTTTTGCCCATTTAGAGCAATAGATTTGCCCCAAGTCTTTTGAATCACCACAACCTTCCTCATAAAAAGGAATTAAATTGTTTTTTAAAAAATACAGGTATGGGATCCGTTATCTGGAAACCCATTATCCAGAAAGCTCCAAATTAAGGAAAGGCCGTCTCCCATAGACTTCATTTTATCCAAATAATACAAATTTTTAAGTATGATTTTTTTTTTATCTGTAATAATAAAGCAGTATCTAGTACTTGATCCAAACTAAGATATAATTAATCCTTATTGAAAGCAAAACCAGCCTATTGGGTTTATTTAATGTTTACATGATTAGACTTAAGGTATCAAGATCCAGATTTCAGAAAGATCCATTATTCAGACAACCCCAGGTCCCGAGCATTCTGGATAACACGTCCCATACCTGTATAAATATTTATGCTAGACATCGTTAAGATTTCTGGCTGCTGAAATACATTTTAGGTTTGTGTATCTCATATAATGCCTTTATTCTGCCCTGCCCAGAACCTTAAACCATGAACTGATTATTTGATTCCTTTATTTGTGGAGGCTCTGGAAGTTCTTCCCATTTCACTGAATTTATCACTTCCATTGCATTCCCCTGAAGCCTCATTTAGGTCAACGGCACAAAATCCTCCAATCAAGGGGTTGATAAGCCAGGCTCTTCCTGTTTCATAAGCATGATTATTAATCAGTTTAGTTGTGATTAAGATTCACCCTGAGTCCCTGCCCTTATCCTTTATTTCTAGCATCCATGTCCATCTCTCTTTCATCTGCCCTGACCACTGAATTAAACGTGTCACAGAAACTTTGATGTACAGTTCCCCGGACAATGGTAGAGAATAGGATTTGTGTTGTTCCCAACACAAGACTTCATTTAAGAACAGAGGTGCTCAATTGCACACATGCAGTTGCCAATCGGTCCTTTGATTTCAAACCTATTGGCTGATTGTAGTAGCTATTAGTGATAAGCCTGAAGCTACTTGACTTGTTGAGTTGCTTTAGAGTTATCGCTGCTAGATACTGCATATCAAGACGTGGATGAATGAAATCCTTCATAGACACAAATGCTGATTTATCGCTTATGTTCATAAATGAACCTTCACACTGAATTTACAGTTGCTTCCATGATTGGTTTCTCAGGTTTAACCTGCATAGAGGCTCCAATGAGCCTGAGCTAGGAGAGACACCAGGGTCTGCATCAAGTTGTCTCCTTGTTAAATTAAATCCAAAGCTGAGCAAGACATCTTCTGATTAATGTATTGAATGTGAGTATCTAAGGTTGTGTTTCTATATCTGTAGATACATTGAAAAGAGGGAGGATTATGACCATTGGTGATTAGCTAACATTTCAGTGTACAGATGGGAACTAGAGTAAATATTGCATTTGACTGCAGCAAGTGTGTGTTTTATGCATCCACCACTAGTGTTTCTACAGCTGTTTAAAATTGAGCTATAACTGTTTTCTAGGCTATTTATTTTCCCAAGGCTCATTTAGATTGAACATCCATCACCAAAGAGGTGCTGTACTCTCATAGTGGATTGTCTTGACTATTGAAAGGAAAGGAAACCTTTGGAACTCCTTTAAGTATGAGAGTCACCCAAGAAATATCTTCAGTCTTACTGTGGATGCAGAGCATAAACATTTGCTCTACAGGATCCAAGAGCCAGGGTTAGAGACATTGGTTAAGCAACCAGGACACCTTGCCTTATAATTATTATTATAATGGTTATTAAAGTTCTATTTCTACAGAATGTTGTGGTATAGCCTGTACCATATGTTAGTTAACAGAGAGGCAGACAATATACAACTCTGTAACCTGGTTAGTAGAGGGAGAAGGCAAAGGTGCTCTAGTGATGGAACAAGACCAGGGATGGTTTCTTTTGACAGGAGACATCACAAAAAGGAAACCATATTAAAAAAAAAGGGGGATGCTTGGACTGCATGAGAAGAGCTCCTTCCCAATCAATTGTATAGGCACTGAAGAATCCAATATAAAACCCCTGGCCGGGTCTGAAACCCAAAGGAGCAAACCAAGAGATCAAATGTTCACCACCGTACATTAAATTCGATTTATTGCCTTATAACATATACAGCCAAGCCTCTGTATTGTAGCGTGCATGACAAAATGATTGCTTAATAAAAGCTTAAAGGATAAGTAAACCTTTAAAAGAAGTGCATGTAGAATTGATGAGGGTGCTATTCTAAGCAGGTTTGCAATGTACATTCATTATTTATCTTTTTAATTTCAAGATATTAAGATATACATGTACGGCTAATCTGAATTAATTTTGTTACAACATCGCCACCTTATGGTCATTTTCCGACCACTCCAACCACCACGTAGTTGTCACATGAAAGAAAGAGGCAGCTCTGATGTTCTTCTGGTTAGGGAAGAGTTGAGAAAGGTTTCTATTTTTTCCCTAAGCAGAAGAACATCAGAGCAGCCTCTTTCTTTCTTCTAACAATGTCCTTGACTACTTGGTGGTCAGAATAGTTGAAAAATGACCAGCAGGTGGTGCAGTTGTATCAAAATGCATTCAGATGAACAATACATGTACCCCTAATATCTTAGAATTAAAAAAAAATAATATATAATGAATGTACATTGCAAAATTTCTCAGAAAAGCACCCTCATCAATTTTACATTCCCGTATTTAAAACGTTTTTCTTATCCTTTAACGGGCTGATCTACACATTGGTAGACTTTTGGTAGACATCCTCTGGCACGTTATTGAGGCAAGGGAGAGCAACACTGGACCCAAAGTGCAGGTGTTTAGTATATGGCTCCCTTGTGCCCAACAGTGCTGTGTTCTGCAGAGTTAAGCCAGGACAGATTATAGAACTGGATGCAATTTTAGGACCTCAGTACTCTGGTACTAGAGTCAAGGTCAGTGATAAACTAGCCCTAAGGCAGGGCCAATATCAGTCCCAGAGATGCCAACTTTCCATTGTGGTCTCCTTGGATATTGGTGGGCGTATTGGTGTGGGGGCATGACCTATTGGAAGGGCTCTGAATGCTCACTGGACAGCATGGTGGGGGTCATTACCTGGTAAATGAGGGAGTTGACAGGTATGTAGTTGGAGCAAGCAATATTCCTATCAGGGGCCGATTGAAACTGGAGGGGGTGGTCAAAGAAAAAGGTATGGGCATTTGTCAGTTTTGGGCAGATTAGGCAGCTCTGGGTCATGGACATGAAGGTGCATGGTCCAAACTTCTATGACAATATTGTATTAAGGTGTCATTAAATGGGTCTTTAAAGGGCATGTAAAGTCTAAAATAGAATAAGGCTAGAAATGCTGTATACTAAATATAAATATAAACATGAACCTACTGCACCACAAGCCTAATCAAACAAATAATTTATGCTTTCAAAATTGGCCACAGGGGGTCACCATCTTGTAATTTTGTTAAACATCTTTGCAAGACCAAGACTGTGCACATGCTCAGTGAGGTCTGGGCTGCTTAGGGATCGTCATAAACAAAGCTGCTTGAGTTTTGCATGGCTGGGAAGTAAGGCGGGGGCTCCCCCTGCTGTTCATAAGTATGATTGTTTCCCTGCTCAGCAGTTAGGGACCATCTGACAATTCCTATCCACAGCAGTAAATGAAGGGAGAATTTCACTGAATACAGTCAGGTTTCTTATAAAAACGGTACACATTTTTTAATTAAAGTATATTGGAGATAGGTTTCTTTTTCATTAAAGAAAGTAAAAATGGGATTTTATTTTTTTGCCTTTACATGCCCTTTAAAGGGGGCCTCTGAGCAGGAATCTGAAAAGAGGTTCCTCTTGTATGTCCAAGGGCTTCAACATTACATGAGCATGTACCATACAGGAATATTATCATTACTGTTCTATGCCAATCCCACTACTAGTTCGCTGAATCAATATAATTCCATGCTTCAGAGAATCGCCCTACCACAAAGCGTTAAAGAACCTCTAAAACATACTCCATGTTACTCGCATCGGCCAGCAAGGAAAAGAACACATCGGATGATTAAATGCAAGAATGCATCAAAATTTATTCCCAGAATCCTTATTCATCAATGATTTAGAATTGGGTTAGAAAACGAATACAGGAAGGGAAAGAAAAAAAAATAAAAGATGAATTGCCTTGTTTTATAATGGAACAGATTGAGAAGCAACATGAAGCATCATTAATACAAACATAACACAGTGCAGTCAGGCGTACGTTACAAAATATTAATTTACTGTAGGCAATGATGTTACCGAGTTTGATGCCGGGGAATATTATGTACGGTATAAGATTATTTCCGTGTAACTACTTTAAATTCAGCAAAGCCAAAACACGTGTTAAAAATCAAGAAATTGACTTTTACGGGGACATGAAAGGAACAGGCATGAGAGGCAAGCTCGCCCCCTAGTGGTCAATGCTTTGGCACGTTTTGTTTCAATGGCAGAGTGATAATGTGAGATCAAATATTATAATAAGAAGAACAATAATTACAATAACTAGGATGGCAAAAACTGATGAATGTAAAGTAAATCATAGTAAAACAAAGCATGATTTTACATGATGCTATACAGTGTTGATTTTTTTTTTAAGTTGTCTTTATTAATTTTGTAGCATGTTATACATTTCTTGGATTTTCTTGTCTAGTTACTAGTACAGTAGTCAGTGGTTTTGTAGCACATGCATTGCATAGAAAGAGAAATAAAGTAAGTAGAAAAGAAATTTAACTTTAAACTGAGTTAACATTGTGATACGATTGTATTCAGCTAATTGAGATTAAATACGAATTCAACAGGCTTGTATTGTTTACCTAAAACAGTGATGATGTTTGATGCATTCTAATGCCACCTATGTTTTATGACCCTGAATCTATTACTAAAAAAACAGCAGATACCTGAAACCTTTATTCCCAAAATGCTATGCAAATGTAGCAATGTAGGCTAGAATGTATTTATTCCTTATGCCATTGTGTACCCCAAGCCAGGCCTGGACTGGCAATCTGTGGGTTCTGGCAAATGCCAGAGGGGCTGCTATAGGGTCCCATAGAAAGTCACTATTTAGAGGGCTGTTTGGGCCTCTATGTGGACTGATTGGGCCTTTGTGTACCTGAAATGCCAGGGCCTATTTTAATTCTCAGTCTGGACCTGCCCCCAGCCTACAGTAGGATTGACCACCTTTCCCAGCACTTGGTCAGCCCTTTATGGCAGGGGTACTACATTGGGTTATTTAAGTGCTTCTCTGGTGTCAGAGGCTCTGCACATGCTCAGTGAGCTCTGGGTTGATCTAAGTGCATCCAGTTATCTTGTGAGTCACCAACATGGGGGGTTGGAGACATAATCCATGGAACCAAAAGGACAGGCTTGCATGGGTCTTTACAAGAATAGGGACCTCCCTTCAAGAGAACAGTTCCAGGGGGAGTCCTGCTCATGAAGAGAGGCCCCCATGCTTGCATTTTAAAGGGCAAGCAACCCGAATGCAGAAGGTTGACTTATTCTACTTCCTCCCCTTTTGCAGCTCACCAAGACCACCTGCCTCTAATTACAGGATTATATATCTTCTCTGGTGCTTCAGCTGAATCTTCTCTGGTTTATTAAGCATTGTGTTTCATTAACAGGGTGGAATATTCTGTATCCCAAAGGTAACGTATTTATTAACACTTACACTCCACGCAAGATGGCTTAGCTCTTGTGGTGCCAGCAACCTGCCCCGGGAAGCATGAACACTTCACGGTTTGTGATCGTTCTTCAATTCGGTTCTTATTACAGCATCGATGAACTGCAACAACTTCACACGTCCCTTGCTTTACTTGATAGCCTAGGCACAATAACAGAAAACAGTTGGTTAGATGTTGAAATCTATGCAGCATACCAGGCCTTGCAACAAGACTTTATTAAAAGCAACCATTTAAAATGCTTATACATGAGTTGAAATGACTTAGATAATAAATAAAAATCAAGGTGTGTGTTCTGGGAATCACCGCGACTTGGAATAAAATAGAATTCATCTGAATTTGGGCAAGTCACTGATTGATCTTTATCGGATGGTTATCTGATCTTGTTAATGACTTGAGATTTTGAATAATCAATTGAATAAGTCATAATAAGTTTACCCATTTTTAAAATCAAACTCCACCTACTTCTCAGAAAGTTCTGGGTCTGTAACCTATGTTCTGTGGAATGGATGTTTTTTAAATTGGTCTGGGGGTTTTGTGGCAAACTCTTGTTCCTAGTTTGTATAAGCAACATCTTTGGATTCCAGCTAGTGGATATACCAGAAGTGCCGGAAGTCTGGAGCCTAAGGCTCTAGAACCAAGCTTTGAGCCCTAATGTGATCAACCACATTAGAAAAAATGGAGAGCAGGGATCTTATGAATAAGGTAAAGGCAGTGGAAGACATACCACTATCCTCAGCGATTAGATAGATAGGCCAGCTTAGAAAGAGCAGCTTCTTCTCCACCAAAGGAAAAGTTCTTTTCTTCCATGAAAGGCTTTCAATTCACCCCTACAGGTTAAGGGTACATAAACCTCTGTAACTCATTCTCACTCAACTACTACAACTTTGCTGACACCACTACTGTACTCATGAAGTACCTTACTCAAGTTACTGTGAGTTATAAACCATTTTTTGATTAAGATCCACTGGTGGCTAATTCTTTCTGCTTGTGCTATATATCTTTAGAGTTACTGTACAGCAAAATCAAGAATTTCTTGCAATACCTTGCTGGAGCCCAGCTTAAACAGATCCCTATTGCACACTAGAGTCAACATAATCAGGGTCACCATAAATCATAATCTTTATGTCATGCCATCACAATGGGGTTGCCACCTTTTCAATTGTTTAAAAATGAATCGGGACCTCACGTGGGCAAGGCGATGATGTCATATAGGCAGGGTGATGATGTTTTGTTGACATCAGGGGTAGCAATAGGCAAATTTCACAAAAATTCCCAAAACTGCGAAAAATTAGAGAAACTCAAAAATTGACACACGCGTCAATTTTGATGCAGGCGTTAAAGTCAACGGGCGTCCGAATAGTGTTGATGCACAATGGTTTTGACACAAGCGGCTTTTCCATCGCACGTCCAATCAGGGGCTTGGTTATTCCGTATATGGGTGCGGATTTAGTGACTAGTGGTTGCTGCATGGATTTGTGGTTTCAGAAAAGTAAAACCCAGACGGGTGGATTTGAACAGGATAATTTCAATCACAATAGAGATGTCACAAATAACAAATAATGTTGATAAACTCAGCACATTGAAATGGTAGTCCAGGTGCACCAGCCCCAGACCCTCAGCTTGGGGGTTGGGATGCAAAAACCAACAGCAATACTATTAAAGGGCCCCAGGCACTCTATGAAATCCACATTGCCATAAGTATAAAGTAAAAAAAAAAGCCCTACGCATTTCGTGCCTAACTCAATAAATGCCTATAGGGCATGAAATGCGTAGGGCCATTAGGAGATGTTTACTTTATCATTTAAATTGAAATAAAGTTTTTTACTACTTTATACGTGTGGCCCTGTGGATTTTCTACAGTGTCTGGAGCCCTTTAATCATATTGGTTTAAACAGGACAGCACAAGGGAAAACTGGACTGTCGGTTCAGAACCAGACAAGTAGAAACCCTACCTTACAAACCCATCCCCCAGCCCTGTCTCCCCTGGTGTATCTATGTTTTTTGTTTTCTTTTTAATAATGGGATCTGCAAATCAGATGCTGTAACTGTCCATAAAGAGACCAAATAGCCAAATAGATAATACAAAAATATGTAATTCACCATGGAAATTGCAGGAGAGCAGGGATGGGAAAACATGGGGTATGAAACAATAATCAAGGAAAAATTGGGTTATAAAGTATGAAAATAAAATGTGCGAATCAGCAGTGAGTCAATAAAGTAACTGGAAACCAAATTTGCACAATACACAGACGACTCCAATTAATAAGACGACTCTGATTTTCAGCAGTCCGACTGGATATCCCCTTTGCAAATTTATTTGAATAAAAATTCTCAAGACATTTCCCAATGTAACATTGGCCCGTTCAGTTGTTAAAACTTGATAATTCCGAAAAGTAAACAGGAAAAGGTAATCATCAATAATAAGTATCTCTATTAGTAAGTCATCATCTGTGAGCCTTGCAGAATAAACAGCTCAATATGGCTTTGTAGTATTCTCCCGACTATATAAAGACCCATCTAATGATATCCTGCGCCAGTCGTGCCGTGAGCACCCCGCTGAAAAGCAGATGGATTTTTTCCTAGACGGGAACTAGAAAGGAATATTCTGATGCAAACATGCCAAAAAAAAAACAAAGAATTTCTCTGTGAAACTGTTCTTTTAAAGTCGCTTGAGAAAGTGCTGGACAAATTGTCAGTTTCCCGATATGTTGATTTTTTTTCCCCCCAGAATTGTTTTAACCGTTACCGTACGGCAAGTCTCTCTTGACTTTTCGGGATGACTAAAAACTCAAAAAAAGTTTTTTTTTAAAAAAACAAAAATAACAATTTTGATCATGTAACATTGAAGACCAATATTTACAGAGTTTGTCCAAAATGAGTTGAACTGTATGTTTTCTTACAGGCTCATCCACAAAGCCAGAGGACATTGTTTATGACTTGGGACACTTTTCACCTAAAATATTATCAGCTAGTGATGAGTAAAATCAACCCATTTTGCTTTGCTGAAAAATTTGCAAAGCCAGGGAACAATTTGTAAAACTTTGAAAATTTGCCCAAAAAACTGTAGTCAATGCAGGGCTGGACTGGGCCAGCAGGACAACGGAAAAAAACCCCCAATGGGCCCCAGTCTTCATAAGCACCACATAAGTGAGTGGACCTTGCAGTTGGGACAGGGGGACCGGGGTGTGTGTGTGGGGCCCCTAAGGGAAAAGCCTCTGTTGGCCCTGGAAAACCTTGTCAAATGCTGAGTCAATGAGAGGTTGAAATTACACTGCAGTTAAGATGTTTTTAGCCCAGCAATACCATATACATTGCCCAAAAAAGGTTCCAATTTTGCCAGTCTCTTCCAAACCAGTGCCCAGGCAACTTCTTTGAAAGATGGAGGAGGGTTAGGTAGGGCTAGGGTTACCACCTGTTCAGACTTCACTTGTACAGCCCCGGTTTTAGGAAGGACTGCCCGGGTAACAAATTCATGTCCGGATTTCAAAATTAGGAAATCCGGACAGGACATTGAAGTGAATGGCATGACGATCGCCATGTCATCAATACCGCCCCTGATGTCACTGGCCCCTCCCCCACATCACCCACCCTCTGATGTCACCGACCCACCCCCCGATGTCACTGGCCAGCCCCCCTACATCACCAACCTGCCCCCTATCCGTTTTCGTCCCAAAAAAAAAGGTGGCAACCCTAGGTAGGGCTTTTATCCCATTGGCTAATGTGGAAGGCAAGAGCCACAAAATAATATTTATTTAATCTCAATAAACAGTTTCTTTTTACTTTGTGGCCCTTTTTACTTTGTGCCTGGGCCCCCTTTTTTTTTGCATTGCTCATTTATCACCGCAACCACAGTTGCAGCCAATCCAAACCGTTGCATGTACTGAGACCATCCGTTAAAGTTGCTAAAAATATTCCGTGCTCTCCCCTATAGTCGTGTCATGTTCCAAAATGCCCTATTGATGCAGGGAAACCCTGGAGCTAACATCACCTTCAAGCTGCTGCTAATTTAAGGGAAAACATGGGTTAAAGTTGGCAAATTGCATCTCAACTGCACTGGCTCTTGTAAAATAATGATTTTATTAGTTAATTTAAACATATTTTTGGGATTAGCCTTCCCAGAAAATGTCGACTAATATAACAGGAATGATACCAGGACTGTATTTAGGTCCGATTGCTGCCCTAAGCACTGGACCTAAACCCGCCCCCTACGTGACACGTGTGACGTCAACTTGACTGACACGCACAGACATCGCGGAAGTGTGACGCCCACCAGCCTGGCCCCATACCCCTCACCCCCCCCCAGCTCTTTCACCCTGGAAGAGGCTGGGCAGTTTTTTTTTTAAAATTTAAAAAATAAATTTATAGACACCCAAGGGCCACCCCCCAAAACCTAGGCACAGGCCCTCAGTTGCCTTAATATAAATACACCCCTGAATGATACCTGTTATTCGGAATGATTGGGACCTGGGAATTCAGGATAATAGATCCTTCTTTAATATGGATCTTCATACCTTAAAGGCGTTGTTCAACTTTGAGATAACTTTTAGTATGATGTAGAGAGTGATATTCTGAGATAATTTGTTTTAATTTTTTATTATTGAAGGTTTTTGAGTTGTTTAGCTTTTTATTCAGCAGCTCTCCAATTTGCATTTCAAGCAATCTGGTAACTAGGGCCCAAATTATCCTAGCAACCATGCATTAATTTGAGACTGGGATATGAATAGGAGATAGTCTGAAAAGAAGGATCAGCAATAAAAAGTAGCAATAACAATACATTTGTAGCCTTACAGAGCATTTGTGTTTTTTAGAAGGGGACAGCGACGGCCATTTGAAAGCTGCAAAGAGTCAGAAGAAAAAGACAAATAACTATAAAACTATTAAAAAAAAATAATGAAAACCAATTGAAAAGTTGCTTAGAATACTAAAAGTTACTTTAAAGGTGAACTGAATTACATTGACTCTGTTTCATCAAAATAATTAAAACTCATGAAAATGATTTCCTTTTTCTCAGCAATAATAAAACAGTAACTTGTACTTGATCCCAACTAAGATATAATTAATCCTTATTGGAAGCAAAACCAGCCTATTGGGTTTAATTAATGTTTAAGTTATATTTTAGTAGACTTAAGGTATGAAGATCGAAATAACCGGAAAGATCCGTATTTTTCTCTGCCTTCCCCTCATTTTCGTCTTATATTTGGCGTTTCAGTTATTTAATACAGGTAAAATGAGTAGAAAGACATAGAAAATTCACAATTTAAATATGCCCCAAATCACGAGGGAAGTATCCAGTCTTTGGCACAATAAAAAAAAAGCAATGGCTGTTAGTTATGAGAATGCGGAATAATGTCCCATTAGTCAGTGCTCAGGAAAGTTTATCTACCAGTTCCTTATTGGTAGGGAAGGCACAAAGACTTATTGGCTCATTCTCAGGAATATATTCTAATGAGTTAGATACTCGTGATTAACCCTTACTTAGTTATCCTTTTAGTGAAATTGAGGTCTGAAAATTTATTTCAGATAGAATTAATACAAAGGAAAAAAGAGAAAAGAACCCCTCTTCCACCAGTGCTGAAATTACACAATGATATCGAAAAAAATAACTATAAGTTACCACTCTTAATTAGGATAAATACTGCTCCCACTTGATCTTGATATTGCAATTGTTTTGTATTAAAGTGCTAGTGCATATATATTAATAAATATCTCAAAACTCAGTGAAGAGTATTTGATAGTACCTATGTATCAGAAGTGCTGGGTATAATTGATTACAACCCGATAATTAGTAAGTTCAGACAATTAATAATTTATAAAGTGCAGTGCTTTTAGTTGAATCAATTCACAAATTACCAATAAATCAATTCATAACTTAGATAGATTCCAAATCATTAAAAGTGCAGTGCAAATAAATAATAGAAATGTACATTTTTTTTAAAGGGGTTGTTCACCTTTAAATTAACTTTTAATATGATGAGTGATATTCTGAGACAATTTGCAATTGGTTTTCCTATTTTATTATATCTGGGTTTTGAGTTTTTTAGCTTTTTATTCAGCAGCTCTCAAGTTTGCAATTTCAGCCATCTGGTTGCTAGGGTCCTAATTCCCCTAGCAACCATGCATTGATTTGAATAGAGACTGGAATATGAATAGGAGAGGCCTGAATAGAAAGATAAGTAATAAAAAGTAGCAATAACAATACATTTGTAGCCTTACCAGTGTCGGACTGGCCCACCGGGATACCAGGAAAACTCCCGGTGGGCCCAGATGTTAGTGGGCCCTTTTACTTCTAAACATTTGGCCAATTTCATGGTCATTCCCTATTTCTTTATTGGGAAAATGCTTAATAATGGGAGAATATTGTATATATATAAGTATATACAAAAGACTAGGAGAATAAAGAGGTTGAGGGAGTAGATTAGAAATAATAGTTTGGAAAGGTCCACTGTCTAAGGTTTTCTGGTGGGCTCACGTTCTTTGGTTTTCTGGTGGGCCCAAGGTCTAAGGCTTTCTGGTGGGCCGCTGGCATCCCAGTCCGACACTGAGCCTTACGGAGCATTTGTCTTTAGATGGGGTCAGTGACCCCCTTTTGAAAGCTGGAAAGAGGCAGAAGAAGAAGGCAAATAATTCAAAAACTATTAAAAGAAAACAAATAATGAAGACCAATTGAAGAGTTGCCTAGAACTAGGGATGCACCGAATCCACTATTTGAGATTCGGCCGAATCCCTGAATCGTTGGTGAAAGATTCGGCTGAATACTGAACCGAAACTGAATTAGGGGCAGGAAAGGAGAAAGTGGAAAAAATTCTTCTTTTGTAATGAAAAGGCATGTGATTTCCCTAAGCACCCCTAATTTACATATGCAAATTAGGATTTGGATTCGGTTCGGCCAGGCACAAGGATTCAGCCGAATCCGAATTCCGCTGAAAAAGGCCGAATCCCGAACCGAATCCTGGATTTGGCGCATCCCTACTTAGAACTGGCCATTCTATAACATACTAAATGTTGACTTAAAGGTGAACCACTCCTTTAATAAAATACATTCAAATTCTAAATAAAATGTAATGTATCTGCAGTAATTCAGTGTTTCCAGTATTCCTCAGCACAAGAGATACCTACAGTACCAGGCAACATCAGTATCGCAGAACAGCCGGCGCCCAAATGAGTTGTGCCACCCAATGAATATAAATGAGTAGACTAACGAAGCCAGACGTGAAAGAGAGAATAAAGTTATGTGAGAGAATAAAACATTAAGGATTAAAAGATGTCGCACGTTACCTGTGATTCAGTCATCGGCGATGCCCTGGGACTAAATGCGGCTTTTTTTCTACATTCCATATTGTTTCTCCCCAGTCTTTGGCTGCAGCATCGTAAAGAAGTAGCCTGAGGCAAACGTCGAGCTGGCTGTTTTATGTATGATTTATGGGCTTGCTGCTTAATATTTGGGATTATTTTCACATAATGTATTATTACTCAAGGTTTTATTAATTATCTTACTATTCACCAATTCTTGCTGAACAAGCAGTTTTGTGCCGCTGTCTGTTGGATCCCATCCAGTGTTCCGTGTATGATTACATTTGCATTCTATTATTCTTTAGATATCCTGGGTAATATCACTCAATGTCTAACCGACCCAAAATCTATTCTTTTTCTGTAGCGGTGCTTTTAAGATGGTTCACTGTTTCATAGAGTCAAGGCCACCTTTAATAGTGATAGAGCTTCATTATCTTCAATGTCCAACCTATGAGCCATCAGCTGCTATTGCGGCTTTTGTCTCCAGCTGGCGGAGGAGAGACAATGGCAGTCAATCTGCACACACTATAAACTATTAATTAGCTCATGGGGTCATTGATTAAGACCCAGGATGCAAATGCACACCCCTTAAAAATGAGGGTTGTGTTCATTACCCCCTGTAGTTATGTGCCGACCGGCCTGACACCTGAGTGACCCGCTTAAACTGCCTGCTACATTGTGGGGTCGGGCCTATAAATAGAGGGTATCCCCTGTAGTGACCTGCTTACTCTACCGCCTTCCTGCTTCTGTTTTTATAGGCGTGCACTCACCATGCCCCACCCCTTTTGTAATATCATCAGCGGGGCAGGCCTAAAACTAGAGGTACCCCCTGTACTGGTGTGCGGGCCAGCCTGACACCCGTGGAACATGCTTACACTGCTCCAGTCTTCTGGTGCACTCTCCATGCCCCATCCCTTTTGTGACATCATTGGTGGGGCGGGCCTATAAATAGAGGGTACCCCCTGTAGTGATGTGCGGGCACTTCTCGACACCTGCAGGACCTGATTACACTGCTGGCTTCCTGCTTCCAGCTTCTGTTTTTATAGGCGTGCACTCCCCATGCCCCACCCCTTTTGTGACATCATCGATAGGGTAGGCTATAAATAGAGGGGAGGATTCGGGTGTGGGCGGGCTCGAGTTGGGTCAGGTGCGGGTCAGACTGAGTGCGAGTGAAGAAAAACCTGACCCGCACTTTACTAGCCCCCTGCCCTCCTCTCATGAATACAGAGCAGCTTAACAAACGTGGCACTATGTTCACAGGGAGAGATCAAACCAATTGGACCCTGTGTGTGAATTTTCTTAGGAAATATAACTGCATCGAACCAGCAGTCAACCATTATAAAACCAGGCAGTGCTCCAAAAATGGAGTCTACACGGGTCCATGCAACTATAACAAGCATTAGTTGTGCATAGATGCCATTCATTAAAAGTACTTGTGCCCAAACACGGCGCTTGCATTTGCATGTAATTTCACCAGGCAACATTGCATCGGCCCAGTCTGTCTTAAAATACAAATGCTCCAAGTGACGCAGGGGAACCCTGGAGCGACCACAACCCTGAAGGTGAAAAATTCAGGATTTCCTCTGTGGACTTTTTAGGAGCAGCAGATTTGCACTTAGAAATTCAAGCACAAATGTCAATTTAACACAGAGTGCCAGAAACTGCACTCTTTTGAGTGTGACTGATTGTTTCCAAAACCAGAACTGTTGGAGATTTGTGGAAACACCATTGGCACATAGGGTGGAAGTACTGTGATGGACCGACGTTCAACATCATCACTTCTGGATGCTTTCCCCTTACAAGCCCAGGCTTCAATGCAAACTGGTTTTTAGAGGTTCTACAATGACCCAGTAAGGAACAGTCATTTAAACTGGGGGTGTAACCACAGGGAAAGCAGACTTGTCTCCATTGGGGAAACCAGAGGAGTATGAAGCCACCAACTACTAGGTATCAGTATATGAAAGAAATTATTTTTATAATTCATTCATCCCCAACACGCCAATGTGCTCTAATCAGTAATATTTATTGAAAGGATCTCAGAACCTGTTACTGTATATATAGGGAATGCCAACATTGAGCTATTTAGTAGCAGAATTGTCATCCCTCTTGTTTATTTCATAACTTTTGTTTGCCTCTAATGGATCGGAAACAAAGATATAGTTCAGGGGATCAGGCACCTACCCCTTGATCCTTGCCCGGCCAAGAGCTTATTATATTTTTGGACCCTTTTCAGTGTCTGGAGATTGCCCTACCCTTGCAGGCCTTCTGTCTGGAGGTTGGGGACAAAAGGACCCCCCCTAGCCTTGTGACAGAGCTTGCAGTCAGTGTCGGACTGGGAGATCCAGGGCCCACTGGGTCTTCCCCACAAGGGCCCACCATCACCATCCCAGTCATGAACTCCCCCATTGATGCAAATTCCAACCCCAACTATAACCCACCCCACTGCATCTGGCATCTCCTGCCAGGCCTCTCCAAAGTCGTATCTTTGGCTCCCTATAGAATGAGAAGATTGGGCCCTACAGAGCCTGGGAAGGCAGCAGTCCTGTGTGTGCGGGGTTCATGAGGGTCGGGACAACCTCATGGGTCTTTTTCTCTCTGTGCCCCAGTCTATCTCTAGTCTTGTGAAGAAGGAGGTCTGAAGATCTTGCCATTGAGGGCCTTCTGGTTTGCACTCTCTCTCTCTGTGTTTGTGAAGCACAAGGCTCAAGCTTTAATAAATAAAACAGGTGAAAATCCTTGAAACATTCAAATCCAGGGTTCTGAAACCTGATTAATACCCCATGGAACAGAAACCTGATTCTTTTTTTTTTTTAATGTTGAGCCGTTGATTCGGATGATTTGATTACATTTTAAGGATTGAGATAAAAGGAAGCTTGGTATACACAATACCAAGGGCTACGTCGTTTATGGACAGACTGGAGTATCAATGTATTTATTTAATTGCATGTATTTAAGAATTTAATACTTGTCTCTTTTTGATCATTAAGTTTGTTCCCTTGTTAACATATGTGTGTGTATATATAATATTTGTGGAGGTTGGGGTGCCATGCAATCCCTTTCAAGTGATGATGAGGAGTGAGATACTGTACTGTAGAGCAAGTGGATGTTGCATATATTAAGAGAGATGAGTTACAGAACATCAGATAATCCAATAAACCTTTTAATGAGAATCCCAAGGAGTGAAATAAAACAGATACATGACCTTCAGTGCTCTGCGAGAGAGGAGAGAGGTATCTCTGAGAAATCTTGTAATACACTCTCTCTTCTTTGTTCGGTGTCAGAGGTCACATCCATATGGAGATTGAAGTCTCCTGGAATAAGTAGTGCAAGTGACCTATGATCAGACCTGCTCTACTGGGCTTCACCGGGAACCAAGAATTAAACGTGAGCGGTCGATAAATCACAACACAATGACAACAAAAGGCAGAGAAAATGAAAAAAAAGAAGAGACGTGAGATTATGAAATAGAAGATGACAGAGGCTTCTAAATGGTAAAAGCACAAGAATAGGAGAAATACTTGTCTTTAGCCAGAGGGATCTCCCTGCTCCAGCAAACTGAAGCTTCAAAGGTTAATGGCATAAGGTGTTAGTGGATTTTCAGCAGAAACATTAATTATAAGGAAAGGAAACTCGACTCTGATGAGTGTGCTGGAAACGGCTGTTAAACAACATTTAACTAAGTATTTAACATCTGGGCTTTCAGGGGCACCGGCTAAAGGAAAATGCTCTCCAAAATAATCTGCTTTTAAAGGAACAAACTCGGCAGGAACCATATCCATATTTTTGGTCATTAAGTCCAGTGCTAAACTTTTGAAATTTTGAATTATATGTAAAATGTTTGTGCAAAATTTACATCTAATATGCCACAAGTCTGAGGCAGATTCTTCAAAGTTTATACCATTTACCTTGTCTGAGGCATATATATATATATATATATTACCAGCATTAGGCTGGTGAAGTGTAAACTCCAGGGAAACATCTGTGTGGCTGCAGCAAGTATTGCTGTTTATTTCTATTCCAGTTTAGGAAAAGCTGGATAGTGGGTTCCTGGAGTGAATGGAAGAGAGCAGGGTGGGCTTCCATTCCGTGCTTCAGTAAGGGTTTTCAGCTGCCAAGCTAGAGACAGCTAATTAATTAACTACACAATACCCATATCTATACTAACTATAGAATTTAGTATCACAATAGCCTTTGATATTATGTCTGTCCAAGAAATCCTCCAAGTCCCTCTTATAGTCATTAACTGAATCAGCATCACAACATCACCCGGCAGTGCATTCCACAACCTCACTGTCCTGACTGTGAAGAACCCCCTACGTTGCTTCAAATGAAAGTTCTTTTCTTCTAGTCTAAAGGGGAGGCCTCTGGTACGGTGATCCACTTTATGGGTAAAAAGGTCCCCTGCTATTTGTCTATAATGACCTCTAATGTACTTGTAAAGTGTAATCATGTCCCCTCACAAGCACCTTTTTTCCAGAGAAAACAACCCCAACCTTGTCAGTCTCCCCTCATAATTTAAGTCTTCCCTCCCTCTAACCAGTTTAGTTGCACTTAGTCTCTGCACTCTCTCCAGCTCATT
Source organism: Xenopus laevis (assembly GCF_017654675.1). Taxonomy (NCBI): domain Eukaryota; kingdom Metazoa; phylum Chordata; class Amphibia; order Anura; family Pipidae; genus Xenopus; species Xenopus laevis. The sequence goes on along the minus strand of NC_054377.1, from coordinate 143,526,944 downwards.
TATATCCCTCTTAAGGACTGGAGTCCAAAACTGCCCCCATACTCCAGATGAGGCCTCACCAGGGACCTATAAAGAGGCAGAATTATGTTTCATCCCTTGAGTTAATGCCCTTTTTTATACAAGACAGAACTTTATTTGCTTTAGTAGCCACAGAATGACACTGCCCAGAATTAGACAACGCGTTATCTACAAAAATCCCAAGATCCTTCTCATTTAAGGAAACTCACTGCCATTTAGTGTATAACTTGCATTTATATTATTTTTGCCAAAGTGCATAACCTGCATTTATCAACATTGAACCTCATTTTCCAGTTTGCTGCCCAGTTTTCCAGTTTAGACAAATCACTGTGCAAAGTGGCAGCATCCTGCATGGAACCTATAGTTCTGCACAATTTAGTATCATCTGCAAAAATAGAAACAGTACTTTCAATGCCCACCTCCAGGTCATTAATAAACAAGTTGAAAAGCAAGAGACCTAGTACAGAGCCCTGAGGTACTCCACTAACAACACTGGTCCAATTAGAAAATATTCCATTTACCAGGGGCGCTCCTGGCCCCTCTGCCGCTTGAGGCAGCAGCAGTTGCTGCTGCCCCCCTCTCCCTGAAATTTGCTCTTAAAGTACCAGGAGCAGCCTCAACTCGCCTCATTGGCGAAGCACCCCTGCCATTTACCACCACTCTTTGTAGTCTATCTTTTAGCCATTTCTCTATCCAGGTACAAATACTATGTTCCAGGCCAACATTCCTTAATTTAACCAGTAACCTTTAGTGTGGCACTGTATCAAATGCTTTAGCAAAGTCTAAGTAAATCACATCCACTGCCATCCCAGAACTGAAGTCTCTACTTACATTCTCATAAAAAGAAATGAAGTAAGTCTGGCAAGATCTATTACACATAAAACCATGCTGGCACAAACTCATAGTATTATGATTTTCTATGAAGTCCAGTATCTTATCATGTATTAACCCTTCAGACTAACTGGCCTTTAGTTTTGAGGCTGAGAATGGGAATCCCTTTTTCAATAGAAATTTTTTTTATTTAAAAGATCACTTTACAATAATCAATTCAATTCAATCAATTCATAAACAATTCAAATATCATACAATAAAACAAAAATAACCAAAAATCCCACAAACCCACCCATACACCCTCCAGCCCGCAGAGTCCATCCCTCTGTCCATTGGCAACTTTTCCATCAAACACACCAAATCAAAGGCCAGTGTGAAAAGTCTTGGATTGTCCATATGGCCTTCCTTCCCCCACCACCAACCCAAATGAGCATTCCAGAAAAGTCTTTCCTGGACCAAACTTCTCACCCAACAAAAACATAATACTTTCATATTCATATTCTGAATCCAGGCTACAGAAAGCTGCACCTCCAGCCTATAGAAAAAGAGAGGAGCAGTATCAGTGCCCAGGGAGCCATATACATACAATACGGTACATACCTTGAGATGAGGGCATGTTCATGAAGATGCACCAAATTAGCAATTCACCAGTCTCTCGGCACTATGCAAGAGAGATTTAGCAATCACAGAGCTTACAAGGGGAATATACTGACATGTATATTTATTAATTACCTGACAAACTCCGTGCATTTGCAGCATACAGCGGAGGTTATTACTTTTACTTTTGAAATTTGCATTACTTAGTGGAGAATTTTATGTTAAGTTAGTGTTATTCTGTTTCCTTGTAACAGAGGGACCTCCTTAGCTGGTAAACTGTTTGCCTCAGTCCTTCCCCATGACCCCTTACTAATCCCACTGCCCCGTCTACCCCAGCTTCCCCATAATTCTTTATCTCACACTCCTCCAACCTCTTAGCCATTCTTTCCCCTAGCACAGTGGACCCCCTTCCATTGAGGTGCAACCATCACGACTGTATAGGTTGTACCCCAAGGAAAAATCAGCCCAGTGCTCTAGGAACCCAAACCCTTCTTTCCTACACCAAAACTTGAGCCACTCATTTTGCTCCCTAAGCTCCCCCTGTCTTCCAAAACACGTGGCAAGGGAAAATTTTCAGAAAAAATGACATTGGAAGACCTTCCCTTGATCTTAGAGCCTAGATCCCTGAAATCACTCTTTAAGGTCTTCCATCTATCATTTATTTTGTCATTTAGTACCGATATGCACTAAGACAGTTGGGTCTCGCCCAGCCCCACCCAATAGTTTGTCTACCCGATCAACCCCATGCCGAACCCTGGCACCAGGTAGACAGCAAACTGTTCGGTTGTAGCGATCCGGACGACAGATTACCCTATCCACTTTCCTAATAATTGAGTCCCCTACAACCACAATCTGCTTAGGTCTGACTTTGCTCTCCTCCCCACCACTACTAGAGAATTGCCAATCCAGAGTTCATACTCCCATCATCATCACATAATCTGGCAAATTTGATGAGCTGTGTAAACTTCGATCAGCCTCCATTTTCCTTTTGCCCACCTTTGATTTTCTAACTGTCACCCAGCTAACTGCCTCAACATCCTGCTGCTGTTCTGTTCCCCCCAAACTATCTGACCCCGCTAGATCCTGCTCAGTAAGCTAGAGACTCCTTTCAAGATTGTCAATCGACCGCAGTGTTGCAATTTGTTGCTCTAGTGCTCTAACTCGAGCCTCCAAAGTGGCAACTTGCTCACAACCACCACAGAGGTAAGCATTTTGGATCTCTTGTTCCAAATCTGCATATATATGGCAGACTGTGCACTGAGTCAGACCTTCAATCTTGCTAACACTCATTATCCCAGTTACAGATCAAAACAGGAATAAAAAAAAATGAGGGTTTAGAACAAACTTTGGACCTAGTTTAAACCTCCTGTAGTTTGAACCTCCTTTAGTTTGAACCTTCTTTAATTTGAAACTCCTGTGTTTGTAACACAGCAAAGCCAGCAGGTATATAAGGAAGTGCAGGGATTGTGCCTTGGAAGATCTAGAGGCAGCACCAAAACTGACCATGTTCTAGGAGACTGACTAGATAGAGGATTGAAGGGTGTGTGAGATCACTCAAGTGAAAGGTAGGTACAGTAGACTAGCTCCCAACAAGGAGCCCCTGAGGCAATTGTGTGACAGGTAGGAAAATTAAGCATTTAGGTGTAGGTTAGAGGAGAACCTACAGGAGAAGCTCGGGCACTGTATGTCAGGTCACGCAGAGAATCAAGGGTGGAGGTTTATCTGGAGCTACCTCCAACCTTGAACTGGCACTAACTTTAGGGCTTCCACAGTGGCTTTATCCAATAGGTGCTCAAAAGGTAGATCTCAAGACACAAACAGCTTGTCTAAATCACCCAGGTAGGAATCTCATGCTTTTCATTCAGATATTTATTGTGTTAACGTTACCTAAGAAAAAGTTGCTTGTTAAATACAGAAATATACAGGGCTCTCCATACATAAAAAGAAGTGTACAGAAATCCGACACATCTTAGGTATCTTAGAATTCTAAAATTACAATATGAATATGCTCTAGGACATGCCCTCTGTGTTATCTACTGTCTCCAATAGTGATGGGCGAATTTATTTGCCAGCCGTGAACTTGCAGCGAATTCCTGCGATTCGTTGCTGGCGAATAAATTCGCAAAACCGCGGCGAAAATTCACCTGCGTCAAAAAAATTTTTTTGACGTCAACACATTTTTGCCTTTTCGTGAATTTTTCGGGAAATTTGCAAATTTTTCGGCAAAGCGAAACGGCCCAAATTTGCCGTCATTTTTTCTTCTCTCTCTTCTTGTAAGTAAAAGGGAACTGGTGATGAAAAATGTAGAAAATGTTATTACAAATATAAAAAAGGGGATTCAATTATTTGACAGCCCCTGTTGATATTGATACACAGTTAATTGAAAATAAAGAGAAATGGGAGATGTATGTAGCCTGCCAGATGTGGTTGGTATATAATAACCAAGGGCAGCTGGGAGTAAGAGGGCAATTAAATAGCAAGACACATAAAAGACATATAAGGGCAAACTTGGAAGATATAGGAGAAAATTAAACTTCAGAATGGCACATTAAACATAAAGGACGTGAAATAATGGTATAAATTGTTATCTTTTCTCTAGGCGAAACTAAATTGGGTTTTTCTATTAAATGTGATATGAGTTCTAGCTGTAAGTTACAAAAAAATATACGCTGCTTTTGTTTGTTTGCCCTTTAAATGGTTTATTTACTTATCCCAATCCATCACTACTATGCTTTTTATTGCTGAGCACACACTTTGAAACATCGCGAAACATTATTTTTATTGGTTTATGACATACTGTGAACATTACATCTGCTTCTGGCACTTGGTGCAACTGTCTCTTGGAATTACGGCTCTCCCAGCTTTAAACGCACCATTTAGAAACTCTCCGGCGCAGAAGAGATTTCTGTCCTTATGAAAAAGTCTATTTGTAACCATGGCAAGCCAACTGATAAATTCTTTAAATAGTGGATCCGGGCTGGCCGTTGCCTTCTGTGATGTATGTTTACGGCTGGCAAAGGTGAACAACAATTCCCTTGATGCTCTTTTTAATCTACTTTTACAGCCACGTAGGTTCTAAGTCATTGTTCCCATTTGTGGTCTTTTTACAGAATATCCCTTTGCCCTTGGGAGGTGACAGGTTCTTGGCGAACATGATACTTTCAAAAGCCACAGTACTACCATTTTTATTTTCCTCCTGTCTAAAGGAAATGTTGTAATTATTTCCTTCTTCTTTGTTCTTCGTAGCTTCTATGAAAGTATCACTGGCTGGTCACAACCTTTAATAATATTCAATCAGCTTTCCAGTTATAATACTCTTGCAAGATACCAGTGTGAATGCTCAGATAGTATAGTCTAAAGTGGTGATCCAACCCCTTGGATGTTGCTTCCAGTGGCCTCAAAGCTGGTGCTTATTTTTGAATTCCAGGCTTGGAGGCACGTTTTGGTTGTATAAAAAGAAGGGGGCAAATTCACTAAAATGCGAAGTTGCGCCAGGCGCAACTTCGCCGCACTTCGCCGCACTTCGCCAGGCGTAGTTTCGCCAGGGCTCCGCAAATTCACTAAAATCCGAAGTTGCGCACAGGGGTAGCTTAAGGTTGCGGAGTTGCACTAGCGTTGATTCGCTATATAAAGCGAAGTTACGCTAGCGAAGGCTAATTTGCATACGGCGCGAAATTCAAATTTCAATGGAGGAACACGTATCTGCACTACAAATGCCTAGAAAACCTTCAAATAAAAAATTTTATTTTGCCCTACACATGTGCCCACTGTCTAGGTAATTTGCCATGCGTCAGGAAATGTAGGGGGGAGGAAGGGGAGCCCCAAAAATTTTTCGATCTTTTTCAGCCTATCAGCCATCATGTAGAAAACACGCCAGCGTTTTTTGGGACTTAGAAAAAAATTGACTTTTTTTTAAACAATCCCTATCTACTCTATTGCGCTTCGCCAGGTCTGAGGTGGCGAAGGAAGTCTAGCGTAAAAGGTAGCATTCAGTACACTGCGCAAGTTAGTGAATTTGCGTAGTTTCGTCGCTAGTGAAACTTCGGCTGGCGTAAGGTTGCGAAGTAACACTAGCGAAACTATGCCAGCGTTCGTTAGTGAATTTGCGCAGTAGCGAAAATGCCAAACGCTAGCGAATTAACGCTAGCGTTCGGCGCTTCGCGGCTTAGTGAATTTGCCCCAAGGTGTACTGCCAAACAGAACCTCTTCTAGGCTGTCAATCCACTTAGAGGCTACCAAATAGCCAATCACAGCCCTTACTTGGTACCCCAGGAATATTTTGGATGCTTGTGTTGTTCCCCAACTCTTTTGACACTTGAATGTGGCTCATGGGTAAAAAAGGTTGGAGATCCCCAATCTAAAGCAATTGTGGGCACATTCAGTGAAAGACACTTGGCATACATGGAAATATAATCATGCATGTGATGGGGGTCATATATACGAACACAGCCGCAAGTGCATTTGTGCAAATATTCATTCTATTCATTAAAACTACTTGCATTCAAACACAGTCTTTGCACTTTTGTATAGTTCCACCAGGTGCCATTGTGTTCTGCTGAAGTACAAGTGTCCTACTGATGCTGTGGATCCCTGAAGCTACCGACACCCACAGCGGTTTTGGTCAATAGGCGCAGAAACTTGAAGAAGAAACTTGCTACATGGCACTGAGAGTGATGCAATTCTGACTCTACTACCTCAAATTCTTCAGGCCTGTCAACTTTAATGGATTTTTTGGAAGTCATCGTAACTAGGGCAAAGCAAGAGACATGGTCTAAGGGAGGGAGAGTAATGGGGTGTGCCATGGGAATGGCCAATAAATTTGGTTCCCTTGAAGTTGATGTCTCTGAGTCTCACAAATAAGCTGTAGATGAAGGCAGTATGATTGTTCCAATCAATCCCCATATCTCAAAGGCATAAGGTCCCTGACTCCAGAAGCTTGGCTTTTCTCTCTACACATTGTTAGAATTTTCTAGACTCCACTAATAATAACAATTAAAGGTACATTTCCCTTTGCTTTCTATTCCTAGCATGATGTCTATAGTGACATTCTAATGGTAGATGAGAAGATTAAGGTTTCCTTAAAGGGATACTGTCATGGGAAAAAAAAAATTCAAAATGAATCAGTTAATAGTGCTGCTCCAGCAGAATTTTGCACTGAAATTCATTTCTCAAAAGAGCAAACTGATTTTTTTATATTCAATTTTGAAATCTGACATGGGGCTAGACATTTTGTCAATTTCCCAGCTGCCCCAAGTCATGTGACTTGTGCTCTGATAAACTTCAGTCACTCTTTACTGCTGTACTGCAAGTTGGAGTAATATCACCCCCTTCCCTTTTCCCCCCCAGCAGCCAAACAAAAGCGCAATGGGCAGGTAACCAGATAACAGCTAGCTAACACAAGATAACAGCTGCCTGGTAGATCTAAGAACAACACTCAATAGTAAAATCCCATGTCTCACTGAGACACATTCAGTTACATTGAGAAGGAAAAACAGCAGCCTGCCAGAAAGCATTTCTCTCCTAAAGTGCAGGCACAAGTCACATGACCAGGGGCAGCTGGGAAATTGACAAAATGTCTAGCCCCATGTCAGATTTCAAAATTGAATATAAAAATATCTGTTTGCTCTTTTGAGAAATGGATTTCAGTGCAGAATTCTGCTGGAGTAGCTCTATTAACTGATTTGTTTTGAAAAAAACATGTTTTCCGATGACAGGATCCCTTTAAGAAAAGTGCAATTAAAACTCAAGAACAAAAACATACAGGCCTCATGCCCTTTTCTCATAATAAATAACTTTTCTGTACATAACTATATAATTATGTATGCGATATTAAATTAGATGAGTTAAAAAGGATATTTTTTGAATGTGATGGTATCTAGATATCTTCCCATATCTCCCCCAGGCTGCCAGGTCTACTGGCCATGCCACATTTCTACTATACCTTCATGTTTATTTTATTTATTTTAGACTGGAAGTCAGAAAAAAAAGTTTCTCTATATTGTTATTATTTTGGCTCTTTTAGTATTGGGCTTCAACTGGGTAAGAGAAGAAGCCAAGAAAGTGGGTTGGTTAGTTGAGATAGGTAAGGAAGGACAAGTTATTGGGCAGATAAAAGGCTATAGGGCAGATAGAAGGATGGGTGAGCAGGCTCAGGGGAATGTCAGGAGGCAGAGAATTGTTGGTACTAATTAGTTGTTGGCACAGAGAACAACAAATGTAAGCTGGCATGGGGTGGCAAGGTATTATTTTATTTGTCCCAGCTTGGAGGAATTATTGCCATGGGTTGGGGGGCCTATGTCCCAGCTTGATATACAGCAGGGAAATTAAGTATTAAACACATCAACAGTTTTCTAACTAAACATATTTCTAATGGGGCTATTGCCATGAAATTTACACCAGCAACCCAAGTAATCCCCACATACAAAGAAATCAAAACAAATAAGTCCATAAATTAAATTATGTGTAATTTTTTATGTTTTTAACTTGATTATTGTTTTACTGTTTTTGTATATAAAATCCTTATCCCTTTTGTCTGCTGGGTGGATTAAAGGGGCACATAAAAAGGGGTTAAAGTGTTAGGTGGTAAACAGATTGACTGTTGCAGGATCTTCACTAATTCTTGTGTTATTATGAAGAAACAAAGTAGCAAAAAATAACTGGGGTGTGATTAAATAGGGTTTCTGCATTGACTGTAATACGATGCTACAGAATTATCATTATAGTTGCCAGTTACGGATTAATTTGTACTTTTAAGGGCTGCACGTCGATCCCGGCTTGTTCCATATGACGTTTTATTTTTCTCTGAATATTTCCACAGAAGGACTTTCTCTAATCACCACCATTCAAATCTGGAGAGCTGACAAGGAATAAACACCCGGGCGAGCATGCTTTGCTGCGATAAGCAAGAGTCTGTTTAAGATTAATTTTTTTTCTCTCCTCTTCATTCTCAGATCAGTAACAGATCAGCAGATGGCCCGAGGTGATCATAAATATGTAGGAACTGGAAGTGGTTTCAGCTGAAACGCATCCAAGAGATGCCGCAGCCGAACATGAATGCAACACGGCTTGTCTTATTATCTTATTTTTATATGCGCTTTATGGCTATAGATTGAGCATTTTCTCAGAAATATTGGATCATTTGCAAAAGCTAACAACCATCCCGAAACACAACAAAACATGAAACACAGATGGAAACACAATGCAAGAGCCCGGCCGGTATGTTTGTCCTCCTATTGCTGCAAAGTTCATTTACATGTAAGGAGCTTAGTTATGATTTAATTAGGGCATTGAGCATAATTATGGGTTACCCTAGAAACCTGGCGCATGTGCAACCACACAGACTGAATATGAAAAAAATGTAATGGCAAGATTGTTATGTATTTGGAATCAGTTTACAAGTCAATGGCCTAACATTACTGTTGTGCTTCCTAGAAGGGCTTTGCACTTCATAAAAGAAACAAACAAAAGGGGCAAATACAGCTACTGTATAAAGATGAGCGAATAATTTTGCCAGGCACTAATTTGTGGCGAATTTCCGCGTTTTGCTGCAAAAATTCACCAGCGTCAAAAAATTTGGACACGCGTCCGAAAGGTTGCTCACATCTATGTACAACTGCCAAATTCAGCTAAAAGCTCCAGTTGTCCATGTGTCCTCAACCTGATGCTTAGCCCATCCAGAAGAGTCCAGAAGATTCAAGTCAAGACTTGTACTTTTGACGTGCACTTTAAACTTCTGTAGATTAGAAGTTAAAGTAGAAGATTGAACTTCTTCTGGATGATATTGGTGTCTTCCAGGGTATCATGTCTAAAGATTCTTTGCCGGATACATTGAAAGTATTTTGTGGCCCTCTTGGTTTTTCTTTAGGATACGAATAAAAAACAAACCCTCTGAAGATTCAGGATAAAAAGAACAGATCTTATATAAACTTGAGGCTGTGCAGAAGACCTCTTAAGATATTTTAAAACTGCTGGAAAAACTGGTGGCTTGGATGCTTGTAAAATACCTTTTAGGGACACTTTGTAAGAGAAACAACAAAAGGTACATTTTTCGATTGTAGAATAGACTCTTAAAATGTGTCATGGCTCCTGGAGAGATCTATGTTGATCTCTGCTTGTAAGAAATATCTGTGAGTTTCTACCAGGTGTGCCCTACATTGCAATGAACAAAATCTACAATAACTATGAAAATTTTCAAAAAATATGAACTTGCTTTTGCATTAGCTGTGATGTTTACAATATGCGGTTGCAGGCAGTGTCGGACCCCATGGGACCCCAGCTGCAAACCCCCAGGGACCCTGCCCAAGCTGCAGCCCACCCAGCCCCCACCCACAAAGAATGTCAATTGAAACAGATTTTGATTTTTGGATATAAAAATGGTAGCTCTACCACCTGCCCCGCTCACTCCCACCTGTTCCCAACCCTCTTCCACAAACCCCTATCCCCACCCATTTTCACACCTCTGTGCCCCCCGACCCGCTCGCATTCCCCTTGCCACCCCCTTCCCCACAGCCCCGCTGCTCACCTACTTCTCATACTGTTCCCTAGATTGCAGATCTGGGGACCAGGCAGGCACTAGATTTAAACAATTTGCCCCCAGCAATTTGTCGCCCTCTGCCCGGCCTTTGTGGTCTGCCCATAAATCCGGGCCTGGTTCCAATAGAGAGTGCTGGAAGTGATGTGGTAAATGAACCCAGTCTATCAGAAGGGCCTCAGAAGAAGAAAACAGCTACCAGCATGCCCAGGATAAAAGCAATGTTCTGCAGAGATATTGGACTAAACTTCTGACACACTTATTCCTTAAACTGGACTAGAAGTTCTTGCTTCTTTCTGATATAAAACATCCTCCAAACATTTTCTTACAAAGCTTTATATGAACAGACATTGAGTTATTAAGACACATGCATGTGTTGGGCCAAACACCTGACGCACCATGTTTTTATTACTCTGGGGCAAATTCTAACCAGTGATTGTGTGTCCAAATGGACAGGGATAACAAGCTCCCAGACACCCATTACTCATGACATGGGCGTAACTACAGAGGAAGCAGACCCTGCGGTTGCAGAGGGGCCCATGAGGTTAGAGGGTCCATTAAGGCTGTAATTAATGAGCAATTTAAATATATCTTGGCAAATTTAGCAACATTTTAGGACCCTTAATTGAATTTGCTGTGGGGTCCAGTAACATCTAGTTACGCCACTGACTCATGAGCAGGACACATGCTGTTCTGACACAAGCTCCCACAAGCCAAGGAGGCATTAGATGTCAGAAAGAATTTCTTTCCTGAACAAAAAATTGCATCTAAGGGAATGAGTGGGAATCCCCCCCAAAAAAAGGATTGGCTGTAAGGTAATCAGTGCTTATTGTTTTAATCTAATTGAGATGCAACTAGGCTATCTGTAGTATGATATGTAAGGTATTGACAACAGCCAAGACATTCAGAGCAGCACCATGCACTGGTCGACCTTAATTGGGTTTTCAGGTCTATCAAGGAGAGCAAATCTTAACCTAGTTTTCAGGCTGAGTGCCCCCTGCTACTGCTCAACCATGCCCCCCAAGGGAAGTCATACCCATAGTTTGGGAACCACTGACTTAAGGGGAATCACCATCTCAACATCACCTGGCAGGACATTACACAGCCTTCCTGCTTTCATGGCAGGACACCATTTTTATTGCTTCAGCCTAAAGCAGTGATCCCCAACCATTGGCTTGTGAGTAACATGTTGTTCACCAACCCCTTGGATGTTGCTCCCAGTGGCCTCAAAGCAGGTGCTTATTTTTCAATTTCAGGCCTGAAGGCAAGTTTTGGTTGCATAAAAACCAGGTGTACTGCCAAACAGAACCTCCTGTAAGCTGCCAAACATCCAACCACAGCCCTTATTTGGCATCCCCAGGGACTTTTTCATACTTGTTATTCTCCCCAAATCTTTTTACATTTGAATTTGGATCACGGGTAAAAAAAAAAGGTTGTAGACCCCTGGTCTAAAGTCTAGATAACTAGTTTCTGGTTCCTTGTTCCCTTCTGGCCAAAGGTCCCTCACTTTCTGCTACAATATCTATTCTTCATGTACTGAGCATAATATGCAGAAACTGCCCTCTCAGTGCTTATAACCTACACGAGAGATTCCCCTGTACTGAGCCCAATTCTGCAGGAATATAGTGGCTCTTTAACCGGTTTCCATAACTTTCCCATATCTGGATTCCATGCTTGGTTGATGACACACTGTTAATATAAAGGAAATTTGCAAGAGATGTACAGTGCTGTGGAAATGATAATCTGTCAGATAAGTTGATTGTGCCTGAGCCTTTCTCCGAGAGGGGAACATCGTATTATTTCGCCACATAAACCTTTTTATTTTTCATCTACGAAAAGCAAATGGCTTCTCGGGATCCAGATAGAGAAATTAATACTTTTTCAAAGCTCTTGTCACTTCTAATTTTGTCTTGACTAAATTCAGCCCTGTTCTCTCTCTCTCTCTCTCTGAGCCGCAGTATCTGTTCTGAGAGAGACGGTTTAACTAAGTGAAGAACGGACTCTGAGTCGAAGGAATATCATAAGTGATAGGGGCTAGAATATCCACCATATTGTAAAGTCTAAGCTCCTGAGTCGGGCAATCTTTTCCACGTCGTTTGTGATGTCTACTGAGACCCAAGCTGATTAATGCTTAATGCTTCATCATTGATCTTGAGCAGTTATAATTAACTTTGCTATAGGACTCATGCACAACTGTGCCGTAGCTTCTGGCTATTCCGGAGGCGTTATGCTGGGAAACATACCTTCTAACAAAAGGTCTCGGCAAAGGGGTAATAGATACAAAAATGGTTCATCATTAGACAAATTTAGAGCAATCTATATGTGCGGTGAAGTGGGAAATAGGGATGTAGCGAACGTCGTAAAAAAAGTTTGCGAACATATTCGCGAACTTGCGTCAAAAATGCGAACGGTTCGCGAACGTCGCGAACCCCATAGACTTCAATGGGAAGGCGAATTTTAAAAGCTAGAAAAGACATTTCTGGCCAGAAAAATTATTTTAAAGTTGTTTAAAGGGTGCAACGACCTGGACAGTGCCATGCCAGAGGGGGATCAAGGGCAAAAATGTTTCTAAAAAATCCATTGTTGACACAGCGCTGCGTTTTGTGCTGTAAAGGGCAGAAATCACACTACATTTCTAAACCTGTGTAATAAAATGCTTTAAAACGTCCGGCGTCTACATGCCAATCAAGTCGTGTAAAAGTTACAGCCTGTTCACACGCAAAGACGAAACGCGGTGCTTACTGCAACGCAAAAAGACGCAAAGAGCTTTAATGAATGATACCGTCAAGTGAGCAAATAATAGTTTTTAATTACTAGTTGCTTGTCACCTCCAGGATGTTCGTCCTGTTGGTGGCAATATTTCTGTAGTGGTGTGTTTAGCAGTCACCGTGCTTGTGCGCACGTGCACGGTCAGGCAGAGGTAATTCAATGTACAGTGAAGTGAACCAAAAAACACTGATTCTGCAGTGTGGGCCCAGTTTTGGTCTACTTTATTGATCACCTGCGGTGACCATAAAAGATGCGATTTTGCCACTGTTGCAGAACCCTGAAAAATTAGGCATGTGTACTTTCCTGAAAAATTATGTTTTTTTTGTCGCAGCCACTGAACCAGAAGTCCAGAAACAATATGCCATATAAATGCTGAAAATATTAATTTTTTTTGTGGCAGCCACTGCAGCACAGAGGCCAGAAAAATATGCCATATAAATGCAAACAATATTAATTTTTTTTTGTCGCAGCCACTGCAGCACAGAGGCCAGGAAAAATATGCCATATAAATGCTAACAATATAATTTTTTTTTGTCGCAGACACTGAAGCACAGAGGCCAGAAAAAAATATGCCATATAAATGCTGAAAATATTCTGTTTTTTTTTGGTCGCAGCCACTGCAGCACAGAGGCCAGAAAAAATATGCCATATAAATGCAAACAATATAAATTTTTTTTTTGTCGCAGCCACTGCAGCACAGAGGCCAGGAAAAATATGCCATATAAATGCTAACAATATAAATTTTTTGGTCGCAGCCACTGAAGCACAGAGGCCAGGAAAAATATGCCATATAAATGCTGAAAATATTCTGTTTTTTGGTCGCAGCCACTGAAGCACAGAGGCCAGGAAAAATATGCCATATAAATGCTGAAAATATTCTGTTTTTTTTAGTCGGCAGCCACTGAAGCACAGAGGCCAGAAAAAATATGCCATATAAATGCTGAAAATATTCATTTTTTTGTCACAGCCACTGAAGCACAGAGGCCAGAAAAAATATGCCATATAAATGCTGAAAATATTCAGTTTTTTTTAGTCGCAGCCACTGAAGCACAGAGGCCAGAAAAATATGCCATATAAATGCTGAAAATATTCAATTTTTTTGGTCGCAGCCACTGAAGCACAGAGGCCAGGAAAAATATGCCATATAAATGCTGAAATATTCTGTTTTTTTTGGTCGCAGCCACTGAAGCACAGAGGCCAGAAAAAATATGCCATATAAATGCTGAAAATATTCTGTTTTTTTTGGTCGCAGCCACTGAAGCACAGAGGCCAGAAAAACTCAGGATTTACCTGGATTCAAATTAAACCAGTAGGGTTTGCACCCTAGTTTGTAACGGTGGTGGAGGGAGGAGGACGCTAAAGGACAGCTGTATGTGGAGTCATGAGGCGTGCAGAGAAGGACAGCTGCATGGGGAGTCAGAATCAGAAACTCAGAACAAGTCTTCCGGCGTGCAGTAACCCTCCGAGATCCACCCCTCATTCATTTTAATAAAGGTCAGGTAATCCACACCTTTGTGACCTAGGCGAGTTCTCTTCTCAGTTACAATCCCTCCTGCTGCACTGAAGGTCCTTTCTGAGAGGACACTTGAGGCGGGGCAAGACAAGAGGTTCATGGCAAATTGTGACAGCTCTGGCCACAGATCAAGCCTGCGCACCCAGTAGTCCAGGGGTTCATCGCTCCTCAGAGTGTCGATATCTGCAGTTAATGCCAGGTAGTCCGCTACCTGCCGGTCGAGGCGTTCTTTGAGGGTGGATCCCGAAGGGTTCTGCCGCTGCCTTGGGCTGAAAAACATTTGCATGTCTGACGTTACAGAGTGGCCAAAGTGCTTTGTCCTTGCAGGTGTGCTCGTGGCAGGATTACTGGCACCTCTGCCCCTGGAATGTTGATGAGTTCCTGAAGTGACATCACCCTTAAAAGCATTGTACAACATGTTTTGCAGGCTGGTTTGTAAATGCAGCATCCTTTCAGACTTGTGGTATGTTGGTAACATTTCTGACACTTTATGCTTGTACCGAGGGTCTAGTAGAGTCGCGACCCAGTACAGGTCCTTCTCCTTAAGCCTCTTGATACGGGGGTCCTTCAACAGGCATGACAGCATGAAAGACCCCATTCTCACAAGGTTGGATGCAGAGGTATCCATCTCCGCTTCCTCGTTATCAAGGACTGCATCATCCACGGTCTCCTCCCCCCAGCCACGTACAAGACCAGGGGTCCCCAAAAGGTCACCACTAGCCCCCTGGGAAGCCTGCTCCTGTTGGTCCTCCTCCTCCACAAAGCCACCTTCCTCCTCTGACTCCACTTCTGACACCTCTCCCTGCGTTGCAGCAGGTGCCTGGGTTCGTTCTGGTGATTCCGACCAGAAATCGTGCGCTTCCTGCTCCTCGTCACGCTGGTCTACAGCCTCATCTGTCACTCGTCGCACGGCACGCTCCAGGAAGAAAGCAAAGGGTATTAGGTCGCTGATGGTGCCTTCGGTGCGACTGACCATATTTGTAACCTCTTCAAAAGGGCGCATGAGCCTGCAGGCATCGCGCATAAGCACCCAGTAACGGGGGGAAAAAATCCCCAGCTCTGCAGATCCAGTCCTACCACCCAGTTCAAACAGGTATTCGTTGACGGCTCTTTGTTGTTGCAGCAGACGTTCCAACATGAGGAGCGTTGAATTCCAGCGAGTCTGGCTGTCGCAAATCAAACGCCTGACTGGCATGTTGTACCGCTGCTGAATGTCAGCAAGGCGTGCCATGGCTGTATAGGAACGTCTGAAATGGGCCGACACCTTCCTGGACTGCCTGAGAACGTCCTGGAATCCTGGGTACTTTGAGACAAAACGTTGTACTATTAAATTCAGAACATGTGCCATGCAGGGCACATGTGTTAAATTGCCCAGTCTCAGTGCTGCCAACAGATGCTTCCATTGTCACACACCACTTTTCCGATCTTCAGTTGGTGTGGGGTCAGCCACCGATCGGCCTGTGACTGCAGAGATGACAGGAGTACAGATCCGGTATGGTTTTTGCTTTCCAGGCACGTCATCCCCAAGACAGCATGACAACGGCGTACCTGGCACGTCGAATAGCCTAGGGGGAGCTGGGGGTGCACAGGTGTGGAGGAGGAGGAGGACCCAGCAGCAGAGGACGAAGAAGAGGAAGAAGACGAGGTAGAGAGCGAAGGAGGAGTAGAGGTGGTGGCAGAACCGCGTGCAATCCGTGGCGGTGACACCAACTCCACTGTCGTTGTTGAGCCACACATTTCCTGCTTCCCAGCCATGACCAAGTTCACCCAGTGGGCAGTGTAGGTGACATACCTGCCCTGACCATGCTTGGAGGACCATGCGTCAGTAGTCATATGGACCTTTGGCCCAACACTAAGTGACAGAGATGCGGTGACTTGGCTCTGCACATGGTGGTACAGGTGTGGTATTCCCTTTTTTGAAAAAAATTGCGGCTGGGTACCTTCCACTGCGGTGTCCCAATTGCTAATAAATTTGCGGAAGGCCTCAGAGTCCACCAGCTGGTATGGTAAAAGCTGGCGGGCTAAGAGTGCAGACAAGCCAGCTGTCAGACGCCGGGCAAGGGGGTGACTCGCAGACATTGGCTTCTTACGCTCAAACATGGCCCTCACAGAAACTTGGCTGGGGGCAGATGACTGGGAATGGGAACTGGTGGTCAAGGTGGAAGGCGGAGTGGAGGGTGGTTCAGACGGGTCAAGGACAGCAGAGGTAGAGCAGTAAGATGCTGGACCAGAAGGAGGGTGGCTTTTAGTTTGCCTGTTGCCTTTGAGGTGTTGCTCCCAAAGTGCTTTGTGCTTGCCGTTCATGTGCCTTCGCATAGAAGTTGTACCTATGTGGCTGTTGGGCTTCCCAAGACTCAGTTTCTGACTGCACTCATTGCAAATTACAACGCTTTTGTCAGAGGCACACACATTAAAAAAATCCCACACTGCTGACCTTTTTGAGGCTGGCAATCTGGGGGTAAAAGTAGAAGTCGGCGGCGTTGGCGGCAATGGCGGGTGCGTTGGCCGGCTGACCACAGGTGCCGATACATGTTGTTGCCCTACTGTTCCCTGCGAAGCTGTCCTCCCTGCTTCTTCTAAGTCTTATTCTCCTCCTGCCTCTCTGACTCTCCGTCTCTCCATCTGAACTATCCTCCTCTTGCTCTCTTCTACTGGGCACCCACAAAACATCAATCTCCTCATCATTATTCTCCTCAGATGCATCAATTTCTTCTAACAGCTCACAGAAGGAAGCAGCAGCGGGGACCTCCTCGTCATCACTCATTATGTCCATCTCTGTTGTGTTCTCTGCCAGAATTAAATCTGGTGTAACGTCCTCATCTCCTTCATCTTCTTCTGCCAATAATGGTTGCGCATCACTCAGTTCAAGAAACTCATGTGAAAATAACTCCTCTGACTCCAGTGAAGAAGGGGCGCCGGTGGTGGAGGAAGTGTTACGTGGGGTGCCCATAGCAGTGGAGGATGAGGATGTTTGTGGTAAAGTTAGAAACGGTAGAGGATGGGGTGATGCTGTGTAAGCAGTCAACTACCTTCTTCAGCATTTTGGGAGTTCAGGGTCATTGCTTTTTAAAACTGGGCATTTCCTAGGGCACAGGATAGCATAGCAGCACGGCCCCTAGTGCCTCTGCGTGGCGGCCTGCCTTTGCCTGGCATTATTTTTAAAACAAAAACAACAACAACTCAGGTGGTGTTTCTGGAGACGGTATTATTATTGATATTTAGACAGAATGTGAACAAGCTCACAGAGCTAGATGGGAGTGGTTTGAAAATGAAGAACACACTTGGCAAATAATTTCCTACAAGGTCAACGTATTACACTACAAGCAGTGGTGGATACGGAAATATATTTGCTGCTGTGAAAAAAAACGATCACAATCACAGAGAGAGACGGTTATGTATGTTTATTTAGACAGATTGTGAAAAGTCAACACAGGTCGGTGTTGGTTTTGAAGAGCACTGTAAACGAAAGAACCTATGGGCAAGATAATTGTCCTGGTACAACGGGTATACAACAGCAGTTGGGGTGGATACGAATAGCAGATGTATATTGCATAAAGAGACGTCACTTTCAGGAATTGGTGATTGGAGGACACACTGTATTTATTATTGATTATATTGCAGAAATAGACTGACAAAGCCACACACAAGTGGTTTGCTTAAGATGTGTCAGGCGTCATTTGAAATGAAGAAAACACACTGGGGCAATAAATAATCTGCTCTACAGGTCAACGTATACACTACAGCAGGGTGAAATACGGAATATTATTATTGCTGCTTGAAAAAAATTGAACGTCACTCAGGTTGGTGTTTCTGGAGTAACAGAGTATTATTAATTGGTATTATAGACAAACTTTGTGCAAAAAGCAGTCGAGCTATACAGTGCTAAGTGGGCATTGGTTTGAAATAATAGAAAGAATCACCTCAACCTGGGAAAATAATGCCTACAACGTCAACGTATACACTACAGCAGTGGTGGATACGGAATATATTATTGCTGCTTGAAAAACGTCACTCAGGTGGTGTTTCTGGAGACGGTATTATTATTGATATTTAGACAGAATGTGAACAAAGCTCACACAGCTAAGTGGCAGTGGTTTGAAAATGAAGAACACACTGGGCAAATAATGCCTACAAGGTCAACGTATACACTACAGCAGTGGTGGATACGGAATATATTATTGCTGCTTGAAAAACGTCACTCAGGTGGTGTTTCTGGAGACGGTATTATTATTGATATTTAGACAGAATGTGAACAAGCTCACACAGCTAAGTGGCAGTGGTTTGAAAATGAAGAACACACTGGGCAAATAATGCCTACAAGGTCAACGTATACACTACAGCAGTGGTGGATACGGAATATATTATTGCTGCTTGAAAAAACGTCACTCAGGTGGTGTTTCTGGAGACGGTATTATTATTGATATTTAGACAGAATGTGAACAAGCTCACACAGCTAAGTGCAGTGGTTTGAAAATGAAGAACACACTGGGCAAATAAATGCCTACAAGGTCAACGTATACACTACAGCAGTGGTGGATACGGAATATATTATTGCTGCTTGAAAACGTCACTCAGGTGGTGTTTCTGGAGACGGTATTATTATTGATATTTAGACAGAATGTGAAAAAGCTCACACAGCTAAGTGGCAGTGGTTTGAAAATGAAGAAACACACTGGGGCAAATAATGCCTACAAGGTCAACGTATACACTACAGCAGTGGTGGATACGGAATATATTATTGCTGCTTGAAAAACGTCACTCAGGTGGTGTTTCTGGAGACGGTATTATTATTGATATTAGACAGAATGTGAACAAGTTCACACAGCTAAGTGGCAGTGGTTTGAAAATGAAGAACACACTGGGCAAATAATGCCTACAAGGTCAACGTATACACTACAGCAGTGGTGGATACGGAATATATTATTGCTGCTTGAAAAAACGTCACTCGGGTGGTGTTTCTAGAGACGGTATTATTATTGATATTTAGACAAAATGTGAACAAGCTCACACAGCTAGATGGGAGTTGTTTGAAAATGAAGAAGAAGAAGAACACACTGGGCAAACAAGGCCTACAAGGTCAACGTATACACTACAGCAGTGGTGGATACGGAATATATTATTGCTGCTTGAAAAACGTCACTCAGGTGGTGTTTCTGGAGACGGTATTATTATTGATATTTAGACAGAATGTGAACAAGCTCACACAGCTAGATGGCCACTGGGCAAATAATGCCTGCAAGTGCACTACTATTGGTGCACTACTATGAAGAACAGCAAACAGCACTGGACACCTTAAAGAACAGTAAGATAAGTAAAATAAAAAAAAAATTATATGTATATTAAAAAAAAAAATATTCTCGGGTTGGTGCTGCTGAACTACTAGGAGCAGCACAGTAGCACACCAGTCCCACTCCCCAACACTGCTAGACTAATAGCACTTGGCTGTTAAAGTAGCAAAGTAAAACAACAAAAAAGAAAATAAAAGCAGTCCTTACAAGGACTATTGGGTTATTACAGCAGTCAGCAGATGAGATCAGAAGAGATCAGTGCCCACAGCAGGCAGCTACATACAGAGCACTGCAGTAGAAGGTAGATTACTAGTCAGCAAAGCTACCCTAAAATGTCCCTCAAATCCCTGCAGACTTCTGTCCCTCCAATACAGAGCAGTATCAAGTAGATTACTAGCCAGCAAACTTACTATCAACTGTCCCTCAAATCAGTGAAATCACTAGCAGCTCTCTCCCTACACTAGCTCTTCCAAGCACACACAGGCAGAATGAAAAAACGCTGCAGGGCATCAGTTTATATATGGAAGGGGAGTGGTCCAGGGGGTGTGGGGGTGGTCCAGGAGGGAGAGCTTCCTGATTGGCTGCCATGTATCTGCTGGTCTGGGGTGAGAGGTAAAAAAAAAGCGCCAGGTAAGGCGAACCCAAAATGGCGAACGTCGCGCGACGTTCGCGAACTTGCGGCGGACGCGAACAGCCGATGTTCGCGCGAACAAGTTCGCCGGCGAACAGTCCGCGACATCCCTAGTGGGAAAGACATCACTCACACGGACATGATTGTTTTGGCCTTCCCTTGCAGGGTACGAAGATATTCACAAAAAATAAGGTATGGGTTAATGCCAGGGGTAAAGCCTGCCTGACCAGACTGTAGATTTCAAAGGATAGTTGGAATTAATGCAAACATTAAGAAAATATCTGTTCTAGAGCATAAGGTAATATAGTAACAGTGGATAATAGTCTCTGGGAAGGGAGTGTGACTGTGGGATAGCAGGTATAGTAGGGAGAGATGGTGCCTATAGTAACAGTGGATAATAGTCTCTGGGAAGGGAGTGTGACTGTGGGATAGCAGGTATAGTAGGGAGAGATGGTGCCTATAGTAACAGTGGGATAATAGTCTCTGGGAAGGGAGTGTGACTGTGGGATAGCAGGTATAGTAGGGAGAGATGTGTCTATAGTAACAGTGGATAATAGTCTCTGGGAAGGGAGTGTGACTGTGGGATAGCAGGTATAGTAGGGAGAGATGGTGTCTATAGTAACAGTGGATAATAGTCTCTGGGAAGGGAGTGTGACTGTGGGATAGCAGGTATAGTAGGGAGAGATGGTGCCTATAGTAACAGTGGGATAATAGTCTCTGGGAAGGGAGTGTGGCTGGAAAGAATAGTGAAATCAAATTTTCTGTAAATGGTATGTATATTGTTGCAATATTTATAATGCCATTTTTTGATATTAGATATTTTGACTATATTTTTTCCCCCATAAATTAGAATGATTCCTTGAGAATATTTAGAACCATATGTTCTCTCATCTGTGATCCAGGTACAGGACGTAGTTAGTAGGGAAAGAGATGGGCTATAGTAAAGTGGATAATAGTTCTCTGGGAAGGTAGTATCTGTGGATAGCAGGTATAGTAGGGAGGATTGGTCTTCTAGTAAACATATATAAAGTCTACTGAGAAGGGAGTCGTGACTGGGTGTTAGCATGGTTACTAGTTTAGGGAGATGATGTTTGCCTATTCAGTAACTGGATAATGTCTCTGGGAAGTGTGAGTGGACCTGAGGCATAGCACGGAATGAAGAGTGAAATGTTGCTATTAGTAAACAGTTTGGGGAATAAATATAGTCTTGTAACAGGAGGTGTGACCGGTGCCGATAGCAGGGTATCAACCTATTAGTTAGGAGAGATAGTGCTAAGTAACAGTGCGATAATATCATCTGTGGACTGTTCGTAGTGAATAGCAGGTATAGACCTGGCTTCCTGTGGGATAAGCTCCTACAGTGGGAAAATTAGTCTCTGGGAAGGAGTGTGACTTGGGATAGCAGTCTATAGCGGGAGAGATGGTGCCTATAGTAACAGTGGGATATTAGTCTCTGGGGAAGGGAGGTGCGCTGGAAAGAATGTGTGAAATCAAATTTTCTGCTAAATGGTATGATATTGTTGCAATTCTTTATAATGCCATTTTTTGATATTAGATATTTGACATACTTCCAGCCCCATAAATTAGAAGATAAAATTGCAGATTTTAGAAGCTATTTCTTCTGATCTGTTCATATCCAGGACAGGACGTAAGTAGGTAGAAGAGGATGGTACGCATCTATTTAGTAACAGTGATAATATAAGTCTCGGAAGGAGTGTGACTGTGTGGGCGATAGCAGGTATAGTAGGGAGAGATGGGCCTATAGTAACAGTGGGATAATAGTCTTCTGGGAAGGAGTTGGGACTTGTGGGATTCTTTATCAGGGAGGATGAGTTGTCCTCCGTATGAAGTAAACAGTGGGATAATAGTCTGGGAAGGAGTTTGACGGTGGGATAGCAGAGATATAGTAGGAGAGATAGTCCTATTATTAACTCAGTGTTAATGTAGACTCAGTGGGAGGGAGGTGAGTGGGATAGCAGGGGCAATAAGTAGAAGAGATCCAGGGTTCCTAACACTAAACAGTGTAAATAGTCTCTGGGGAAGGCGGGTGGGCGGATAGGCAGGGGTTTCACTTCACTGTTTGTTACTGGGTAATTTGTTTTCTTACCATCAGTAATTTAGTGCATTGGTAGGTTCTCATGGAAACCTGTCAGTTTATGTTGTCATTAGGTAGCGAGCAGAGTGGTTCTATGTAGTCAACAGTGGGTTAATAGTCTATCTTGGGAAGGAGTAATGAACGAAAGTGAAGGTGGTGTGACTGTGGTATAGCAGGTATAGTAGGGAGAATTACCTTATAGTAACAGTGGAATAATAGTCTCTGGAAGGAGTGTGACTGTGGGATAGCAGGTATAGGTAGGAGAGATGGTGTCTATAGTAACAGTGGATAATAGTCTCTGGGAAGGGAGTGTGTGTGGGATGGCATAGCAGTATAGTAGGGAGAGATGGTGTCTATAGTAACAGTGGATAATAGTCTCTGGAAGGGAGTGTGACTGTGGGATAGCAGGTATAGTAGGGAGAGATGGTGTCTATAGTAACAGTGGATAATAGTCTCTCAGGTATAGTAGGGAGAGATGTGCCTATAGTAACAGTGGATAATAGTCTCTGGGAAGGGAGTGACTGTGGGATAGAAGGTATAGTAGGAGAGATGGTACCTATAGTAACAGTGGATAATAGTCCTGGGAAGGGAGTGTGAGTGGGATAGAAGTAGGAGAGATGGTGCCTATAGTAACAGTGGATAATAGTCTCTGGGAAGGGAGTGTGACTGTGGGATATCAGATAAAGAAGAGCTTTTCTAGGTGTCAGGAGTGCTGGTAGTTGTACAACAATAGATGACGGTCACAAGGTGAACACACCAATGTTACACAAATAATGTGGGTGGCTGACCTGGCCCCTATAATCCCTACAGAAAAACTTGTTACAGATACTGAAATATGCAGAAAATTGTATTGATGCTGCAAGTGATTGGATCTTCACAATTGATGTGACACACACAGGGAATGAGAAACCTTCAGCCCAACAAGGTTATCAATATTTGCAAATGATCATTAGTGGGCAATTTTCAGGCCCATTTAGCAGCTGAATGTTGCTTAGAGCTCAGAACTCAGTAGAGATCTCTAAATGACCCACTAAGTAGGTAATTTATTAAGAGCTGCAGGCAGATAATGTGGGCACCAAACTGATCCCATTCAACCCTGAAAAGCTATGCCTCAATATGGTGCTGTCATATCGTGGCACAACAGCAAAAACATAATGTAAAATGCTAACGCATCGGGCCGACTCCTGTGTTAGAGTACTAGTAATAGGAATGAATGGGGACAAGTGAGCGCTACAGAGAGATGGGCCTGGGTTTTTTGTAAATGGTGAGTATGAAATCTCTAAATCCAGAAGATAATGGTCCATCTATGCTGTTTATTCATGTCGATTTGGGGGGCATTTTTACTTACTGTATATTCTGAAAAAGTTATGTCATGTCATGTTCTGCTTACAGACTTTACAACAGTTCTGTCATGCTTTGTGGTCACAGATATATAATGCCAGAGAGAGGGCAAGGTGAATGGCACATACAGAATAAGTAGCCACAAATGTACACAGCCTCTTCCCTGATCAAAGTAATGGAGGAAGAAGGTAAAAGAGGCACATCATGGGGAGGGGGTGGCTAGGGGACAGGTCACACTGGGGGAGGGGTCTGCAAAAATGTTGGGAAGGGGGCAGCCCAGCAGGTTCGAATCCTGAACCAATTCCTGGATTTGGTGCATCCCTAATTTTTGGTTTCTGATATATGTGCCCTTGGACATGGGGGCAGAATCCCAGGAACTATGGCCCTTTGGACTGGCCACTTAGCCTTGGACTTGTAATTGTTTCTTTCTAGTGGTTTAGTACTTGGACATGACAGAGATATTAGGTGGAACAGATTTGTGAACTTCATTGAACATCAGGGTCAGCTGCTTGAATTTTATCCTGAATGGCAATGGAAGCCAGTGTAGGGATCGGCCAGTTGGCATGGTGGGGGAAGAGCAATTGGTGGGTGTATGATGGGATCTCCAGTCAGGGTGATGGGAGTTTTACTTTCTCAGCAGTCACAGGTTGAAGATTCCCGCAGGGATGCAGTTGTATTTTGTACAGCAGTAAAGTATGAATGGTTAGCATTGCTCTGTGTCATCTTCTCAACCATTTCTCCAAGGCCTGGACCTGTCTTTAGTAATGAACAAACAATGATTCTAGCCCAACGCTCCATCTCTAATCATCAGACCGTGTTCTTATGGAAAGCTTCATAAAACCAATGAACCCTTCAATGCACCCTTTCATGTGCGGCACAATATGTTAACTGATTTGCTGCCAGCCCTTTGCACGTGCAGCAGCTTTACCTGTCAAAGGCCTACGTTATACCCAACACCCGTGAATCTAAGGAAGAAAGGAGTGTCAGTGTTTTAACAGAGTTCTGACAACAAAGCTTTTACCTGCCTTTTTTCCCCCCTTCTGGGCATTCTTATTATTTATTATTTATAAACACCGACTTCCCAGATTCCGGCAATGCTAAAATCCTGTTTGATTCTTTGCCCCTGGTGGGAAAGTCTATTGATTCTTCAGATAAAATCATCTCTTACATTTCATCCGTTGCCTCCGCGGAGAGACATTTCCATATGGATTCGGCGGCTGTGCCACTGAATTTAACCGAACGCAAAACATAAGGCAAAAGCAAATATTTTTTGAACTCCCAGAGGCTACGGGAGCTCCGTATTTGGAAACATCTTCTTTCACTCATTTCCAGGCCAATGCAGAGACTGAGCAAAGAAAGGAATTCCTATCCCCACTGCAGACTCTTGACTGCAAGACTAAACACTTGTTCTGTCAGAAGAGGACAAACCCCTCTTTCGATTTTTTTAAAAGTATCCCCTCTCCTGCAAAATGCCCCTCCTGAAAGCTCCCTTGCCTCATCCCTGGGAGGAGACTGTAGAGTAGTGCAGTGGGGTTGGCAGCCTCCATGTTTGGCCATGTCACATCCCATGTGCATCTTGGAAACAATAAAGCAGGAAAGTGGTGTAACTGCAAAAAAACCATCAGAGGCGCCCGGCGCATTCTGATCCCCATCCTCCCAACCACATTCTCCCTCCATCCTGCCCACTTCCTGCCCTGACTCCACCCACATCCTGACCCAACTCCACCCGCATCCCGCCCTGACTCCACCCACATCCTAACCCGACTCCACCCAGGTCCTGCCCGACTTGCTTCCCCTTCCTCTCTGGTAAGAGATTGGCTGGGGTTTTCTTATTAGTTATAGAGGAAGCAGACCCTGATTCCTCTATAGTTACGCCACTGAAGCAGGGATTTGTTCTGCTTTAAACCTGAACAATGTGCTACTTATTTTTCCTTTCAAGGAACCAAGTGCAACTTTCCAATTGGGATGCACAAAATCCAGACTCCAGAAGGGAAGGTAACAATTTTGTGTTCACACATGACGCACTGTTGATTTATATTGAATGCTAATTCAGTTTGGTGTTTGGCCAAATCCAAAAATTTTGGATTCAGTGCCAAACAGGGTCAAACTGGGCCAGTGGGACACTGGGAAAAAATCCTGTGGCACTAGCCTTTATTGCCCGCACCGACCCAGACCTGATCTCCGTCGTTGCTCCCCGCTGCCCTCCCTCCCCTGATTGCAGTAAAAGATAGTATAAGGTGCACACTGGGATGGAATAGGCTGACAGTGGGTGAGGGGGCAGGCCCCACACAGGGATGTGGGAGAACATAGGGTAGAAGCCTCACGCACCCCAATCCAACTGTGGTGCCAACCACTGTGCATAACTGGCACAAAATGATAAGGCCAAACTGTTACGCACAAAAAAATAATTTGTAATTGTGCAAGAATGGAATTCCAGTGTGTAATAATGGAGGAACGCTTCATTGCTAAATGGGACTTTTTTTTAACCATTTACAATTTTTATTACATTTCTCCAAGAGAGAGCCCCGAGGAAACCTACATAGACCATATTAAGATTAAATGTTAATTGAAAGGGGTTTCTTTTTAATTCTTTATAAGAAATTCCTTTATACATACATATATATATATCAGCAACCCTTCAGCAGGAAAGCTGGGGCTGAGTTTAGAGCACTTTGGTCTCTTCACGGCACAGTCCTCCCCATAATTTAACAATTTCGAAGCACCACTGCACTCCTTCAAGCAATCAGTGAGGAGAAGAGATGAAAGAGAATATTCCCTCAAAGTATATTGGTCCTTCCCGCTCCGGCCTTAAAACATTCGCTTCTGTTTCTTGACATAGAAGGAGTCAATTCAAAGCTACGGTGCAAGTGTAAATTAACTGGGAAGCCTGGAACAAGAGTAATGGCAATTTGACGATTTATAAAATATGAAGCTGGCGATGTATCTGATATGCACTAAAAAGCAGAATTTGTTGTGTACAGGGAATGTTGTATCTCACTTTACATTTATTCATGTCATCCCAGCTTTAGAAATTGTATGAAAGTCCAGGTATGGGACCTGTTATCAAGAATGCTCGGGACCTGGGGTTTTCCGGCTAACTGATCTTTCCATGATTTGGCATACCTTAAGTCTACAAGATAATAGTTTAAAGGGGGTTGTTCACCTTTGAGTTAACTTTTGGTATGAAAATGGTGCGGCTTAAAGGAGTTGTTCTTTGCATTAACTGTTAGTATGATGTAGAGAGGGATATTCTGAGGCAATTTGCAATTGGTTTTTCATTTTTTATTATTTGTGTTTTTTGAGTTCTTTAGCTTTTTATTCAGCAGCTCTCCAGTTTGCAATTTCAGCAATATGGTTGCTAGGGTCCTAATGACTCTAGCAACCATGTACTGATTTGAATAAGAGACTGGAATATGAACAGGAAAGGCCTGAATAGAAAGATGAGCAATAAAAAGTACCAATTACCAAAAAATGTGTAGCCTTAAAGAACATTTGTTTTTAGAAGGGGTCAGCGATCCCCAATTGAAAGCTCAGAAGAAAAAGGCAAATAATTAAAAAAATATATTAAAAAAATAAGTAACGAGGACCAATCGAAAAGTTGCTTAGAATTAGCCATTCTATAACATACTAAAAGTTAACATTAGTAACCATTAACCATTAAATAAACCCAATAGGCTGGTTTTGCTTCAAATAAGGATTAATTATATCTCAGTTGGGATCAAGTACAAGCGACTGTTTTATTATTACAGAGAAAACAGTTTAAAAAATCTTAATTTGGATAAAATGGAGACAGCCTTTCTATAATTCGGAGCTTTCTGGATAATGTGCTCCCGGATAACGAATCCTATACCTGTACTAAGATATCTTTCTACCTATAACCCATACCTCCCAACTGTTTTGCAGCTCCAAAAAGATTCACTGGCACTCAAAGGCTGGTGCAAATAGGGACAAAACCTTGCGTGTTTATTTGCAGATAAGAGCGGTGCCTATTATCCTGAATCCGGTTTTTTTTTCGGGACAGTCTCCATTTTGATAGCTCAGTCCGCAGTCCCGGATTTAGTGAAATTTCCCGAGTTTCTGTTGGATCTCCTGCACCAACGCCAGAAAAAGATACAAAGTTTCTAAAATTTTATTAAATAATAGGCTTTTGGCAGAGAGCTCAGAATACATAGATTAGATACATTTGTAACAATTTAAGATGAGCAAAGATACAATTGTGACAATTTGAGATAAGCAGGTCTCTTAGGGAAACTGTGACCTGCATTTTATGGTTATTTCACACGAGGAGATTCGGAGAGATTTTGTCGCCTGGCGACTAATCGCCTTGTCTTCTGAGCGACTTTCTCCCCGAACTGCCTCAGCGTTTTTTCCCATAGGCTACAATGAAAAGTCGCCTGCGCTAATGCACACGCGGCGATGCGTTTTCCATAGTCGCCTCAAGTTGCCTGTGCGACTATAGAAAACGCCTTATATATAGTCGCCTTCATTAGCAAAACTGTAATAACACATAAAACCTGACCCTAAAACCCACAGCAATGTGTTGAAACTTTCCATAGCCTGACAAATTTTGTAAAATAGATGTGGTATTTAGAGGGTGGGGCCATAAAATGTGCGTGGTCAAAGTGATGAAATTCTTTTTGACCCTCTTTCTATTTTTTTCCAATGTTGGGAGGTATGTATAACCTACATTCAGTGTAGCCCATTTTTAGAGCTTGTGTTTAGAAATATCTGTGGTATATCCGGAAGATGGCGCCCATGAGGTCCGCTGCGCTTACTCTGCACCAAAACGTGACCAATGTATTCAGGACATTTTTAGGGGTAATTAACTATGTGGGGGGAAGCAGGTAGGGGGAACTATCTAGGGTAGTAGGCTTTTATTTTTGGGGGGGATTTAGTTCTCCTTTAGGGAGGAACTCCACCATGCGTAAGGAGCCGACCCGTCGCTATGCGACGAAACGCATGCGACGCGTCGGATGTTATAAAGAAACCGGAAGTGAAGGAGAAATCACAGGTAAAAACTACATTTATCCGACTGTCGGATGGAAACGAAGCGCATTTTCATCCGACAGTCGGATAAATGTAGTTTTTACCTGCGATTTCTCCTTCACTTCCCTTAGGTTGATCCTATTCTAAAAGAGAATGTGCCAAGAAAGGGTTACATTTGAATATCATTATTGTTTGCAGTAAACTGAACATGAAACCAGTAACAAGAAGCCTCTGTGCATCTCTCCATGTATTAGCACCCACTATAAAACCCTCGTTTACTGAGCTTTCTAGGATTTCTACAGGAATCAGCACAAGAGTAAAATATACAGTGTATATTCTTAATTTCTTTAAATGGACCAATGCAGCAACCGTGCCAAAATATTTTCCTTCTAGAAGTAATAGACTAGCGCAGGCCGCAGATTTTCTCTGTAATGATAATTGCGCGCGAGTAGGTGCCAACGAGTCGTTTACATAACAAACAAGTTCATCTTTTTTTTCATTTATTTATTTTTCTCTCGCCTGTGCCATCTTGGAGAAACAGAGCACTGCCATTTTCATTGACACCGGACGGTTCGGAAAGTCATTATTTCAACATGTTAGTTTTCTTTTCTTTTTTTTTTTTTTTTTCTTTTTCTGCTTTTCCTTCGGCGATGGAGAAAACGACCTTGCTAATGCCATTTATTATTTAGCAGGGCTCTAGTCTAAGAGGTTTCTGTCACGTCGTATGATATAATATAGCGAGCGAGACCTAATCGACTGTAAATGTAAAGTACTTAGCATTCACAGCGAAAGACGCTAATAATACATCAGCAATGCTATTTCTCCGGGTGGCCTTTTGGCCAAGTTAGCTAATGGACTGGAGTTTCAGGAATAAGGGAGATTATTTAGACAGGGGATCTCAGAGATCATTTGTCAGCGGAGGATACTTAACGCGGACAAGGAAACCGAAAATCCCCGAAGATGAATGTTGCGGTGAGTGGAAGAATCATTTTTACAGCTCTTGACCCGAATGCGCTGCTATCTGATTGCTCGGCTCAGAGTTGGGTATTAGGTGTCTCCGTCTTTAGCATTTGTTAGATACAAGATAAATTTGCGGAATGTGGCTGAAATCGGAGATGGAGCAAACGAGGGCCTATTTCGGCTTAACGGAAGATGTGACATTGAAGCAAACGGTGGATTGTAGTAGAAACGACTCCAAACCCAGCAGGATTCGACTGGGGGTGGGGGGGTTGAATGTTCTCTTTCTTGCTGCTGGAAACAATTTGGCAAGTGCAACTGTTTCACAAACAAGGGCAGAAGTGTAAGTGATATCAGGCAAATGGAACATAAAGGCCTAGTTAGAGAGAGACAGGAAAAGACTGAATTCTATTTCATTGCATTGCAAGAGTTTTTGGGGGGGTAGGGGATGAATGTAAAGCATTGCAAGGTCTTCTGTTGGCGTCTGTTCAACTGCAGATTGAGGCCACTGGGATGGGCGCAGTCGGCACCAGCGATGGACGTGGCCAGCCATTCATTTTAAAGGAAGAGTAAAAAATAAAGTTATGACCTGCACTGATAAATCTGATGTGTTTGTTTCAGAAACACTTTTAAAGTTTATATCAACCAGTGACTCATGAGTAACATGTTGCTCCCCAACCCCTTGGATGTTGCTCCCAATGGCCTCAAAGCAGGTGATTATTTTTTAATTCCTGGCTTGGGTTGTATAAAAACCAGTTGTACTGTCAAACAGAGTCTCCTGTAGGCTACCAGTCCGCATAGGGGCTACTAAATAGCTACCAGAGCACCATCCAGGAACATTTTTTATGCTTGTGTAGCTCCCCAACTCCTTTTACATCCGAATGTTGCTCATGGGTAAAAAAGGTTGGGGACCGGTGGCGTAGCTAGATATTACTGGGCCCCAACAGCAAATTATTATTCAGGCCCCCAAAATGTCTAGAGGTTGATCTGTTTTACCAATATCTATTGAAATTGTATAGGAATTAGGGCCTCATGATCCCCTGTACCTACTGGGTCCTGCTGCAGCAAAGAATAGGGTCCAATGGAGGCAAGGGAACCATGGTATTAAATCCATCTGGAGCTGGAGGTAATTCTAGAAATCCCTAACTGTTTGCCTAAAACACACAACCAGTCAAACACGAATGCAATGTTTGAGGCCACAATGCAATAAGAAGAGCACGTGCTACAACTTGTGAGCAATTGATTGATAGAATTAATGATAGAAGACTGGGGGGAAACTCTGCATTGTGGGGGGAAAAAAACAATGTTGGATCACTGAATAATTTTCATTGTTAGCTGCCCAACCAGCTTTGGAGATATTTTTGAGTACTCTGTAATAAACTGGTTATAGTAAGCCACCGTGACATTTCTATTCCCTTTTAAAGGAGAACTAAAGAAGTAGCTAGAAATGTTGTACATTGTGTTTTGAGTTTCTATACCAGCACAAGGCAACCACAACCCTTTAGCAGTAAAGGTCTGTGTCTCCAAAGATGCCCCAGTAGCTCCCCATCTTCTTTTCTGCTGATTCACTGCACATGCTCTGTGCTGCTGTCACTTACTGAGCTTAGGGACCCACTCACAATATATACAGTACACATAGAATAGAAATGTCACAATATAAGGCTGATTAGTAATTAATACAGATAATTACTACATGGCAGCACAGAAACCAGTGCAATTAGCATCAGAATTTAATAATCAGCAAACCTGTAGCATCAGCTTATATTACAGCGGAAGCTCATTTTCTGCTGGATAATTAGTGACGAGCCCTAAGCTTAGCTTCTCAACAGCCAATCAGAGCCCACTGAGCATGTGAGTGTCACAGACACTTTCCAAGATGGTGACCCCCTGTGACAAGTTTGAAGTCCTGGATCATTGCTGCTATTGACAAGCTGAAACTTTAGCCTTGAGCAATAAGTTCAGTATATAAAATATGGCATTTTTAACCATATTTATTTTTAGGGTTTAGTTCTCCTTTAAATTCGTTATGGCCCCTGTGCCCTTTATTAGATGGGTCCAGAGCTTCCCCTAGGGCCCTTGTGTTTTCCTCCCCCTCCCACTACTGAACAAGAGATTAAACAATGAAATGTACTGAACTTCCCTACCCATAATTCTTTCCGCCTTGTCAGTTTTCTTAAAGATTGCTGCCATAAATGAAAACGATGGTGAATTTTTGCTCCCATTCTCGCTCTTATATATCATTTCCCAGCTGATGAGAAGAGATTGCTCGGCTATAGCCAGCGCACTACATTTCATCTCACATTTTACCTCCTGCCTCTCTGTCACTCTTTTTATTTACTTATTTACTTTTAGAAAGGCTATTAGATCGCTGCAGCGAATGGCGACAAGGTGCTGCCCTACGGAGCTATTGTTATGGATCATGTTTTAATTGTTCCCACATCCTGAAGATTTATGTTGGAGACAAGGTTGTGTCAAAGGGATCCAGTCCTTTCCCTGTGCCTATAAAATAAAAATATGTCTAGCAGCACTATCCTGACTCTCCAACCCACCCTGTGCACCTTCGTGCTCTCAATTCCTGCTTGACTGAGTTTTACAAGGAAGAAATGACTTGTCCCGAGCACATAAAGCAGCCACTTATAAATACGTTACTCCACCGCTGGCCTAGACAAAAACATCACTAAACATATTCCGCTGACATATATCATTGTCTACATAACAGAGGTATGTTTGGACAGTGGATAGAAAAACCCGTTCTCCTCAAAGTTTTAAGGAGAACGTTGCAGCCAATCATTCGGAAACAGAAGTAAAAGAAAAGTAAACCATTAAAACATGGGGCAAATTCACTAAGATTCGTAGTTGCGCCAGGTGCAACTTCGCCGCGCTTCGCCGCACTTCGCCACACTTCGTCAGGCGTAGTTTCACAAGCACTCCGCAAATTCACTAAAATCCGAAGTTGCGCTCAGGGGTAGCGTAAGGTTGCGAAGTTGCGCTAGCGTTGATTCACTAAGCGAAGCGAAGTTACGCTAGCGAAGGTTAATTTGAATACGGCGCCAAATTCAAATTTCAATGGAGGAACACGTATCAGCACTACAAATGCCTAGAAAACCTTCAAAACATCAAATAAATTTTTTATTTTGCCCTACACATGTGCCCCATGTATAGTTAAGGTGCCATGAGTTAGGAAATGTAGGGGGGAAGGAGGGGAGCCCCAAAAAAATTTTCGATCTTTTTCAGCCTATCACCCATAATATAGAAAACACGCCAGCGTTTTTTGGGACTTAGAAAAAATTTGAACTTTTTTGGAAGCAATCCCTATCTACTCTATTGCGCTTCGCCTGGTCTGAGGTGGCGAAGGAAGTCTAGCGTAAAAGGTAGCGTTCAGTACAATGCACGCATTAGTGAATTTGCGTAGTTACGTCCGTAGCGAAAATTCGCCAGGCGTAAGGGTGCGAAGTAACACTAGCGAATCTACGCCAGCGTTCGTTAGTGAATTTGCGAAGTAACGAAAATGCCCAACGCTAGCGAATTGACTCTACCGTTCGGCGCTTCGGTGCTTAGTGAATAGCGACTATAAAGCTTTTAACTCATCAACAGCCATTCGGACGAGTAACAAAATGTTTTAAAGATTACTCAAGTTCCGTTTTGGCACTACCACTAGAAAGCCACATTACCCGCTGGATGTTTAGGTTACCCAATGAATGAATGGAAGAGTAAAGATGCACCGAATCCAGGTTTTGGGTTGGTTTTAGCCAAATTCTAGAGCTGATTGCTACTCCACTTTTAGGTTGAGAGTAATTGCAGAGGTTGCGTCAACATGCAAATAATGGAAGCTAAAAAATCAGAGGCAGGCATCATTTTGACGTTGAACGCCATCTCAACCCAATTTTTAGTACAAATTACATCTGCTTTGATCAAGACACTGGTTGAACTTGTTTTGACACATTTGTGCAATTGTATCTGGTTTAAGACAGCTGGATTGTGGGGTAAATGCTGCATTTTGGGTAAATTGACCTCCACTGTCCCAAACTAACACAAATCCAAAACAGTCTACATCACCATAACTTCTACTCTAAACATTTTAAAGACCTCCGGTACCCGAAAGTGATGTCCCAGAAGTGGGTGAAGATTAGGCATGTCAATTGGTACAATATTAAAGGGATACTGTCATGGGAAAAACAATGTTTTCAAAATGAATCAGTTAATAGTGCTGCTCCAGCAGAATTCTGCACTGAAATCCATTTCTCAAAAGAGCAAACAGATTTTTTTATATTCAATTTTGAAATCTGATATGGGGCTAGACATTTTGTCAATTTCCCAGCTGCCCCAAGTCATGTGACTTGTGCTCTGATAAACTTCAATCACTCTTTACTGCTGTACTGCAAGTTGGAGTGATATCACCCCCTCGCTTTCCCCCCCAGCAGCCAAACAAAAGAACAATGGGAAGGTAACCAGATAGCAGCTCCCTAACACAAGATAACAGCTGCCTGGTAAATCAACACTCAATAGTAAAAACCCATGTCCCACTGAGACACATTCAGTTACATTGAGAAGGAAAAACAGCAGCCTGCCAGAAAGCATTTCTCTCCTAATGTGCAGGTACAAGTCACATGACCAGGGGCAGCTGGGAAATTGACAAAATGTCTAGCCCTATGTCAGATTTCAAAATTGAATATAAAAAAAAAATATAGATTGATGCTTTTTGAAAAAAAACATGTTTTCCGATGACAGGATCCCTTTAAGGATATTGTTCAATGAAAAGCAAAGAAGCCATGGCCACTGCTATTGCCCCCACTGCATCAGTTCAGACCCTGCAGTCAAGCTTCTCAATAGGCTTTGTCACACTTGAGTTAAAGGCATAACACATAGCAGATTTTATAGGATATATATTGCCGAACTGGGAAGGAGTTTGTAAGGAGGTGAAATAAGGATTTATTTTGACAGAAACAAGGACATGTCTGATTTTCAAAGGGGAGGTGTGTATAGTTGTGTAAATAGTTGGGCAATGGTCAGCCAGCAAGTGGAGGCACAAACCCCTATGGTTGGCCTGTAGGGGAATTCTCTACAGAAGCATATATAAGTAAGAGCAGAAGCTATGTGCTTCCTCGTTGACCTAGAAACATCTTGAGGCAGCACCAAGACATGGCCAGATTTTTGGGAGACTGTCTATTTCAGGGCTAGTTAGTGATAGAAGGGTGTTTAGTTCTCTCTAGGAGTGAAAGGTAGGCAGGCTAGTAAGAAAGAACAGTCTGTTGTGTTGACAAGGAGTGATTAGATGAGGTAGAGCCCTTGAGGAGATTGTGCTCCAGGTAGGGTTAAGCATTTTTGTGAAGTTAGGAGAAGCTTAGGCACTGTATGAGAATCAGGGGTGGAGGTTTAGAGTGGGAGGAGGCCCCTGTACAAATAACAGCACTCTGCTTGTGCAGCGCCAGATTTCGATGACGGGCGCCCCTAGGCCGCGTGGTCCGATAAGGCGGCCGCGCGGTCCTAGCGCCCACCTCACCTCCCCTTCCCAGCGCGCCGGCGAAAAAACGCTGGCGCAGCTGCTGTAATTGAATGGGGACGCACACGTCCCCATAATGCGGCTGGGCGGCATGCCGCCCCTATTTTTTTGCCGCCCTAGGCCCGGGCCTATGCGGCCTTGCCGCAAATCCGGGCCTGTGCTTGTGCTTCCCCTTCATGGCAGGGGTCCTGGAGGCTTCAGGAGAAGAATGCTGTGAGTGTGGGAGGAAAACAGATAAAAGGCAGAAGTATGCTGCATTGTGTAATTATATCAACCAGTGCCCGATCTGTAACCTGCCTCCCTGCAAGAAGATGTCAATAAACTGTGTCTTTGTTCATTGCAACTTTGTGAGTATGCCAGCTTCTTATAGTAAAGGTCATTCATATACATCTGATTGTACTAAGTATCCTCTAAGTAAGCCATGGGTGGCACTTTTACAAATTCATGATTTTCAGGTTCATCTCCTGTCTCCCAGCCCCATCAATATTCCCCAGTCTTTTACTTACACACAAGTCCCACTGTGACTCCTGTAACCTTTACACTTCCCCCCTGTTTTTCTAGGCAGAACGTCTACAGATCTCAGCAATGAGTTTCCTTTCTGAAGGATTGGATTCAGTTTCAGATACAGAGACAAGTGTATAGCAAAGTGCTCATTAGCAGAGTTACATCGATTAGCAAGATCTTTTTTCTTTTTGACATTTGTAAATTTAGGGATAAAATGGAACACTTCAATATTTGAAAAATAATTTGAAGACAAAGGGCTGAGACACAATCTCATTTCATGTGTTAGTTCTGTCTAAGGACTTTATATTTATTTCTCATATTATTTTCTCCTTCGATAAAGATTCTATATCAAACTAAGGGTCAGAATGATAAAAACTAAAATTTACGTTTTTACTAGTGATGGACGAATAAATTCGCCAGGCATGGATTTTTGGCAAATTTGCCGCCCGCATATGTTTTTGCAAAACTGCATCGAAAATTCCATGGTGAAAAATCCGCAAATCCTGCAACAAAAAAAAAATTGTCGTGCCCTATAATTGTCGCGCGTCAAAATTATTTTGAAGCCCGTTGACTTCAATGTGTTTCACAAATTTTCACCATTTCAAATTTTTACACTGTTTCACGAAAAGAATTCGCCCAAAAGGATTCGCCCATCACTTTTTTGCTTCAAAAATCAGGAATTCAAATTTGAGTAGAATGGGAGTTCACCGCATTCAGGTGGCTTTAAGTGATTCCGTTTTAAATGTTTTCATGAATTAGTGCACATTCAAGATTTTCAATGGTTTTTGAATTTAACAAATACAACTTGAATGCAGTGCAATCACAATCTACGCTTTATTTTCAGAGTCTGCCAAATTTCAAATTGTTCTTGAAAATTCTACTTGAAAAATAATTAAAACATTTTTTGGACCTTACATGAACTTACTTGTTTGTAGGTGCTAATTCATCCTGAACAAATCTCAAAAAATCAAGTTTCACCATTTTCCACCAGAAGCGTCAGCCTCTACTGAGCATGCTCCCCAAGCTTTACGGCAGTCAATGGCAGATAAACCATTACAACTGATACAGTATATTAGGCTTAAACCCCATTGCTGTTTACACTCACCCATTCCAGTGGTCCAGTGGTTGCCTGATTTTTGCTCACCTTTATTTAATCAATCCCTGTTTCCCTTTCCAGGTTAAAGTGTTCTTTGGCAGTGCTGTAATAGTGTCAGGGGTCCTTTGTTTTTTAGGGGAATCACAATGTGTTCTGTTTCTTTTGAACCCACTTGGTTGGTCAGTAGCGATGAGTGAAATTTTTCCCCAGACATGGATTCACGGTGAAATTTTGTATTTTACAATTACTGAATTTTTTATAAAACCACAAAATTTGCCATGAAAAAACACCTAATGACTCCAATGCATTTTTGATATGACAAAAAACACATATAGACTCCAAAGCAATTGTGAGAAAAATAGAAGAAATGCACCTATTGACTCCATTGGATTTCATGAAATTTGTCATTTTGCAAATTTTTCCACAGTTTGGCAAATTTTCCAGTGAAGCAAAATGGGACAGATTCGCTTATCACTAATGGTCAGTGCTGGAGAGATTGGACGCCTCAGGTCACTCTAGGAGTGATAGTTAGGATAAGTAAGTAGAGCAGCCTGAAGCTCCAATCAGAAGACCATTAAAGGTTAATACTCCATACGCCAGTGTAGGGACTCAAGTGGCAAGGCTCAGAAACAGAGAGGTTCCTGGAGTTAGAACCACTGTGAGCATTACTCTACCCCTAAGAACTAGTTCAAGTCCTTTACCTGTAGGTAGGTAGGGGGGTGTGTGTGTGTGTGTGTGTGTGTGTGTGTGTGTGTGTGTGTGTTCCTTCCTCCATCCTACAGCAAAGCCCCACCTGAGAGAGTCCCATGTAATGTATCATCTACCTGGAGTTAAAACTGTCCGAGACCAAGAAATTACTTGTCGTTACAACTGGGTAAGAACAGCTAAGATCCTAGAGTGGTCCATCAAACTTAGTATAGTTAGTATAGATATGAGTATATATAATTTATGTTACAGTAGGGAGGGGTGTGTGTATGGCTACTGGGTTTTCATTTGGAGGGGTTGAACTTGATGGACTTTGTCTTTTTTCAACCCGATTTAACTATGTAACTATGTAAGATCCTAGAGTGGTCCATCAAACTTACACGTAAGATCCTAGAGTGGTCCATGAACTGACTTGTTCTTACAACTGGGTAAGAACAAGTAAGATCCTATAGTGTTCCATCAAACTTACATGTAAGATCCTAGAGTGGTCCATGAACTGACTTGTTCTTACAACTGGGTAAGAACAAGTAAGATCCTATAGTGGTCCATCAAACTTACAAGTAAGAAGCAACGTAGGTGGTTCTTTACAGTGAGGTCAGTGAGGTTGCAGAATGCACTGCAGGGTGATGTTGTGATGCTGATTCAGTTAATGACTATAAGAGGGACTTGGATGATTTCTTGGACAGACATAATATCAAAGGCTATTGTGATACTAAATTCTATAGTTAGTATATATATGGGTATATAGAATTTATATGAGAGTATGGAGGGGTGTGTGTATGGATGCTGGGTTTTCATTTGGAGGGGTTGAACGTGATGGACTTTGGTTTTTTTTTCAAACCGATTTAACAAGGTAACTATGTAACTATGTAAGATCCTAGAGTGGTCCATGAACTTACTTGTTCTCACAAATGGGTAAGAATATGGTTTCCCTTCCTATCACAAAGCATTCATTGACAAGGTTAGATTGTGTATTCAGAAAATGGCACAATTGAGGTGAGAGACTCTATCTCACCTCCTTCGTGGCCAAGGTTTGAGAGGGTCTGAGCACCAGGCACGAGGTCAATCACATCAGCACCCAGAACACAGAACGGTTCAGAGAGTCGAATGCAAGTGGCAAGCAGACAAAGAATACAAGATAAGGGATGTGTTTGTGCTACAAATACTTCAGCTGATGCAGATAGTCAGGGCCTAACAAATGATCCTGCCCATGGAAAATGAACAGAGTCGCTCAATTGGTATTAACGCTAAATTTTCTTCGGCGCAGGGTCACCTTGCTATTGTGTAGATTTCAGTCTTGCGCCAGGGAGATTAATAAGGCCTGGCGGACTATTTATACGAATCAAAATGACACTCAGCAGTTCCAGAACAACGTCTTCATTTGTAATGATGCTTTAAAAGCCAATCAAATGAGATGGAATAGGGGCCAGGTCAATTTTTCAAAAGGGAATAAAAATGTAGAAGAGAGATATTTAACACTGTGAGTACAAGTACAAAGTAAGGTGGCATGTACACAATGGGGAGCACATATCGATGCCAACTATTTAGGTACTTGTGTCCAAACCCACTCCTAAATTTCCATGTGGCTGGGCGTAATGGTGCGGAAATGTGTCTATTGATTTTGGTGAAACCTGTAGCTTCCACAACCATGAGTTTCCACAGTGTCGATAGGTGCAATTTGTGTCTAGTGATTGAGTCTCCGTTGTGAATATGAACTCCAGAAGTGACGCCACTTGCACCCAATTTGAATCACTGGGCACAACTGTGGTCATTGGGGCAATAACTCTGCACCAAGCCCCCCACAAAAAAAAACTTCCGAGGGGCACTGCAGCTCCTACTTGACCCTCCCACCACCAGTGTCGGACTGGACCTGCGGGACATCGGGAAAAAACCCGGTGGGCCCTCATGGGTCCCCAACAGGCCAGACCTGCTCCGCGATAAAAAAAACCCTGTGCTTCTTGTTGGTGCAGGCACATTAAGCACACCATGTTCATGCATGCGCAGGGCAGCCATCAGGGGGGACAGGGGGAGAGTTGTAGGGGGCCCCAAGGGTAAGGGGGGCCTGGTCATGCCACACTTACTTGATTAGCTGGGCCCCCCATCTTTCTAAGAGCTGCTGACTTCGGGAAGGCATGGACGTTTAAGGGGCCCTAGCCACCAATTTTCTTATAATGTGGGGGGGGGGCCCTGGCCCTGGCCACCCATTTTGGCCACCAATTTTTTTTTCTCATGTGGGGTACTGGCCACCAATATTTTTGTGGCGACAAATGTTTTTTTATGGGGGGCCCTGACCACCAATATCTTTTTATTTTTTATTAACATGTGGGAATATTTTTTTTGTTTTTTTACTGTGTGGTGGGGAGGGCAGACCTGTAGGTGGGGCTTGCGGTGGGCGCAGCCCAGGGGGCCCAGGAAATTATGTCGTATGGGGCCCTACGATTTCTGATGGCGGTCCTGTGCATGCGCGTTTATCGCGCTTTGTTTGCGCATACGCATTCAGCGCGCCGGCAGCGGGCCAGACTGTCAAAGGTCAGGAAGGGGCCCCCGGGGACTGCCAGGAGGGCCCTCCATTTGCAGCCCCGATGGGCCCCTAAGGCTCCAGTCTGACTCTTCCCACCACCCACCCACATACTCGATTGCGTTCCCAGCTCTCCTGGCTGATTGCTTGGGAGTAGGTAAGAGAGCAGCTGGGGTGGGGGGATTTTCATAACTATAGAGGAAGCAGACCGTGTGGTCTGGGTCCCCCACGATGGCATGGTCTTCTTCCTCTATAGTTAAGCCACTGACCACTGTGGTGGAGGCAATTACGCTGGGAAACTGCTACATTGTGGGTAAATAGAATTGTGATTTCTGTCCCAAAATGCACTTTGTACATACCGCTTGCCTTTCTAAATAACCTCAGTAGTTATTCTGTAACACAGACGTTGGGGATGTAAAAAAACAGGGCACAAGTTCAGCGAAAACATAGAAAGGGTGCAGAAAGGTGAGCACAAACACGAAGCAGACGAGGGCAAAAATTTGCCACTTTTAATGCAAATGCCCCAGCTAATTGATCCCAGTGGCACAAGAGGTTGTCCAGAGAAAGGGCAGTAAAGTAAATAAAAGAAAGACAGGATCCAAGGTTTTTGGAAGCTATGATTGCTTTTAGAGGTCTGTAACACCTATTTGGGCCACTCGGGGTTAATTCACCAGCTAGAACACTAGAGCATGGGTTACACACGACTTACACCCAGGGCAGGGCCTTCGCTAAGTGGAAGTGTTCCCTCTATGGTGTAGTGCAACTACATTCCCCCCAGGCTACTGTGCACACAAAAACAACTTGGGCGCCAGGAGGTTCTTAACAATCAGGAACGGTTTATTATGCCAAAAAGGGCAAATGAGCACAGGTTTCAGTAGTCACGCAGGAGTTGAGGAAAACAGCATATTGAGAGGTCACACAGATCAAAGGCTCACACAGAGAGTACACAGGCAATTGCAGTACAACCTTTCCCTCCTGGAAGTTGTCAGGAAGCAGCTTGTACCCTACAGTCCCTCTTCACTGAGGTCCCTGACTGGAGGCAACACACACATCCTCTGGGAAGCTACTCCCTTACTGCAAATCCTTGTTGGAGCTTCAGCTGCTCTTTCTCTCTCACCTCTCTGCCTTTCTCTCCTAGAGAGACTATGACAAGTCTGCCCTAGTATATCTGTTCCTCATTCACGGGGTTTCCTGGTCCCCGACTTGGACACATGACTTCTTCTGGGCCTATTGCACTCAGTCCCCCTGAGCACATCCAGCTGGAATCACATCCAGAGGCAAAAGAGCAGTGTCATCAAATCTCTCAGCCTATCACTGTAAAGGTTATTCTGTAACAGGGATTCTACCCAATAACCCAAGGAAATGGTGAAAAGATTAACTCTATAGGGCCTGTATCCCGATAGGGCCCTACAGGTCCATAACATTATAGCAACACAGCTATTACCTTGTACTTAGCACAATTCAGCAGGAACCGCCCCCTAAATTTGCTGATAGTCTGTAAAGAGAGATCCCATAAAACTATGGCAGCATAGGTATTCCCTGTACTAAGCACAATTCAGCAGGCACAGCCCCCTAAGTTTGCTCATAGTCTGTACAGAAAGATACCATAAAACTTTGGCAGCATAGGTATTCCCTGTACTAAGCACAATTCAGCAGGAACAGCCCCCTAAATTTGCTCATAGTCTGTACAGAAAGATACCATAAAACTTTGGCAGCATAGGTATTCCCTGTACTAAGCACAATTCAGCAGGAACAGCCCCCTAAGTTTGCTCATAGTCTGTACAGAGAAATACCATAAAACTATGGCAGCATAGGTATTCCCCTGTACTAAGCACAATTCAGCAGGCACAGCCCCTAAGTTTGCTCATAGCCTGTACAGAGAGATCCCATAAAACTATGGCAGCATAGGTATTCCCCTGTACTAAGCACAATTCAGCAGGAACAGTCCCCTAAGTTTGCTCATAGTCTGGACAGAGAGATCCCATAAAAATATGACAGCATAGGTATTCCCTGTACTAAACACAATTCAGCAGTAACAGCCCCCTAAATTTGCCATAATCTGTAAAGAGAGATCCCATAAAACTATGTCAGCATAGGTATTCCCTGTACTAAGCACAATTCAGCAGGAACAGTCCCCTAAGTTTGCTCATAGTCTGTACAGAGAGATCCCATAAAATTATGGCAGCATAGGTATTCCCTGTACTAAGCACAATTCAGCAGGAACAGTCCCCTAAGTTTGCTCATAGTCTGTACAGAGAGATCCCATAAAACTATGGCAGCATAGATATTCCTCTGTACTAAGCACAATTCAGCAGGAACACTCCCCTAAGTTTGCTCATAGTCTGTACAGAGAGATCCCATAAAACTATGGCAGCATAGGTATTCCCTGTACTAAGCACAATTCAGCAGGAACAGTCCCTAAGTTTGCTCATAGTCTGTACAGAGAGATCCCATAAACTATGGCAGCATAGGTATTCCCTGTACTAAGCACAATTCAGCAGGAACAGTCCCCTAAGTTTGCTCATAGTCTGTACAGAGAGATCCCATAAAACTATGGCAGCATAGGTATTCCCTGTACTAAGCACAATTCAGCAAGCACAGCCCCTAAGTTTGCTCATAGTCTGTACAGAGAGATAACCACAATTCA
This sequence comes from Xenopus laevis, assembly GCF_017654675.1. Taxonomy (NCBI): domain Eukaryota; kingdom Metazoa; phylum Chordata; class Amphibia; order Anura; family Pipidae; genus Xenopus; species Xenopus laevis. The sequence goes on along the minus strand of NC_054377.1, from coordinate 143,484,418 downwards.
TGAAGACAATTTGTTCACTGCCTAGTAGGGATGTGTGGGCCGGCCCAATATCCGCGGGACCTGCGGGTTCGGGCCGACCTCACAGCCCCCTTTGCAGTGGCAGGTGGATCTGGGTCGAGCTCTTCTTCCTGCTCTACCCGCCCACCACCTTTTAAGGGTTCCGAATTATGGCTTCCAGTTTTATAGCTGCGCGCCTGCTCGATCCGCCCCTTTTGTGACATTATCGGTGGGGCGGGTCAGCGCGGGTCTATGAAAGTAACCCGGAAGTCTGACTCAGGCAGGCGTGGGTGGAGGGAGGGTGGGTCGGTGAGGGTTGGGTTTTACCTGACCAGCATATCACTACTGCGTAGCTAAAGAGAAGAATGCAGGTTTTGTTGGGCTTAGCCTTCCCAAAAAAAGATCTGTTGTCATGAATCAGCTTTGGTTTCAAACCCCATTCAACAGAGCAGTGCAGCGTTATTAATATGTCCAACAGCTCCGCACTTGGCTTCTCTACTTTATATTAAGTGAAGCCCAATGCATTCAAAATCCGTGCAATTTACTTGTCCGACATGAAAATACAATTTGCTGAAAACGTCAGATCCAAGCCGAACGAAAACATTCTCAAGAATGATATCCCGGCACTGCGTTTGGTTTCCCCTTTGTTTCTATAGCCTACATCCTTCTCTTATCCCAGCCATTTCTACTGTCTGCTTTTGTTCCATGCAATTCAGTGCGGTAAAACAATAAATGATACGGCGCAGAGCAAAATGCAATGGGACATAGGGAAATGATTGAAAATGAAAAAATAAATAAACTTTGAGAGCCGTCGGGCCTAATCCCAAAAGCAAAAGGATTATTTCTGGGATTCTGCTAGCTGCCGGGCGATCAATACATCAGCTATTGGCAGGTGCCTTTATATTAAAGAACATATGGCTCCTCGACGAGGATATGAGTAGAGTAGATGAGTTATTCAAGGTAAAGTGCTTTAGCTGATCACATTTTGGCAGGATCTTTTGGTTTATAGTTCTTTCTACCAAACTGCCAGCCCTCCAGCTGACAGGTAAGGAATGGAGGACCAGGAAGGGGATTTTATTCGTGTTTTTAATTGGAAAGCACCATCATTAAAGAATATATGAAATAAAACATTAGCATGTACAGGGAGCTAAAAGCATCCAGCATTGAGACATATTGTGCTTCATAAAATTACAAATGACTCATAATTTTAATTAGCAAAAGCAGACTTATGACTTCAATGATTGGACCATCTGAAACAGCTTCAGCTTGGAGATCAGTGGCCTGCTAGAGCCCTCTACTGGGAGGATACTGGGACACACGAGAAAATGATACTTGGAATTTAGTTTATTTCCTCTTAAGGTGTTAAAGGCAACTTCTGTACAGGTCTGGGGGAGTCCCAATAGCTAGAGGGCCACAGGCTGGTCATCCCATGGGTCATACCGAAAAAAACTGTCCCACAATATTTTTCATGTGTTCATTTATATACATTTTCACAAAAAGGTGCCTGCTCTGATATTGGGGACAAAGTTCAAATGACCTTCTCTACAATAAAACCAGCCTATTGTATGCATCAAAATACTGCATATTCTAATATAGATAAGAGAGTGAATACATTTGGTTAAGAGAAGAGGCCTTCAGACTTCTGGGTTTTAAGTCCTGCTTTCAATGGAGTAACTAGATGTTACCTGGCACCACAACAAATTAATTTTAGGGCCCTCAACATATCTAGAGTTTATCCTGTTTTACCAATATATGTTCAAATTGTTTTTTTAGGGCCTCATGGGGCCACCAATACCTAATGAGCCCCCCAGGAGCAACCTCTGCTTATGTCCCTGCTCGCTTTCATGGTCCAACATTTCTTCAGATCCTCTTATCACAGTAATTTTCTTTTTCAGTTAAAGCCCCACCCAAGGTCCAAACTATGGTCAGGGCCCCATTTGCTTATTAAATTAATACGTTTGCGTAATACAAAAACATGGGGCCCCAGCCCTCATGGCCCGCTGACCCAGGACTGCAGCCCTCCCTGATGTCCAGAGTCTGCAGGCCCGTAAACCCCTGCTGTAGGCACCTTTGCTGGCCTGGATCTATGACTGGGTCTATGGGCCCATTTCCCCCCAGCTGTCTGGGAGCAATGGGCCCAAGAGAAGAGAGGCCACACTCATTGGGCATTGGGTTGGGGGAGGATGTTGGGCCTTTAAGGTGACGGCCCCTGTAGACCCCAGACACCCTGTGCAACACTGTACATATGTAGGAAAATCATCCATTCAGTCATAGTTTCATGAATATCCAGGACATATAATGCATACAGTAGTTGCCCCAAATGACTTTAATTGATGCTGGCCTTCAGATATAAGTAGGGGAGCAACTGGTTGTCCTGCCATTGCTCTAAGCAACACCAGGTGGGCAGCCCTAGCCCCCCATTCACAGTCATTCTCCTCTTGTACCATAGATACCCAATAAGCACTAACCCTAAGATGTATCCTATTTGACCTTCAGACAGGGCCTTTCTTCTGCTGCTTTGGGTCCCCCTAAAGGGGCCAGCACCACAGTTTGAAGAAATACTGGTTTAGAGAGGGAGAGATGATGGAGTCTTAGATGCTAAAGCAAAATCCAACCAAAGATCCAATCACTTCTAACATGGGGCAATGTGATCTAGGGGTGTAACCAGGACCCCCTGTCTATAAGAAGCTGATCATTGTCCATATCCCTCCTGCACCCCCCCAGCCACCACTCCGTCACCCAATAAAAACACAGCATCTAAGTGAACTAATAGTGTCATTTTCTACTGTGTGCCAAATTTGCCCTTTATGACAAGAATATAGAGCTGATCCCAAAAACCTATCCATCCCTGGCTCCATAGGGCTGCACAAAATTCATTCCCCACATCACTAGTAATAAGGCTTCTCTGTGCATTACTCTCTTTTGATCAGTTCATCCCGGTTTCTGTGCTGTTGCTTGGCAACCTATGAACAAAAATGAGCAGGGTGCACCCTATTTTCTCTTCTTTACACTTCAGAATAAGGGCACGGGAAGGAATTTATAGGCATCTGAGTGTATTCTCAAGGGGGTGCTGTAGCATTTGTGGAACCCGCACATTATGCAGCATCAATGTGAGTGTGAAACAACGACACGGCAGCTTAGAGAGGAACTAGATTCAACATTCTACATTGGCTTCTGTCCAATTAGATATTATTGAGGAGGGGGATTTAACAGAAAGAATAAAATATAGTGTAGTATTTTTTCAAAAAAAATTTTTTTTGTTATTTGTTTTTTTTAAAAAATTTCTTAAACACCCACCGTGGTTATTGACAGTGATGATAGTGTTCTTTTATTTAGCTTAGAAAAAGAGAGCCCAAACTGTGATAGTTGTGAAATAACAAGTGAAAAAAAATATATATAAAAAATGAAAATAAAAAATAAAAAATAAAAATAAAAATAAAAAATAATTTTCTGTACTTGGAGATCGTCTCAAACAGGTGGAGGAGGACCTGCAAGTGCTGAACTGTGGGGAAACCAAAGTTTGTCCTTGGATACAACCTGATATATTTCAATTAGATATTAGGGGGTGTACTGTTTGTTTAAGGTACCAAAAGATGGCATGGCAAGACTTGTGCAAAACAACCCAAAATGTATTCATACCCCCCTGATTATATCTAAAGGCTCATTCACTGGTCACATACTTCCCAACTGTCATGTCACCTTCATTAGCAACATTGTAATAACACATAAAGCATGACACTAAAGCCACCAGAAATGAGTTCAGACTTTCCACAATCTACCAAATTGTGTCTAATGGATGTGGTATTTAGGGGGTGTGGCCATAAAATGGGCATGGTCAAAAAATGTTGCCACGCTATGCACAGCAGATCTTTTTGTCCCTCTTTCTATTTTTATGGTGTTGGGGTATGCGGGTGGCTGGCCAGGGCGCAAGCAAAATCTGCCATGTTTCTGACTGTCAGCACCTGTGATCCTGAAGTGTAAAGACATGCGTCCCCCATGAATACAGCTCTGTTAGCACTCAACACCACTGTATCCCTGAGGGCAGGCCTCTACATAACCCCTAACTTGTGCGCAGGGTCGGACTGGGCTGTCCAGGGCCCACCAGGACTGCAACTGAAGGCTATGTTCTGGGCAGGGGAGAGGGTATGTTCTGGGCAGGGGAGAGGGTATGTTCTGGGCAGGGGAGAGGGTATGTTCCGGCCAGGGGAGAGGTTATGTTCTGGGCAGGGGAGAGGTTATGTTCTGGGCAGGGGAGAGGCTATGTTCTGGGCAGAGGAGATGCTATGTTCTGGGCAGGGGAGAGGTTATGTTCTGGGCAGGGGAGAGGTTATGTTCTGGGCAGGGGAGAGGTTATGTTCTGGGCAGGGGAGAGGTTATGTTCTGGGCAGGGGAGAGGCTATGTTCTGGGCAGAGGAGATGCTATGTTCTGGGCAGGGGAGAAGGCTTGGTGGCTGGGGCCCATCAAGGCCAGAGTCTACCATGTTTTTCCTCTGTGTGCTGGTGGCCCAGTCCAGCATTGCTTGTGCTCCATTCAGATCTGCACATTATAGGCAGAAGATGCAGGGTGCAAAGGAGTACTGTATTAATCCTGTGTCTGCAGCTATGCAGCCGCACAGTGGTGTGACTAAGGTACTGGCAGATGAATAATAGATGCCTGAATAGAAAGATGTGTAACAAACAGTTACAATAACAAACAAAGCCTCAAAGAGCAAAAGTTTTTCAGCTGTCCCCCATTGAAAAGCTCGAAAATGGCAGGAGAAGAAGTAAATAATTAAACGAAATATTAAAATAATAAACAAAGACCAATTGAAATTTTTCTACGCATAGGCCACTCCATATTTTTTACCAAACAGATTTCACTAAAGCCGTGCCCTGAATCTATACTGGTTGTATCAGCCCCATGGCACTGAATCGAAGAAAAGGGTTACATTTAATTCCGCCCGTGCATTATGCCAAGTCATCTCCCACCTGGGAGGGGAGTGCAGAGCCGGCTGCAGCCGAGATCATTATGCCGGGAAGAGAAATTATATTAAATCACTCAACTTTCAGAGCTGATTTTACAGCAGCAACAGAATCTCTTGCAGCAAAAAAAGAAAACTATAGCAAAAGGTGAGAAAGGGATACGACAAGAATATGTGTTATATGGGGTTTTACTTTCCCTTTGGGGCAGGGGTAACAGAGGGGGGCAGGGATATAACAGAAGACTGATGTTGAATAAAATATCAAAGAAATAAAAAGACCATGAAATATTCTGAGCTCATAGAGGAGACAGAGGCCCTAATGTTACCCTGGGACATTCGCAAGAATCAGTGGTCGTAACTCATTGAATAAATGAAGAATGACTTTAGGGTTCCTACCTGCTTGCACTCGGGAGTGGAGACTGGACGCAGCCAACTGTTTGCAGCACAACATCAGCACGTAGGCCAGAAAGAGCCAATGAGAGGGAAGCATGACTTTGGCATGGAATTTCATCCTGCAAGAAATAACAACAAGCCTAAGGGTCAGCTATGAGCGGAGACAATAAATACCCCAGATGTTGGGGTCTAAAGGTTATAAATATTTTTTAATATGATGTAGAGATCGATATTCTGAGACAATTTGCAATTGGTTTTCATTTTTTATTGTTTATGGATTTTGAGATATTTAGATTTTTACTAAGCAGCTCTCCAGTTTGCAATTTCAGAAATTGGTAGGGTCCAAATTACCCTAGCGACCATGCCTTGATTTGAAGAAGAGACTGGAATATGAATAGGAGAGGGTCTGAATAGGAAGATGAGGAATACAGAGTATTGATAACTTTGTAACCTTACATTTGTTGTTAGATGGGGTCAGCGACCCCTATTTGAAAGCTGGAAAGACTCAGAAAAACAGGTGAATAATCCAAAACCTATAAAAAAAGAAAAAATTAAGACCGACGGAAAAGTTATTTCGAATTAGCCATTCTAAAACATACTAAAAGTTAACTTAAAGGTGAACCACCCCTTCAACATAAATCCTTTGTTCAGTTTTTCTTTAAAATTGTAAGTGTGCTGTCTCCTGATACCCTGACTTTTAAATATATATATCACCACTATATTTACATATCATTATACAGGTATGGGACCTGTTTTCGAGAATGATCGGGACCTGGGGTTTTCCGGATAACTTGATCTTTCCATAATTTGGATCTTCATACCTTCAGTCTACTAGAAAATCATGTAAACATTAAATAAACCAAATAGGCTGGTTTTGCTTCCAATAAGGATTAATTATATCTTAGTTGGGATCAAGTACAAGCATGGTCACTAGGGTAATTTGGACCCTAGCAACCAGATGGCTGAAATTGGAAGCTGGAGAGCTGCTGAATAAAAAGCTAAATAACTCGAAAAACACAAATAATAAAAAATGAAAACCAAATGCAAATTGTCTCAGAATATCATTCTCTACATCATACTAAAAGTTGACTCAAGGGTGAACAACCCCTTTAAGAAGCTAAGCTTAGGGGTACTGGGACATTCTCTAGCAAAAAAAGAGGTGTGTGTCATAATAGCTCATTCTGCAGGGCTGGTTATTAATCAAATATGATGCAGACTGCACTAGTTTCAGTTCTGCCATTTAATTTAATCTGAATTAACTACTAATTACATTTTTGATCAGTGGCATAGATAGATATGTTGTTTCTCAGAGTGACCAGTAGATGGCACTGTGCTAGAATATAAAAGCCTCTGAAGCCATGCTTTCAGTGTCCATCTTGTGCTGGCTCTAACCTGAGCAGGCAGGCAGAGCTCGAGTGGAACCTAGACAGGTCAGATCTAGCAAGGATAGGCTACTCACCTTCATAGGTCACTCTAGGAGAGACAGACGGACAGGATATTTAGCTGAGCAGCTTGAGGCTCCTCCAAGGATTGTGAGTGGGATTAAGATCCCGGGTACTAATTGCCCAGAAGTAGGGACTAAGTGTAGAGACCTAGGGTAGAGTTTCCCCTCAGGTTCCACTTAGGGAAAAGGCTGAAAGCTGGCTGTACAACCTCAAGGCTGCATACATTGTTCTCGTTCATGAAGGAACTTATATTGACCAAAGGTGCTGTGAGTATTGCTTATCCAATGTTGATGTATGATCCTGCATGTTCCCTTTTATTTACACTCCACTGAGGATTGTGTATGTCCAATAAATCTGTTCAATGGTTAAGTTATAAGAACCACTGGCGCCCAATTATTTGCACCCTGAATATAGTTACAGTTGCACTAAACCCTGCTTCCACATCGCTGCAAGGGCTTACTCCCTAAGATTTTAAGGTCTCATCCGGAGCACATTTATTGGGAGTGGAGCTTATAGTAGAGTAAGGTGCACTCAATTTACTATAGCGCTAAAACGGTATATTGTGAGACAGTCCCTAATCTAAGCCCAGAGCATGAAGCAGCAGAAAATAAGATGGGGAGCTACTGGGGACATTTTAAAGGCAGATCTCCCTGCTGAAGGGCTAGTTGGTCTTAGGCTGGTATAGATGTTGTACAACATTTGTAGGGTATTTCTTTGATGCTTTATTTTTCCTTTAAAGCCTGCTTTTTTGAGTGCTCCATGTCAAGGCACGGACCTCAGTACATTAAGAAATGCCTCTGTGGGCAGGTGGGCGCATTGGAAACATCAACACCAGGTTACAACTCACTCCGGCCAAGCAACACCCAATGCCCAATAAACATGGCTCACATTGACATTACCTTGGGGACTTGTCAATGATTTTGCTCCAGTCGGACACAATGATTTTTGTATCTGCTTCAACGTTGCTCCAAATTCCCATTTGCAAGTGCAAGTAACTGGTTCTGCGTCTCATGAAATCTTTTCCCCGGCCAGGACCTGCAGCAAAGCAGAAGAGACAGCAATTAGGCCACTCCGTTGTGATGTTCAGTGCAACTCGTATCCCCTCTAATTGTCTCTCGTCCACATCTGCACTTGCTCAATGGCAGTGGAACAGCTAAAGGGCAACAGATCAGATACCAAGCACTATATAGTGTGACAATCCTTATTAGATCTCATGAGGGTTACCTTTTATAAAGCATTGTATTCCAAAGTATTCACATCACAGACCCATCAGCCTCTGTCCTACCCCAAAATAATATTCCCAAAGACCCAGAGCAGACAAACCATCAGTTATGTTTCTATCCATGACCTATAACAGATATCACACAGGGGATCATAGGGAACCACCCTAAACAGCAAGGGGACCCATTATTGGTTCTGAAGAGGGGTTGTTCACCTTTAAATTAACTATTAGTATGATGTAGACAGTGATATTCTGACATTTTGCAATTGGTTTTCATTTTTTATCATTTGTGGTTTTTGAGTTATTTAGCTTTTTATACAACAGCTCTCCAGTTTGCAGTTTCAGCCACGTGGCTGCTAGGGTCCTAATTCCCCTAGCAACCATGCATTGATTTGAATAAGAGACTGGAATATAATAGGAGAGGCCTGAATAGAAAGATGAGAAATAAAAAGAAGCAATTAGAATACATGTGTAGCCTTACAGAGCATTTGTTATTTAGATGGGATCGGTGGCCCCCATTTGAAAGCTGGAAAGATTCAGAAGAAGGCAAATTAAAAAATAAACTAAAAAAAATAAATTAGGAAGGCCAATTGAAAAGTTTTTTAGAAATGGCCACTCTATAACATACTAAAAGTTAACTTAAAGGGATTCTGTCATGATTTTTAGGCTGCTGGGGGGGGGGAAGGGAGGGGGTGATATCTCTCCAACTTGCAGCACAGTAGTAAAAAGTGTCTGAAGTTTATCAGAGCAACAGTTTCATGACTGGGGGCAGCTGGGAAACTGACAATATGTCTAGCCCCATGTTAGATTTCAAAATTAAATATAAAAAAATCTGTTTGCTCTTTTGAGAAACGGATTTCAGTGTAGAATTCTGCTGGAGCAACACTTTTCACTGAAGCGTTTTGAGAGAGAAAAAATAATTTTTCCATGACAGTATCCCTTAAAAGGTCAACCAACCTTCCAGGTGAGACTGAACGAGAATAAGATCATCTCTAGTTCCAATGGATTGCTTGTGATAGGGTTTCAGGGGGTGTTGAGGTGCGTTAGCAGCACAAGTGTTAAACCTGGGGGAGGTGCAAGAAAGGTAAATCATTTTTTAACTGGTGTCTCCTCTAAGTAAAGCCCATGGTCTATTGTGCAGCTTGAGATCATTTATATTTATGGTTCAGAACAAAAAGCCCTATATCATGAAAACGCAAAGAGCACAGGACAGAGCCGTTTCACCCTGTAACAATGTTAAGTAGCAGAGGTGGCAGTTAAAGGGTTAAACTTCATTATGGCTGTCACATTCACTCAAGGCCTTAAATCACCCCTGACTTAGGGTCAATATCCAAAAACTGCTTTTATCCCCTATTTCTTCTGAAGACCCACCGATAAGCAGCATTATCCCCCTGTTCCTTTCTGCAGTCACAATTATAATAATAATAATAATTTGCACTTATGGCCCCATTCCTATTCACAGCCACTTGGCAATTAAAGTGCTTCCTAAGGACACACTAAGTGCTTTCAGCTGGATAGTCACCTCCGATAAGGGGAAAGTGAGATTTACTTGAGCGCTGATCGCACCTCGCACTTAATAAAATGTAATTAATATGGAGATTCAAGGCACTAGACTAAAGTTGACACATAGACCCTGTGTGTTATGCAATAAGGGATTTCATTTTATCAGCCCGAGATGAATAATAAAAGATCTAGGGAAGGAAACACAGAGGGGCTTGTGGGAGCTCAGCCGTGCCCTGATACTATCTCAATAAAATTTGTTGTTGGACACACCCAGCATGGGGCAGGTAGTAACGCTAACAACAATTTCACATTGTATCAATAAAAAGTCTCATGCCTTAAAACTCCAGTGTCATGTCTTTTTTGGAGATACATACAGGAATTTCATTAGCAATTCCAAAAAGCGGCACTCTGGCGGGCACTTGTTATAGGGTACAGGAGGGCAAGATCAGGCCAATCATCAGGCAGGAGTGCTGGGACAGAGATGTCTTGGACAGACACGATGGGAGCAAATAATTGGGTGTCTTGGAGGGGTTGATATCTAGGGTTGAGGTTAGGGATGCACCGAATCCACTATTTCGGATTCGGCCAAACCCCTGAATCCTTCGCGAAAGATTCGGCCAAATACCGAACTGAATCTGAATCCTAATTTGCATATGCAAATTAGGGGTGGGAAGGGGAAAACATTTTTTACTTCCTTGTTTTGTGACAAAAAGTCACGCGATTTACCTCCCGCCCCTAATTTGCATATGCAAATTAGGATTTGGATTCGATTCGGCCGGGCAGAAGGATTCGGCCAAATCCAAACCCTGCTGAAAAAGACCGAATCCTGGATTCGGTGCATCCCTAGTTGAGGTGAATTGGGGGAATATTCAAGCATGGTGTAACTGGATCAGCATTTCTTTTGAATTGGGGTCCAATAGGTAGTTGTCAGGACAACCCCACAGGGTCATGGGGATAATAACCTGGGGGACATTCCAGTTAAGTAATACAGTGCTCCATGATTTTTGCTGGTGGCCCTGGACAAGATAGAGACATTATCAATTTGTATCAGTGTAGCCCTATCTATCTCCAATATACTTTAATTAAAAAATGTGTACCGTTTTTATAAGAAACCTGATTGTATGCAGTGAAATTCTCTCTTCATTTACTGCTGTGGATAGGAATTGTCAGATGGTCCCTAACTGCTCTGCAGGGAAACAATCATACTTATGAACAGCAGGGGGAGCCCCCGCCTTACTTCCCAGCCATGCAGAACTCAAGCAGCTTTGTTTATGATGATCCCTAAGCAGCCCAGACCACACTGAGCATGTGCACAGTCTTAGTCTTGCAAAGATGTTTAACAAAGTTACAAGATGGTGACCCCCTGTAGCCAACTTTGAAAGCATAAATTTGATTAGGCTTGTGGTGCAGGAAGTTCATGCTTATGTTTATTATACAAAATACAGCATTTTATTTTAGACTTTACATGCCCTTTAAAGACAATCAACGGATGTAGGGGTGAGGGGTACTTTAACAACAACAAGAAAATACAATTCTGTATATGCAGATTCCTTCCTCTGACTTGGATGGATTCTGTTCTCAAGCTAGTCTTGGTCACTAGTACCCTGGCCTTGAGGCAGAGCCACCTGCTTGGCTGTAAGAGCAGTTCTTTACCACTGCACTACCACCAATAACTTTTTTTTTACTCCCAAACAGACAGAGGCAATGTCTCTGCCGACTGCCTGGGTCCGGTCAGATGTAAAATCAATATATAACACAATTATATTTCAGCGGCTCCCACTCATCACCATCTAGAAATGATTAAATTGCTTAAAAAAAACCTTAGACAAGAGACTATAAATCATAAAAACCACTCCCCCCAACTAAAGTAACAAAGTCATGGGACTACTTGGCCGTCTTGCTATTGAGAAATAAAGTAGAAATACAGTTCAACAACAACAAAGCTCGGCCTATGCCTAAAAGCTTTGGAATATGCCTTAAAAGATGACAAACTGCAGCCAGAGGAAAAAGCATCACCAAGACCTCCTGCCTATTATCACTTTTAATGGTACAGTTTGCAGGTACGGCTGTCACCAAAGGGTTAAAAAAACTCCCCCCTGCTTTGCGGTTGGTTTATTGACTTGGCCCGGGCAGGTGTTTGCTGACTCAGGTAAGAGCCTGTGCATCGTTACATAAAACAAAAATTAGGGGGAAATAAACTCTAATGGTTCTTTGGCTGCAACTCTCTGCAGGGCCAATTAACATTATTGGTCCATTTAGCGCTAATTAGGCCACTGCCTAATTGGACTCTCACTTTCAGAATTTTTTTTTTTTAGCCGAAAGTCAAAACCACAATAATTGGCTTATGTTCGGCACCGGGCTTTGTGACTGGGGGTCATTCCTCTCTCCGGAGCTGATTTTAAGGCCCTCAGAAACTCAGGGGCCCCTTTGATAATGTATGGATAAAAAGGGAATATTGTTTAATATGTTTATTTTAATACAAAAGAGATATCCCATTAGATAGCTGCCTAATATATACAGAGATTAATGGACATGCTTTTGTTTTATTTAATAATATAGTGAACAACAAACCTGAATGCACTGCATGTATTTATATGTATGTCATTTAGTACATTGTGCAGACTTCATAAGGAAAACAACACAGGATCAAACAGGAATAAATCAAGAATCTCATTAAACAGCTCTAAGCAAACTATTGTTCTACAGACAAAAGCATCAAAGGGAAGAACAAAGGGAGGATGGAAGTGTCTGAAGCTGATGAGATCTGTTATAGGTCTACTCAACCTATGGGATCCATGTATCAAACGTCTTCATACACAGCAGGATACTGATATACAGAATCAGGGAATGATGTACCCCCTACTGTAAATGATAAGGATATTAGAAGTCACTGAGGGGTTCTGTGACCATATAAAGGCACAAGGCTGCAGGCTGAGTTATACAGGGAAATCTGAGTATCACTCATGTATTATAAGAGATAATGTACCCCCTACTGTAAATGATAAGGATATTAGAAGTCACGGAAGGGTTGTTCTGTGACCATATAAAGGCACAAGGCTGCAGGCTGAGTTATACAGGGAACTCTGAGTATCACTCATGTATTATAAGGGATAATGTACCCCCTACTGTAAATGATAAGGATATTAGAAGTCACTGAGGGGTTGTTCTGTGACCATATAAAGACACAAGGCTGCAGGCTGAGTTATACAGGGAACTCTGAGTATCACTCATGTATTATAAGGGATAATGTACCCCCTACTGTAAATGATAAGGATATTAGAAGTCACTGAGGGGTTGTTCTGTGACCATATAAAAGGCACAAGGCTGCAGGCTGAGTTATACAGGGAACTCTGAGTATCACTCATGTATTATAAGGGATAATGTACCCCCTACTGTAAATGATAAGGATATTAGAAGTCACTGAGGGGTTGTTCTGTGACCATATAAAGGCACAAGGCTAAAGGCTGAGTTATACAGGGAACTCTGAGTATCACTCATGTATTATAAGGGATAATGTACCTCCTACTGTAAATGATAAGGATATTAGAAGTCACTGAGGGGTTGTTCTGTGACCATATAAAGGCACAAGGCTGCAGGGTGAGTTATACAGGGAACTCTGAGTATCACTCATGTATTATAAGGGATAATGTACCCCCTACTGTAAATGATAAGGATATTAGAAGTCACTGAGGGGTTGTTCTGTGACCATATAAAGACACAAGGCTGCAGGCTGAGTTATACAGGGAACTCTGAGTATCACTCATGTATTATAAGGGATAATGTACCCCCTACTGTTAAGATATTAGAAGTTCTTATAGTTATAGGCTGATAGTTTGCCACAATTTTTTTCATTTCAACCTTTAAGGTATGTGCAGTAAAAGTACAATAGCATTCTCTTGCCCCATATGCAGTGAATAAGACAAGGCCCATCCAGAGTATAAGAACACAATTGGGCCGTTCCCTTAGTGCTCATTGTGCTGCAGAACAAAATGCCATTACACCATCACAACTAAAATCCTTATTATTTAACTCATTTCAGTTCCCAGTGACTTGTCCCTGTAATCTCCTCCCTTGCTACAAAGAATAGCTCCATTGTTATTTGTGCTGGTAAAGGCCATTTTAGCCCCTTGTGTTTGTCCCTTTACAAATGGGGGGGGGCTGGAAAATGTAGGAACGTGTGGATGGTCGGGAGACAGGGTGTCATAAATACAGATTAGGAAAGTTGTCATTGTGTATGTGCAGCAGAGGAAGCTGATATTCACATTTATGGAACCTCCAGATTCAATTGTTTGGCTTTGCTGCCTACCTGTGGCCAAGAGCATGAGCCAACTTGAAAAAAATCTAATTATAATGTACAAATCATAGGCAGGGAAATAATGCCTCTGTGTATATGAGCCGTGTGCATAATGCAACATTTATTAGGCTAAGCATCCCCCAAAAAAGGGCCTCTCTCTCTCTCTCTAAATTTAAATATATACACAAATGATCCCCAGCAGATACAGGGAGTATCATCAAGATATTCAGGAGGAGTTAAGTCTTTGATCAACTGCCACTACTATGATGTGGTGTGTTTAAGTGTCTATATAATATATAGTAGCGGTTCTTTCTCTACATTAGTGATAAGGAGGAGGCCCAGTAACAATAAATTACATTAAATATCATCTGAATTACCCTATAAAAATCCAGCAATTGTCTTGCCCTGGGTAATGCAGCAGGCATTGTCAGTGCCCTTTGACTATAGGTGCCCAGTGCCAGGAGATCAATTAGATTTTCCTATATATCTATGAATTTTATGTAGATCTCTCAGTAATAAAGGCAGAAGAATGTAGATGTGAGGTGTAATAAGGATCTCAGCTTTTCAGTGTGCCAAGTGTGCCACCTCGTGGCAATGGCTGGTAATGCGCTGCTGTACAGAATTCCTTTTTTGAGACTCACATTGGTGGTTTGAAAATAAATTCTATTAACATCGTTATTGAACATTTGCTTTAATCTAAAGACATATGCAGATAAAGAAGATATTTATTTATTATATTTATTATAAAGATGGTATTGGTAACCTGCAGAGCATTATGGGAGTGTCTTAATCACAGCACCCATTGTAATACTGCGTGTTCTTTCTGTGCAATGGGATGATGACTTTAGTAGTGCGATGCCTGTTCTTCTGTCAGTGTGTCCTTTGCTGCACAGTTTTCTGCTGTATAGGAGTTTTCCTCACTACAAAAAAACTGCTGACCACAACCAGCTTGTTTTTCTGCTTGAGCAGTATTGCAAATACCAAGGTGTGAAAATGGCTTTGTCAGCAATGTTTTTATTTCACGTGTGACAGTAATACTGGTAATAATGGCATTAGTCATTTCATCCAGAAAAATGGCAAGTTTGTGTCATAATGATACCATACCTCCTGTGTGTGCAGGCAGCATAGCAACACTTATAGTAACAGTGAGATACTAGTCTCTGGGAAGGGAGTGTGACTGTGGGATAGCAGGTATAGTAGGGAGAGATGGTGTCTATAGTAACAGTGGATAATAGTCTCTGGGAAGGGAGTGTGACTGTGGGATAGCAGGTATAGTAGGGAAAGATGGTGTCTATAGTAACAGTGGATAATAGTCTCTGGGAAGGGAGTGTGACTGTGGGATAGCAGGTATAGTAGGGAGAGATGGTGTCTATAGTAACAGTGGATAATAGTCTCTGGGAAGGGAGTGTGGCTGTGGGACAGCAGGTATAGTAGGGAGAGATGGTGCCTATAGTAACAGTGGATAATAGTCTCTGGGAAGGGAGTGTGACTGTGGGATAGCAGGTATAGTAGGGAGAGATGGTGACTATAGTAACAGTGGGATAATAGTCTCTGGGAAGTGAGTGTGACTGTGGGATAGCAGGTATAGTAGGGAGAGATGGTGCCTATAGTAACAGTGGGATAATAGTCTCTGGGAAGGGAGTGTGACTGTGGGATAGCAGATATAGTAGGGAGAGATGGTGCCTATAGTAACAGTGGGATAATAGTCTCTGGGAAGGGAGTGTGACTGTGGGATAGCAGGTATAGTAGGGAGAGATGGTGTCTATAGTAACAGTGGATAATAGTCTCTGGGAAGGGAGTGTGACTGTGGGATAGCAGGTATAGTAGGGAGAGATGGTGCCTATAGTAACAGTGGGATAATAGTCTCTGGGAAGGGAGTGTGACTGTGGGATAGCAGGTATAGTAGGGAGAGATGGTGCCTATAGTAACAGTGGATAATAGTCTCTGGGAAGGGAGTGTGACTGTGGGATAGCAGGTATAGTAGGGAGAGATGGTGTCTATAGTAACAGTGGGATAATAGTCTCTGGGAAGGGAGTGTGACTGTGGGATAGCAGGTATAGTAGGGAGAGATGGTGCCTATAGTAACAGTGGGATAATAGCCTCTGGGAAGGGAGTGTGACTGTGGGATAGCAGGTATAGTAGGGAGAGATGGTGTCTATAGTAACAGTGGGATAATAGTCTCTGGGAAGGGAGTGTGGCTGTGGGATAGCAGGTATAGTAGGGAGAGATGGTGCCTATAGTAACAGTGGGATAATAGTCTCTGGGAAGGGAGTGTGACTGTGGGATAGCAGGTATAGTAGGGAGAGATGGTGCATATAGTAACAGTGGGGTAATAGTCTCTGGGAAGGGAGTGTGATTGTGGGATAGCAGGTATAGTAGGGAGAGATGGTGCCTATAGTAACAGTGGGATAATAGTCTCTGGGAAGGGAGTGTGACTGTGGGATAGCAGGTATAGTAGGGAGAGATGGTGTCTATAGTAACAGTGGGATAATAGTCTCTGGGAAGGGAGTGTGACTGTGGGATAGCAGGTATAGTAGGGAGAGATGGTGCCTATAGTAACAGTGGATAATAGTCTCTGGGAAGGGAGTGTGACTGTGGGATAGCAGGTATAGTAGGGAGAGATGGTGTCTATAGTAACAGTGGATAATAGTCTCTGGGAAGGGAGTGTGACTGTGGGATAGCAGGTATAGTAGGGAGAGATGGTGCCTATAGTAACAGTGGAATAATAGTCTCTGGGAAGGGAGTGTGACTGTGGGATAGCAGGTATAGTAGGGAGAGATGGAGCCTATAGTAACAGTTGGATAATAGTCTCTGGGGAGGGAGTGTGACTGTGGGATAGCAGGTATAGTAGGGAGAGATGGTGCCTATAGTAACAGTGGATAATAGTCTCTGGGAAGGGAGTGTGACTATGGGATAGCAGGTATAGTAGGGAGAGATGGTGCCTATAGTAACAGTTGGATAATAGTCTCTGGGGAGGGAGTGTGACTGTGGGATAGCAGGTATAGTAGGGAGAGATGGTGCCTATAGTAACAGTGGATAATAGTCTCTGGGAAGGGAGTGTGACTATGGGATAGCAGGTATAGTAGGGAGAGATGGTGCCTATAGTAACAGTTGGATAATAGTCTCTGGGAAGGGAGTGTGACTGTGGGATAGCAGGTATAGTAGGGAGAGATGGTGCCTATAGTAACAGTTGGATAATAGTCTCTGGGAAGGGACTGTGACTGTGGGATAGCAGGTATAGTAGGGCGAGATGGTGCCTATAGTAACAGTGGATAATAGTCTCTGGGAAGGGACTGTGACTGTGGGATAGCAGGTATAGTAGGGAGAGATGTGTCTATAGTAACAGTGGATAATAGTCTCTGGGAAGGGAGTGTGACTGTGGGATAGCAGGTATAGTAGGGAGAGATGTGTCTATAGTAACAGTGGATAATAGTCTCTGGGAAGGGAGTGTGACTGTGGGATAGCAGGTATAGTAGGGAGAGATGGTGCCTATAGTAACAGTGGATAATAGTCTCTGGGAAGGGAGTGTGACTATGGGATAGCAGGTATAGTAGGGAGAGATGGTGCCTATAGTAACAGTTGGATAATAGTCTCTGGGGAGGGAGTGTGACTGTGGGATAGCAGGTATAGTAGGGAGAGATGGTGCCTATAGTAACAGTGGATAATAGTCTCTGGGAAGGGAGTGTGACTGTGGGATAGCAGGTATAGTAGGGAGAGATGGTGCCTATAGTAACAGTTGGATAATAGTCTCTGGGAAGGGACTGTGACTGTGGGATAGCAGGTATAGTAGGGCGAGATGGTGCCTATAGTAACAGTGGATAATAGTCTCTGGGAAGGGACTGTGACTGTGGGATAGCAGGTATAGAAGGGAGAGATGTGTCTATAGTAACAGTGGATAATAGTCTCTGGGAAGGGAGTGTGACTGTGGGATAGCAGGTATAGTAGGGAGAGATGTGTCTATAGTAACAGTGGATAATAGTCTCTGGGAAGGGAGTGTGACTGTGGGATAGCAGGTATAGAAGGGACAGATAGTTACATAGTTAAATCGGGTTGAGAAAAGACAAAGTCCATCAAGTTCAACCCCTCCAAATGAAAACCCAGCATCCATACATAGACCCCTCCCTACTTTGACATAAATTATATACACCCATATCTATACTAGCTATAGAGTTTAGTATCACAATAGCCTTTGATATTATGTCTGTCCAAGAAATCATCCAAGTCCCTCTTATAGTCATTAACTGAATCAGCATCACAACATCACCCGGCAGTGCATTCCACAACCTCACTGTCCTGACTGTGAAGAACCCCCTACGTTGCTTCAAATGAAAGTTTTTTTCTTCTAGTCTAAAGGGGAGGCCTCTGGTACGGTGATCCACTTTATGGGTGAAAAGGTCCCCTGCTATTTGTCTATAATGTCCTCTAATGTACTTGTAAAGTGTAATCATGTCCCCTCACAAGCGCCTTTTTTCCAGAGAAAACAACCCCAACCTTGATAGTCTCCCCTCATAATTTAACTCTTCCCTCCCTCTAACCAGTTTAGTTGCACTTAGTCTCTGCACTCTCTCCAGCTCATTTATATCCCTCTTAAGGACTGGAGTCCAAAACTGCCCCCATACTCCAGATGAGGCCTCACCAGGGACCTATAAAGAGGCAGAATTATGTTTTCATCCCTTGAGTTAATGCCCTTTTTTTTTATAAAAGACAGAACTTTATTTGCTTTAGTATCCACAGAATGACACTGCCCAGAATTAGACAACTTGTTATCTACATTTAAGGAAACCCCCAACACACTGCCATTTAGTGTATAATTTGCATTTATATTATTTTTGCCAAAGTGCATAACCTGCATTTATCAACATTGAACCTCATTTTCCAGTTTGCTGCCCAGTTTTCCAACTTAGACAAATCACTCTGCAAAGTGGCAGCATCCTGCATGGAACCTATAGTTCTGCACAATTTAGTATTATCTGCAAAAATAGAAACAGTACTTTCAATGCCCACCTCCAGGTCATTAATAAACAAGTTGAAAAGCAAGGGACCTAGTACAGAGCCCTGCGGTACTCCACTAACAACACTGGTCCAATTAGAATTAACCAGTTCTCTATCCAGGTACAAATACTATGTTCCAGGCCAACATTCCTTAATTTAACCAGTAACCTTCTGTCTGGCACTGTATCAAATGCTTTAGCAAAGCCTAAGTAAATCACATCCACTGCCATCCTAAAATCGAGGTCCCTGCTCACCTTTTTATAAAAAGTAATCAAGTTAATCTGGCAAGATCTATTACGCATAAAACCATGCTGACATAAAGTCATAGTATTATGATTAGCTATGAAGTCCAGTATCGTATCCTTTATTAACTCTTTGAAAAGCTTTCCTACCATTGACGTCAGACTAACTGGCCTATAGATTTGAGGCTGAGAACGGGATCCTTTTTTGAATAGACGCACCACATTAGCAATTCGCCAGTCTCTCGGCACTATGCCAGACCTCAATGAATCCTGAAAAATAGGTAAAGAGGTTTGGCAATCACAGAGCTAAGCTCTCTAAGTACCCTGGGATGAATACTATCTGGCACCAGACCTTTGTTAATCTTACATGTTCTAGTTTCTTTTGAATCTCCTCATGTGTGAACCATGCATCATTAGTTGTATTACAAGAATTGGGACTATTAATAAGGAAACCTTCGTTAACTGGTTCCTCATTTGTGTAGACAGACGAAAAATATGAGTTCAGAATCTGAGCTTTATTTTGTTCTCATCAACCAGCCGACCCCCCTCTGATATTAATGGTCCCACACCTTCCTGCTTCATTTTTTGACTATTAACATATATTTTGCATTTTTTATACTGCTTGCTGCAATATCCCTTTCCATATAGATTTTTAGTTTTTTTGCATGATTTAATGGCCTCCTTGTAGCTTATAAATGATTCTAACTTGAAAGCCTTAAAAGCACGTCTTTTCTTACCCACATTAACACCAACATGGTGCCTATAGTAGTAGTGGGGATAGTAGCCTCCTTTAATTATCATTACCCTATCATTAATTAATTTTATTTTTCTTATGTACAGTACATAGATGCTATAGCATCTGTGCCATAAGTGGCCATAGTAAGTGTTGCACTGGGAATGCCCCAGTCTATAATACGGCAGCTTTTACCCATGAATAAGGGCAGATACAAAGTGAGTTGAAGGATGCAGCCCCAGTGCTTTACAGTTAAAGGAGATGAGAATAGAAAGAGTATTGGCCCTTAAGGGTGAACAAAACAAAGGAGTCGTGGCACATCTGTGGGGCCGGGACGTGGAGCTCGGTGCTGTCCCGCTGCCTGTCAAGCTGAATATAGTTTTAGAATATTAACACTTCAGAAGTGAATCTGAGTTGCCACTTGGGAGCCACTCTCTTTGTTCTGGAAATACAGGGAACAGAGTAAACTGTGCATCTCCTTCAGCAAACGGAGAATTTCCACTCATCTCCCGCCTCGGATTTATATTATTATTTCACTCATTTCCTCAGGGTGACCTTAACTCTGCGACTGGCGAGGAGACAGAAAAATGGCCGACCTTCGGTTTTCGTTCGGACGCGCAAAGACAGCGGATAGAGGAGCTTATTTCCCCTTTGTATGATCTCCCTACAGGGAGGGGAAGCAAATATTAACAGGAGGATTAAAGGGAAATATTATGTTGCTTTCCTTTTACAGGTGTCAGACCTGCTATCCAGAATGTTTGGGACCTCGTAATTAGGATCTTCATACCTTTAATCTACTAAAAAAATCTTTCAAAATTAAATAAAACCGATAGGCTGATTTTGCTTCCAATAAGGATTAATTATATTTTAGTTGGGATCAAGTACAAGGTACTGGTATAGAATCTGTTATCCAGAATGCTCGGACCTGGGGTTTTCCGGATAACTGATCTTTCTGTAATTTAGATCTTCATACTAGAAAATCATGTAAACATTAAATAAACCCAATAGGCTGGTTTTGCTTCCAATAAGGATTAATTATATCTTAGTTGGGATCAAGTACAAGCTACTGTTTTATTATTACACAGAAAAAGGAAATTAGTTTTAAAAATGTGACTGATTTCACTATAATAGCTATAAATAGCGTCTTTTTTCTATAAATTCGGAACTTTCTGGATAACAGATTCTATGCCTGTATTTGAAGCTGGTCTATGGGAACAGGCAAGTTATCTCAGTAATTGCAAGTTTTATTGGCACATGGGGTATGTTTTATACAGAAAAAAGAAATCATTTTTAAAAATTTGGATAATTTGATTAAAATGGAGTCTACGTCCTTACTGTAACTCAGAGTTTTCTGGATAACGGGTTTCCGGATAATGGAACATTTACTGTAAATAATGTCCCTATTCAAATAGTCAAGGCCTCTGCATATGGGGGAAGCCAAAGTGAAGAACATACAGAATGGAACCTTAAGGGACACCTCGCTGTCTCCGGGGCCTCATTATAGAGCAAATCACAGTGTTGTTTACTGGACATTCAGCAATACAAAGAGCCTGTTTATTATACAGCCATCGGGTTGGGTCAGAAACGATTCCTGGTTCCCCTGGGCAACAACTTAACCTTCATCAGTGAGTTTAGGAAGGGAAAATATTCATTGAATGCGAATCAGCAGATATGGAATTGCTAAAAACCTGTGTTCCCTCAGCCTAATGTACTCTGGCCCATAGAGCTAAAAATAAAATAACAAATCTAAAAATAAAAATAACAAATGCTCTGTAAAGGCTACAAATGTATTGTTATTGCTACTTTTTATTACTCCTCTTTCTATTCAGGCCCCTCTCCTATTCACATTCCAGCCTCTTCTTCAAATCAATGCATGGTTGCTAGGGTCATTTGGACCCTAGTAACCAAATTGCTGAAATTGCAAACTGGAGAGCTGCTGAATAAAAAGCTAAATAACTCAAATACCGCAAATAATAAAAAATTAAAACCTGCAAATTGTCTCAGAATATCACTCTCTACATCATACTAAAAGTAAAACTCAAAGGTGAAAAACCCCTTTATTGCTATTTAATAGGGACCTATATGTAGTGATGGGTGAATTTGCGCCATTTCGATTCACTGAAAAATTGCCAAATTTCCCGCGAAACGGCGAAAAATTCACGAAACTACACCGGCATCAAATAACGAGACGCCGGCGCCTTTTCGTGAATTTCACAAATTTGCGCCTGTCGAATAAATTCGCCCATCACTACCTATATGCACTTACCATGGGATTAGCATGAGGCTGCTTTAAGCTTTAACAGTATGGCTCATTTAATAACGTAAGTGCAAAGTGTCCTATTTTGCACATTTCAATGCCAATCATAAAAAAACATCCTCCTTGTTGGGTTTGTCACCTTTGGCCACACCAGGTCGATTTTGCCCTGAAACCCTGTACCCCCCCCCCCCCCCCCCCCCCCCGTGCTGCTCCCATAGATCATTATGGCAAACGCCTGTCCCAATGTTTCACCCAAAAATGCACAAAGTTCCATTAGAACCCTGCACTTGCAGCGACTGGCAGTTTCCATGAGGGTCTATGAGCGGCGACATTAGCCTTTGTCTCCTTTATATTCCACCAACAGGGAATTGGAGGCTAAACCAAAGCACCTCACGGGCCAAACAACTGCCGGCAGAAGTAAATGGATAATCCAACTCAGCTCAATGAATGAGACTCTGCCGAGCTCCATGGAACCCTCAGTCAATAGCAAATAGTATCACACCAGATTAATTAAAATTAATTACTCAAACAGTAGAGAGAGCAGGGACCAAAGCGCTGGCCCTGCCTGCAGAGAGGTGATTGCCTTACAGGAGCCGACGCATTTCACTTCTGAAATTCACTGTCTTTCATAGATATCCTGAGAGATATGGAAATTGTGACTTTTTTGTTTTCTTACATTGCCTTTTCATGTAACTGCGTGTGATCTCCGTCACTGACCCCGATACATTCCATGCTCACAATTAACTCATTGTTTCCCCCAGCACACTACCAACACACACTATAACACACTGTGTATATAATATATTTACTGTACATACACATACAGATGAAAATACATCTTATCAGTTAGAATGAAGTCACTGAGGGGTTCTGTGACCATATAAAGGCACAAGGCTGCAGGCTGAGTTATACAGGGAACTCTGAGTATCACTCATGTATTATAAGGGATACTGTACCCCCTACTGTAAATGATAAGGATATTAGAAGTCACTGAGGGGTTGTTCTGTGACCATATAAAGGCACAAGGCTGCAGGCTGAGTTATACAGGGAACTCTGAGTATCACTCATGTATTATAAGGGATAATGTACCCCCTACTGTAAATGATAAGGATATTAGAAGTCACTGAGGGGTTCTGTGACCATATAAAGGCACAAGGCTGCAGGCTGAGTTATACAGGGAACTCTGAGTATCACTCATGTATTATAAGGGATAATGTACCCCCTACTGTAAATTATAAGGATATTGTAAGTAACTGAGGGGCTTTGTGACCATATATATATATATATATATATATATATATATATATATATATAATATATACACAAAACAAAAGTCCCCAGCACTCCTTGAACATGCAAAAGTCCATGTCTATTGAAAAGATTAAAAGCAGCATACACACATCACACGTATTTCTGTATGCTGCTTTTCATGGACATTTTCATTCGCTTTGTATGTGGTTCACCCTTGGCGAGGGTTTGACACTGTGCACCCAGAGAAGAGACAAGGTGGAGTGCTGCAGACATATTGGGGTATATACAGTATATATATATATATCATAGATAGAAAGCAAAGAAAGAATGTTCTCATTTCCTGATTGGTTAAAGACTGCAGTTTTCTCTGTAATGTTCCAGTTGTATACAAAAGGTTACTAATTATAATAATTATTATTATTATTACCATTGTGTACAATGCCATGGTGATGAAGTTGCGTGACTGAAGAACACTCTGATTGTTCTCCCACCGACAAACTCCTTCACTGAAACCCTTTGGGATTATCGAATGCTTGTGGAAATGCAAGTGGTAGGAAGTTGTCTACACCACAGACAGTGCTAAGTGTATAATGTGCAGGGAGCGCATGTGATGTGCTGCTGGGGGGTAGGGGAAAAGGCTATAATATAGCTGTGATTTCAGGCTCACTGGGGACATGGAAGGGGAGAATGTTTCTGTATGACAGTAATATAGTATCCAGGTCCCTGCTAGACAGTAGCTTATCCACTCTGCGCTAGGTCTTTTCTGTGTTGGCTTGGGGCAAATACAATGATTGAGCTGCCTGCAGATTAAATCTCACAAGACTGCAATCGTCCTTGAAGCACCTGACTGAGGTCTGATATATTATATTCAATACTTTAAAATATTAAAAATATTTTAAAAAAATACCAAAATCAAGGTGGGCGGCACTCATCCAGTGGTCTCCTAAGATGCCTCTGGAGAATGCCCCGAAATGGCTTATATAACCACCAGTACCTTTGGAGCTCTCCAGTCTTGCCCCCAAGAGCCTGATTAACAACTAAGGATCATCTCTTGGTTCAAACTTCACCAGAGCATTGCCTTACCTGTACCTTAGACCTTAATCTTCATGCCTGCCCCAGTTTTTGCAGCTGACAGTTAGTGGTCTTGCCCCTGGATCCAGAGTAACAGAGTAAGGGAATCCAGAGTATTCCCTTACCTGTGCATTAAGATGAAAACTTGCCTCCTGCTCCAAATTTTATCGATTCTGCTGCCTACCTGGACTTATTCCACCATGTTTCACCTCGGAAATGACATGAATAGACTTGAATGGTGTTGCACGTCAAAAAAAATTTGCGAAATGGGTCAAATTCACCCATTCCTAGTGACCAGTACCTTTGGACTTCTACAGATTCCAAGAGTCAAATTAAAAGCTCTTCACCAGAGCATTACCTTACCCTAGTCCTAAATCTTGCTGTCTGCTCCAAATTTTACTTGTCTTACAGATTCTGACAACTCCTGCTTACCTTGACCCTTGGCCTAGACTTAAATTACACTTTTCCCTTCATTGCTTTGCACAACTGGTGTCCAAATTAGAGTTGGTGTTACTGAAGAATGCCCTAAAATGATTTAGGTAACCACCAGTAGCTTTGGAGTTTTACAGACTTGCCCTATGACAGTGATCCCCAAACAGTGGCTCGTGAGCAACATGTTGCTCACCAACCCTTGTTGCTCCCAGTGGCCTCAAAGGAGCTGCTTATTTTTGAATTCCAGGCTTGGAGGCAAGTTTTGGTTGCATAAAAAACAGATGTACTGCCAAACATTCTCCTGTAGGCTGCCAGTCCACATAGGAGCTACCAATAAGCCAACCACAGCCCTTATTTGACACCCCATTTGAACTATTTTCATACCTCTGTTGCTCCTCAACTCTTTCTATGTTTCAATGTGGCTCAGAGGTAAAAAAGTTTGGGGATCCCCAAAAAAGAATAACAGCTAGTGGAGTCCAAAGTTGACCAGAGCATTATGTCAATGTAGCAGTGTGATTCCTCCAATCAATCAATGTCCTAGATTCTTTCATTGCATTGGGAAACTGCTTCCCTAGTTCCAGCTTTGGATGCCAGGCATAGCAGGTGGTACAACTCAACTGGCAGAATATTTCTCTTTGTATAAGAATCCTTGGTATATCATTCATGAACCAAAAGGATGGATATCATGAAACACCCTCTACTTCTTAAGCAGATGCAAAAAAAAGCGAGCCAACCATTTTGTGTGAATTCTTACAACAGGCACAGACACAATTACAACCAACTGTAAAAACTCCTTTTAATCTCCAGGCTGGGAGATTATGGAAGAAAAACACTAAAGTACAAATGTGGTGGGATTTCGTCCACCTCCCTTTGAAATATTTATTTACGGATAAAGAGATCCGTATTATTAAACAGGAGGGTCATTTAATGTGTGTGTGAAAGACAAATTAAACATTTGAATAACTTAACATCTTGATTATCTTGCACTTTACCGGTGCTGGTGGCTTTGTACGGCGTAATCACAGTAATGAATAAACATCGCACGTTCCGTCCTAACAAAGCTGATCAATTGCTAATTCCAGAATGTAACGAAGACGTGAATTTACTATTAATCTCTAAATCAACCCCATAGCACGTAGTTTCGGTTACAAAGAGAAAAATCTCTAATCAGTATTATACAATGTGAAGTCTTAAATCCAGGCCAGCTATGACTTTCAACGTGGACAAGTCCAAGATTCTAATTTGGGAACTGGATTGATGGAACTATCAAGAAGCAGTTCAAATTTCACCACTTTTGATGTCTCAAAATTAAAAGTTTTGGATGATTGGATTTTAAAAATAGAATTAAGGCGTTCATACATGCAGAGATGTTTGGAAAATTAGCTATTTCCCCTATATGTGCACCTTGAGATTTCTGATATTGGGCTTATCTGATCATGGGCCCAACGATTGGATCACTACAATGAGAATACAGTCAGTCGGATCAAGGGCCGCACCAACAGGCCGATTTGGTCCTCGGTCTGACAGGCTCATCTCGCCCTGTGTATGGCCACCTTTAGAGAAAGCTCCAACATTAAGAGAAGGGGTGAACTGGCCTTCAAACATGTAACCGAAGTCTGCTCATTGCTGCCACTGGAAATCAAGGATGTGGTTGAAGCTGAGCAGCCTCTTTCAATCATGAGTTATTGATGGGCTTTCTAATTGTAGTTGAGCAGCATTACTCTTCCTTTGGCATGGATTCTCAAACTGTAACTCAACACCATCTCTCTCCCCTTGTCATGATTTAGTCATGTACTCTCCATCTGTAGTTGTAAAATATCTTCATCCTTTCATTCTAAATTAGGGCTGTAGTTGAGCAACATAGCTGTCCCCTTTCTCAAGAATTAGGAGTTGTTTCCCAAACTGTGGGCATGCCACCCTGAAAGTGGATTGAAGATTTAGGCCAGTGACTCTCCCAGATATTAATTGCAATCCAGCTAGAAGGCCATTTAGGGGGAGATTTGGGATAAGTGTTTTTTGTGCCCTGGGTACCCCTGGAACTATAGCAGGGTGAATGTTACCCAAATGTTTCTATATATCTGTAACCTTGTTATGAGCTAAGGGGGCCCAGACTGAAGGACAGTTAGGGGGAGATTTGGGGTGAGTGATTATTTGTACCCTGGGTACCCCTGGAACTATAGCAGGGTGACTGTTACCCCAATAATTCTATATATCTGCTACCTTGTAGTGAGCTAAGGGGGCCCAGTCTGAAGTCCAGTTAGGGGGAGATTTGGGTTGAATGTTTATTTGTGCCTTGGGTACCACTGGCACTATAGCAGGGTGACTGTTACCCCAATATTTCTATATATCTGTAAGCTTGTTATGAGCTAAGGGGGCCCAGCCTGAAGACCCTATGTATGGTTTTGGCTTTGGGGGGGTGTCTAAATGAATCCTAGGATTTGAATGTTTTTTTCGAGTGAAACATCCAGTAGTACCGCCTACGTGTTTCCCATTGGCTATCCTTTCTTTTAAATATCCTATATGTAATGTTCAATGTTCAGCCTATGACTAAGTATCCTTGGTAGACACGAAATGCGTCAGGCCATGGCTTTTAATTATGGAAAATAAAATGTAAGCTTTTTAATCCTTTTACAATCTGACTCCAGTTTCACTATTTTGTGGCTCCAGATTTGTGCCTCTTTTCAAGTTTCCTGGTATGAGCTAAGGGGGGCCAGTCTGAAGGTCAGTTAGGGGGAGATTTGGGTGAGTGCTTATTTGTGCCCTGGGTACCCCTGGAACTATAGCAGGGTGACTGTATATCTGTAACTTTGTCATGAGCTTAGGGTGGAGCCCCTAAACACATTTGCCCCTCAAAAAGGGGCTTAAACCCTAACATCAACTAACTAGGTTAAAATAGCACTTCCCTTATATTAATAGACTTTTTGCCTGCAGTCACACATTTCTAACCTCCGAGTAAACACCATCTCTCTCCCCTTATCATAAGTATGTTATGAACCCAAAAATAGTAGACAAACATTTGCTTCACTTCATTGGGAGTAAATGAAGACTCCTTCACATGATGGACGATATGAGTTAGATGTGGACCTTTAAAATGTAGATGACCATATCTTCGTCTACTCAACCTGGTTCAGTTACAAACTGTCCCAGCTTGTTTCGCTGAGATTTTATCATGTGTGCCCATCACTATTGTGCTGTAGTATCATATTGTCATGGATGCCACTTAAGACTAAGGGCCAACTGGTGGTCCTTATATGAGGAGTTCATGTATAGAAGCCCTACACTAAACCTGGTCCTGCATACTGTACCTTCTAATTATTCATTATAAGGTGAACTTCTCCTCTAGGAAATATAATTATTTTCAATACTTTCACTTCAAATCTCCCGAAAAAAGAAATTGTTCTAATAAGTACACAGCCAGGCAAATCAAAATGTTTGCTTTGAATTGTGA
Source organism: Xenopus laevis (assembly GCF_017654675.1). Lineage (NCBI taxonomy): Eukaryota > Metazoa > Chordata > Amphibia > Anura > Pipidae > Xenopus > Xenopus laevis. The sequence continues at coordinate 143,456,177 of NC_054377.1, read as the reverse complement.
ATGGTCCATTAGTAGAGAGAAACCCTTCTGGCTAAATTAGTCTTATACCTGGGAGCTAATGATAGATTGCCTTTTAAATACACCCGGGCAGGTTATAGAAACCCATATGGCACAAATAGGTTTTCTCTTCTAAAGCGCAGCCCTGTCTCCCTTTGATATAAAATAATGGCTGCTTTTGTTCCGTTCCGGAATATCATTAGATTCGGTATTATTTCACTGAAGGGAACACTGTCCTGACATTTAAAAACATACAGTCATTAGTAAGATGGTTCTTGCTTGCCTGAAGCTCACCAATTAAATACAAGGCAATGTTCAATTTCAAAGCCAATTTAAAGCGTAATATTGTTTTACATTGCGGTGTTGTAGGATCTCACATTAGCAGGAGAGGGGAAACTGTCTACTGTTATAATTCTAGATATGTCAGAGAGAGAGAGAGAGAGAAATGGCCCTGAACTTACCGGCGGCTTATTGAAACCGAACATGGAATTTGATGGCAAGAAATGACCCTGATACTGTATATTAAGCAAAGACACGCAAACTACATGCTAATTAATGCTGAAAGTATAGAATAAGATTTCCATTATAGAATGGGAATGGAGTACTAGATGCAAAGCGTTTTTCAGCAGGGTTGAAAAAACCAAGTGCCTAGCCGAAAAAGAATCCGAAACCTTTAAAATCTCGAGACTTTTGGTCAAGTGTTTAAAGAAATTGTAATTTTTTTTATTTTTTGTTTGTTTTCAACAGTTTTCAGCTGAATTCTTTCTGAAATGTTCAGTATTTGGCCAAATCAGCCAAAAATTGCATTTGGTGCATCTTGATTTATAGTCAACTCTCTGTTGAGAATTCAAATAGGACTGGGAGAAAAACTCAATATGTACGATTACGAATATGGAATACAATTCGAATTTTCGGGTCAAAACCATTCGGTCAAATATTAAATAGGAATGCGCCGAATCCGCTATTTTGTATTCGGCCGCACCCCCGAATCCTTTGCGAAAGATTCGGGCAAATACCGAACCAAATTCGAATTTGCATATGCAAATTAGGGGGGGGAAGGGGAAAACGTTGTTTACTTCCTTGTTTTGTGACAAAAAGTCACGCAATTTCCCTCCCCGCACTAATTTGCATATGAAAATTAGGGTTCCGATTCGGTTCGCCAGGCAGAAGGATTCATCCAATCCGAATCAGAAAAGGGCTGAATTCTGGCAGAATCCAAAACCGAATCCTGGATTCGGTGCAACCCTAATATTAAAAATTCTATTTTTTTCTTAAATAATCTCCCAGTCGAATTGTGAGTATATTCAAATAAAAAAAATTCTACTTTATCGAATTCGACCTTTGCTAAATGGGCCTTAAGTTACTGTTATAGTAATTGAACAGAATTCAATTAGGACTGGGAGAAAAATTCAATTAGTACGAATGGAATACAATTCAAATATGATTCAAATTTTCAGGTCGGAACCATTCGGTGGAGTATTAGACATTCAAGTTTTTTCTTAAATAACCTCCCAGTCGAATTGTGAGTATATTCGAATTAAAAAAAAAGTTCACATGAATTTGAAATTCGACCTTTGATAAATGGGCCTCAAGTAACAAAAAAAAGTAAAGAAAGGAATGGGTGGGGTGCCAAAACAGAACTGGGCTTTTCCTACCAAAATGTTATTGCAAGGGGTTATGAAATGATGATGTCACAAATACATCATCTTGTAGTTGTGACATCATTCCTGAATGGTTGGATTTAATGATGCCATTGGCACTTTGATGTGGAGGAGTCACCAACAAAGCTTTCTTCTTACTCACCTCTGTACTTCTATTTACTATTAAACACTTACCGAGAATCAGTTGAGACAGAAGATTTTTATAGATCATTTCAGTGTCTATGAGCTAAGCTCATTTTTGTTTCTGTGTAGGTAAGTGCATTCATATTGAATACCATCCATATGCAGAGCCCCAGAGACAGGTATGGCTGATTGGGTTCCATTCTGAATATGTGGCTCTGCTTGTGGGCTTGTGCCCAGGAGCTACTGGTAACACTAGGAACATACGTAGTGCAACTTGAGCTCTAGTGGACCCTGATGAATGGAAATGGCCAGGGCACAATGGCACATTCACTGGTAATTACACACACAAAAGAGATTTATGAGTTCAATACGATACAGATTTTTATCAATAATATTGAGTGGACGGATGCAAGAGCCTGGGTCTGACGCGAGTCCTCGAAAGTTTGCAAATATTGCAATGCAGGTAATTTAGCAATAATAACAAAATAATAAACCTGTCTCATTTAGCATGAAAACAAAATATAAAGATGCCCACTGCCCCTTGAACTACAATTCCCAGCATTCCCAGACACTTAGGGAGTTATTTACTAAACTTCGAATGCAAAAATTCTGAAAAGTTTGTGATTTTTCTTTATAAAATCGGACTTTTAAAAAATCACAAATTTTTCGGGAATCTATTAAACCCCGAGGATGCAGGGCCGGATTTACATAGAGGGTGCCCCTAAACCCACTGCCGTTCATCACCCCTGTGCCCTTCCATTTATTTGTGCAAATTTTCATCATCAATGGGGAAATGTAAAAAATGATTGTATCTCCAGCTCATCCCCACTGTTTTTGAACCATTGTGGGTGTGGTTGGGCAGCATGCCGCCCCCCTAAAATCCTGCCACCCTAGGCCCGGGCCTAGGTGGCCTTTCCACAAATCCGGGCCTGCGAGGATGGAAAAGTCAGAATCTGAAAATCAGGCATCTCAGACCTGTTGAGGTTGTATATAAGTCAATGGGAGAAGTCCCAATGATTTTTTGATGTGCGCTGAGTTTCGTGCAATACCCCGCAGATTTTGGGCAAAAAATCAAAAGAAATCTGAGTTTTCATGTGAAAATCAGAAAAAAATTGTGAAAATCTGATTTTTTTGCCGCAAAGCAAATTGTCGGGAAAATGTAATAATAAATAAGAGTAAAAAACCGTCCCAATGATTTTTTGATGTGAGCTGAGTTTCATGCATACCCCGAAGATTTTGAGCAAAAAATCAAAAGAAATCGTTTTTTCGGGTGAGTTTTCGGGTGAAAAATCCCCAAAAAAATGGTGAAAATCTGATTTTAATAAATAAGAGTAAAAAACCCAAGCGGATTTGATCGGAGTTTGTAGCAGAAAATGTTGAGATAAAATCTGAAATTGATAAATAATCCCGTCAGTGATTGGAGCACCCAGTAGGATCTCAACCTTGTACACAGTAGTGTGATCAAATTTTTGCAGTGGGTGTGATCACACTGTAATCGGATTTAAGAATGCATCGTGGGTAAATAAAAACGTATTTATATTTGGTTGGGTTTTCTACTTTTCACACCTGCATTCAATTATTGATAACGTCTTATTAATAATAGGCCTCTTATCTTATTCAACCACATATACAATACCAAGCAATATTTTTACATCAGGATGTACATCAAGGATGCACAATACGGGTTTTAAGTTATTTAGCTTTTTATTCAGCAGCTCTCCAGTTTGCAATTTTGACAATATGGTTGCCCAGGTCCAAATTACCCTAGCAACCATGCATTGATTTAAATGAGAATATGGAATATTAATTGGGGAGGGTCGGAACAGAAAGATGAGTAATCAAAAGTAGCAATAACAATAAATGTGTAGCCTTACAGAGCATTCTTTTTTTTTTAGATGGGGTCAGTGACCCCCATTTGAAAGCTGGAAAGAGTCAGAAGAAAATGGCAAATAATTAAAAAAAAACTATAAAATAACTAATGCACACCAATTGATAATTTGCTTAGAATTGGCTATTTAAAACATACTAAAAGCAGCCGTTTAAGGGCAGCAAAGAGAGAACATTTTACCTGGGGTCCTAAAGCCTGAATGGGGCCCCTTAACCCTCTAAATATATTCAATAAAACTGTATTTTATTACAGAGTTTAAAGGGGTTGTTCACCTTTAAATTAACCATTAGTATGATGTAGAGAGTGATATTCTGAGACAATTTGCAATTGGTTTTCTTTTTTTTATTATTTGTTGTTTTTGAGTTATTTAGCTTTTTATTCAGCAGCTCTCCAGTTGCTAGGGTTCAAATTACCCTAGTAACCATGCATTGATTTGAATAAGAGACTGGAATATGAATTGGAGAGGGTCTGAATAGAAAAATAAGTAATAAAAAAGTAGCAACAGCAATACACTTGTAGACTTACAGAGCATTTGTTTTTTGACGGGGTCAGTGACCCCCATTTGAAAGCTGGAAAGAGTCAGAAGAAGGCGACACAAAATTCAAAAACTATAACAAATAAATAATGAAGACTAATTGAAAAGTTGCTTAGAATTGGATATTCTATAGCCGGACTAAAAGTTAACTTGAAGGTGAACCACCCCTTTCAAGCTAATTGCAATTTTTTCCAGGGTGCATCTGACTTCCAGTCACCCTGGTGGTATTAGCAATATAATGATCTATTTTATGATTTCTGAGACCTTGTTTCACGTTACCATTTAGATTTAAGAGGATTTTTTTTTTAAATCCAGGACTTACCTCCCTAATGACATGGGTTTAGCTGATATCTTTCCTCAAGAACCTGGCAGCCGCATGTTGGCCATTCTTTTGTTTTTTTTAGTTTGGGCACAGGATCAGGGAGTACTGGATACTTGGTAGCCCTGGCACATGGCCACACATACGCCCACAGCATGGAATGATGGGAAAGACAAAGCAGCTCGCTGATAAGGGATGGCAGGATGAGGAATCTGGGCTGCAAAGATAAATGCCAACAGAATAAATGCTAAATCCGAGTCAGCCTGTTAGCCCAGTGCCTGTAATCTCCCTTTCGCCAATACATATACTAATCATGCCGCCAGCATGTCACAGATCAATAAGGTTCATGGCATCTATGGGATTAACTCATTGGCTGCATGATATATTTATTATAATTGAAACCACTGTCTGGGCCCCATCTACCAGCTGGAGGGCCCAGCATATAAATGGGGCGATATGGGATAATTAGGCAAATGTAACGGTAGGAAGCTCAGGAATCATGTTAAGAAATATTTACCCTATGCAGACATAGGTATTCTGCTGTTCCACAACTCCCAGCACCCCCTAATATTGGGATTTGTACTTCTAATGGCAAAGCGTGGCTGTGACTCAAACATTGTGCTGGCAGTTGGCAAAAATACTTTCAGCATACCTAAATAAGAGTCAAAAGTGTAAAGTCAAAATAATGCATTTTTTTTTAATTTGCCCTTTAACCAGAACAGAGATCTCTCAACATTGCATCTCAATTTAGCAAAATTAATCCCCTCCCCCCTCTGTTTCCTCATATAATTCAGAAAAGCGATTGCTGAATGAGATTTGAAATATTGATGGGTGACGATTGTTTGTTTTGTACGGAGAATTATTTGATATTGGGACCATTTCCTTGGCCCGAGAAGAACTTATCAGTGTCGTCGCCAGATGAAGTTTGATTTCTGTGTTTGAACAAATTGCTTTTTGGTTGGAAAGAGAAAGATGACTTCCAGTGATATCACTTGCCTTAGATTTATTGCCTGTCACTGTGTGAGCTGCAGCAGAAATAGACTAAAGGGTAAATGTGCCTTCTAACTTGCTTTGACTGATAAAGTAAAATATATTACACGTTACAGCTTCCAAAGCCTAAAAGAACTTCTGATGCCAAAGAGACTGTCCTGGATTCTAAACTTGGGAAGGGAGAGTGCAGGTCAGGAAGTAAAGATGTGCAAGGTGGCATCAGAAGGACAGGATGGTGACAGTAAGGGACAGGGGCACTGAGTGTGTTTGTTAGTGTTGGGGTTTAGATGTCAGTTTTGGAGATAAGAGATGGGATTGGGGTTAAGTATTGGTGTTGGGGTTGGTGTTGGGTTTAGGGTTTGAGGGTTGTAAACAGATAGGGTTGGGAAGTTGGGAGTGTGGTTTGAAAGTGTTTGTTACGGTTAGGGTTGGAGTTAGGGTTGGGGTTAGGGTTGAAGTTAGATTTAAGGTTGGGGTTATTAGGGCTATGGTTAGGGTTGGGTTTAGGGTCATGGTTAGGGTTGGAGTTAGGCATTAGGCATTAGGTTTAGGGTTAGAGTTGAAGTTAGATTTAGGGTTGGAGTTATTATAGCTATGGTTAGGGTTGGGGTTAGGTTAAGGGTTAGGATTAGGGTTATGGTTGGAGTTTAGGGTTGGGGTTAGGGTTAAGGTGACTAATTTTTATTTTTTTGTTTTTGCTTCTACCTCAGGTGCAAATGCAAAAGCACTATGCCTATATACTTACCAGCAGTAATGACTTCTGTGATCTGCATCTGTCACCTTATGCCTGGGGGTGCTTTGTACTCTTTGCACCACACTCTTTATAAATAAGACCCACCACTCACATTGCATCAGGGTCACTAATTCTATCTGCATTTGCATATAATATATATCTGCATATGTCCAAGCACCCATAGATAATGAAATGAAATATAGACCCCAGATAGCTAGAAAGTCTATGATGTAACATGCAGTCCCTTACAAACTGCTACCACTGCTTTAAGAAGGAAGGCAACAATTTTCTTTTTAAAGAATGACTATGCCATTTTAATTAAACAGTGTCCATTTAGCCTGTGGCATGCCAGCTGGTGCTAGACTACAACTCCCAGCACCCCTTATTTGGGACATGTTCATCTTGAATTAGCCAACAGCCACAGGGGCAAGGTGCTGCAGTCAGCTGAAAAACCTCTTTCATTAAAATGGATATCTTGCCCTTTAATGGATTTGCAGCATAAAAATTAATTCATTGGGCGGATTTATGAAGCTCCTTTTATTTCAACCAACTCCATAGAATTCCATCCCTCCAACATGTGAAGGGGCTACGGCAAATAAAGAAGGAGATTACGGGAGAGAAGGTTCATTTAAAGAAAACAAGGAACGTGATGAATTGAGATCAGAGCAGATGTGGATCCTGGTAAAATGTAATTAGTGTATGTAATAAGGGGAAGTAATCAAGGAATGTCATTCAGCGTTAATGTATGGAACTCGTATCTGCAGTGAGTGACCTTGGCTTCAAGGATTAAAAAGAAAAAAAAACACTGAGAAAATAAGGAAATAGAGAAAAATTCTTATTATCATCAATATTAAAATAACTTTCTTTGTAAAGGTATTTATATATCTTCTCAATGCTGGAGAAAATGGCATGAAGGAACACTCATCTAGTAACCCCTAGGAACTGGGTAGAATGTCCTGGTTAGCTATTTGAACATCTGCTTGGTTACTATTGGTTACTAGACCCCTGCAAAACTTCTGTTACATCAAACCCATAAGTGCTTTGTAGAGGTAATATAATTACAGGCACAAGGTTTGCACTGTCTAGTAGTATATAACCTGAAGGTGGCAGTTATAAGGTTCTCTTATATTGTACAGTATATAGAGAAATATGGCAGCTTCCTCTAGCTATTTTCTCTCTCTCTGTTGATCTGAAAGGGAAGGTCCTATAAATGCGTTTTTTTCTGGCACCTGAGAGGTTAATTTTGAGCGACAGTTATATCTGCACTGATCTCCCAGAGCGAGGGGGTGATGCAAGTGAGAGGTCCGTGACACATTACATGGCAGTGACTATCAGAGCAAGTGTCATCTTGAGAAGCCACATGGATGTTGACTTCTCTATAACCTTGTCTGTGTGGCACTAGCTGGTTATTAACCTCTAGTGGTCTAGCCTTGTATTCTATTCCAGGTTCATCCATTTGAATGGTGTTACTATTTTACGGACAGGGAGTTGTCAGAAAGGGTGCAAATAGGGGGCACAGATACCTGCAATAGCAGTGCAAGATGGCAAAGCACCAATTAAGAATGCAGCATGTTTAACTAGTACAGCTGAACCTGCAGACCTTCCTTTGATATCAAAATGCAACTCTCAGTGCCTTCGGACAGCTGAGATTAGTAACTAATCATGTGTACCAACTATATTCTACTGGAAGACTTAAATTATGAGGGGAGACTGACAAGGTTGGGGTTGTTTTCTCTGGAAAAAAGGCGCTTGCGAGGGGACATGATTACACTTTACAAGTACATTAGAGGACATTATAGACAAATAGCAGGGGACCTTTTTACCCATAAAGTGGATCACCGTACCAGAGTTCTCCCCTTTAGACTAGAAGAAAAGAACTTTCATTTGAAGCAACGTAGGGGGTTCTTCACAGTCAGGACAGTGAGGTTGGGGAATGCACTGCCGGGTGATGTTGTGATGCTGATTCAGTTAATGACTATAAGAGGGACTTGGATGATTTTTTGGACAGACATAATATCAAAGGCTATTGTGATACTAAACTCTATAGTTAGTATAGGTATGGGTATATAGAATTTAATTAAAAGTAGGGAGGGGTGTGTGTATGGATGCTGGGTTTTCATTTGGAGGGGTTGAACTTGATGGACTTTGTCTTTTTTCAACCCAAATTAACTATGTAACTACCTAACTAACTATGTAACTATTTAAAGGGGACCCGTCACCCAAAAAAAATATTCAAAATCCTTTTTTATCACATTCCTTCAGTCTGGGAACTCATAATTATAGCAAGCAGGCAGGAGCCATTTTGTGGACACTGTTATTAAGACAAGCCTTGTATCATCTCAGAATCTTGTTTGTGCACCAGAATGGGGGACCTGATGTCCATTCCCATGTACTGGTTACACAATTAAATGGTAAAGAGAACAGATTTTTGTGTCTGGGTGACAGGTCCACTTTAAAGGGGTAGTTCAGTGGTGTAACTATTGTGTGCCGGGCCCCCCTGCAAAAAATCTTCAGAGAGGCCCAGCACACTCCTATCCCCATCCTCCTGCGTACTTCCCGCCTCTGGACCCACTTCCCACCAAGACTCCACCTACTACCCACCAAGACTCCATCCACTAATCACCCAGACTCCTCCCACTACCCACCCAGACCCCACTCACTACCCACCCTGTGCTGAGGCACTCTGCTTCCCCGCACATGTGTAAGAGAGCGACTGGGAAAGAGGGGTTCTTGTTGGCTATAGAGGAAGTATTCAATAGGACATGTGTAGCCTAATGCGTTTCATGTCAAATGGGCACTAACTCATAGGCTTATGGTTCCACCCCTGTACTTTTTATAGGGGTGATGACCAGATCAGAAAAGGATACATCAATACAGAACCTAATCCAATAGGTGTCATATGAGCAAACAACAGCCAATTAAACCAGTGAAAATGAAAAACAGTGTGAATATAGTCATACTTTCACCTTTATGTTTACTTTTAGTGTATTAAAGAATAGTTAATTCTTAGCAACTTTTCAGTTGGCCTTAATTTTTTCTTTCGTCTTGTTTTTGAATTAGCTGGGGGTCACTGACCCCATCTAAAAAACAAAACAAAGGCTCTGTAAGGCTACAAATTAATTGTTATTGCTACTTTTTATTACTCCTCTTTCTATTCAGACCCTCTCCTATTCCTATATTCCTATCTCTTGCTCAAATCAATTCATGGTTGCTTGGGAAGTTTGGACCCTAGCAACCAGATTGCGGAGGTTGCGGAACTAGGGAGCTGCTGAATAAAAAACTAAATAACTCAAAAACCACAATTAAAAATAAATGATAACCAATTGCAAATTGTCTCAGAATATATATATATATATATACAGTATATCCACACATGCAAATAGAATGGGCACTGAAAGGTTTTGCATTTGATTGTTCTTGAGCATTTTTTTCATGGGGGTGAAGTGGAATATTTCAAAAGGACCCAGATGTTCTCTGTTTTATCCCTAGAATAAACAGTCCATTCTTTGAACTAGAGGGTCGGAAAAAAAGATGCAACATAAAGGGTTTTTCATTGCCAGAGCAGAAAACTTATGTTTTTCTGATAGGCAAGGTTGCCATGGCAAAACCTCTCAGTAGCATTAAACAAGGCTCAAGCCAATGGCAAAGGCATGAGGGTGCTGGAGTTTGGCACAGCTGGAGTTCTATTTTTAAATATACTTTGGGGTATATTTCTGGAAGGAGAATTCTACTAAATACCCTCATTGCCTTAAAGCTGATTTCAAGCTCAAAGGTTCTTTTGGTCCAAGTGGCACCTGGCGCAAGTTTCTTTTCAACCGTAATCCTTTGATTGGATGCAAAATATGATGGGGCTTGGTCACTATCCAATCATTATAAATCTTAAGAACTTTTAAATGTGCACTTACTGAAATAGAGCTCTTGAGCGGCAAGCATATTTAAAGCCAATAAAGCAAATTAAGCAGTACTTTACAGCCTGAGTGCTCCCCGTCTTATTGATTGCTCCTAATGTGTTTCTTTCAACCTGATTAACTATGTGACTAGATACCCGCCCCCAACATTCCTGGTTGTTAAATCAAGACATTTTAAGCTACACCAGTGCTGTCCAACTATTTCCATTTAGGCACTATAATACATGTTCGAGGGCCAAGGTAGGTTGATATTTATCATGGGAACAGTCTAGGGGGTCATTAAAATGATCTTTTAGGTCCACATCTAACTTGTGGGTCTTCAGTTGGACATCCCTAGGTTACACCAATCAATTCACCCAAACCAGACCCAGCAACTTCAATTCTCACCACAACTCTACACATCTAAAATGGCATGACCTCAGTTGGAATACTCCCTGATAAGTTTTCAAACTCCCTGGAGGCAATATTAACACAAGATCTATCTGTAGGGAGCATGGAGATTTTTTATTGGAGATAAGAAGCAAACAAACCATGTGCAATGCCAAACGTTGGCTATAGGGTGCAAAGGGCACCGCCATTAGACTCTGGAGTAGGTAATGTGATAAATAGCATTTCACCATCTGGAAGTCTGACAGAAAAGTCTGGGTTTGGTAGATGCCAGGAGAACACTACCTGTCAGAATGTTTCTTGTTGACGGCAACATTTGTTGGAGGAAGAATAATGGCCTGTGCTTGTTTCCATAGTTTGGGCTTGGGCCAAACCTAATGGCTACAGAATACAGTTACATTGATGACAATTCTGAGCTTCGTGGCAATTGTTTTGGGAAGTATCTGAAAAAATAAGGAAACATAGAATCTATCTTATTAATATTGCTATTTCTGTTTCTTTGTAAAGGTCTTTAGATATCTTCTAAATGCTGGGGATAACTGGTCTTTGGCAACTCGTGTACAAGGTCAGGTCCCTACAGAGCAGATTTGCTGTGGTGCAGAGTGGAAGAACTTGACTGGCCTACACACAACTCAACTGAGCACTTTTGGGATGAATTGGAACCCTGACACATCACCTCAATAATGCTCTTGTGGCTGAATGGAAGTAAATCCCACCAATAATGTTTCACGTATTTAGTGGAAACCTTCCCAGAAGAGTAGGGATTGTTATAGCAGCAAAGGGAGAAGCAACTTTATGTTAATCCCATTGGTTTAGGATTGAGACATTGGGCAGGTGTCTGGATACTTGTAGATATACTGTAAGACATATACTGTGCAAATATACAATAAAGGAACATTCTATGCACACACTAAGCAGAACTCTTGTACACCGATATCACATGAAGTGACAATATATTTTAGATACATTTGTTTAATGTCAACAACAAAGCAGTAGTTGCAAGTTAGTGGGGCTGCAACCACTAGGGAAACACAATGCCTTGACTGGAACGCTGAAGACCCCTACTATTTGCTATCCTATCCAAAAACCCAGTTTGAAGGTGAGTTACAGTAAGATTTGGGGTGAATAGCTTCTTGCTTTGTTAGATATTTCTGGAACTGTCACTGAATGGCAGATGTAACCTTATTGTAAAATAAAAGGGGGTCCCTAAGCAGATTTTGGACCACAAACCTGGCTGAAAAAAAGTAAAATTTGAAAATACTACAATAATGTAACACTCTGCCATTTCTAAACAGCAAATGTAATATTAATCATAATAGGAACACTCTAAAGGTGAGTTAAGAGGAAACACTATCCATTTTCATTTTTCAGACTAATATTGTTATTTACAGTATTTATAAAGCTTCACATAACCAAGAGGTACTTTCACATGTAGCATGCCAGCAGAAGCAGCTTCCGTATTTATTTTGCAGTTGGAAAAATATACCTCCACTTACATAAGATCCATAATTCCCTGAGCCAGAGCACCTGCAGGGGTGGGAACCTTACCGACTAAGTGATTCTCACTTGACACTTGATATCTCACGAGATGGTTCAGCTCAGAGCAATTCTAACCTCAAGACATCCTACCTGTCTTCTTTAGTTTAGACACGTTCTAAATAAATCATGCTCTGTATTAACTCTTAGTTCAACCCCACAGAGTGAAACGGGGGAGCATTATGGCAATATGCCAGTAGAGTGGAGCATCTTGTTTGGCTGCATCTGTAGAGTCATCTTCCCAAATCCAGATATAGAATTGATATTTCCATGAGACAAGTGCAAAGGGGAAGTCATTAAAAATATTGAAGGTATAGTTGCTCTTTACAAAGTTCCATTGTGTTTGGGAGGGATCAGGCAGGCTGTTCTCATGGCTGTGTGCAGATAATGACTATAAAAGACACAGTTGAGGGATTGTGAAGGTCACAAGAGCTGGTGATCTATGTTTGAGTGAGCAGGAATCCAGCAGAGTACATCTTCCTACAAAAAGCCTCCTGCAAGGTTGGATGGATTCATGAACTAACTTGTGCTGCTGCAGCTGCAACATGGTCACAATCCCTCCTATACACATTTTAAATGGATGCCATCATCAATCCTGATGTGCTTTATGGTTGGGGTTGAAGATATCTCTAGAAGAGCGTTAAGTCACAAAGGTGTCAAGGGAAGGTCAAGGATCTTCTGGTTGGAAAGGTTTAAAGGCCACTGCTTAGCACAATAGCACTGGAAGGATTGCTATTTTTTATAGTTTTTCTAAAATATTTCTTACAAAATATCACTGTTTAAGCCTGGGTAAATGTGATGGCAGCGAGCCATTGTAGACATGTCACATACCGAATAGGTTGTTGTGCTCCATGATCCGAGAAGCAACGTTATAGGTGTCCTCTGTGATCCATGTGACAGTTGTGCACTTATACAGATGGGAAGTCACAAACGAATGACGCTGTTCTTGAAAATGGGAACAACGGAACGCGGCTGATTAAATAGAAAGATGTCTGTAAGATCTCAGTTATGCAGATAGGCCGGCCAAACTGTCAATGATTGCAAAGGAACAGACGCTAAGGCTCATGGAATGCTAGGCATCTTAACCCAGCTCTGCAATCCATTTTAATGCAAACCATCTGTCATATTGGGTCACTAGTGCCAAGAGATCTCTGTACTTACCACTTGGTTGTCGTAGTTATTAAAGGGCACCTGTTGCATGAAAACCAGGGGTGCAGGCAAACAGATTCAGTGGACTAGGCTGGTGAAACACTGAGAAAAAAAGATGGTGGGCTTGACCAACCCAGACCTGCTCCCTGGGTGCTGCAGCCTTATCTTCCCCAAGACCTGATCTTGGCAACAACCAAACGAACACAAATACAAAAAGGTGGCCATACATGATAAGACCTGCTCATTTGGCAAGGTCAACAAAAGAGTGATATTGGGTTAATCCGATAGTTCGGCCCTAGGGCCAAACGATTGGATTACAATGAAGAAAATGGGTGCCGACGGGACAAGGACTGCATCAACTAGCCGATTCAGTCCTCAATCGCCAAGAAAAATCAAACCTGCTGATCAACGTCTGGCCGATTTTTGATGGGTCAGGGAGACCCATCGGAACACCCCATACATGGATAGATCTTTTACCATAGTGACTTACCATTATGATGTTATTGGCCCTTTAAGAGATCGAAGGGCATTTGTTGTGCATTGGCAGATACAATAGATAGTTTCAAGAAAGGGTTGGATGGATTCTGAGCAAGTGGAAGGTTTGATGATATTAAAACTTATGGTACCATGTGGGTTCAGGTTTGTACAGGTTAATTTGCTGCTTTGGAGTCAGATTTTTCCCTTACTGTAGTAAACTAAAGGCACTTAAGGGCTTCCTCTGGTCCTGCCATATACTCCCTACTATTGGCTTAGAGGCTGACCAGGAATTACTCAAGCAAACGGTTACATTTGATGGATATATGTCCCTTTTCAGCCTTATCTATTATGAATGTTACTGTACTTTAGATAAGACAAAGTACTTGCTGAACCAGATCCTCTATGAGCTGCTTCCTGAAACCTCAGTAACAAGGGCAGTTGCCGGTAACTTACTGAACTGCAGGTATGTGGCATGTGAATTGAACACGGGAACAAAGAATAACTACCAACAAACTGTTGGTTATTTTTCCACCTTCAGCCAAATATACGTTTGGAATTACATTGACCAGCTTTACAATCTTATTCTATGTTTCTATTGTCGTTAACAATACCCAGTGGACCATGTTTAGGATTGCCACCAGGCCAATATTCAACAACCTAGCGAGTAAAATAACAAATACGGTGTACTGAGGGGTAAATAAAGACATGGCCATTGTTCCACCCCTGGTCCACCTACTTATGCCCCTAATCTACCCAATTACTCCCCTGGCCTGCCCAATTATATCACTGAAAAGCACAATTTCTGTTCCTGTCACAGTCAGTTTCTCCTCATTCATTTGGTTCTGCCCCTTTATTTCCGCACCACAACCCCCTAATATCCCTTTACAAATATAAATATTTCTTAATTTAAAGGTGAAGTTCAAGCTCAAAGAGAGCTCTTCAAACAGGTAATCATTTTTTGTTATTTTTTATATATTTTTGCACCCACAGACCTGCTAACATTTAAAAATAAAATATTTTAGGCCATCAACCCAATCCATTCTAGTCAACCAAGTTGATGTTTTGGGAAGTACTTTACATGAAATTGCCACTGTAATCATCCTGCCATGTGTTCAATGGTATTTTATTTAAAGCTGGCACTGCAGTTATCCTGCCAAGCATTCTGGTGTATTATATTTCCAATTGGTGCTGCATTTATTCTGCCATGTGTTCTGGGGTTTTTTATTTCCAAATGACACTGCATTTATCATAACATGTGTTCTGGGTTATTATATGTCCAATTGGTGCTGCATTAACCTACCATGTGGTCTGAGATATTATATTTTCATTTGGCGCTGTATTAATCCTGCCATGTATTCTGGGGTATTATATTTCTACTGGATGCCATGAATTCTGGGGTATTTTACTTCCAATCGGCACTGCATTTATCCTGTCATGTGTTCTTGGTTATTATATTTCCATTTTGCATTGCATTTATCCTGCCATGTATTCTGGGGTATTAGATTTCCATCTGGCACTGTATTAATCCTGCCATGTATTCTGGGGTATTTTACTTCCAATTGGCACTGCATTTATCCTGCCATGTATTCTGGGGTATTTTACTTCCAATTGGCACTGTATTAATCCTGTTATGTATTCTGGGGTATTTTCACTTCCAATTGGTACTGCATTTATCCTACCATGTATTCTGGGGTATTTTCACTTCCAATTGGCACTGCATTTATCCTGCCATGTATTCTGGGGTATTAAATTTCCAACTGTCACTGTATTAATCCTGACATGTAGTCTGGGGTATTTTACTTCCAATTGGCCCTGCATTTATCCTGCCATTTATTCTGGGGTATTACCTTTCCAACTGGCACTGTATTAATCCTGCCATGTATTCTGGGGTATTTTACTTCCAATTGGCACTGCATTTATCCTGCCATGTATTCTGGGGTATTTTACTTCCAATTGGCACTGTATTAATCCTGTTATGTATTCTGGGGTATTTTCACTTCCAATTGGTACTGCATTTATCCTACCATGTATTCTGGGGTATTTTCACTTCCAATTGGCACTGCATTTATCCTGCCAGGTATTCTGGGGTATTAAATTTCCAACTGTCACTGTATTAATCCTGACATGTAGTCTGGGGTATTTTACTTCCAATTGGCCCTGCATTTATCCTGCCATTTATTCTGGGGTATTAGATTTCCAACTGGCACTGTATTAATCCTGCCATGTGTTCTGGGGTATTAATGGCACTGAATGCTAAGAAAATGCCTCCTGCATAAGATATAACATATCTAATGGGGGAGCAGGAGATACGAGTGGACTGGGGCCACCCTACAGTGGGGCCATTTAGAATCTTGTCAGAGCCTCACCGTGACCTGCAAGGAAATGTCTCAGTTTCATAAATAAGTGGTAAATAGAAGTACAAAGTGACATTTTGTATGGCAGTATAACACATGAGACGGTCGACTCATCTCTGAAGTGTGGGCACCCCCGCTCTAGGGGAAAACGTGCCGAAGAAATGAATTGCAAAGGAATAATGTTCATTCTCTAAAATCTTTTCCCTTATTATTCCGGAAACATGCATTTTTTCCATTAGCCACCAAATGAATATGTATATATCCTTTTGTACCGGGGAGATTAATATGACTGGGAACTACGGAGGTAAGAGCCTTTTACAGAATGTGCTTGAAAATACATTTTCATTCCTGATTAGGGAAATGTGCAAATGGAATCAAACTCTGCCACCTTTCATCTTTATACCGAAAATTGATTTCCTAGGATGTTTAATTTGCAAATAATGAAAATTGCGGCCCGTTCAAACACACACACACAGACAAATTGCCCGGGATTTCACTTGTTATGCTAGAAGGTTCTAATTCCTAATAAGAGCATAATGAGCAGGTTATAAAAAAAAGTCTATATACAGGCAATTCATTCTTATTTACCTAATTCCGAGGTTTTTGAAAAGTATTAAAAATAATAGTCGCCGAGGAGCTCTTTATTTCGGGGAGATTTTAACCTAACAAATTCCCTCCACACCCATGACGTAAAACGGTTTCTTGCTGAAAGCATAATTGAGACTAATTATCAAAGTGTGTAGTGATTTTTTTTAACACGCAGAATTGCACGTTTCTGCTCAGAGAACTTCATCCAATTAATTTACTCCTGCTTGATCTTCCCCTTTCTTTTTAAGCCAAGTTGTGTTTTTGTCTTTGCTGGTGGCAGGAGACAGCCCAGGGGTTCCACCACAACTTAAGAAGCCCAGTTTATAGACCACAATAAAAAAAAATTGGCCGGTTTTGAACTGGAACTCACAACAGAATCTGACATCCAGAGCCTACTCTCAATTAGACAGAGACAATGATAGCAGAGTTGCCAAACTCCTAACACCCACTTGTAGCAGAAGACAGGCCAGGGTTCAACCACAACTTAAGAAGCCATGTTTATAGAACACAATACAAAATTGGCCCGTGTTGGACTGGGCCTCACAACAGAACCTGACATCCGGAGCCTACTCTCGATTAGACAGAGACAATGATAGCAGAGTTGCCGAACTCCTAGCACCCACTTGTAGCATTAGACAGCCCATGGGTTCCCCCACAACTTAAGAAGCCCAGTTTGTATAAAACAATAAAGAATGGTCCTGTTTTGGACTGGGCCTCATAACAGATAGAGTAATTATCCCATAGATGTAAAACGGGTAGACTCACCGGTAGACACATTGGGTTTGGGTGCCTAGCCCCAAAGAATCCATTGTTGACAGTTCACTTAATGTAAAAAGTTTTAGATTTATTAAAGTTTACATATTTATAAAAGCCTTATGTGTTTCATGCTAGAAGGCACTTAATTGTAGGCTCAGTAGGACTCGGTTTCACAATCTGGAAGGTCAGTCCAACACTGATGACAGGGTAGCATTAACAGTGCCCTATACATATACCAGAACCCAATGAAGTTTCTACATTGTGGGGCTTCTCCTTCCCTTTCTCACTGTGGGACAAGCCTGAAACTAGATATTCTGGTAGTCATAGCAGGGTGGATGATAAAACAAAGTTATCATGTAATTTATAACCTTATTATTTGGTCAGGGGAATAACCTTTGGATGACAATTTCTTGAATCAACCCTGCAATAGAGATCAAGGGAATAAACCTGATCTACAAGCTGCATTTCTTCATGCGTAAGCAAATGCTGAAGAATTTAATGGAAGTTAATTCAAATTTTCTTTCTACGATGTGCTGGAGGCAAATTACCCCCTTAGAGGGCCACTCTTTGGGTAGAAGTCCCCCTTATCTGGTATCAAAGTGACAGACAGAGGGAAACATTGGTGTACCAGTCATTTAGTCAAGAATATAAAGGACCTCAAGTTGACTTTCACGCTAGATATTATGAGTGTCTTATAGAGCAAACAGACTTTCTCCCCAAGTCTCACCTTAACTGTCATTCAATTTGAACCCCCTGCCACTTTTTCAGGATCCCCTGGGGGGGGCTGGTACCATAGATTGAGAAATGCTGCTTTGTTTCCTAGACCAATTTCAGATATGAGGAATCAACAAGGTTCTCTTTAACTCCAAGCTTGATATAATCACCTATTTGACTTTTACTGGCGAGTCCTACTGCCAACAGTGACATCACTACAGGAGATGCCGTGGTCTAGAGATGGCAATAAATTCTGCTCCGGGGCCTACAGGCCTCTACTTATACCACAGCTTGGCAAGCCACTTCATCTTCCTGTGATTAAGAAGCTATTTACGTAACAGGATTTTTATTAAAGTAAATAATAGGGGATTACAAGATACACAACACCCCAGCTGTTCCATTGTTCCCAATAAAACCTGCTGTTACTCGCAGATGTTTGATCCCATTACGCAGTCTTACAGTCACAAAGACAAAGTCATATGCAATCAATAAGGTTTTATATCAGAGAGCAAAGGTTACCGCGGGCACTTTAAGGGGCAGCGCCAAAGAGCAAAGTTCCATGTGCTCCATCAATAATCCCTATACCTGATTTGGCCCAATCAGCATTTTATCTTTGTTCAATTAAAACTAGCCTTGGACGTGGGCATTCACTTCATTATTTCTGCCAATAAAACAATAAAGTCGCAGTGTGTAAATATGGATAAATTGCTAATGAATCGGAACATTAATTAATCAATCCACTGGGGGGGGCGAGAATATTTTAGCACCGTTCTATACATTGCTATGGGCATACAGTGTTTATTTCATCCAGACAGATGCGTGATCGCACCTAGGTTATTTTATTTCTGAACTTTCTAATTATTATATTTCTGTTGAGATTGAATATAAAGGTGCCAAAAACACCAGAGCATAGTGTGCATGTATGTATACAAATTTAGATATATACATATATTGATATATATAGAAATATAGAGAAAATACAGTGCAAACAGCAGGCACTTGCATTTATAGGTGTCCTGGGTGCAGTTCAGGGAGTATCCAAAGGTTCACAGGTAGATAAGGAGACCACACTCACAGGCCTTCTGGAGAAAACAAAGTCTTTATTGGTGGAGACTCGTGTTTCGTCTTTGACAAAGACTACTGTGTTAAACTGGCCATAAACTATAAGAGCTGTCCATTTGGCAAGGTCACAAAACTAACCTTTTTGATGTAGAGAAGGCACTTAAAAATCAGTCTCCCAAGCAGACATGTAAAATCCAATAATAGTTCTTTTTGAGCGGTTGCTCTACATCAAAATGATTGGATCCACTCCACTAGCTGAAGGCTCAGGGTGGTGCACCTGGGTCTTATGAACCCATCTTGGGACATTTTTACCTTTCAAGGTCACCAAACTAATGGATCTTTTCCTGATATGCCTAAAGTGGACAATATTGTGCTTAATCTGATTGTTGGCCCCTGGGCCAACCAATTTGATTACAAAGATGGAAATACAAGCCATTGGAGCAAGGACAGCATCAACTAGCCAATGCAATCATCGATCCAATGGGAATCAAACATGCCTGATAGACATCTGATCTATTTTCTGTCAGGTGGGCCTGTCGGAGGGCCCCATACATGAACATATAAGATGCCGAATTGGTTTTGAAGGACCCAAATCGGCAGTTTAAAGGAATACTGTCATGGGAAAACATGTTTTTTTTTCAAAACGCATCATTTAATAGTGCTACTCCATCAGAATTATGCACTGAAATCCATTTTTCAAAAGAGCAAACAGATTTTCTTATATTCAATTTTGAAATCTGACATGAGGCTAGACATATTGTCAGTTTCCCAGCTACCCCTTGTCATGTGACTTGGTAAACTTCAGTCACTATTTCAGCATTTGCTTACGCAGTCACTATTTACTGCTGTACTGCAAGTTGGAGTGATATCCCTTTCCTCCCCAGCAGCCTAACAAAAGAACAATGGGAAGGTAACCAGATAGCAGCTCCCTAACACAAGTTAACAGCTCACTGGTAGATCTAAGAACAACACTCAATAGTAAAAGCTAAGTTCCACTGAGACACATTCAGTTAGGAGAGAGTAGAAGAGATAACAGGAGAGATAACAGCCTGCCAGAAAGTAGTTCCAGCCTAAAGTGCAGGCACAAGTCACATGACTGGGGGCAGCTGGGAAACTGACAATATGTTTAGCCCCATGTCAGATTTCAAAATTGAATATAAAAAAATCTGTTTGCTCTTTTGAGAATTGGGTTTCAGTGCAGAAGTCTGCTGGAGTAGCACTATTAACTGATGCGTTTTAAAAAAAACATGTATTCCCATGACAGTACCCTTTAAATAAAGGTCTTGGTTTTCACCATAAGTCCTGCTGCGATTGTGGACTCCTCATCTGCCTGTGACCCTACAAATATAGATCGATATATACATATATAGATAGATTTAGGTGTATATAATAGTGCACCATCTTGTACAGCATATTCTTATAAGTGGCACGTTCGTAACTAAATCAACACAAGAACTGACAGGCAACTTCATAATGTTCAGATATGGCAGCACCAAGAGGCACGGCCATGGGCGCACTGCGAGAGGAGCTCTGACAGGTCCCATTTGCACTGCTGTAGGTGTTGCACTCACAATGTGCTCATAACAGTGTCTGTCAGCAATGCTCTTATGGGAGTGCTAACAGACTGTAAGCAAATGTGCAAATCCGGCACATTCCAGTATGCTTTCCTGTGATTTTTTCCAGGGTGCATTTTGTGTGCAAGCTACAGGATGCCGAAGACGGTGCCAAGGTGCTGCCAAATGTCAACCCATTATAAATTCCTTGCTGATCAACACAAGAATCACTGTATTTATAGGAAGATGCAACTCCTTGCCTTCCATTCCATTCTAAGTGCAAAGAATTTCGCATTCAGGAGCAAACTACAAGGCAGGGTGCAACGTGCAAAGGACATTGCATGGGGCATAACTATAGAGGAAGAAGACCCTATGGCTGCAAGGGGGCCCAGGAGGTATAGGGGCCCCATGAGGCCCTAATTCATATACAGTTTCAATAAATATTGGTAAAACAAGTTAACCTCTAAACATTTTGGGGACCTGAAATATCATTTGCTGTGGGGCCCAGTAATATCTAGTTACGCCACTGGACATGGCACATTGCACCCAAGTAAATTATGGTGGTCACTTTCAAGGGGGGAACCAGCAACCTGGACATCAGGAAACACTAACGGCAGCTTCACAAGGCGAATTGGGCAGGGAAGAGTTAACTCAAGCAGAAACACTCTAATAACCTTTATGTGGAACAGGGAGTTCTATTCTGCAGCATTTGGAACACTCTGAGGGCAATATCAGTTAAACCCTGACCAGACCAGAGAGCTCTAATGGCAGCTCCCATGTTTAGGGACATGCAATAAAAGACATAAACGTCATTTTAAAAAAAAATTCAATAATAAGAATAAAACTGTGCTTTTTTTTGCCGAGTAATCATGTTCATTAGAGAGTTTATTACACCGCAACCATTCGCTTCCCCATCTCATGACATTCTCTCCTTTGCTTGTAAAATCCCACTCTGAATGTTACTGTTCCATAACGGCACAGAACCTGCCTGTGTAACTACCTCTGCTTAAATATTCATTGCCTGAGAAGAGTGATCAGCTCCAGACGCCAATGTAATTGTTTTATATTTAGCTTATCAGAACCGAATCCATCGGGGCTCCATTTCTTAAATCAGAGGTTTTCCGCTGTAGCCCCGAGGACCCTAAAGCGATGCCCCTCTCAAGACTATCCTCATGCCGGCACAGATGGCTCTGTCATTAGCGCTGGTGGGTCTGTCAACATGACTGATCCGCTAACAGACCCTCTCGTGCTCACGTGAGGACGCCTTTAAATGCAGCGCTGCTGAGGAGGTCCTGAGGACTGGCTTTGACAGCCTATGATTTAAAAGCTCGGGGCTTTTTTCAGAAGATACAAACCCTGAAACAGTAAATAGCAGTGAGGTTGAAATAGATGCCTCCTCTGTGGCCCAGTGCTTTCAGTCAAATGATAGATGCCCGGCCCCAGGACCCTGTTTTTTAAAGAATCAGTTCTTTGCATTCTCCTCCTGCAGCCGAAAATACGCTTATTCCACTTATTATGCACAATGGCTGCAGCTCATCTTGAAATTAACTTTTATTATTTTGCTTTGATAGAGATTATGGGCCGTTCCTGATGTACTAGAGTGGACGAGAGTGATCAGTAAGGAGGCCAGTATAGGGGACATTATAGAGAAGGTGTTTTTGCTATTATCCAAACTGGAAATGTGGCTCTTAAAGTTACAGGAGCAGCATTTTTGCAGCCTCTGGTAACTTGAGGGGTGCTGCCACCTTAAGCACCCTGGATATAGCAAGATTTAGTTCTTTATTTGATTTCCAAAATTTTCAAGGAACTCTAACAGAGGGATATGTAACTATGTTATTAGTTAGGGGGGCATACCCAGTCCTGGACTGGGATTCACAATAGGCCCTGGCATTCCAAGTACACAGAAGCCAAAGCAGCCTCCCACCAGCCCAATAAATAGTGACTGCCTATGGCTACTTACAGCAGCCTCTCTGGCATTTTCCAGAACCCACAGATTGCCAGTCTGGGCCTGGGCATACCTAATGAATTAATGTCATGGACATAAGGTTATTAGGTTCAGGTATAGGGTTGCAACCTGTCCAGTTTTGACCTGGTTTTTTGAAGGGCTGCTTGGGTCAAAACTGCCTGGCCGTTTTTCCAAATTAGGAAAAACGGGCAGAATTCTTTGGATTGATGTGACGATCGGCCAATCTCAGATTGCCATGTCATAGCCCCACATCAGGATGTCACAGCCTCCATAATGTCACGGTCCTGCCCCCACAATGTCACTGTCCCGCTCCCAGTCTGAAGTTTAACCGGAAGAATGCTGGTAACCCTATTCGGGTAGTAGGGCTTGAGAAGAAAGCTGGCACTGAGAAACAGGCAGGTTCAGCAATAGTCTAATGCGAGTTAAGCAAAGGGTTAAGCAGACTCAAAATATCAGATCTAGGTCTAGGCAGGATAGTTAGGAACAAACCAGGAGTCAGTAACAAAAACAGAAATGGACTGGGGGTTCCGGGGGCCTACTGGGGCTGCCACTTCAGGACTTCCACATAACCCTGATCCAGGGTCGGACCGTGTCGGCAGGACACCCGGAAAAAAACCCAGTGGGCCCAACCAACTGAGACCAGTTGACATGATAGCTGCTCTCCCTTAACTCCCCCAGATCTTGGGTGCAAAGGAAAAGAACAAGGTATGAGTGGGAGAAGGAGGGCGGTTGAGGTGCTGGTGAGTGGAGGACTATGGGGTATGTGGGTCGGCACAGCCTATGAGGGATGGGGCCCACCGGGTTAATTCCCAGTGTCTACTATAGAGGAAGTAGACCCCGCAGTCGCAGGGGGGCCCAAGGAACAGGAGGGCCCAGATTGTGGTGTCAGCTTCCTCTATAACTAATAAAAAAACCCTCCTCCCCAGTCGCTCTCTTACCTGCGGCGAGGAAGGGTAAATTGTCGGGCGGGAGTGGGTGGAGTTGAGGCAGGAAGTGGGTGGGGTGGAATGTGGGCAGGGCAGAAGAGGGGATGGGAAGTGGGAGGGACCAGTCCGGACCTGAATAGAAATTCCAGATTATAGTGCACCCCGTGCAACCAGAAAATGAGCAGAGTAAGAGCCTACAATTGGGTCTGAATAATATGAATTTGGTATCATAGCAATATCATGATACAGCCGTGATAACACTGAGTCAGCAATCAACACAACTTTACAATGGCCACTAGGGAGTTTAAACACAAAAGGGGTCATTTATTTTAAGAAAATTTGGAAAGTGCAAAAAAATGCAGCATTTGCACTTTGCACACTGCCCTGCATGCTAAATAAATTGCTGCACAAAACAGAATGCGTTGGTCCTCATGATTATAGCGCTAAGTTGTTAGATGCACCTGTGCTTTTGTGCCGCTTAGTGCTCTTGCACGGAGAACTTGTAAGTGACCCTTTAAAAAAATGTAAAAAATAAAAACTGATATATGAACCAGGGGTCAGTGACACAAGCAACTTGGCAGTAGTTTAAATTGTACCGAATTTCTTCAGTTTTATCTTGACTATAGATTTATCTAGTGGAAATATTAAGGTGCATGCATATTTATTACTCTGCGCTTTATTTACACGGGCTTTTAGTATGGTGTTAATGGTTCAGCCGCAGCTTTTCAGCCTTGTTTTGTCATTGTCTGTGCGGCTTTCTTTAGCCATTACAGGAGCCCTGGGACATGATTAACAACAACTGGTGCAAAACCAGCCAAATGTGCCCATAATTGGCCATAGCAGGGACATGCCCCTCGGCATTTTCATAGTCTGTATTGAGAAATAAGCCCGAATTTGCACCGGGATAAGATTGAACTTGATGGACAAGTCAGACTTGTATAAAAGATAAGCAAAACAGTATGTGGATTTCAGGTGTGCCACCCCTACACTTATACATTCCTGCAACCGCCATCAATGAACTGCAGATTCCCCCTTCGTAGGAAACCGTACATTGAATTATTAAAAGGTACAAAGCACAATAATGTTGTGTTTATTACAGAACAACATGAGCTGAAGAGAAAATTGCAGCAATGTTCCTGCTCATTATATAGAGAGAAATGTATTCCTTAACTGTGCAGTACATACAAATACTGCAAATGAAGGCACAAGGCTGCAGGACCGTGTGATTACCACTAAAGGGTAACTTGTTCATTAAAATGGACCATTCATACATTTAAACAAAAATGTAAAAGTCATTAAAACCGAACTGAGGATAGGAATTAAAGGGGAAATCCATCCCAGAGCAAATTCCCAATATACATTCCTTACATATTTCCATTGGTTTTAAAACTATTTGCAAATCTATTTTCTGCTGAAAGCCGTGTCTGTTTCTTTGGTTCTGTTTCTTGAAACAACGATGAAAACATCAGTTCTCGTTAGGCCTATTAATTATTATTATTATTATTTCACAGAATATAAACAATCAGGCAGGTCCTGCTTTTAAATGCAAAGCCACTAAAAATTAGGATGTACCAAATCCACTATTTTAGGATTCGGGCAAATCCAGAATCCTTTGCAAAAGATTCGGCCGAATAGCGAACCAAATCCGAATCATCATTTGCATATGTAAATTAGGGAAATGAGGGGAAAGAGAACCACAAGAGGTAAAAGAAAAAAATTTCAACTTCCTTTTGTGCGATGAAATGTCACGTGATTTTTTGGATTTGCAGTCGGTTCGGCCGGGCACTTGGATTCGGCTGAATCCTGCTGAAAAAGGCCGAATCTCAAACCGAATCATGGATTTGCTGCATCCCTACTAAAAATAATGAATTCATGTAAAACGTATACAGTTATGGGACCTGTTATCCAGAATGCTCGGAACCTGGGGTTTTCCGAATTATGGATCTTTACATAATTTGGATCTTCATACCTTAAAGGGATACTGTCATGGGAAAAAAATTTTTTTTCAAAAGGAATCAGTTAATAGTGCTGCTCCAGCAGAATTCTGCACTGAAATCCATTTCTCAAAAGAGCAAACAGATTTTTTTATATTTAATTTTGAAATCTGACATGGGGCTAGACATTTTGTCAATTTCCCAGCTGCCCCTGGTCATGTGACTTGTGCCTGCACTTTAGGAGAGAAATGCTTTTTGGCAGGCTGTTGTTTTTCCTTCTCAATGTAACTGAATGTGTCTCAGTGGGACATGGGTTTTTACTATTGAGTGTTGTTCTTAGATCTACCAGGCAGCTGTTATCTTGTGTTAGGGAGCTGCTATCTGGTTACCTTCCCATTGTTCTTTTGTTTGGCTGCTGGGGGGGGGAAAGGGAGGGGGTGATATCACTCCAATTTGCAGTACAGCAGTAAAGAGTGATTGAAGTTTATCAGAGCACAAGTCACATGACTTGGGGCAGCTGGGAAATTAACAATATGTCAATATATGTTTGCTCTTTTGAGAAATGGATTTCAGTGCAGAATTCTTCTGGAGCAGCACTATTAACTGATTCATTTTGAATTTTTTTTCAAAAATCACATAAACAAAACCCAATAGGCTGGTTTTGCTTCCAATAAGGATTAATTATACTGTATCTTAGTTGGGATCAAGTACAAGCTACTGTTTTATTATTACACAGAAAAAGGAAATTGTTTTTAAATATTTGGAATATTTGTAAAAAAAAAAAAAAAAAAATGTCGCCTATGGGAGATGGCCATTCTGTAGCTTTCTGGATGACGGGTTTCCAGATAACGGATCCCATACCTGTACTGGAAATCTGCATAGAATTAAATATTCTTTCATTATGCCAAAAACTGTTTTTAGGTGATGTTCCCCTTTAAGTGGAAGACGTTTGAGATTCATGCAGATGAACCTTGTTGCTTTGCGGAACCAGCGGTGCTAACGGTCCGTTTAAAATTCCACTAAGGTGGAAGTTTATTTTTCCGCTTGCAAAAGAGAGCAGAGAGCTGCAAAGGTTAATGTGATTATCATAAAGCCGGGGCATACATCTGCATGTATAATACGTCCGTGTTATCCAATTATCGGAGGCACCCAAGCTTTTCATATTCCGAGAAAAAAAAACGTCGACGTTTGGTGCGGTTGGTTTTACTAATGTGGGCTCTGCATTTAATCGCTGCCTAGAAAAAAGGATCAGACTCAATAGCTCATCATTGTTTCTCTATATCAAGCTGCACGGATTATAATAACAGGAGATCTTTAACGAGCAAGGATCATCAAATGAAACTGATCAATTGCCTACACTTCAGTTTAGTAATACACCGATGCTCCCATGCCCAAAGATCTCTATGGGATCCGTTATCCGGAAACCCGCTATCCAGAATATATTATTAATCCTTATTGGGAGCAAAACCAGCCTGTAGGGTTTATTTAATGTTTACATGATTTTCTGGTTGACTTAAGGCATGTAGATCCAAATTACGGAAAGATCTGTTATCCAGAAACCCCCGAGCATTCTGGAAAACAGGTCTCACACCTGTTCTAATAAAAACCTCCAGTTTTCATGAAAAAGATGCAATTGGTTCATGAAAGTTAGCAGAAAGTTCACTTTTATTTCTAAATAATAGGCATGCAACGAATCCCCTATTTTGGATTCGGACGAACCCCCGAATCCTTCGCGAAAGATTCGGCCGAATACCGAACCAAATCCGAATTTGCATATGCAAATTAGGGGTGGGAAGGGGAAACATGTTTTACTTCCTGGTTTTGTGACAAAAAGTCCTGCGATTTCCCTGACCACCACTGATTTGCATATGCAAATTCAGATTCAGATTTGGTTCGGCCGGGCAGAAGGAAGGCCGAATCCTGACCGAATCCTGGATAAGGTGCATCCCTACTAAATAATAATTCAGGTATGGGATCTTAGAACTGGGAGCATTCATAGTAAAACCTGCTTTTAATCTGGTTACATTTTACCCTCAATTATTGAGTATCACAAACAAACAATATTATTAGAATTCAATTCTATCTACAAAGCATAGGAGATAATTTATTAACGTTCAGACATTTTTACCAAGCAATATCATTTCACAGTTTAAGCACCCTTGTGGCTTGTGTTGATTAACATTTTTGAGGGGTGTTAAAGCTCTGAGTTTTAACACCCAATAACCAGAATATTAAGGGTATGACAGAATCATAAAAATGCAAAAGATGTATTGATATCAGACACAAGCCATAAACATGGGCCCAGTGTGTTTCAATCCAATAAGGGAAGGAAAACAATTTTTAAAAGGCAATATACATGTGCGATCAATGTTTCTGAGGGGTGTTAGAGCTCCAAGCTCTAACACAAGCAAAAGGTTTGTTTGTATCAGACACAAGCCATGAAAATAAGTCCAACGGGGGAAGAAAAACAATTGAAAAGGCAGTTTGCATGGGGGATTCATGCTAGAGTGTTAGAGCTCTGAGCTCTAACATAAGGGAGAAGGTTTATTTATATTGGACATATTTGAATACAATCCCAATACATTACCACTTAATAAGGGTCTATATTGGTGGAATAAAAATACATAAAAGCAATTCCTGAGGGGCGTTGAAGCGTTGATCTCTAACACCCTCTCTAGCCGAAATATTAAATGAATGGCAGTTTTAAAAACCAGGCAAAAGCTATAGATATAATCCCAACCCATTTTGACCCATAAAATGCAAAAGGAAGCTAGAAAGGAATAACAGAAGATGGAAGGCAAAAAAGGGTTAGAGGTATATGGAAGAACCACCCAAAATATGTGGTTAGTTTTAAAATTTAAAGGGGAACTGCCCTTACAATACAAAACATCCCCCAACTGGATGTTTAAAGAAACAGTGGAAACAATTCCCTGATGTTCGATCACTGAATATATAAAACATCCGCTGCAGCTCGGGTGCATGTCTGTGACATTTCCCCTATCAGAATGTTTCTTTGTCTCCAAGCAAAGGACACGTGTGAGAGAAACATGATGGAAGTGTATAAATACATACAAGGTCAGTATAAGGGTTCCTTGAGTGAATTCTTTTCCGAACCGAAGAGAGTGAGAAGAGAGAAGAAAGCATTTTACGCATCAAGAAAGAAAGGGGTTCTTTTTGATAAGATCACTACTAGTTATGGGCGAATAAATTCGCCAGGCACAAATTCACGGTGAATTTCCGCGTTTTGCCACCGGCGACATAATGTGTCAAAATAATTTTTTTTGTGAATTTTTCGCCATTCCACGTATTTCTCCGGAAATTTGCGAATTTTACGGCGAAACAGGACAGATCCGCCCATCACTAGTCACTGCATTCTTTATCTGTGATGGTTGTAATAGACAATTATAGCCTATGATTAAGGGAATCTTTTCCCGAAAGACGTAAGGTGTTGTGGATCCATCTCTTGTTGGAATAAATACTCCTTATTCATTTTACCCGGAGTGCCGCCTGTTTGTTTCTATATTCCACTAAGGCACAGCTGGGGCGCTGGTGGCTGAGCACCCGGTTTTGGAGTGGATCCAAGTGGGGGAAGAATTCCCGCGAGGGGTGAGTTTGGAGCGGCCTTTATTTTTGACTGTGTAAAAGACAATGACATGCATCCATTTAAAATATATATAATTTTTTTAAAGGTCCACCGTTATCGTTTCCCTTTCTCTTGATTAATATAAACTGGGTCCTTGTACGGTTTGAATTTGTCTTTAGCTCTTACTAAACCTGTCGTTCAGCCATCAAATTGGAATTTCCGGATGGGGGTTATTTTATCTAGGAAAATTATTTAAAAAAATTCAGGATAACCTGGGCTTTCTAAATCTGCCTATACGTTTGTGTAATTCCACTTCTGTAACAAGATATAAGGGTCTTAATACAAAATAAATGCTATTTTGCCTAATATAGGGATTTGTATCAGAAATATGTTTTATAATCTTAAAGGAGAAGGAAAGTCATACTACACTTGGGGGTGCCAAATGTTAGGCACCCCAAGTGATTGTATTTACGTACCTGAAACCCCAAGGCGGTGCTCCTATCAGCAGAATAGCACCACGGAGCGATCCTCTTCCGGCTTCTTCTTTCTTCAAAAACAGAAGAGGATGGCTCCGTGGTGCTCTCTGGAATAACCCCGGTCTGGTGCAGTTTTATGCTGATAGGAGCACCGCCTTGGGGTTTCAGGTAAGTCAATACAATCACTTGGGGTTGCCTAACATTTGACACACCCAAGAGCATGACTCCTTCTCCTTTAAGTAAAGTGTCAAAGTGTTGCTAAAGGCTTTACTTTTCCTTTAGATAATATATTCACTCAAATTGCTAATATTGCCTCATTCATTAAAACAAAACAAGTAAAATAATACAAGTGTGAGTTAAAAAACGTTTTACATATAAAATTGTATAAATCATATTTTATTTATTTAATCAGTGTTCCTTGTTTTGTTAATGAGCCGTTTACACCTATAGGGTTAGACAGAAACTTGTGCCCTGACTATCCCTATTAATATGGTAATAATTCCCCAATGGGACGCTTACAAGAGGTGTGAAATGAAGATTGTCTGAAGCGAAGCAGAGCAGTTTTAGAATTGATCTGACATTTGGGGAACAGTTACACTGAGCTTTACTCCATTTTTAAAATGTTGGGAGAAAATGTTTTTTAAAGGAGAAGGAAAGCTTTTTATTGCCAATAGATTAGCCACAATAGTGCAAGCTATAACACTATATTTATTCTGCAGAATGCTTTTCCATACCTCTCTAAACAGCTCTAAAAGCTCTCTCTGTTTGTTTAGGATAGCAGCTGCCATATTAGCTTGGTGTGACATCACTTCCAGCCTGAGCCTCTCCCTGCTCACTCATAGCTCTGGGTTCAGATTACAGCAGAGAAGGGAGTGGGGAAGAGAGGAGCAAACTGAGCATGCTCAAGCCCTAGCCCTGGAGGTTTAAGCTGAAAACAGGAAGTCAAATACAGAAGCCCATGAGTACACAATAGAAGGAAAGAAATGTTGTGATTCTTTTGACAGAGGACTCAGAGCAGAATATTTAGGTGGACCTTTCTGATAAGGCTTACTTAGTTTAAACCTTTACTTCTCCTTTAAAATTACGTTTTTGCTCCATTTTTATGTCGTTTCACACAAAAATGAAAAGTGGCAGTTGAGTCGGAATTGAGGCGGATTTCTGCTTATGAATATGGAGAAAGTATTTTACACCAGTTTACCACCACTTTTACTCCAAAAATGGGCTATCTCCACTTGGTGTAGCTTTTCTAGCCTGATTCTTTGCTGAGCTTTGGTTCTCCTTTAAATTCTTAGAAATGTATTGGGAGGAAAGGGTCTGGCCCTTCTGCTCATTGGGATTTTTCCTACAGATAATCTACTGTGATGTATCTGTTGCTGCAGGGCTACAGGCAGGAATGGCACAATGGTGAGTAGGTTGGAGAAGGTTGGAGAGAGGCTGTTAAGAGAATGTCCAATAAATGATGTTTTGTTTGACTCTCACTCCTTGTTTCCAGATGCTTTTGGGCATTACATGTGCTCGCTATATTTAGAGAACAGTATGGAGCAGCTCAATTTATCTGTCCTTCCCATACACAGTTAGGGTTCTGCAATGGAGAGATCAATTAGTCCTGCATTCTGCAGCATTATAAATAAATACTTCTACTATTAGGCCAAATAACTAATATAAATTTAGCGTGGCAGCACAGAAATCAGTGCAGGCTGCGGCGTGGATCTAAATCAATCTGTAAGTGATAATTAATGGCATCTCCATGGCCGACACTCTCATCGCCCACGTTGTGTAGGTGTGGAATTAACTGCCGTGTTGCCTTTAATCCGGCTCTGCTGTGAATCAGGGCACCCGTGGCTTTCCATAGGGATTCTCTGCCAGGGGGTGGGGCTTAAAGGGTTAAACGTATGAAAAATGAAAGGGGTGAAGTAGGTTAAGTACATGGGATTGTCTGTATAGAGGATTGGAATGAGCAACACGTGTGTGTATTGGAATAAATGGGGCCCTCTTGCTCATTGCCTCCCTGTGCAATCAGGGTGGGTCATTTTGAGCTCCCGCCCTACTGCCTATAATACTCCCACCTTCAGTAAATAGAGATTCATTCTCAGCTAATGTGCTCATTGTTTTGGTGTGTGGTGAGGCCACAATGGGCTGTTGTGCAGTATCCGGGTGAAATGTGACAGTAGACTTATCCCATGATTCCATCTTTCCTTCTGCCAACTCCAGCTCCTTCCTCCAGCACTACCTTGTCTTACTATACACACTACCCTGCAATTACTGCTGCTCCTGATACCCTCTTGTCATACTGTACCCATGATCGCACAGTATAAATACTATCTCACATCTACAGACTCAAAGTAATATATCCCCATGTCCTGGCACCATTACTATACTGTATATACACCACATTACCAGCCCCTTCTCCTGATACCATCCGGCCCTGCTGTGCACAATACCCCACATTATAAATGACAACATCTTGCCTTATTATACATTTTACATCTCAGTTACAGCTCATTACCTTGACATGCCTTTGCCTTACGGTACACGATAATAATTACAGCCCCATTCCATAGCACAATTTTGCTTTACTATACACACAGTTGCAGACCCTTCTCGCATTAGTAAAGTATGGACTCTCCTGTCTTACGGTCTCACTTGTTTCCATCTTGCCTTATTGTACACACTATCCTACAGTTACAGTCCTTAACCCTGATACCATCTCCCCACTGTTTCAGTCCCCTTCTCTGGCCCAGTCTTGCCTTACTTCACACTCCACCACAATTACACCCTCTTACCTCATTCTACATATTGCACCAAAGTTGCAACTCTCTTCTCCTGCTACCATCTAGCTGCACTTTTCACACTATCCCACAGTATAGATATTATTTCGCATCTACAGCCTT
The DNA here is from genome assembly GCF_017654675.1 of Xenopus laevis. Taxonomy (NCBI): domain Eukaryota; kingdom Metazoa; phylum Chordata; class Amphibia; order Anura; family Pipidae; genus Xenopus; species Xenopus laevis. The sequence continues at coordinate 143,423,671 of NC_054377.1, read as the reverse complement.
ATACGTTGAAACCAACTTTCCTTACTATAAACATAATCAAACAGTTACAGCCTCATTCCTTAAAGGGCAAGTAAAGGCAAAAATATAAAATCCCATTTTAAAAGAATCCTATCTCCAATATACTTTAATTAAAAAATGTGTACCGTTTTATAAGAAACCTGACTGTATGCAGTGAAATTCTCCCTTCATTTACTGCTGTGGATAGGAATTGTCAGATGGTCCCTAACTGCTCTGCAGGGAAACAATCATACTTATGAACAGCAGGGGGAGCCCCCGCCTTACTTCCCAGCCATGCAGAACTCAAGCAGCTTTGTTTCCCTGTAGAGCAGTCGGAGACTGTGTAGAGATTTGTATTGGATTTTTTTGCTTTTACATCCTCTTTACTGTTTCCAACTCCAGCTGCAGGGACAAAGATCATGGAGCCAGATTTAAACAGATAAACTGGGATTCTATTTGGAGGATTATTTTTCTGCAGCCACTGGTTTTGCAGAGTTGGAGAAAGTTTGTATTAAACAATAGAAAAACTATAAAATCCACATTAGATTACATGACAACACAGGACCCAGTGCAGTCTGTATATTCTGATTATTAATCATTCTTGCTGTGTCGGCTTCTGGCAGATATTATTTGACTTGTGCTGTTTTGATAATTTATGACAATCCCTAAGCAGCCCAGACCACACTGAGCATGTGCACAGTCTTGGTCTTGCAAAGATGTTTAATAAAGTTACAAGATGGTGACCCCCTGTGGCCAACTTTGAAAGCAGCAAATACATTAGACTACACAAGCCTGGGAAAGCTTCATAAAATAAACTAGAGTTGTTATTTTGCCCTATACATGTGCCCATTGTATAGTTTATGTACCATGTGTTAGGAAATGTAGGGGGGAAAGAAGGGTTGCTCCAAAAAAAATTACGATCTTTTTCAGCCTATCACCCTTAAAAAAGTAAAAGACACCAGCATTTTTTGGGACTTAGAAAAAATCTCAACTTTATTCGAAGCCCTATCTACTCTATTGCACTTCGCCTGGTCTCAGGTGATGAAGGCAAGTCTGGCGCAAGAGGTAACGTTTAGTAAAATGCGCAAGTTAGTGATTTAGCGTAGTTACGTCCCTTCAACATATCGCAACTTCGCCTGTCGTAAGGGTGCGAAGTAGCGCTAGAGTAGGT